>NC_089232.1:86928246-87553822 GCF_963924675.1 Phocoena phocoena
TGCACCTGTTTTAACAGGTGGTAAGTGACAGAACAAGGATTCAAACTATGAGTCTCCTCCAGTCCCCACGCTTATTCATTATGCTCTGCTCACCCATCTCATTTCAATTTGAGTTTAGTTCACATGGTCTGATATTAACATGGTTTCTCCCAACTTCTTCATCCTTCAGACAATTTGGAGTTCAGGTTATTTAGTATGATAGTATCTTCTTCCCCTGAGCAGGACAAGCCCCAGACATCAGAGCCTGCTCTATCCCCAATAGCAGTATGGTGAGTGGGTATTATAGAATATTAGGAAGACACTAAAGAACTAAAGATGTTGGAGCATGGTCCTAGACAAAGGACATGAGATCTCAGCTGCTCAGGCCAGTGCAGGGATCAGCTCCCCCAGAGGTATTCTGGGTCCAAGTCAGTAGGAGTTAACAAGAAGACAAAACATGGAACTAAGATCATCAAGACTAATGAAATCTATTTTCTGTATTTACTTCCCACACTTTAAAAATATGAGGACTTCTGTTGGTCTTCAGGTGAATTTCCAAGACGGTGTGACACCTAATGCTATATCCTGATGCTTAGCTTAGGAAGCTCTTGCTAACTTGCATTTTATATACAGCCAAGGCAAGGGGTTTAGAGTCACAGACCTCAGGACTCAAGCCACAGCTCTGTCTTTTACTGGTGGGGTGACTGGCAATTTATCCCTCCCACACCATTTACCTCAATCTTACAACTGACATCCTGGATGTAGTTTTGAGAAGATGCAGTCTGACTTTAACATATGTGTTTATTTTCATTTTCTCCTCCCTTGCCCCATCTCAGTAACAAAGATTCGGAGGATTTGTTCTTTTAAGACCATATTTTTAAAAAATAAATAAATAAATATGTTCCTTTAATCTCTAAATATGTACTAAGCATCTACTCTGGACCAAGAGCTTGGCTGGACACAGGGAGTTCAATGATGACTATTCAGTTATGGTCTCCGAACTCATGGTCCTGCCACCGTTCAAATGGAGTAAAGATGACCAGGTTCCTTGCTTTGAGAATGGTTTATTTTTAGTGGAATAAAATGGAAATGACTGATTTCTTCTTTGGGTATCACTTGGGGACAGTGTGTCTTCTATACTGCAGCTCTGAACTCTGTGTCAATCTCAACTCAATCACTCCTTTGCAAAGTCTTCTCTGACCCCGAGAAATATGGGCATGTCCGGTTGTGCTAATTGGGTTCTAATGCCATGTGTTTGCTCACCTTCCAGCTGGCATGATTCTGGAGCTCAGACTACCTGTCCTAACTTGCTGTCCACTACTTCTCTCCATGTATTTTACTCTCCAAATAAACTATACTCTTGACAAAATTGAAAAAATATCTCAATTTACAAATGAATGAATGAATGAATGAATGAAATACTGGAGTAAAAAAAGGAAAGAAAGGGGAAAGAAGAGGCAGAGGGTTGGATTTTGGCCAATGCCTTATCCACTTCTTCAAAATATGTGCTATGTTAGCAAAAGTCCAGAAGAGAACTCAACCTGTTCACTACACTTAGAAGGATTTTTTTGTTTGTTTTGTGTTTTGGTTAAAAATGTAAGACTTTAATAATTGCAAAAGTGTACATTCTCTTGGAGGAAGTAATTCCCTTTCTTATTATCTTCCTTTGCACATTTTTTCTTGTTTATTTTCTCTATATATGTTTCCATATTTTTTTTGTCTATAGTTACATTTATTTAACAGTACAGAGGTGAAGAGAGTTGGGTTTTGGTATCAGATGAGAAAATAATGTAAATTAGTTATAAGTCACATAACTAGTCTAACCTCATACTAGTTATATGACTTTTAGTAAGCTATTTACCTTTATCAGCTACATTCTCCAATTTATATAATTGGCCTACATTTTAATTTAGAGTTTTGGTAAAGGTTAAATGACATAATTTGTGAGGGACTTATAAGAAGTTGCATGTGCAGTAATATATATTATTGGTCAGAAAGATTCTACGTGTTATCATTGTTACTATTAATATCAATAAGATAACGACCCTGCCTTCCAACAACACACGGGGCAGACATAGGAAAGTAAATCATCTGTAACTATACTCACATAATAGAAAGGGATTATTGGCTGCCCATCTTCTTCCATACTTGACAACTGAAAGTTGCACCATAGACTCACACTGATTTGGGTGGTGTCCTAAGTGATGATCCAGATCCCCCTCCTAATTCACAGATGAGGTGTGTGCAGTGGTCTCTCCCAAGACTCCAGGCTTGTAGATCCCTCATTTTCCGGCAGCCCAGGCAGCTTTCTATCTCCTCCCACTGTCTGCATCATCCTGTCTTACGGTGATGGACTCAAGTTCACAAACTTGGACTTTTGCAGGTGCTCAAAATGTCCTTCTTTCATTATTGTAATATGCTGTTTCAGTTGCTTCAGTGCTTGTGTATATCAGTCTGAGTGTTAACTGATGCAATACAGCTATAGTTGCTAGAGCTTAATTTGTATATTAAGTACTTCCCCTGAGTTTTGGATATCTTGTTGCTGCTTTAGCACCAGAATGGATGGAATAGGTACACTTATCCCCGCCTATCTGATTGTGTTGTTGTCCTATATGAATTTTATGAGTTCTTTATGCCCCCTGACTGTATTTGTGTTTCTAATTTTAGGTCTAAGTATCACTATTTTAGTGCTTAAATTTAGGACAATTTCATGTGAGATTAATTGATGTACTACTTTGTAAATCAGGCAACTTAGAAGAAATCTATAAAATCCTTTTACAGTTAATCAAAATATATTATTCTATGTCTTCTTCTAGATCCTAATTTTTTCTTTCCTCAAATATTTCTGAATGTTTGTGTCAGAAAACCAAAAAAAATCTCTTAAGATTAGAAACTCAGAAATTAGCCAGTAAGAAAGGAGACTTGGGCATATCTGTTGTTTATTGGATGTAGTTGTGTTATTATCACTTTTTCAGAAATATTGAGACAAACTTTTTTTGTCACAATATTCCATCATTATATGTAGCATTTGTCAGTTAAGACATTGTTACTGAAATGCATGACCTGACCACTTTGGCAAATTAATTGCATTCGTAACTTAATTTGCCAAAGAAAATTTTAGTTTCATTTCACAAGATTTCTCTGAGGATTCAAAAGAACCTGAACTTTATTCATTCAACATAAAATTTATTGAAATTCTACTGTTTAGTAAGTAATTATCCACAATATTTAAATGCATGGATAAAATTACAGTCAATTCATGCACACTATATAAGTTGAACTTCTAAATTATTTTCCCCAATTTTCTTCTTTATTGAGTAGTTATAATTTTTCAGAACAGTTTCCAATCCCAGGTTCTGATTTCTTAGATTGTTTCTACTCAACCATCCAATCCTTTATTCAGTATGTATGTACTGACTGCCTTCTGTCTACGGGACCCTATTTTGGGAGCCCCTTGTTCTCTGGGAAATGAAGAACTTGGGTGAAGGCTTGGGAAAATTGTGAGGTTTCTGTCCTCTATTGACATAAGAAAAAAGATTCGAGGGGGCCTGGAAGGGATGGAGAGTGGTTTTGAGGACCTCACTCAAATAGTTTGTTTCTCCCTAACTCACAAATATAGATTTCACTAATTAGGAATCTGACACTCAAAGCAAGTAAATAGGAGAATGATCTGTCTTCTTTATAAAACCATCTTCAAGGATTTAAAAAGTAGCATTTACATGAAATGGCAGGAGCTTGTCTGATGTTGAGTTAATCACAGATTACTCTCACTTCATGCAAAGTCAGCACAAAGTCTGCTACTTCCAAAGCTCTCAGGAAGAATAGCATACTCGTTCAAAAAATTCCGCTGTTTGGGCTTTTCTCTGATTTCAACTGATTCTCACCCAACTAACCACAACAAGCTGCTGTGCAGAGGAGGCCGTATATAAACCGACAAGATTAAAAATCTGGAGCCCAGGTTTACTTTTAGCACATTATTTTTTCAGCTGGATTTTTAAAGCTTCCTAGTGAGGTCAATCTCAATTGCACTTTCCTAAAGTTTCTGCATGAGTTTTAAACTCAGATGGCTGTCAGGGGATTGTTAACGCAAGATCCCAATTCATTCTCCTTGTCGGTGGAGCATTATACTCTAAGATCGAGGGGAATCTTTAGTCCCATCCTTTCTACCTGCAATCCCATGGGGGGAAATCAGTTCACCTCTTCACCCTTCTTAGAATTAACCTGGCACGTGGCAAGGTTAGCTCTTGTGGCTGCTACTGCCATAATCATCCCTAAAGGAGAAGGATGACCACTCACAGGCGCTTCCAAGGAGGGGATATCCTTTGAAACTCAAGACTGCAGACTGGAGCGCTTACCAGGTTATACCCCTCTCCTCTGAAACCAGGCAGCATACCCACTGCCCCCCGGGGACTCACATGGCAGCAAATGCCCCCTGGGAGGTGGGGAAGAGCCAGGCAGCTACGTCACTTGGCAGCATCCAAACTCAGGGTGTCTCTGAATTGGCACATCTGCCACCTTCTGGGACAGGAGACCCAAGCTTGGTTTGTTTTTCACTTATACTTATTGTACTTCGTTTCCCTCTCAAGGCAGCCCCAGTGCCCTGTGAAGGAAACAGACAGAGGGATGGGCACAGGGTGAGGGCTGTGTACCTGGATGCTCTGCCCCTCTGGTCTCAGTGTGGGCTGAGGGGCAGGATTTCCTGGAGAGCAGGCTTGCTGGAGACCAATTGCACTTGGCAGGTCCTGGGCCATGGCTAACAGCCCTCCAGGGACTGGGCCCTGCTGGCTCCTGCTGCCACTGTGGGCAGCTCCCCAGGCCCAGCTGCTCTCAGGAGGACCCTGTGTCCCCAGCTGGCTCGGCAGGAGGAGGAAAGGAAAGACAAGATGCCCAATTCCCAGGGCACAGGAGACTTTCCATGAAAGCAGCTTGATGGCATCAGATTGATTGCTATTGTCTTTTTTTCCCCCTGAACATCAGCCCCAGAACAGAAAGAGAGTAGTGCTCAGGGTGTGACCACAGCCAGGATGAGTGTGATGTGATGTCATTGTGGATGAGAGCAGGGCTGCAACCAATCACACCATATGCTATGGGCCCAGCACTGCCACCTTCCATCAGCATTGCTCCACCTGGGCACCACTGACATTTGGGGTTGGACAATTCTGCATGAGGGTGGCTGTCCTGCACATTGCTGGTTGTTTAGCAGCATCCTTGGCCTCTACCCACTAGGTCCCAGTAGCACCCACCAATTGTGGCAATGACAAAAAGGCTATAGACTTTGCCAAATTTCTCCCAGGGGGCCAGAGAGCAAAATCACCCTGTTAAGAACTACCACATTTGATATCAGATCTCCTCCTTACAATAACCCAGTGGTTTAGACATCCTTTCCCCCATTCTTGCATTGTGGTTGAATAAGGGTGATGGTGGTAGTTATAGTAACTAACATCAGTTAAGTGCAGGAAGCATTCTAAAAGTGTTCCTTGCAAGACCATATCTGCATTGTCCCTCAACCCTCACAGAAGTCCTGGTGGGTGTTGGTGCCCCAAGTTAAGGAACTGAGTGTAAAAAGCATCAACAAAGCCAAGAAGTGAAAGCTGTTTTATTTTAAACACTTTCCACCAAGTGATGCTGCTTCTTTGGAGAAAAAAACAATCATATGCATCTGTCTTTATAAGCCTGAGCCACACAGAGCAGGGTGTCCTTGCAAGGTTTCCACGAGTATCTGCTGGACTGAATCAATGTAAAGTAGCATTTTATTTCCCCTACTTTAGTGTTTTTCTGTCACTCTTGTTTCACAGAAACAGGTATCTTCACAGAATGAACAGTTGAAGCATTTCCAATATGCTATCATCACTAGGTTCCAGAAGTCTACTTTGCTGCATGTCAGATCAATGCACAGCTCGGATTCCAACTCTCCCATGAAGTTGTCTCCAATTACTGACTGGAAACGCTCTATACCTCTTCTGAACTCGCACAGGGTATGATCTGAGCCATCTTCTCCTCGATGCCTCTCATGGTCTATGCAGTACCTGGATAGTTATAAATATTCCCAGTAACCCTGTACAAAAGTACGTCCTCTGAGGACATGACATAGACTCTTGTGGCACTCTGCTTTCTCTCTGTGTATTCTCCCCAAGTCCTCCACACTTATGGAGTGTGGTTGATTGCCTGACTAAATATATGTGTGATCGAACCCATGTGCAAAACCTGAGGGTTCTGTCTGGTTTCCAAAGTGTGCTTACAAGACATTGCATTAGTGTGGAAGGTATTTAATGCCCCTGTCCATGCTTTACAGCCTAGAGATGGGCAAGGCTTTTTCTTTCCTTCCTTCTACCTCCAGCCCTCTTGATTAACAGGTGTCATTTCTGCAAGAAAAGGTAATAAACAAATACATAAATCATTACTGTTCTTTTAGAGAACTGTGCTGGGTTTCAAAGAAAGACAGAATATAATTCATACAATGGATTCATTTTTCCTATGAGGTCACTAGTCCTTCAGAAACCAGGCAAATTTTTTTTTTTTATTGTGTGTGTGGACACCATTGTGGGCCAGGCCAAATTCACTGGGACCGTGCTGTCACTCACTCATTGAGTTGACCGATGCTATAGTGTCACTCCACCCACTAAGGATCAAATGCACTGGGTGGTGCAATGGTTTTATGGAGAAGAGACTGCCAACGGGGTTAGTGCTCTAAGACAGACAAAGGCACTATCCTGGACCAGGACCATTAGGCAGATCATTCTAGGAGATGGGATTGGAGTAGCACCCTGAAACATAATGAGGCATTAAACAGGGAACAAAGTAGGAGAAGGGCATCGCTAGAACAAGAGCACATGCCAAAGTCTAGAGGTGTGCAAGTCCATAATGTGTTTGGGACACACAAGTAGTGTATGCAGTCCATCTGCAGTGCAGGGAAACTTGACAAAAGCAGGGCAGGTCCAGACCGCTGAGGGTCATCTGCCTCATTTGTGAACACGTACTAGTTTCCAGGCAGGGTTAGACATTGAGGAGAAGAGACTCACCTGGGAAAGTCTAGTGACAGACTGAAGGCTGGAAGGCAAGAGGGGAGCCAAGGATTGCTATGGCATTCTCAGTGTGCTCTTCATCGGAGAATGCCTCATCTGATTCAAGGCTGTGTTTTGTAATTAGACAACCTGATGACGTAAGCCGAGGTGCTGGTAGAGGATTACAATGTTCCATCCTGAAGGTACCATGTCCACTTTTACAGGGGCCTTCAAGGTGCCGCACAAAAGAAATTACTTTATACATCATGGTAAGGCCAATGGGAGAGGCAATTGGGGCAAAAACTCTCCTGGGTTCTCAGATTTCTTTTCAGAAAACATTCGTTGTGCTTCTCTGTCTAAAGGCTTGTGCTAGGTGATATGGCAGAACCGATGGCATGAGGCTGCCTCTGTCCTCGAGGAATTTACTAGGTCAGAGGAGACAGAGATGTAGAGAACTGAATGCATCTCTTGTCCAGAGCTGTGTAACCTTGAGATGTACAGAGATAAACGTGAGTATACATATAAAGATCAGCTTCTCAGTCTTGGTGCTATTGATGTTTGAGGCTGCAGAGTTACATTTTCAGGGTCTATCCTGTGCATGTTGGATGTTTTCCAGTGTGTCTGGCCTCTACCACTAGATGTCAGTACCCTTCTCAGCCCCCAAGTGTGACAACCAAAAATGTCTCCAGACACAGGCAATGTCCCCCGAGGGACAAAGACACCATGGGTTGACAACCAGAGACACATGATCCAGATCTAGGTAGATGTATAGATAGATCAATATAACATTTATCTACCCTGTGGTTGTATCCAGCCAGCCTTCCCTCAAAACCCAGGTGGAAAAGCTTGGGGGGAAATGGACCCCGAGAAATTCATGTTTCCCATGCACAGGGGAGAGTGGGATGATTGCTCATTTTAAAGTAATCAAAGCAGAACAAATTGCAGTAAGCAAAAAGCCCTTCTCTCTCATTGGATTCAGTTTTAATTGTCATTGAGAAAATCAAGAGAAAAGCATAGGAAGAGGTAAGACACATGGGAAAAGCAAACTGAGACAAACGGGCACTGATTCTTTCATAATTGGTAGTGAATGTGTGAAAAATATCATGCACATTGTTTACCAAGTAAATCACAGGTGCCAGAAGCATCCTTGAATATTGTCTATGCTCAAACTCCAAAGCCATTGTACACCGAGAATTAGAAGTATACTTCTGGAATAGATTCATTTTTATAATTGTGAAATAATCTCTTTTGCCTATGAAGAAAATGCCAGTTTTTAAAATATGAATAAAATGCCATTTTTTATACATTTGAGGAAGTTTTACCTTACTTAACACTAAAATGCCTTTAACTGCTTTTAAGTACATAAATATCAGTAATATCTACTTCGTATCTCTTTCTAGAATAATTATTTCAAAAGCCTTGGCTGTGTCTTCCAGATGGGAAGTTGATATTTCATGAATGCTTAAAAACATGAAATATACCAGGACACTAAACTTCCCTTAATAGTAATAAGCTGCCCACGTGATACAATTGGTATGAAACAGAAGGCTTAATCACAAACGTCCTCCCCACCTGCCCTTCCCCAGCAGGGGAGGCATTTCTTTGGGTTAAGTCATTGTCTACAGATGGTCCTGTAGAAATGCAAATATGATACTCTGAACAAGATAATGCATTAATCAACACATTATCACCAAGTTATTAATGAGGTAAGCCAATTAGGACACTCACTCGATCAACATTTATTGCAGGATTACCATATGCCAACCACTGGCTAAGTGCTGGGAACGCAGAAGGAAAGCAGACCTGAGCTCTAAGGGAGGCTATTGTTTATTGAGAAACACAGACTTATGGGTCTACAAGCTGCAATTGCAATAGTTTATGCTTCCACTTAAAATGTCGATTTTCCTCTAGTTCTGTTGTCCTTCTCCATGCTCAGTACACCCATCCGTGGTTCCTGGCATGGGCTGCATATGAGAATCTCCTAGGGCACTCTTCACACCTGCAGATGTCCAGTCTCCCCCAGCCCCTAGCCCAGACAAATTAAATCTGAATCTATGGGATGAGTGCTAAGCAACAGTATTTGTAAGTTTCCTGAGGCGATTCTGCTCTCAGTAAGTTTAGGGAAACACCATTCTACTTGCTCTCCCTTAGATAATTAAACCCCAAGTCAAGGATTCAAATTCTGCACTTCCTAATATTGTCTATTTGCTGAAATATAATTTCTCAAGGGTCTCCCCAGAAGGGCTAATTCAGTCCATTTGGGTTGAAATCAAGTATGTACTTCAAAGAAGAGGGTCTGTGTGTGATTGTTATGATAAGAAAAGTTTGAAAATAACTGGAAATATACTTAAACCTTCAAAATTGACGTCCCCTGTTCAGTACGCTTAGCATTCTCTTCCATCCCCACCTGAGAACTCACTCAGAATGCTCACCTCAGAGTGCACAGTAACTCTTTACCTTACCGCACACCTCCCCTTCCTACTCTCCCCTCCAGACCTCGGGGGAAGATCCCTTGTTCCTCTGACTGAACTTCTCACCTCATACCTCCCAGAGTGATGAGGAAGCCAGCAACCCCTAGTGTGGCTGGAGTCAGCACCTACCAGCTCACAATTGTGTTCATTTCTTCCCAACTCCAAATTCAGTCAAATTGGTGGCTTGAATTCAGCAACAGAGGGAGTATTTACACCACAGAAGTTGGCAAAGACCACAGAAGTGATCCTTTTAATGGATAGCTGGTAAACGTTTACCAGTAAACCACTACTATCCATCTGTTTCCCCAAGGGACAGGAGAGAGTTCCCTTGCTGAGGTGCAGTGGAGCAGAATCTAAATTTAAGGTAGAGCAAGTCAGACAAGTCCAGGAAATGGGGGTGATGGAAACCGTCAAACTTCTGACACTGACAGACAAGGTGCCAGCAGAGAGAGGGGATCCAGAAAGATGTTCCACTGGCTTAAAGTAGGTCCTTCCCAGTTTTTTCTAGGATTGCTCTTGAACAGTATCAATCCATTTTGATCAGCTTAGTAACAAAATGCATCCAGGTTAAATTTTATAGTTAGTTTGGGTCACATCTAGAAAGTCTTTACTTTTTGGGAAAGGTGGTGAATTTTCCTACTCTCAGGGATTTAATGTAAACATTCTCTTGGCAAAATAATGTACATTAACTATGTTTAGATATAAATTATCTGTATCTTCACAATTCTTTTCTTTTTAATCAATATTCAGCAATGACAGCTATTTTGTGATTGGACTGATCCATTTGTTGGCTTAAGTCCTGAAAATGCTGTTTTACTCATAAAGAAAATGTGGAGACTAGTGGGGTCCACCACTGACATTCACAAAGCCTGGGACAACTGATGTGTGTGGAAGATAAGGCGGGGGTGGGGGGGTGGGGTGGGGGAGGTGTGGTCTTGTTTTTCTCATCCAGTGTGCTCTCTGGTCCTGTGCCTTTGCCATTCTAATGACTTCTGTTTTTCACGCCAACAAATGAATACTATCAGTCTCTATAAAATGTATAGTGAATATTATTGCTAGAGGTTTTCAAAATAAAAAAAATAAATAAAATGAAGAATAGCTCAAATGGAACATGGTGAAATTATTATAGACAAAAGAAATGCCTAAGTAATTATATGCTATCAGTAACATTAAATACTGTGAAAAAAAATTTCAGAAAAATTGTACGTTTGAAATAACACAAAATAAATTACACTAGTTTAAAAGGCAATAAAACAACACAATTTTCTTGGCAGACACAAAATCGGTAAAATGTTCTTGAAAAACGAATCTTGAGAAAATGATTTCTATTATATATCTATATCTGGTAAATTTGTTATGGGTTAAAATATAAATATAGTAAACCTTCACTTTAAAATATGTATGGTATCTCTTCAATAGTAAACTTTACTGCACTTCAGTAAAAGCACAATGGAAAGAAAATAGAGAACACAGTCTGGGAAATGAACTGAGTTTAAGAATGTTCATTCCAGCAAATATTTAAGGCAAAATTAATCAGTGTCTGTATAAATTTCATTTAACCTTTTGTATTTATCAACATGTAGTGTCAACATTTTCCTTGGCATCTAGTTTATAGAGTCAAAATAACCATGCTTATCTTTTTTAAGGTCAAGGAGTCAAAAATATTTGTGTAATGATGATCTCCAAACAATAGAAAAGGTTTAAAAAGTGTTAATCTTCCAATATACCCAGTGCCACTTTGGCCCGTTGACAACAGCAGAGTCTGCAGCTGTTAACATAGACCCATCTGGTCTGCATTTCAGCCTTTTGGTGGAGGGTAGTGACCACATGGCACTGGTGAAACACAGGCCAAGTGACCTTGCATCCACAGGGCAAATGGGGAAGAAAACTCTCAGAGAAAAATTCCTTAGCAAAATGGGACCCCCTGGCACTCTAGCAATTCTCAGTGGGAATATGTTACTGATGTTATGTTATAGCAGATAAAATACGTTACAGCAGGTGCAAGCAGAGGCCCGTTCTAGTGAAGTTACTATTAAAGTTATTACGAATTATTAGTAAAGTGGCCCACAAGTACCTAGAGCTTAGAAAACCTTGATGACATGTGCCCCCAACTGCATCCACCTACCTAAACATGTTAACAAATATCCCAAATACAGGATACTCTGGATGAGTGTACATATGTGTGCATATATGCAAGCAAGTATGTACGCATGTATGCACGTGTTATGTATGTGTCACTGTGTAAACCTAAAAACGGGCCAAGCTTCTCATTTGGCTTCTGTTTCTCAGTAAGGAAACACAGGAGCTTGCAGAAATGCTAAGTCAGCATTTTATCAACAGTCTGCTGAGGTGAGGTTAAGCCTAGTTTAGCCAGGTTTCCAGTGGGTAGGGAGTCCTCCACCAACATTTGTGCTTTACCTACATTGCACTGGCCTCCTGGGATTAAGGCTGAATGGTCCATGGAGAAGAAACTTGAGTCTTCCAACTTACACGAGCTTATCTTTGATGGAATCCTCTATTCAACCACAGCAAACACTTATTAAGTACATCCAGTGTGTAAGGCTCTGTGCTACACACTGGAAACCAGAATAACTGTCTGCCTTCGGGGAGTTAAATTCTGATGGACTTTCATATCGACTGGGAAGTTAATTCTGTCCTCTCTGGAAGAATGGAAGTAGACAATTGGACCAGCGTTTTTAGACTGGGACAGTGAGCCAAGTTCCACAATAAAAGTCTTCATGAGGCCCAAAAAGGGCTTCTATCACAAGAGCTCCCTAATTCTGGGCCTCATTTTTGTTCCCATCTCTCACCTTCATCCGTCACCCTTCCTTCCCCTCCAGAGCTCCACTGTACTTGGGGGCCTCTATCCACTACCACATGTGAACAGATCCAATGTAACTGTCGTTTCAATTATCTATCTCCCTGCTGGATTCTCATTTCCTTAAGAGCAGAGATTGATCATGTCTCTGAAGAATTACCATTCTATGCTAGCCCAAAACAACAAAAAAGAGACTCTATATACTTCTTTCAGGACAGAATTCATCCCAGCATCTTGTGGTTTTGTACATCTTCTTCCTTTTGGCTTTCTCTTTCTTTCCTTAATTTCAGTACCTGGTTAGGTGACATGGTTGCCCCTCACCTGCTATCTGGGCCCTTCCTTCTTCTATGCTAAGGGCATCCCCTTGACTTGTTTTTCTGTGTAATCCATAAAGACCCCATTATTTTATAAAAATCATGTATTTGAACTCAAGGAATGCTGTGGTATATAGGTGTGCTCTAATCACCCTGAATTTGATATCGAAACTGTCAGTAAACAGTCAGATAACTCTTTTGTTTCCCTAAAGATAAGTAAGAAAAAGTCATGCATTTTATGGAGCTGTAATTTATTGGCTCTGTTAAGCTACACGTTTTTCTCCGTATTTTAAAAGATTGCTGTATTTATTAATATTCATGATTAAATAACTTATTGGCATTCACAAAACAAAAAGCACATGGAAATCATTACATTCAAAAGTCACATTTCATGTGATTCATCTTCACCTTAAAATAAAACAAAGGAATATATTGTTTGGTGACTTACTGGATCTTCTTCAGTAGCTATTTCTCAATTTACCACATTATAGGAATTAAATTATCTGATTCTATCTTTGTAAATTATTCATTTCTTAATTCAATAGCAATACCATGTTGATATTAGATGAACTGAAGTGTCCTTTCCCTTTTCAGATTTATATCGTCTTTGTCCCTGGATTCTGAGCAAGAAAATGATCTATGGAATAAATTGTGGTTATTTGTGTATGTTTGCATTTGCAGAATAATTCCCTTCACTCTTTCTTCTCATAAAAATGAGCATAAGAAGCAGCTACTAAGATCAGGTATGATTATTAAAGCTTGTTCTCTAAGTACTGCACAAGTTTGAAATGTTGCCTGCTTAGAAAATAAAAGGGTTGAGAGTGCTTTCATATTCATCACCCAGCTCCTTCCTCAATCATTTCTTGGTTGTTGGCCATTCAGTGAAGATTCAAGAGATGATGGCATAAGGTATCATGGGACAAATATCATACGTGTTACAGGAATCTAACTGATCTATTCTGAGAAAATGTAAGTTACCATATTATTTTTTTTGGCCATACGCAGGCCTCTCACTGCTGTGGCCTCTCCCATTGCGGAGCACAGGCTCTGGACACGCAGGCTCAGCGGCCATGGCTCACGGGCCCAGCCGCCCCACGGCATGTGGGATCTTCCCAGACCGGGGCATGAACCTGCGTCCCCTGCATAGGCAGGTGGACTCCCAACCACTGTGCCACCAGGGAAGCCCTACCTTATTTCTTAAGACCACAGGAGTAAGAAGCCTGAGCCTATGATTTTTTTCCCTTGAATTTCTTCCCATTATGGTACTCACTTTAGTGTGTGTACACACACATCCCACATACATACTCCTTTGTTTGATTTGTTTCCTGATTTCTCTTTCCATAAAACAGCTACAGTTGCATGAGGGCCCACGTTCTGCAGGCATGGTCATCATCTGGTATTCACCCAGTAATCACAGAGCTTTCACAGAACTGATTCACTAATAAATAACTCTAAATGTGAATGAAAGGCTAAATAACTTCTAAGAAAATAAACTTGAGGAAATAGAGATTCTTTCTGACAACATATTTTGTGCTAGATGGATATTTATGCCTAATTAAAAAGAAGCTGTTAGTGCTTCTAAGCCAAAAAATTTATTAGAAAACCATTCATTAGAATCATTTTTGACTCCACTCTAAAAGACAATCACTCTTTAGCTTGCAGTTCTAAACATTGAAATTTGCCACTGAGTAAAAATATTGGGATAAGCATGTCCTCTTCTGGGACATTTCACAGGTAATTGTGCAATCCACGAGGTTTAAGTCTTACTGACAAGACATAATGATTGTAATAAACAAAGGAGCAGAGTCTTAGAATCCAGTTTAAATAAATAAAAAATTTGTATGATAAAGCAAGTGTGAACATGCTAATCAAGGTATTTCCTAGGAGTTTTCCCCTTTTTAATCAAAAAATACTTATTGAGAGTCTACTAAATGCTAAGGTACTTTTCCTGCCAGAAAGAAGCTTATAATAGCCTCAGTACTGCTATTTGCTATTATGTGTCTTCGGCGAAGGTACTTATGATTTTTTCTATATGTAAAACAGATACAATAATAATAAGTATCTCATAGGGTTGCATCATTTGTACAAGTGCGTAGTGTCAGACCCACATGTTAGAAAGTCTCAATAAAGCCTAGTTATTATTTTAAAATAATAATAGGACAGTATCGATAATGATAATAGGAGACAATACATGTCATATTTTCCGGAATAACTTTTTAGGGCTCTAGATATTTCAAGAAGTGGTTATTATAGTGAGCTGAAATAGGAAACTTTTACGTGTTCGTATTTGACTAACTTCAATCCCACAGTCAGACAGTATGAAGAACCCATTGAGATCCTGAGCAGGGTCAGTCCAAAGTCGGAAACCTACAGGGACACAAGCACACTTTTGATAAGGGTTGGATATATGTACCTGAAGCCTGGAGGAAGAAAGAGAGAGAAGTTATTCAAAACAAGTCCAGCAGTGACGACTGATAGTTGGAAGTAGATTGGCATCAGAATATTGCCATAGCGTTACAGAGGTACTCTAATGTGATAATCATTAAAACAGATATTCTGGAGGCAAAGATTAGTGTAGTTGAAATGTGAAAGTCATGTGGAAGACCCTGAACAGAGCCACAGAGCCGGGAAAGCAGGTGACAGAGAAGGACCACAGGGGTTGGAGAGGAGGGGTCTGTTTCTTGAGGCAGACAGGGTCTGGCCAGGCTAGGGCTCTCCCTCAACACCCTCGTGCCTGTTTGCACACACAAAGAGCATTCCACCAGAAACCCTAAACGGGGGGCTTCTCTGGTGGTGCAGTGGTTAAGAATCCGCCTGCCAGCACAGGGGACACTGTTCGAGTCCTGGTCTTGGAAGATCCCACATGCTGCGGAGCAACTAAGTCCATACGCCACAACTACTGAGCCTGCGCTCTAGAGCCCACAAACCACAACTACTGAGCCCACATGCCACAACTACTGAAGCCCGCATGCCCAGAGCCCGTGCTCTGCAACAAAGAGAAGCCACCGCAATGAGAAGCCCACGCAACGCCATGAAGCGTAGCCCCCGCTCGCCGCAACTAGAGAAAGCCTGAACACAGCAACGAAGACCCAATGCAGCCAAAAATAAATTAATTAAATAAAAGAAATTCTAAACTGAAAACTTTAAGACCTTTGAAAGCAGACTTGCCAGATATAGCAACTAAAAATTCAGGGTGCCCAATTACATTTTAATTTGAGAAAAACAAGGGATTTTTTATTATATGTATGTCCCGAAGAGCGAGATATTTGAACAGGTGGAAAAGAAAAGGGAAGCAGTCCAAGTGAAAACAACATTATTACAAGGGAAGCTTAGAGGCCAAGTTAAGAAGGCATATATTTAGGGAGTAATGAAGACCTTAATTTGTCTAGAGTGCTAGGCATGAGATCTTAGAAAAGGAAACTAAATCAGCATGTGCTTTTCCTATATATTGGAGATTATGTTAGATGTATTATATTCTTACTAGATTGACTCTTTCCATAAGTTTCACCAGGTCAATATTATAACTACCATTTTACTAATGGGGAAATTGAGCTTCAGAGATGTAAAGTGCATGCTCAAATTATACAACAAAAATGTGACAGCTGGATATACCCAGGGCTATCCAACTAGAGGGACTGCCTCATATGTAGGTAAATGATAATTATTTGTTCAATTTAAGTCAAAAAATGGAAATTAAACCTGTGCTCAGATTCTGGAGGCATTAAAAGTAGAAGACAATTCATTATTCAGTGTGTACATTTTTTTCCAGAAACAGAAACATATAACCATGTGCCTCCAACTCACATCACTCACATTGGCTTCCCTACAGACCTCTTAGCAAATGCTTTAAGCTCCACCCAATAACACAGCTACAGTGTAGGTGGTCCATTCTTCATTCAATTCTCACTTTCTTACAGGTGCTAACTTCTAAACCCCTGATCAAAAACAGTTGTTAATTAAGAATATACAATATAATTCTCACCTCCCACACGTTAGCTCCAAATTCCCACTGGTATGATCCCCCCAATAACTATTTATTTGCTAAGATCACACTTTCTCACAGAGAGGTGCACAAGTACTCACATTCTCCATTTGGGGGTAATTGTGTTAGTTGTTGTGAAATCCACCATAACAGTCTCCATGGAGATCAATTTTATGGAAAATATAACAATCACAAAACCATGAAGAATAGATTTGAGCAAAGTGCACTCAAGATGAGATTCTGTGTTCCCTCAATCGCTCCTCTAATATTCCTGATGGCGTGTCTAAAATGATAACCAGGGTAATGTAGCAGTATTGGATTTGATTCAGCTGTGGAAAAATAAGTATATAATTACGAGATTGTCATAGGTTTTTTGTTGTTGTTATTGCTATTTTTAAAGTTCAAAGAAATAGGCAAGAAACCATGAATACAAAATGCTTTGGAGAAACAGATATGATTCTAAAAACGATGCAAGTGGGGAGAAACTTTTGGCATTAGTTATGTTGGTCTATTTCAACTCTTTGACTTAAGTTTGGAGAGTTACATGCTATGGGAGTGGCCTAGAGAAATAGACCTATGTTGGTCTATTTCAACTCTTTGACTTAAGTTTGGAGAGTTAAATGCTATGGGAGTGGCCTAGAGAAAAAAAATTACAAGAATTTTTTGATAGACATTTAGAAGATATGGTAGAAAGAACATAGGATTTAGAGTTAGACAGACCTCAGTGTGAATGCCAGTTCCTTTTTATTTCTAGATGGATGGAACTTGTTAAGCTTCGTTCTCATTGTTGTTTTGGTTTTCTCCTTTGGTTATAACAAAAGCACATAGTGCAATATTAGTAGGCAATTTATGAGTGTTCATATCCTGTAGTAACCTCCAATGTCCAATTCAAGAGGGATTTTCTTTAACTTGGACAGGTATGTGTTAGTCCAGTGCTACAACGAGTGTTATAAAGAACTTTGAAATGTAGCTTTTAACATGCAAAATGAACTGGTAGCGTGCGAGCTCAGTGTGCAGCCTGAGATGACTGGGCACGTTTCCACAACAGGTACATGGCAATGCCTCCTCTGGCTGAGAACCAGGGTCAGATCGAGGGTCATTCCTGCACACTCTCATGCTATAATGTTTTCCCAGTCTTTCAGCTGGACCCTAGAAAGCACAGCAGCTTCTTGACCGAGGGAACATACCTCAGCAGCAGGACACTTTTAATTCTTGTCTCATGGTTGCCTCTTTGGTTCCATTAATCTTCACGACCTTCTGAACTGTGCCCTTCTTGCCTCTCATTGTCTGAGTAGTTCCTGGTGGCTCCTATCTTTTCAGTCTCACGTTCTTTATTTGTTAAATGAGATAAGACCATTAAAAGTAAATAAAATAGCATTTGTTGAGCCCTTGGCTCAATCCCGACACTGCATAGGTTTCAACCCAGGGTAGTAGGTTCTGCCCTTGTATTGATCTCCTCCTCTTCCAATTCATCACCACCTCCTGTTCTAGCTGCCTGACTGGTTTGGGAACTTAGCCCATCTTTGTGGGACTCTTGTTTGCAGTCTGTCCACTTTGCTTCTTGGTTTCTGACTCGCTGGCTGACCCCTGACTTTTTGACTTGTGCTGGTATTCTTTCCTGTTTACACATTCACAGCTCACAAAGACCCTGTCAGCCTATCTCTTTCGTATCTTTTCTAATGCAGCCTTCCAAAGTCGAAGCCCTGGCAGGAACATAAGCCACTTCCCTAGGCAGCGAGAGAAAATATGGAAGGAATAAAGTTTCACAAACCTCTTTATCCTATGTTTATTTTTTTTTCAGTTTTATACCGCAAAATATTGTTTCAGAAGAGTCACCAGACCTCACTGAGGTACTATAAAATAAGTAAGTGTTGCTTCAGAACAGAGGTGGCCAGAATATCAAGATCACCCTTTTCCTTAACACCAAACCTCAGAATGCTGCTGGTACTAATAGAGTCCAGTTAAGACTGAGAACCTCCTACTTGCCACTGAGACAGACGACTCGGAATTTCTATCCTCAGAGACTGATTCAGCAAGCTAGCTTATAAACTGATACGTCATTTAATTATTTTCTGGATTTTTATTTATCACCTTTTGGACTTAGTTTAATAATGATGTTTGGTATATGAGTTTGAACTTATAGGCTTATATTTTAACTTCTTTGTCCCAAAGTTATAGCTTTGCTACTCACAAGAGATGAGGCTTCATCCAATCACTAAAACATCAATGCTTCTTATTAATTTTTAGTATTAAGAGTTCTTTGTGTATTTTGGATACAAGTCCTTTACCAGATACCTGTTTTGCAGATATTTTCTCCTAGCCTTTGCCTGGTCTTTTGAGCCCCTTCATAATATCTTTCATAGGCCAGATATTTAAATTACTTATAATGTTTTCTTTCATGTATCATACTGTGGTTTTCATCACCAACTCAAGGTAACAGATTTTTATCCTCTGTTTTCTTCTAGACACTTTATAGTTGTGTGTTTTTCATTTAGGTCTGTGGTCATTTTTTTTTTTTTTTTTTTTTTTGGCGGTACGCAGGCCTCTCACTGTTGTGGCCTCTCCCGTTGCGGAGCACAGGCTCCGGACGTGCAGGCTCAGCGTCCATGGCTCACGGGCCTAGCCGCTCCACGGCACATGGGATCTCCCCGGACCAGGGCACGAACCCATGTACCCTGCATCGGCAGGCGGACTCTCAACCACTGCGCCACCAGGGAAGCTCCCTGTTTATTTCTTTACATTGAATTCTCTGTATATTAATGACAGTAATTTTAAATTACGTATGGGATAATTCTAAAATCTGAGCCAAATGTTGATGTTTCTTTTGTCTCTTCAGACTGTTTTTCCTTGAATTTTACCATGACTCGTATTTTTCGTTATTGTTCTAAGGCAGATATGATACATCAGGTAATAGAAACTGAGGTAAATAGGCCATCAGTGTGAGGTTTTGCTAATTTTGCTTGGAGCTGGACCATGTTTTAATGTGTGCTGTACCTGTGGGTGTCAAGGTTTCACATTTTTCTAGTGCCCCTGTTGAATTTGAGTTTCCCCAAGACTTCTCCTTAGAGAGTCTGTGTCTTGTAACATTTTCAGCTGAAATTCACTGTTATTATGCTAGAGCTCAGCTGGTGTGGTTTTAAGGCCCCAGAGAGGGGACATGTTCTATGATCCTATGCTTGAAAACCTTGTAATGAAATCTCAGGCTTAGTGTGACTGAGTCCCTCAGCTGTGGTCTTCACAAGGGTTTCTTGGGTCCCTTCTCCCCCAACTTAGTGAGACAGGAAGACTACAAGGGACTGGAATGGGACACAGATGTGACCTTTCCCAGGTGGGAGAGGCTCTGGTAAAGTTTTTATCCCAGAGAGTAGGTCTTTGTTATGGAGAATCCTCTGGTCACACTTTACAATGGTAACTCTCCCTCTCCAGCTCTAAAGCTAGCACTGGACCACTCTGATCCTCCCTGTGAGAAACTGGTGAGGTTCCTGTAGGTGAAATCCATGAAATGTAGGGACCCCCCCATGACAGCAACTCCAAGCTCTCCAGCAATGCTTGTCCCTCTTATGCCCATCTCTCTCAGTCTCCAACAATTCATCAAAATTACCATTAACGTCTTCCTACCGTTTATGGCTCCAACAACTTCTGCTCCAGATGGGCTGATCTTGGCTGTGATTGTCTGTGTTTACCTTTCTTTCCAGATTTCAGAGTGGCAGCTTACACCGAAACCTGAATTCTTTGAAGGGTCCAAGAAAAGTTATTGATTTTTAGTTTGTTCAGCTTTTTTCTTATTGTGAGAATGGGAGTGATAACTTCCAATCTCTTTACATGTCAAAGTTGAAACAGGAAGTGTCTCACATTGTTTTAAATGTTTTATCAGGGGCTTCCCTGGTGGCGCAGTGGTTGAGAGTCCGCCTGCCGAGGCAGGGGACACGGGTTCGTGCCTCGACCCGGGAAGATCCCACATGCCGCGGAGCGGCTGGGTGCGTGAGCCATGGCCGCTGAGCCTGCGCGTCCAGAGCCTGTGCTCCGCAACGGGAGAGACCACAACAGTGAGTAGGCCCCCGTACCGGAAAAAAAAAAAAAAAAGTGTTTTATCATATCCCAGAGTTTGCCAACAAGAAGTATTTTTTAAATTAATTTAAAAGATAATTGTGACAATAAAAAAGAATTAAATAACAACTTGAAAACAATTTTTCCAGTATCAAGGGGCATTAAATTAATGTGTATTTGCAAATTTTTATAAATGGTGCTATGCTATATCACATTTAAGAAAGCACATTTAGATCACTGCCTAAAAATGTATTAGTTATAACACAGGAAAAGAAAACCAATTCCAGAGCAAGTTATGCCCATCTCTCTGCTAGATTCATGCCTTAGATCCTTAAATACTGACAATCCACTATGTCCCAGGAAGGGACTGTGTGTTTTATTAAACTTACCCTCATTTGATCCTTTAAGAATGCAATACTAAGTTATTGTGATTATTTTCATTTTATAGATATAAACTTTTAAGCAAAGATAAGTAAACTAATTTGACCAAGACCATGCAGATTATAGGAGATCGAATCACTATTTAAATACCTATACATTATTTTATCCTTCCAGCCACTCTCTGAAAGCAGTACTCGATTAATACATTTTATTTCATTTCGATTCAATTCAGTTAAACACTACTATTCAACTAGCAACTACTAGGTGTTTGGTGTGACAGGTGATGTTGGACATAAAGAGATGAGTGAAAATTCCCTTTGACCGCAGGAAGCCCCCAAGTGGAAAGGAAGACAAGCCTATTGATGATACCTTTCAACCTCTCTCTCTGGATGCAAAACTAAAGGTAATGAACAATTACAACTGAGAGAGTAGGTGAACCAAGTCTTGAAGGATGAATGGCAGCTCTTCAATATATTCAGGTAGAAGTTGGCAGTATGTCACAGTACAATTGAGAAGGAACTTCAACAAAGAATCATAAGTTACATGACAATGTTCTGTGAACTCAGGTTTTTTTCTAAGACAAAAAAAAAAGGATGGGTTAAGAAGCAGGGCGGAAGCTGGTAAGAACTAGAAAGGAATATACCATTTATGTTTCCAAATGTCAGGCACTTGAGTTTAGAAGGGTTTGACAAAACCGTGTTTAATTGTATCAAACTTGAGTTTTAGAAAGTCTACAGTCTTCTAAATAGAGATGCAAAACTGAAGCTAAAAAAGATAAAGTGAAATTCAAGTTTTCACTGTAAATTTTTAGAAGGTGTTTGTGTGTAACTCCAGGACTATACAACTAAATATCAGTAGGCTGATTTAGCAATCAATTCTTCCTGATATTTCTTCCACTTCGTATACAATTGTGAATGCAAGTTACCTTTTAATGAAATCTTTCCTATTTGAAAGACATCAAGATCATAACATTGTAATAAATCATGTGCATGGAGAATTTAAAAACTATTTATTTGTTAAAATCCCCAAAATGAATCAAAAGGTCTATTAACCTCAGAAGAATTAAGATATTTGAGTGATTATTGTTCAGATATGTGTTTATGAAGGGTTGAGATTTTGAAGAGGAACTTGGATATTTATCACTATTGTTTTTGCTCTAAATCAAATTTCTACTCATGTAATTATCATAAGCACAAGTTCTGACAGCTGCACTTATAAAATCTTTGAGGAAAACATATTAATTGCCTCATATTTTCTTCAGCTAATAGAACTATTACCATTCAGTCAAAACATTATTGATATATTAATAAAAAAGAGATATAGTCAAACAGATAAGCAGAAACACTTTGAGATGAATTTCTAAGACCCCAGAATTTCTTAGCTCTGCTCTCTCATTTACATTAAACCATCTGGCATGAGAATGTTAGTAAAATCTTCGAAGAGAGAAAAAACTGGTCTCTAGTCCCAGTGTTATATATTAACCCTTAATGTTGTTGCCTAACCAGTCACTGAAACAGGTAGCCAATCTTTAACTATAGATATAGTTAATATCTATATCTTGAGCCACAATATTCTTATTTTAAAATGCATTTTTAGTCAAAAGACTGACGTTACATTTGAAATGAACTGAAGTTTGAAGATTGGAATTCTGCAGTACAATCTGTTACTTTACAAATAAAAATACTTTGGGGACTAAGGTAAGCTAAGAACACAGCCAGGGCCTAGAAGCATATTGTCTGAGACCAGAATTTGCTCTGTCTCTTCCGGGATTTGTAATCTTTACTGAACTTCACTGCATTTTAGTTTTCTTGTCTGTAAAACAGGGACAATAATAAAAACAAAAGTCTGGAGCTGTTGTGAATACTACATTGAGAAAATTATTTAAAAGTCTTAGTACAAAAAGAAAAAAAAAGTCTTAGTACAGCACTGATTTTTCTTCCAAGTTCAATATGCATTATTATTGCTGTTGTTGTTATTTTATTATTATTTTGTTATTCAGTTAATTGAGTTGAGGCAATATTGAGACAAACAGGTTATTAGCAGTTTTACTGGGGTGGTTCTCAGCTGGGGCTGTTCTTAGACCTCAGGGGACCCTGGAGACATATTTGGTTGTCACAAGTGAGGTGATGAGGTAGTACTGGCAACTAGTGGACAGAGGCCAGGGACGCTGATAAATATCCTACAGTTCACAAGACACTCCCCCACTAAAGAGAATTATCTATAGCTCCAAATGTCAATAGTGATGAAGCTGAGAAAGGCTGCTTCATTGTAAGCTTCAGCTCTAGGCATTATACCTTAAGAGTAAAGGTCATCTCTTCATAATCTTTAAATCCCCATTGCTGATCACAAGGGATGTGTTCCATAAACGAAGGTGTTTCAGTCCTTTCCTTAATCATCAATTTCTTCGTTTGAAACAGACACTATTGATCCAGACATCATTCCATCTGCCAGAGCTTCAAAGATCAATTCCACAAACTCCTCCCTTAATACGTGCATAGAATGTGAGGTCATACAGGGAAACAAACAACGACCACGCATTGAGACACGTAAGTCGTGATCGAAGGGCTGTTGGTCTTGGTGATAAGGACACTTAAAGGTGGGGCTGAGAGATGGGACAGAGCATGTGAAAGTCTGTGCAGGGAGTAATCATGAAAAGATGAGTGTATTAGCTTTTCTAGTGGGATTACATATGAAAGATTACAAAGGAAAAGAAGAGAAATAGAAATCAAACATGATGCAATGAAAAAGTGAAGGCTAGTGATGGTGAAATTCTAAACTTGGCCCAGGAAAGGGTAATGCAAAGAAAAGGAGGGTAGCTGGGGTTTTGCACTGATACGTGGTGATCAAAGCAGGCTTGGAGAAGAAGGAGGAACCATAAGAATTCTGGGCTGCCGTGTGGGAGACTGAGTCCATAGAAACAAGAAGCCCCTGCGGGAAGGAAAGAGGCTGAGGAGAAAGGGCAGTGAGTTCAGTTTGGACTGGCAGAGGTACGCGGCCTGATGGTTACAGAATTTAAGAGAGGAACCACTCCAACGAAGCAGAAAGAGTAGAAAATTACCAACAGCCAATGTAGTTACTGGGGCAGGGCAGCAGCCAATGCAATAAAACCTTCAGTCTCATTAGGTTATGGTCTGGTCGCCTTGGGTTTGATCTTGTTAGAAATACACTGTCCTTTAGGGTTTGATAGATGGGTCTGGAAAGCACATGTGAGAGAAGTCTGTGTTGGATACACATGGACACACAGGAGAGAGGCAGCCAAGGAAATGGATGGCAAGATGCTTTCTGTCTGTTTTTTAATTATCTGAGGCCCATTCCAAAGGTCACAGGTAAATAAAAATAGATAACTCATAAGTTGAGAGGAACAAGTGAGTTTGTCAAGCATGATGTTAATAGTATGAATATCTTTATTATACCATTATGTTCTAAGTTCACAATTCACAGACAGACGTTTATATTTCTTTCACTTAAGGCGCTGTCTACAGTTATTGTTCCTTACCTATCTATTGAATAAATAACTAAATGAATGATTTGACGTAGGAGAATTACCTTCCTCAAGATTGACTTGTTCAAGCTTAAATTACATATATATGTGTATGTAATATGTATATTTATACACATGTGTATACATGCATACCTATACATATATACACGTATACATATACATGTGTGTATAGATATAGATATAGATGTATACACACACACGCACAGACACAGACCTTCTTTCTTGAGATAATGTTCAATCCAAAAGAATGTGCAATTGGTCAACTCCTGTCAAGTGAAATTATGTGTATCTTTAAAGTCGAAGATATAATGAAAGTGTTGTGCAGACTATATGTCCTTAGTTATGTACGTTTATACAAAATAGGGGAAATAAGAAGAATAGTTAGATTTTACCCTCCATCAGTGCATTGAGGAATAGTTAATTTTAGGAAAAATAATTTAACTCCTTGAGGAAAGACTGAAGCTGGCCTCATACTCCATGGGAGATGTCAGCCCACCTCCTGAACCCAGGGAGATGCACTCACCCCTCAGAGGAAGGCCTGTTGGCTCGGCCTTCAGGCAGGAGCCCGCTCTGCAGGAAGCCTGTGCCCTGTAAGGATTTTGGAGAGCTCTTAACAGAAGAAGAGCATCCCAAGGTGTCTGAGCCCTGAGAAGAACAATGGTGCACATCACGTTTACGTGTACAGAACATTCTAAAATACACGTTGGCATGAGATAAAAGAATAGCTCATGGCTATTTAGCTTTTAAAGGCAAACATATTTTTGGTGTTGATTCTTAGAGTAACTTTACACCTTCTGAGTTGAAGGATTTCAGAATAGGAGAGCTGGTATTGTCAGTTTCCTCTTTTCGAAACCAAGGCTTCACTGATGGGAGGTGCTCAGTCACCGGGTTCTGGAGCTGAGATTGTGTCAGCTTCATCACTTCACCAGACGCTGTGTTTCTCCAATTCTGAGTTTCCCTTATTGCAAGGGTCTCTTATTCTTTTTCATAAAGGAGCTGAGTCAGTGGGGTTAGGCTGTTCTGCATGGCTGGCTGACACTGGTCCTGGAGAGGGTCTCCTGGCCTGTTCCTCCCCGCTCTGCTCTCTTAACAACCCCCTATAATTAGGTAGCTCATTTGCTTACTTACCAAATAATCATGACACATTCTGGGTGTGAGGTCTACATAATGCTCTTGCTTCTCTGCCCGGGACTTCTCTGGACAGCTGCTGCTGTTCGTATTCCAACAATCCGAATCCCATCTGAGGGAACAGGCTTGTATCCCTGAGCCAGCAAAACACTCATGATGCCCTGCCCACTGCCCGTGACAAGAAAAATCCATAAGGTGAGCAGAGAGACAACGTAAACCAGAAAGTAAATATCTGATTATTTCCCAATGACCATTTAGAAAATGTCTTGGTTTAGGATTCCATGTTCCGGGCCTGACTCCACCTTTCAGTATCTGTGAAAACATGGGGCAAGCCTCCGCGAGTCTCTGAGCCCGGTTTCTCATCTATGAAAGGGGAGACTAATTCTTGCCCTGGCTCCTTAAAGGAGGTCCTTATAAGGTCCATCAGCTGGGGTCATGCTGCACAGAGCTCAGGCCCTGTCCTTGCTGTCACAAAAGAAGGGGGCTCTGGGGCCAGTCCCCCAGCTCTGTCCGCCCGTTGAGGCTAGTTGTGGCCTCTCTCTGTGCCCCAGGTGGCTTTTGAAGAGCAAGATGACTGTTGCGAGCCTTGTCTATGTTACACTTTTTTGTTTTATTTTATTGAAGTGTAGTTCATTTACAATGTAGTTCATTTACAATGTTAATTTCTTCTGTACAGCAAAATGATTCAGTTATACATCTGTATATTCTTTTCCATTATGGTTTGTCACAGGATACCGATAGAGCTCCCATATGGTGCCTTGTGCTCTACAGTAGGACCTTGTTTTTTATCCATCCTAAGCTATGTTACTCTTTGATGCTGCCTGCAGGGTAAGCATTCAGTAAGTACAGGACTACGGTTGGTGCATGGGCTGCAACTGAAGATGAAGACGGTTTTGCTGTCCTCATAGACAATTTGGATTTTATGTAGAGAAATCACGACGATAGCTCAGCAACATGGGTGTTTGACTGTGTCTCCTCCCCAGGGCCTTGGCCTGCCTCTTGCCAGGCTCTCGCTCCCTGCTTCAGCATTTGGGGCAGAAGGCACTTCACAGAGACCCTGGGTCTCAGGGGAGGGCCTGGGAGGAGGGAGGGGTTCACTCTGCAGAAACTCACAGTCTCTGGTTGAAACTGGAGAAGGATACTTAGGACCCCTCAGGAACATCTCCGTGTTACTGAGGCGAAGTGACAGAAGTTACAAAGAAAGCGGACACCACTGCTTCTGGGACCCGCCAGACACAATGGTCTCATTAGTCGATCTTTCTCCTCCTGAGGGAATATGGGCAGGCTGTACCTTTCCAACTTACCTGTGTTCATTATTGTTATTAAAAACAAAGTAAACTCAGATTTGGGAATTTAAGGGAAAATAAGTGTCTCAGATTCCATTTACAAAATAAAAGATTGCGCCGATTTGAGGCCCTAAATTTTTCACTCTCACACTTGGTGCCTGATCACAGTGCTCTAACCTAAGGTATGCACCCTGCTCTTCGTATTTTTGGCAGAGTCAGTGGTTAACAGAAAGGGCCCCTAGGATCACCGTACGACACCTCCTCACTCAGGCCCTGGGACCCTGAGACTTGGAACTCCAGCCATGGAACTCTGCATGTGATTTCACTTTGATTTGCTTGTATGACTTTGTTTGCAGTTGTGTGTGTGTGTGTGTGTGTGTGTGTGTGTGTATGTGTAATGCTTTATGTCTGTGCACATGCTTGTGTGCCCACATCCTCATAGGAGGAAAATGATGGACTACATTGCCTGTTATCATTAAGATCTGCTCAAAGAAGTTAAAATTAATTTAGCAATGTAAACATTTTGATTTTATCATCCTCATTGACTAGAATCTAATATTTTACATAATTTTGGAAATATCATGTAAAGTATTTGATGGGAAAACCTTACAAGTTTACATTGTAAGATATAGGATAAATATTTATTACACAGCAGCTCTATATCTGTGTATAAGTGTGTGATATACACACACACACACATACACACACACAAATACATATATATATATATATATATATATATATACACGCTCTAATTATAACTATTTGTATCTTTTCTAATAGTTTTACAATAATTTCTGTGTTGAGAAAAGTCATGTCTATTTGAAAAACTTAAATGCTTAATGCTGATTGAATTACTGTAAACACACCTGAATGGGACATCATGGTATGTAGACACACATATGCACACCCACAATTACGTCGCACATGCAGAGCAAGTTCTACAAGAACACAATTATGTACATTCACACATCATCTGTTCAAAAGCACTGGAGAACGTTGTTAATCACAGAGGTGAATTTTTCAGATGGCTGGACCTCAATATTTCAAGTACAAGCATTTAGTTTTAAGTATCTGCAAGGAATCTTCTGTAGTTCACTTCCTTGAGTTCTTAGGACACTAGTATGGAGCGCAATAATGCCACGAAAATAAGAGTGCTCCTTATTGAGCACCTACTACATGACAGTACTTTACACCTCCTTTTTATGGGAGGCTATCTTTGAGACTCAGTAAACTGAGTGCTCTCATTCATATTTCACTGCTGAGCACAGTAAGACTGGGAGAATTGAAGCCTCAAGATTAAGGTCGTAAAACTTGGAGAGATAGACTTAGTATTCAAAACGATGTCTTTCTCACCGAAAATTCTAATGTCTTTCCAAAGCACAGTCTTCTGTTGAGTGAATTATCACTCTGTTACGAGTGCTTCTCTAAGAGTTGTTACACAGAGCAGAGGGGCACCCGTGGTCTCCTCGGAGGCAGAGCTGTCCACTGATATGCCTCCTGTGATGCATGAGTTTCTTCTCATCCTTCCCAGCTCTCCTCAGTGTTCTTTCCTTACGTGCTCTGTGTTGTTTAATCAAAATAGTGAGTGTGATTAAAAAAAAATTGTAAGGCAAAGCTTATTTGGTAATCAGAGGTATGTGTTAGTTTTCCTTTTGTAAAATATATTTTATGTCAGTTTTTGTTTTCGAAGCAGTAAAGCTGCTGGGAAGCCTGACTTCAAAGCAAGCAGTGTTTCCTATATTTGTATACTCACTCAGTAGCCATATTGTACCGAAAAGAGGTATTTAGAAGGAAATGCAAATCAAGAATGACACTGCAACCTCAATAGACTGTACTTTTAGAAACACTAAATACTGTAGGTCAGTTTGAGTTCTTCCAAAATATGTTGCCTTAACAGCTACTTTCCAAATTGTTTTAGAGCTTTAAGAAAGGAAACATGTTAATAAAAACAACAGGCTTTCCCTCTCAATGTCCTTTTTTATGAGATTTGTGCAAACTGCTACAGATAATATGAAGGCTTTATGTGTTTCTATAACTGGTTTGGCATTTTTTTTTGTAAGGGAAAAGAGAAGAAAATCAAAGCTCTAGTTTCTTTTTAGTATATAATTGTAAAGACAGTCAGAGAGTGGAGGGGAAAGGGTAAGCTGGGATGAAGTGAGAGAGTGGCATGGACAGATATACACTACCAAATGTAAAATAGATAGCCAGTGGGAGGCAGCTGCATAGCGCAGGGAGATCAGCTTGGTGCTTGGTGACCACCTAGAGGAGTGGGATAGGGAGGGTGGGAGGCAGATGCAAGAGGGAGGGGATATGGGGACATAGGTATACTTATAGCTGATTCACTTTGTTATAAAGCAGAAACAAACACAACATTGTAAAGCAATTATACTCCAATAAAGATGTTGAAAAAAAAAGATAGAGAAAAGAGGAGGCTTTGAGAAAGGAAAGTCATTCCTTAAAGTTTGAGGATTTAGTAGATTATGGGAGAAAACTAGCTCAGGTTCAAAGGGTTATTAGAAAACTCTAAGAGTCCCTGACAGCAAGGCTTCTGTGTTGTTTTCATGCACAGACTTCAATGGGTAGCATGGAATATGAAATAATAGGATTTAAGAGCTCACTGATAAGAAGGACACAGATCATGGCAAAACTCCCTTTAATTAAAAGTGGAATTTGGGTGGATGGTGAAGGGGTTGGACAGTGGAGGGATTTATAGGTGCATCTTGGTGGTGAGGAAACTTCATCTTTTCTCCCTAGAAGAATGTTATTTTTTGAAAAGAAACATTTTTAGTTCTTAGATTATATATTAAAATAATTTTAAAAATAGACACATATTTGTTCCTCTATGTCTCTCTATTAAGTCTAAATTTTTGTTATTATCAAAATTTATTCTGACTAAAGAAGTCAAATTTTATAAATCAGTGAAAAAAACCCACAGAAAACAAAAGTTTTACCCATTTGCCTGTGTCTGAATCCACACCCACACATATTTATTTTCATTGCCACCCTTGAAAGGAACCCTCACGCTGTTTTTCAGATCATGTCAAGATCAATCAAGACCAGGACAATAAAGTAGAAAAGTTCTGTCGTTCGTGTTGTTTGCCTGAATCCTGTTCTTCAGGGGCACCGAGATCTTCACTTCCTCCAGCACCAGCTCTAGGTGTCCCCTGGGAGGTCAGATGGTGGTTTTCCTAGAACCTTTGTACTGTCTCCATAGTTCTGGCTTTTCCAGAATGTCATATAGTTTGCATCATACAGTACGTAGCTTTTTCAGATTGGCTTCTTTCACTTAGTGATACGCATTTAAGTTTCCTTTCTGTGTTTTCATGACTCAATAGCTCATTGCTTTTAAGAATTGAATAATATTCCATTGTCGATATAAGATTCATTGATTTTGATACCAAGATAAGAGGCTGTGCTCAGCTGGTTTCCTCCTTTGCTTGGTCCCGCCTAGTTTATTTCCTCACCAGTTAATAAGTTGATGAAAGTGTGATTCTTTCACATCAATGATTCAGGAGATAAAATATTTATGTTCATGAAATAAGGAATTTACTTTAAACTGGTCTCTGTCCCTTCTGGCTGTTGAGTTGCCCAGGAAGTAGAATCCCAGGGATGAATATTTACCATCTTATTGATAAGACTTAAACATGGTGCCATTTATTTGCCTCTGAAAACATTTGTTTGTTGAAACTGAGCACCTGTGGTCTTTCAGCAGTATTTTGCCTCAAGAATGGTGGTTCGGGAGCATCTCTGAGTTCTGTTTGACTCTATGGAGGGAGTTTTGCTGGAGCTTTTGCTTGATTTTATTCATGCAAACCAGTTGTCTGTTCTAATTAAAGAACTTTGAAGACAAAGCTCAGCAAACAAATTCAGTGAGAAATTGATATTGAAAAAATATTGTATCTCCAAAATCTTTGAAAATTCCATATGAATTTCTTAATATATATCTTGTAAGTTTCAACCTCAAAAGTACTGGTAACTAAATTATGGGTATCTAAATTCACAAATATCGTGCTATTTGAATATATTAAACTATAAGATATATAACATAGTTTTAATTATATGTAGATTCCATGAGCCTATTTTGTGTGTGTACTTGCACAAAATTCTGTATCATTCTAAAAGCTTGTTTACTATTAAGACACTGTAATAGTGTCTTATTTTTCCATTTGTATAACTACAGATAAAATATTCTAATATGATCTTTAAATACCTAGATGTTGGAATCAGGGAAATCTAGGTTCAAGCCCTCATTATTCCCTCATTATTCTATTTCTATTGGGAGGCCATGGACAGTTTATTTAACTTGTTGCTTCAGTTTTCCCACCCTAAGAAGGGTTTAAGTTATTATAAAATGACATGATATGATGGAAACACCTAACTTACAGGATTGTTGTGGAGATAAATGAGGTGGTGCTTTTGCTACATTTTGCACAGTATCTGGCAAATAATTATGCCTTTAAAAGAAGGTCTCATCGTGATCTTCTTTTTCTAACATTCTTTAACTTTGTGGTTTAGGTAACTTAATTTTACTATTTACTGTACCTACTTTTTAAATTAAGTTTGTAAAAGTTTGACTCAATTTCTATTATAGTAAAATACTTTTATTGAAGAAAATACCAGAGGTGGAGTCAAAATAGGGCCGATGGTGATTTGGATATTTTTTCTAGGTGCTTTAAACTTGGCTTGAGCCAGGGTGTAACTATGGTTCTCTTTTGGATAATCTTTCTGTCCATTTGATCTGTGGATATTCACATAAATGTGCACTGTCTATAAAGCATGGTTGACAGAAGCAGGAAGGAACAAGAGGTTCTTTGAACAGCTTCGATTTTGATTGAATTTCTTTTGTATTAGAAAGTAGGTTTATCCTTAATAACTGATGATTCAAAATATCATTCTCATTTTGCTATGAATTCTTTCAGGTTCTATCCATTACGTGCTGTTTAGCAATGAGTAAGATTATTTAGCAGTATTTCCATTTATTCTTAGTAATGAAAGAGCTGTTCTAATAATTTAAATATTATGGTTCTTGGCTCAAGGTTTCACATTTCTGGAATGGCTAGTGGCAGAGCTGTCTAAACAAGCTTGAAAAAGTCAGAATTTATCATTTAAATGTTGTTGGACTGAAAAAATAAGCTAGTTACGAAATAAACAAATTGATACTAGTCCATGCAAACTAATTTATCTACTTTCTAACTAGCTGTACACACACACAGGTACCTTTGCTCACCTGTCCCATGTCAGTCCCACCTGGCTCCTCCTTAGGAGGAATGAGGTGCATGAAATGCTCCACACTCACACTTTATGAAGACACGTGTCTCCACAACTGCTTTCTCAATATTGCATCCATCCTCTTAGTCCCGTGGGATGCCTGGGTTCCTGGATGTACAGATTTATAAGAATGAAGTGAAACATCTCCTTTGTTCCTCTGTGAGATGGCACAGCTTTGTAAACATTGTGAAGGTCAGTAGAAGTATACACTCATTCACAGGCTTATTTAATAAATTGAATTCGCTATTGTCTGCAACTAAATGTTACCTTAAACTCACAGAATGTATGGAAAACTTTGCAGAAACTCACTTTTACCCTTTGAAGTGAAGAGTATGCTCTTCTGTCCGATCATCTGATTCTGTTAATCAAGACACTAGATGGTCCAACCTCCAGTGCTTTCCCAGAGGCTTCTGGATGTACTTCAGCTTTTAAATACTGTTAGAGTTCAATGTTTCTGTTTATTAAGCCCTTATTCACCCCCTTGAAACTATTTTATAAATGCCAATTCTGTTGGGCAGTTCTTGAGAAAGGTATATGAAGAGTGTGGCCATAAATGAACACATCTGGCTCAAGAAACACTCAGAAGATGTGTGATGTGTATCCAAACAATCTGTGTCCTTTAGAGTGATCATATGGGGAAAAGTATATGACTTTAGTCAGCATTTCTCAAAATATCTTTATTTCTTTTGAGTATGGTCTCAGGAAAGTGAGAGTCATGTTAGAATTCTAGCTCTTCCTCTTGGTAAATATAGGAAAGTAACATATACTTCCTTACTCACAGTGGCTCATCCATCAAACAGGATTTTACTCTAGGGACAGTGACAGGCAGGTATACAAGTACTTAGGGATGATGGCAGGGGTGGTACACGGGTACCTAGGGATGGTGACAGGTAGGTACTGAGATACCTAGGGATGGTGGCAGGGCTGGTACACAGGTACCTAGGGACAGTTACAGGCAGGTACACAGGTACTTAGGGATGATGACAGGGGTGGTACACAGGTACCTAGGGGTGGTGACAGGCAGGTACACAGGTACTTAGGGATGGTGGCAGAGGTGGTACACAGGTACCTGGGGATGGTGACAGGCAGGTACTCAGGTATTTAGGGACGGTGGCAGGCTTAGAGACATGTGCGTGACACCCTGAGCTGGCTCTCCAGGCACACCATGGACAGGAACACAGTAGCCCCGGCCCCCTGTATGTTTGCCTCTACTGCTGTGTGAGTGGAATCTTCAAACCAGACCTGAATTTCATGGGACTAGAAAAGATCTCTACACTGTGTATTTCAACCCTTTGTTGTGAAATGTTCTCTTCCTATTCTGAACCCTTACCTCCACGTCGAACCTCCATCCCTGTATGTTGCCTTCCTTAGTTTTACTGTTATTTTCGACTCTTCGGTCTGGGTTTGGATTTATGGCTTCCCTGCCCCTTTGCTCACTTGTCCCCGCCCTTTCTTGCTTTGAGATGCCCTGTGAACTCAGACAAGGTCACCGACTTGAGGCCCTGCCCCACCTGTCCCCTCGCCCAGACTCGTCTGATTCTGTCAGTCCACCTACTCCAAGGATAGGAGAGACTATTTTTAAAAGCATGTTTTGAAAGATGATGTTTCTTTAGAAAATTTGTTTGCTTTAATTTATAATGAGATCTTATTTAGATAAATATATATAGAGAGAAACATATATACATATATGTGTATAAATATATGCACACAAAGTATTTTTTAATAGCTTAATGACCTTCTTTTAATTTTAAGTTTCATGGAAAAATAATTTTAGAGTCTGACAAGTTTGGTACATTGGACGGGCTTGTATGGTGAACACCGTTTCACATGAAACACCATGCACAACAACAAAGACCTCTTCAGTAACCATAGGATAGGGACCAAGTACAGAATGGAAACCAGAGCTTGTTGACTTACAGGGAAGAAAGGAAGGCTATTAAAATTTCATAGGAATTTGGTGACTCAGGGGCATCATTGGTTTTGGGGGCTTGAATAGGAGCACACAGATGACCTTCTAGCAATCACAGGAGGTCATTCACACCAATTCATTGGACTATTACTGTTCCCAACAGAAATGTCAGCTGAAGCAGTCTATGTGGACAGCCTGATCTCTTTTCAGTCTTTTCCCAGGGAAAAAAAAAAGAAAAAGAGAGAGACAAAAGGAGTTTAAAAAGGGGATTCGTTCAGCAGATGAAGGTTCTTCTCCGAATCACCACCTGTGGACCTGCCTAAACTCAGCACTGCCCGTGTTCACGCTCTGCCTTGCCCGTGTCAGGCTACGGCTGGAGGCAGGACAGGCTGAACGGCCTGGGGTGGACCCGTGTCACCACTGCTCTTCCTCTCCTGGCCACAGCCAGATAGAGGGGACATGGGACAGGGAAAGGGAGGAGCCCTTGCCCCCGACCTCACTCCCCATTCACTGAGTCAAAAAAGGCCTCTTGGATCCTGACATTTGTAAGTACTATGGAAGTAATTCTGTGAGCAAATGTAAGCCTGATTTTATATTTTAACTAAATGTTTTGTCAAGTCTTACATCTAATTTGGAATTATACAAAGTTTTAGTTTACTGATTTCCAGGACTTTTCTTAAAAGAAAAGCTAGTTTGTTTGTATAGCAGGTTACTCCAAGTATTATCTGAAGGTCACTGATATTCCTGGCTAAAAATATGTCACTCTTACCCTTTCTTTAATTTCCTCCAACTGAAAACATTCCCCTGGGGTTAAATTTTTCTTTAGAAAGCCATTATTAATCACCCATTAGCCATCAGTAACACTTAGTATAAGATACTTGACAAACTTATTGAGTACCTATTCTGTTCCTTGTAAGTTACACACCTTTCTCATTTCCCTGCAGGAAACAGGCTTAGCCTCATTTTGTGTGGGAGAAATTGACCCATCAGATTGCTAGGGACTGACAGAGTCAAGGTTTGAACTCACTTGTCTGTCTCCAAAACCATAGCACTTCATGAAGTCACACTGCCAGTCTCGTGTAGCAGAAATCCCACACAGCCCTTGGAATCTTCTGTGCAGGGCAGAGTCTCCAGTGAGGAAGAGAAAGAGAGAGAGAAGAAATGCAGGACCTCTGGGGAGGGGGCAGAGGAGAAGGTGACCCAGCCGAGAGTGAGAGGGCAGAGGGGTGGGAGCAGAAGGTGACAACACAGGTCCCGGGATGGGTGGGCTGACGGCAGGTTTCAAAGGCATCCCGAGTCCTCAGTCTCTCGGCTTAGTTCAGCTACCTCAGAAAAGCCGTCTCTGAAGACCCCGACTGGGGGTGGTCACTGTCACAGGGCACACGGCTCCTTCCTGTGTCACAGCAGGTACTACAGAGGCCCGTCCGCTTGGCCGCATGTCACTGTACTGTCTGTTCCATGAAGGCAGCCGCCACTTATATGGCTAATCATGTTCCATTCACCCGCCAGAGCACTTGGCTTACACGTACCACACACATGCATTCAACATACACATACCCATCGCTACCACCAACACACATTTGCCACTAACACACACATGCTCTGTGAATGAATAAATGATGTAGAAATTGGAAAGGAACTAATCTTAATCGCCTCACAATTTACCATGCTTCAAATGTCATATTCCCTGGACTATTGACAATTGTTCACATCACATTTAATTAAGAAACATTCCCCATGAGTCCATATTTATCACTGAATAAATGGATAAATGAGGTGGGCGTGAAAATCTCCTGCAGAGAAGGGAGTGAAGTTTAATTCCCCATCCCTTGACTTGGGCAGGACTTGGTGATTTACTCTCAAAGAGTAGAATGTGGGAAGCAGGAAACATGGCAACTCTACATTGGGAACTCCGGCCAGTGCTACCTTGGCCAGGTGACTGAGGTGAGCACCCTCAGTGAGAGGGCACTTTGATGGGTTGATAGCATGCAGGGCTATCAGGGCATGAGGGCAAGAACGCATCCGTGGCCTCCCGCCCAAAAGCCAATAACTCAGGCTAACCATAAGAACAACATTATACAAGCCCAAATTGAGGGTGTTCTGCGAAATGCCTGACTAGTACTCATCAAAATTGCCAAGGTCATCAGAAACAAGAAAATTGTGAGAAACTGTCAGAGACCAGAGAAGTCTAAGAAGACATAACAGTTAAATGTAACATGCTATCCACAGTCTGTTCCTGGAACAGAAAAAGGACACTAGGAAAAAATTACACTTAATAGTGAAAAGCCATGCAAAAAATAAACATTGGCTAGCCACTCCACAGGTGTTCATTGTGAGTGACCACTAGGTGTAAAGTCCTGGGCCAGAACAGCGTATGAACCTGGTATGGTCCTGGGCTTCTCTCTGCTATGAGCCTGTGACACCGGCATCTGTAGCCAAGATACAGACTTCCTGGAGGAGGTGATTTCCATGTTGAGCTAAAACTTGAACCTGAGGTGAAATGAGCTAAGCGGTAAAAATGGAAGTGAGGAAAACATGAGCAGTGGAAGAGAAAACAGACATTGCATGGCACATTCTGGAAATAAGTGGTCGCACAATAGGAGAGCATGAGGGACGGGCATAGACATTTGTGGTCTGTGATTACTGCATTTAAATGCTCTTTCCAATCTAAGATAAAAGTTGCAGAAACTTTTGAATTGGGTCAGGTTTTCAGTCCCAGCTCCTAACACAGTTTATAACTACACAGTTACTACTTCAAAGAGGTGTGAAATAAAGGCAGGATGAACAGAAGGAAAGAGGGAGAAAAGACAGAAGAGGAAGAAAAGAATGAAAAATCAGTTCTCTGAGGCAAGTGTTTCAGGGCCCCTGTGCCCTCCTTTCTATGAAGGACACACTTTATCTTCTGAACCAGGAGAATAAGGCATTCTTTAAGGTAGAGCAAGTTATCCCTCCTCTAAAATCAAATGATGCATGTTACCTTATTTTATGGAATGCTTTAGTTGGTAAAGATTGGCTCCTATAAATCCCTCTTAAAATGTGGTCATTTGCTGCCACTGGTCTGTTCATGAGAGTTAGCAGATTATAAAACAAATGAACAAATGAAGTTGCCGATGAATATTAATGGAAAAGCATGAAAATATTATTTTAAGATTTTTTTCACTCCAATTTTTAAATATATTCTACTTGTTGATATTTTATATTTTCTGCTAGCAAGATTTCTTGTTTGAGTGGTGGAATGAATTATGTCCAAGTATCACAGAATTTCAGAAAGAAAATCTTTCCTTCCCCTCAAACAAGTGAGTTTAACCACTTCATTAGGAATTCAGAAGCCCAGGGACAGGTCCCTGTGAAGGGTCAGGCAGCTTTGACAGTGTTCCAGGTACGTGCAGTGTCGGTAGAAATGGAGGAATATATGTTGATTGGGAGAAAATAAAAGTATTAGACTCAAGAATATCGGAGAAAATTATAGACGTGGACAGGAAGAGCAAATTTAATCAAAGATTTTGCCAAGAGCTAGAGGTTAGGAATTAAATATGTCCCATTTTAGTTTAAAGAGAGAAGAAATTCTTTCCTATTCCAGCACTATGGTAAGGTAAATGTCCAGAGACACCTTTATTCATTTATTCAACAAATATAGTTTAAAATGCACCAGGTAGGTCTAGAAATGAGGGATGCATCACTGAAGAAAGCAAACGAAAATTTTCTACCATCCTGAAATCTACTTTTTAACGGAGGAGACAAATACGATATTAACAAAACAGGTAAGTAAGTTACCTGATGCACAGGAAGTTGTTAAATGCTATGTGGAAGAAGCAAGTTAGAGGAAGAGGAACAGAGAGTGCTGTCTTTGGAATGGAGTATTTGCAATTTAAATAGATGGGGGGGTAGGATCCTCAGAGAAGGTAACAATTAAAAAGAATCTGAGGGAGGAAACAGGGAGCCAAGCAGATATTTGCAGGAAAAGCCCTGAAACAAGAGCCTGGTTGACGTCCTGGAGAAATGGAGAAGAGGCTGTGTGTGCCCTGGAAAACAAGGAAAGACAAACAGGGGAAGACATCGCAGAGGCCAGATCATGATGTTCTTTGCTGGTCACACTAAGAGCTGTAGCTTCTGTTCTGAAAGAAATAGGAAATCAGAGGACGTTTCTGGCATGAGCTGATGGGACACAGACTTTACCATTGTTACTCTGAATGGTGTGTGGAGAGGGATTTTTAGGGGAGCAAGTGTAGAGTAAAGAGACCAGTCAGGAAGCTAGTGGAATTCTCCAGATGAGGATGATGGTGGCTTGAATAGGAGGTTGTAGTGAAGGTGATAATTTATGGCAAAGTATTGATGTCAAGGTCAACAGGATTTCCAGATGGATTGGATGAGGGTTGTGTGTAAAAGTAATCTGTATTAAATCTGAAAAGATATCTGAGTCAGAAATAGTCCAAAAAGTAGGAGAATAATGAAGAGAGAGAGAGAGAGAGAAAAAAAAAAAAAAAAGAAGAAGCCAAAGAGAGAAATGCCCCCAGATGGAAAGAACAAGTTGATTGTGTCAAAGGCTGCTGGTGGGTCAAGTGAGATGAAAGCCGAGAACTCACTGTTAGACTTGGGGGCGCCAATGTAACCAGTGACCTAAACATGATACTTTGTGGATTAGAGAAGCATGCTTAAGACAAAACAGTAAGAGAAAACGAAAACAACAAAAGTGGACAACATCTTTGAGGACTTAGTTTCACTGTAAAATGGAGCAGTAATGACAGGGGAAGTGACGTGAAACATTTTAAAATATATGAAAGAATATAATTTATGTCTACACACTGATGGGAATAACCATTCTAGGGAGAACGACACACGATGTAGGAAAGGGAGGTTACAGTTGGACTGGAAGATGCCCTTGAGTAGAAGATGCCCTTGAGTAGAAGATAGAAGAGATCCAGTGCAAAAGTAGAGGATCCACCTTAGGTAGGATGACAGAGAGGAAAGAAGTCTAAGAACAAGGCAGCGCTGAAGAGGGTCAGATGCTGCAGGGGTCTTACAAGGTCAATTCTGATAAACAGTCCACTAAGATTTGATTCTTAGAATGGCATATGGAGCCTTAGTGGATGTAGTTACAGTGGAATCACTGGGGGGAAAGGCAAGTAGAAAGAAATTTCAGAAAAATATAAGACAAATATAGATGACTCAAGAGACATGGCTACAAGGGGAGCAGGAAGTTCAAGGAAGAATGTGATTGATTGGTGGAAGGTTTGTGAGAGATTCTTTGTTTGACTGAGGTGAAATATACATGACATACAATTTACTCTTTTAACCATTTTTCAGTATACAGTTCAACAACATTAAACACATTCACAGTGTTGTGTAACCATCGCCACCATCCATCTCCAGAACTTGCTTCATCTTTCTAAACAGAGAGAATTCATTTACAGGAATCTTGGGTAGAAATGTAAGTTGAAGGGGAAGCATCTGGTTAAGAGGAAGAGTTTGCAAATGAGAGAGAGTTTGTCACAGAGAAAAAGAGATGGATGGATGGGTAGACAGACAGACAGATGGGTGGATGAGTAGATGGATGGCTGGATGGATGGATGGATTAATAGATGTACAGATGGACATGTGAATGGATAGATGGCTGGATGGGAGGGAGGGACAGAGGAAAAATGAATGAATGGACGGTTGGATGGATGGATGGATGGATGGGTGGGTAGACAAATGAATTATGGTGCTAAAAGTAGGATGTAACTATAAAGGCAAAGTTTAGGCAAGAAAATAGAAAGAAAAAATGAATATTTTCTAATACTAGAAATATTAAATAATACATTCCCAAGTCAGACAACATCTGTTATCAAATATAATCTTCATGACAGCCATGTGTGGTAGTTATTATTGTACTCTTTTTATAAATAAGAAATCTAAGGTTGAGAACATTTAAGATTTTACCTGGGTCACAAAGCTAGTAGGTGTTAAAGCTTAGATTTGAGCCCACATATATTTAATTCTAAAGCCTGGGCAGAAGGTGTTGTCCAAAATACCATTTATTTATTTGTCCATCCAGCAAATATAATAAACATCTGTAACATGCAAGGGTCGTAGTAAGTGGCTAGATATTCAAAGATAATTAAGATTATTTCTTTCCACTTTGGATTTGTTCATATTGGCCTTATAAATTGGCACCTAAATCCATCCCTCCAATTCACCCATTTAATCCAGTAGTTTAATTAATCAACAACCCACTTGCTTATTCCACAAATATTCATTAATTCCAGTAGATATTTTCACTGCTGTCTTTATGCCAGACATGTGGTGAGCAGGACAAATAAGTAGGTGACTGTTAGTAGCGTGTTTCTTACTGGGATGACATTAAAAGGTTCTCATGCTGAGTTCATACAAGAAGAAAGGTAGGAAGTAGAAAGAGACCATGACAGGGAAATAGACCCTCATCCTCAGGTAGAAAGTCTACCCATGCAGATACTGAGTTTAAAGGGATCTGGCAAACTTGTGTCCTCTCTGGCCAGGGGTAAGGGATCTCCTAGGGAACAGGTGAGAGACTCCAGCTGTTCTATGTCCAGCTGACCTCTGGTCCCCGTGGGGAGGAAATGTAGCAGGACCTAAAACCCAGAGTATGATGCCTTGTAAGTGCCTGGTCACAAAGAAAAATCTGAAACCAACTAAGCTGAAGGGCAGAGTCCTCCAGAGTGCAGGGCATTCATTCTCTCCCCAGTCCTGGAACCCACAGTGAAATGCCTGCAGCGGATGGAGAGGAGAGCTGATGCTCATTCAGACCCCATTCCTTTGAGCCCAGATCCTGTGCGGGGGAACCTGGGAGCAGCTGCCATCATTTGGGAAAGCTCAGGTCTGGAGTGGATGAGGGTAGGAAAGGCCTGGCACGTACCACAGGCTGTGAGGCACAGTAGGAAGCAACAGTGTGTCGAGGGAATAAGGATATTTCTCCAGGAGTCCTTGGAACTGCCTCTGCAAGGATCCTGCCTCATTAATGGATCCTGTATAAACTTCCTGATAGAATGTCCTAGGAAGAGACACATTACACACGTGCCTTAATAAAGATGCTGGGAGAAAACATTGAGATGGGAGTTAGCCCGGGTCTTGAGATTTGGAGGCTATGTCAGGAATAGGCAAGTGAGACATTTATTAGGACAAATGCCTGTGAGGAAAAAATGGGGAGGGAGCCGGAAGGGGCTGGATGAGCTGCCAGAGCACAGTGCAAGGCAGACCCTGAATGAAGGAAAGCTTGGCCAGGCCTTCAGGGAGTCCTGGAGCCAAAGGATTCCCGAATCTCCCAGGGTCAGGGGCCTCCTAGTCCCTGGTACACTCACCCACTAGTCTAGGGCAGCCTGTGGGCTTCAGAACCTGCAGCAGGGGTCAGGGGCCAGTGAGCTTCCACCCAGTCCAAGAGCTGGAGGCGCACGCGCACAGCTGCCAGGGGAGACTGAGGACCGGTACGTAATCTAATTTCACCTTCTTTAAGTACCTGCTGACCCCTGATGAACCCAGGTATTCTGTGACATGTTACAGCTTATGCCTGTACATCTCTGCTTGCAATGAAAAGGGAAAAGCATTATTGTTTAGCAACTGGATGAATAAACTGAGATATTATTGAGTGGTATGAGTAATCAATACTCACCTTAGAGAAGATGTAGCTAGAAGCCACTTCACAGTTCTGGTTTCTAAAATAAAAGTTTTAACCAAGATTAGTAGGTTTAAAAACAGAAGTAAATTGGAAATTCTTATTCTCAGTAAAATAAAGCTATCATTGTATAATTCTTAGCCCAGTACTTTAAAATAATGTACCCCAAGTTTGATATTGCTGTGTAAAGTCAGTATGCCTAACACAGTGTTGGGGATTGTTGTTTAGCCAATAATTGTATCTTGCAGGTAGCAGAGACTTAAAAATTCATAGAAGGCCTGCAATTTCCCATGTAGAATGATTTTTTAAATGTATTGCAAATAGAGCATACTAGAATAGTCTACTAAGTATAATGGGGGTCTCAGTAGAAAAATAATATTTTTAATGGCAATTCAACAAATACAGGTGGTAAATACCATGACTATAGATGTGTTTCTAGAACACTTACCAGATGCCAACATGACTTTTAAATGTGTGCACATCCATCTAGCTGGTGCACAATTTTGGTCAGTGGGAAAAGAAGGCAGCAGGAGAGTGATTAAATAAAGGAATCAAATTTTGTTTGTTTGGTTTTGTTTTTTTTGCGGTATGCAGGCCTCTCACTGTTTTGGCCTCTCCCGTTACGGAGCACAGGCTCTGGACGCACAGGCTCAGCGGCCATGGCTCACGGGCCCAGCCGCTCTGCGGCATGTGGGATCTTTCCTGGACCGGGGCATGAACCCATGTCCCCTGCATCGGCAGGCGGACTCTCAACCACTGTGCCACCAGGGAAGCCCCAAATCTTTTTTTTTAAGTCAGCTCTAGATGATGTAATCCAGCATCCTGCCTAATGGGTGAGATGATGAGACAGCAATGCCAAACCTGCCACACCAGCTGTGTCTCCTAAGCCCTCTTTCCCCAATCTGAGCTGGTGAACTTGCCTGCTCCTGATTGGTGAGGTTTGGTTTCACACAGGAACTGCCAAAGACAGGACCCATTTCTCACACATAAGTACAAGTAAAGTAGTTGTAATGGACAGTATTTGAAATACTACTGATTCTAGGAATACATCACTTCCTACTGCATCTCCGAGAGTTAACTGTTTCTTCTTAGTTTTAGATGTAGGCTAGTCCCTCTCTCATTGGGTCAGACTGAAGTCACATGGCTTTGACATGAACAAGCTTTGTTCTCATCTTCACAAATGAAGCTCACACTCACCAGGGGGGCATCAGGGATGTGCTGGAGCTGCATTCGCACATGGCAGTTTACAGGGGCTGCGGACACATCACAAGTAATGGACAGTTCACTCCAGCAGTCTGTAAAACATAAAGGAAAAGTTCTTGGTTTTATACATTTTTTTTTAATTGGACAGAATGTTCATAAATGAATTGTCACCCATATTCAACAGTAGGTTTTATAACTTGGAGAGCATTTCTTGGGAGAACTGATTTAATTAATTAAGAAGGAATAGGTTGCTTGGACTATCTGAAGCAAATATTAATTTGTAAAGATGCATGTGTGCCCATCTGGGCTGTCAAAGCACTTACTCAGAAAACATGAAATTATCATATGTAATTTCTTAATTCTCAAAAGGAGGGAAAAAAGGACAGCAACTACCTACATGGAAATACTGAAATTCAACTTATTTTCACCCAGATCTTATACATTTCACTTGGAATGGACACCACAGGAACTGTGCATGCCTGAGCTCTGAGTAGCGGTAGAAAGTGTACCCATTATTTTTGGCCTCTTAAAAGGGAGGTTGAGATTATTTAAAGCAATTAAACCATGCTGATTATAAGTAGATGTCAGTTTCTAATAAGTAAGTGGAATGTTTCCAAGAAAAGTCTGTTTTGAGAAGATAAGTTTCTCTTCTGTGGCCCTGGCTCATTTTTAAATGGATGAAATCATAACAGAAACAAGATCACTATTGAACGTGAAAGACTGTACGGCATGTGGCTCAGTGATCCACAATCTGTCACGTTTCTATGGATATGTGAGATGGCCTGAGTTTTTCTTTGTGCATCCTGCACAGGTGGTCAGCGGCCCCACGGAAAGGAAGCACAGGGCAGCGTCTACCCCACCAGGTAGGGACCCTCCACCTCGCATGGATGTGCAGACATGGTGAACCGGCTCGGCCCCTGACTTGAGAACACTGGCTTTATCTTCTCCCTGAGCGTTGTACTGCAGCTGTCAGATGGCTCTGCATTTTAAATCCCGTTGCCTGTCAATCATGGGCAAATGACAAGAAAGAACTCAAGCATAACTTCAGGTTCTGGGGAACAGGGAGGTTTGCATTTTGCAGAGGTTGCTTGGCTACTCTGGCCTGGATTTTATTTGCTCCAAAGTAGACAGTTATTTTTGTTTTTGAGTATATATTAAAGACTTTGGGTTCAGAATACAAACAAAGGATGAGAAATAAAAGAATTGAGGGAAGAGAGAAAAATCTGTGAGGCAGGAAGTAGCCCCGACCCACTAAAGACCAAAGGAGCTGGTCTTCCCAAGGGTGTGTGGTGTGGCTGAGGCCTCTTCATTACTGTGATGGAGCTTAAAGATTTAGAGTCCATATTTAAGATGAAAGGAAATGTTTTAATACATGGATAATTTGGAATGAGGTCGCTGCTCTCTTTAGTCTTCCTGATACAGGGACTGAGGACTCCTTGCTGGTCTGCTCTCATGGGCCAGGAGCATGGATGATACACCTGCTGGCAGGTGGAGGACTCACCAGGACAGCAAGGTCTAGGGGAAGCTTTTTCTCAGAACCGGGCCTCGGCTGCAGGATGCCTCCAACTCCACGTGCCTTCTGTTGGCTTTCACACAGACACACGGGTCAAGTATTTAAAATTCGCTTAAACCCTAATTAGATGTGCTAAACCTCCACTGCAATGATGTAATCATGTCTTTGCAGCATGACTTTATTTTAAATAATATTTTGAAAAATGTTCTATGGAAACCATTCTTCTTTCCCTAGGACCCATTATTATGTATTCATATGAACGCACCTTCCAATGCAGTGATCTATTTCAATATCAAAGTAGCATTTTAATTCTATAATACCCCTAAAAGTTTACTTTAGGAATAAACTTTCCATAGACTGTATGAGCTGGGTCAAACTAACACGAAAGTTCATGCGTAGGAAGTGTGTGAGGGAGTTTATGTTTTTATAAATAAATAAGCATCATTTTATAAATAAACATTATTCTGTTTTTCTCATAAATTAAGAAAATAGAAAGTACAAAACAATAATTTTGAGCTATATATAGTGCTACAAAACACAGAAGCCACTGTTAGTAGTATATGTTCCCTATGAGAATTTCTTAATTCCATTTATAATGATGTTTTATTTGTATGTGTATGTAGCTGACGCATATTGTCAAATTGCTGTTCAATGAACACATTGGCTTTGTACTTCCATCAGCATTGCATGAGTGAATCCATTTTATTACGTTGAAGTTTTATCACGTGTGTGTGTGTGTGTGTGTGTGTGTGTGTGTGTGTGTGTGTCAATGTGCTCTGATTTGATAAGCAAGCATGCAGTTCTCTGATTTTGAGGGAAAGCGAGCATTTGTATTAACCAGTCTTGCTTTTACGAATCATCTGTTCACACCTTTTATCCATTTTTGGAGGCTTTAGTGGTTTTCATATAATGTTTCATGAGCTCTTTATATAATCTATTAAATCTGCTTTAATTTGTTTAATTTTATTACAAATTCATGTTTATGTATAAATTCCATTTTTATAATTTTGTCTTTCTTATTTCTCCCATAGCTTCTAAGCCTAGACACTAGGCAGGACTGTAATGAGGGTCTTCTGATGGAACTGGTTGTCAGAATCCCAAGGCAAACTTGCAGTGGTCCAGCAGCACATTGCATGTCAGGCCCCATCTATTGTATAGCGGTGTTCATGACCTCACTGAATCGGCATCTGGATTCGTGTTTATGTTCTGACACCTGATCATCTCCCCACTTCAAACTGTCAGCTTGATCTAAACTTTTGTCTTAATACTCTGTACATTCCTGTGTCAGACTTGTCTAGACTCAGGGCAGTTTTTAGTTTTCCCGATCAGTTCTTGTGAAAAGGTAAGGTAGGTTAAGGTAATTTTCTTGGACCTGAGACAAGTGTCTTATCAAATTTCAGAGTCATTCCCAGGGAAACACACTCTTAGCTGAGGCAGAGGAAAGGCTTGGCAGCCCTTAACCTTCAATGAATTTACAGAATTGCAATATTTTAGAGTTTAAAACTCTAAAGTATGTTAATACTTTTTTTTTCTTTTTTAATGGTGGAATTATATAAATTAATATTTTTTCTTTTTCATTTTTAATAAGGGAATTAAGACTGAGAAGTAGGCAGTGGACAGCCCAGGGTCTGCTAGTGAGGCAGTCAGCTCGGGCAGTGAAGGACCGCATTCCTGAGGTTGAGTGTTCTTTTGATGACACCTTAGATAAGCCAGGCCCTTGGCCTGCCCATGCCAGGATTGACTTGGATTTACCAGCTCCGTCCTTCCCCCCAGTCAGAGAAAGTCAATCCACTGGCATCCTCATGCATCAGAAGACAATAGAGACTTTTTTTGACCATAACAAGTTACAACTCTGAATTGCAAATTATGTTTAAGCTGGAGTGAAAAGCAAAAACAAAAACAAACAAACAAAAAACACTCTGATCGCACTTGCATGGGAATGCTGGCCATCTCAAGTCCTGGTTTCTTCTCGTGAATTTGTTACCAGTACGATTTTTTTCCAAAGCATTGCACACCCTCAAAGAAGTATCTACAGAAGAAATTCAGCAAGGTGAGGTACACAGCATTACAAAAAAAGATTACCTCTAAGAAGTCCTGAAGTAAACTCATTGCATAAAAGGAGGAGATAGTTGAATTAATTTGGTAAATTTACAATAATCAAGTTATTAATAAGTTGGAACAACACACATACTGTGGGAGCCACAGCCTTATTTGCTGATCCCCTGTTTTCAGAGGCCACCCATGCATGTGATTGCTGGGTGATACACCCAGAAACACACAGCCGTTCCCCCACCTCACAAAATCCACTGTCAGATTTGATCTGGGTTCAGTGATCCAATTCCTAGATGTAGTTTTATTGTTCCATTCAAAGATCCTTTCTCCCCTTCTCTTTTCCTTCCTTCTTAAGGTTTCTCATTGGACCACTCTTTTTGGACATTTTTGATCATGCAGTGCCAGAGAAGCAGGTCCCAGCAGGACCACGTACACCCATGAGAGACTTTTGGTGTAGTAGCAACCCTTACAAAGGATAAACACCCAAGAAAATCAGGGCTGCCTAAATATAGTTGACTTTCTGCAGGTATCCCCAGGAGAAACAGGTGGATTTTTTTTTTCTCTGTGGAGTTTCTGGCTAAAGAGACAGAGGGTGTGATCTGAAGACAACTGGTGAATACAAGGGTGAAATTCTCCACTGTTCAAATTCCCTTCTTTCAAATGGCATGATCCATCAGGGCTCCATTTTCTTTACCAAAATCTTGGCCATAAGCAAACACCAAGATGGTATTTGGCCAACTAGGACCAAGGCACTCTCTAGAAACTGTTTCCTAAGCAAAGTTCAATCTTAACCAGTAATATGCAAGCCTGACTAATATGAAGTGAGCAAAAGCAGAATAAAGTAATAACAATTCTTGGGCATCTAATAGTAACTCCTCTCCATAAGTCCTTTATCTCTGCAGAACAAGGATCAAGATATTTTAGTATAGCTTCATTTCATTCATTTCTTTCCTCATTCAAAAAATGATGAATGGAAGTGTACAGAAATTAGAGCTGATAAGGCCTTTTCTGACATATCTCATTTTGGCCTTTATAGCATCTCTGTGCAGAACTGGGTTGGATACATGTTGTTTCTGGGTTTTAAGATGAGAGGGTTGCAGCTCAAAAGGCTTAAAGGGTTTGACCAAGAGAACAGGGCCATGTGGCGACAGAGGTGGCACTCAGAACTAGCCTTCAGATTGTGCCTGGCACCCTTTCTACATCCTCCTGGGTCTCTCTCAGGTGAGCTTGTACAAGTGGTCAAGACACTCCATCTGCCCACTGTTGCATGGCCTCATTGAGTCTCCAATTAGCGCAACACATGTTCTGAGGTCCATCAATAGATTATATCATTTCCCCTCACTTTCCAGTAAGTTTCCCAGTCTCTCTCCACTGGTTTTTAGTTGTATCACAGCAAACCCACCCATATTGTTAGATGAGGTTGCAGTACCTTTTGTTGGTTTCAAATGATTTGCTTTGAGAATGAATTTGTGTGATGAGAAAAGGCCCTTTGAGGACTCTGCCTTTAACTCCATTCTGAATTTTGTCTTTCAGGGAAAAGCAGAATTTTATGGCGCCTTTCCCTGTTGCTTCTTATTTTTTGTTTGAAATGAATGGAATTCTCGAAGCACTGAGGAGATCCTCGTGCCTTGGAAGACAAGCCTGAAATTGAGCTCTAGGCTCTCTTGTCCAGTGGTTGTCCAGGTAGCCTGGGAAACTACAATATCCACTCTGTTTATTCCTTTGTAAAATGCAGGTATTGGGGTGAGAAGGTGGGTGGAATGGGGGCAGATCAAACTGAGCAATTGTCTATGTCTTTTGCCGGTGGTAGTCTCTGTGTTTACAAAAGGTGTATCCTTTCCCATCCCTTAAGCCACTCGATGCCGTGTAGCAATGCGGACCTTCACATTCTAGCCCCATCCTACCCCCATGGCTTGCACAGCCCATCAGCTTTGGGCCTTGTTCTCTCAAAACCTGCTGCCTTGACAACCTGATTGAGGAGTCACTTCTTGAAAATACTGACTGCACAGGCTCCATTCTAGAGGTATTCATTTCAACTATCTATAGAGGTGTGGGATTTATTTTTATCCAACATCTCACTCCCTTTTTGAACAAGTTTCTTCAATTTACCTTAATCCAAAAGAGGATGTGATGTGAGATTTTTGGCATCTCTATAGCAGACTCCTTAGAGTTTCATGTTTTTAATGTGTCGGTATTCTTTTCTTAAATACACTATATTTGGGGCAAAACAGACCCAAAAGCACCTCTATGAGAAATTTGAATAAATTCAGAATAGTGACACTCTTCTTACATCAGAAATCCTTGATAAATCCAAAAGATGGGAATAGATTTCATCAGTGTGCATTTCCCAACCTCCCAGATGGTGATAAAGCAGATCTTCATATTGGCCCTCACTCTTCCTAATTTCCCGAAACAAGGGGATAACTTTGATGGAAAGAATAATCCTTCCTCTGACTAGATGTGGTGGTATATTGCTTATAGAAAATGAGTTTGAAAACACATATTTTTATCTAAGTAGCCATCTAACAGCTCTTTTGATGTCTCCAATAGTATTTTGAAATCTTGATAAAGTCTTTCATTTGGAGGTATGAGGATTTGGGATGAGTTTTTCCTTTGTTTTTTTTTTTGTTGCTGTTGTTGTTCAATCCCTGCTAATATCCTTTGTTAAATGTTAAGATAAATAAACAAAACTTTAGTTGGCAAAAATCTTCCTGACATCCCTCTCCTGATATTCTGGCCAAAAATATCCTTGAGTTATTACATAAGGCAGCAGCATCCACGTTGGTGAGAATCATCTGTAGTGGAAAAAAAAGACCACTTGTGCTTGTCAAATGTGATGAGATCTGATCTGATTTATCATCTATTTTTCAAGCTTTTGTTTTATTTACAAATATAGAAAGGTTAGTATCTTTCTTTAAGTAAGAAGATTTTAAGTTCCTGTTTTTTTTTTAATTAATTAATTTTTGGCTGTGTTGTGTCTTTGTTGCTGCACCTGGGCTTTTCTCTCTAGTTGTGGGGAGCAGTGGCTTCTCTTGTTGGAGAGCACAGGCTCTAGGCACGTGGGCTCAGTAGTTGTGCTGCACGGGCTTAGCTGCTCTGCGTCATGTGGGATCTTCCCAGACTAGGGCTCGAAACCGTGTCCCCTGCATTGGCAGGCAATTCTTAACCACTGCGGCACCAGGGAAGTCCCTTAAGTTACTATGAAGCACGTGATGGATGCAGTTTTAAAAGAGGCATTTCTTGATGTATGATCAAGGATCTCTCTGAACATAACTTTAACGTGCTTGAGTAGATTTATATCATGGAATTTGACTTAAATTAAGGCAGTATGTGTGTGTGTGTGTGTGTGTATGCATGTGTGTGAAAATCATTTGTTGTTTTTTTAAAAAAAGCCAGAGTAACATTTTGAGTCATGACATCACAATTGAGAACTTAACATGTAGCAGGTGGTAGAATGCATCGACTTAAATTCTCTATAAGATATTTTGCATTTGTGAATGTTTTACCACTTTTAAATTGAGATAGTGGGTTTATGTTGTTTGCTTATGTATCTTTATCCTTTATGTGAACTTGAGATGCATCACATTTAGTTGGAGCATATATATTATGCTTTCATTAAGTAGTTGTTTGTTTGTTTGTTTGTTTTTTAACAGTCTAGTCATTCTGAACCACTGTTGTCAGATATAAGTGCCTGTGCATTTAGTTCTCCTGGGTGAAATAAACTTAATATTAGTCATTTAAGAGTTTCCAAGTCAGAATGTGCAACAATTATACAAATGCTTGAATACAATGAGAAAGCCTCAATTGTTTCCATTTTGTCTATTACATTATCGAGGGTTTGGGATGGATCGGTTGGGGAAAAGGATGGTCAATTTGAATTGGAGCCTAAAAGGTGTGAAATGGGGAACTGGCTGCAAAAATGAATGATCTACTCAATTTCACTCTTGAGCTTCTTCACCAAGAATCCAAATTATTTTGTGCTGTAACTCTTTTAAAGGAAAAAAAGTACATTTTTTATTTGTATGGCAAAATTTCTTTTTGAAAAAAAGAAAAACAATCCTTGAATACTGAATAAGTGCAAATCAACAGTCAGGTTAGCGATGTTATCCAGAATAATTCTGAGTGGTGATGGAATTTGTCGGTTAGCCCACACAAAGCTTGTAGTCTGGTGAACCACCAATTTTGTTTCAAGTGACAACATATCACTGTGTGATATAGAAATCTCACTGCCCAGAGAAATCACTGGATACACTTTTTAAATATGCTCTCACTTGAAGTTGGGGCTCCTGTCAACAAAATATAAATTTTTGGAAGCATGAATTCAAACTGGAAGGTATCCAAAAAGAGCATATTCATCTTCTTGTCATATTGAAATATGAGAAATGTAAGATTTAAGCATCATTCTTGGGGCAGAAGGCCCAGGGGTGTTGTTTTTTTATTTTCATCAGAAAGACTCTGCCTTTCATTTATATATGTGGACATAGTATAATGTGCTTATGTGGTCTTACCCCCTCTTCACACAACACACAGGGCCTCATCCAGTTTTAAGCAAGTACCTCTTGATGCTTCACATTGGGGAGGAGAAAAACAGACTCCAGAGGGCATGTCTGGTGGATGAGGAAGACATTGAACAAATAGACATTGCATACATAATATGTGCGTGCAAATAGTGACAAGTGTCAAGAAGAAAACCATCAACTCACACCATATCATTGATTAGGTCAAATGTCAAGAGGAGGCAAGCTCTTCATGCACTGAAGAGTCAGTTGAGTTAAACTATGAAACTCTATGGATAAGTTTTGTTTTTAGTCCACAAGCAAAACTACCATTTTCTTCATCTTTTTCTAATGATACCTATTCTCAATTGATTTTAGCCCCATCTTAGCCATTCTTCTGGAAATACCACTTTCAGCTCCTGTCTTCTTTCCTGGATTTTGGGGTTGGGTTCCTGGCAGATATTGATCACTGATCACTCAGCTTACCAATAAGGAGTTCAGGTCTGGTCAGCATGGTGTTTGAAAAATCTCCAAAGTGCAGGTGTCCTGTTTCTCTTCAAATAAACAGGCCCCTCCTCAGTCCAACACAGATTTGCTGTTGGAGCATGCATGAAAATACAAATACTTAAATCTGATCACTTGTGCCCCATGATTGATGGAGCAACAGATTGAGGGGGAGGTGTTTGGAGCCCTCTCAACAAACCAAAGAAAATAGCATCTGTTACCTTGATGGAGTCTAATCTCAGCTCACAAAACTTTTCCCACCTGAATATGAAGATATGGTGAAGGTAGAAAGGACAAAACAGAGATTTGGGCTAAGGACCGATTCATAGCATCTGCTACATCCTAACCCAGGAATTCCAAACCTTGCCTACGTACTGAAAAACCTACAGTATGTGTGTTCCATCCCAGACCAATTACATCAGAATATCTATCCAGAGTTACACATATTCTTCAAATAGATAGATGATACCAAAATTTGAAATTAAGACTTAGAGGCACTCTCCTATGGGGGACATACCTGAGTTAAAGTACATTTTTGGAGTGTGGTGACACATTTACCAAGTTGAGAATGGGGGATTGATAATATTTTGAGGGATTACATTGGAACGGTTAGCCCAGCCTAGGAAGAATTAACTGGAGACAAGAACGGTACCCACCTGATAGATGGTTTGAGCCTGATACATAGATAGATAGTGGAGATGAAGTAGAGAAAAATTTTAGGGAGCTCCTTTTTAATGCGTTAAACCCTGTGGGTGTGAATATTGGAAGTGAGGAATACAGAGGGGAGAAACCTAGATTGATTGTGTATTTCTTTCTTGAGGACCTGGTATATCCATTAAGTCATTCTCCTAGATGAAGCCCTCTCTCTCTCTCATCACTAAAGGAAAGAAAGGTTTAGGAAGTGGAAATGGATTCAGCTGGGCATAAAATATATGTGGGATACAGACTGGGATACAGATCTGGAAATTAGGAGAAATCTGGAATAGAGAGATCTAGTCATCATTTTGTGAAAAGATGATAGTTAAATCTCCAGAAGTTGATAGGATCACTTAATTTCCACATAAAGATGGAGCAACAAAGACCTTATGGTTACAACGCAAGGGAACACCAGTATTCAAGTGATGGGCAGAGGTAGATAATTAAAATAAAATTGTAGATGGCTTATATCTTGGGCACCAAGATCATCTTGTGATTTAAACACATATACTCAGAAAAATGATTCAATCTCATAGGAAAAAGGTAGGGAAAGGTTTGATTTTAAAATGACTTGATGGCTAACTCAAAATTGTATTGTCTCCCTTTTCTTTGTGTTCAGGTATGTGGATGACCAAAGAGAGAACTCCCAACGCGGCTGCACTCTCTTCTCTGTGAGTAATCGAATCTCTACAGTGATTAAACATCCTCATGACATATGTGTTTCTCTGAGCTTTAGCATAAAGAACATAAGCTGATTTATAAAGCCTCCTTACAACCACAACCCAGAACCAACTGTTAGTAACACTGGAGTGAAAGCCAGAATATAAGCATTCTCAAAACCAGATCTCTCCCTAGCGAAGTTTGAAATTCTCCAGGAGCCCAGGACTTGGACGAGTGCTGGGGAAAGAACGAGGGGTGGGGTTGGAGGGTCCCAGATGAAGCATTGTTTTTAATGATGGTTTACTGTAAAAAATGAGGGCAGTAGAAAGTTCTTTGAGATAGTTTTTCCAAACTGGTTAGTTATAGGACACTCTTGTCTTTACAAGAGTGATCATTGAAAATATATTTTAATTATTGATTAAGACTCCTACAATGTTCACTCATTCATTGAATAAATATTTTAGCATTCCTTCAATGCACCTACCTCTGAACTAAATGTAGACTGGAGAAAAGTGACTAAAATATATACTTGTCATTCAAGACCTTATCTAATATTGGAATGTTTCAACTTTCACACTAATTTACAAAATAATTTTTATCTGTTCCTTAGGAATTATTTATACTGAAATTAAAACAGCTATTTCTTACTTTTACACTAATACATATTTATAATCTTTTATTCACTATTCTTTATCATGAATTTATTTAAGAGTACAGATGAATAAATTATGTGTATCAATTGATCTAGTATTCAAATTCTAAAATTAAACAAGAGCAGATCAATTAGAATTCATCTCTCTTTCCTTTAAGTATTCCATTTTATGTTGTTTTTTGTTGTATTTTTCTTTGACAGACTTGATTCTTTTTTCTTAAACTATAAATAAAGAATGCTTTTTTGGGGACTTCCCTGGTGGCGCAGTGGTTAAGGGTCCACCTGCCGATGTAGGCGACACGGGTTCATGCCCCGGTCCGGGAGGATCCCACATGCCACGGAGCTGCTGGACCCGTGAGTCATGGTCTCTGGGCCTGCGCGTCCAGAGACTGTGCTCCACAGCAGGAGAGGCCGCAGCAGTGAGAGACCTGCGTACCACAAAAGTAAAAAAAGCTTTTTCTAAAGAATTTACATTATTCAAATAAATATAAAAATAAGCATTAAAAATACCTCTTATAATCTCTAAATCCAGCAATTTTTATTAAATGTGGACGTGTACTCTTTGCACAGATTTTCCCTACTTGTATCCATATAGTAAACTCTATTTTCCCTTCCAAAAGTAATTATAATGTACATATAAACTGGCATTCTTTTAAAAGTATCATGGACAATCCCTCATGTCATTAAGTGTTTTTCTATATAAGTTCTATATAAGTTCATATTATCATGTATGCTACCTATTTTCCTTTAGAATGTTTAGAACATTTCCTTCCTTGTTGCTCTCACAAATAATGCTGGATGAAATTGCTGTATATGTGTCCTTATTTAAATACATTACTATTTTCTTAGACTAGGGGGAGTGCTGGGTTAGAAAGTATAGTCAGTTTTACAGTGTCCCCCACAACTTGGTGTTCAGTTGGAATCTCACAATGTGACCTTATTTGGAAGTAGGTCTCTGCAGATGTGATTAAGTTAGGGACCTCAAGATCAGGTCATGGTGGACTTAGGGTGACTGTAAGCCCAGTGACTCGTGTCCTGGCTAATAGAGAAGAAGCCACAGAGAGACAGGGAAAAGGTCGTGTGAAAACAGAGGCAGAGATTGGAGTGATGCTGCCACAAGCCAAGGAATGCCTGGAGACCCAGGAGCTGGAAACATCAAGGAAATACTCTCGCTAGAGCCTTCAGAGGACTCCCAGCCCTGCCAGCCTTTGATTTTGGACTTCCATCTTTCAGAATTGTGAAAGAATAAAGTTCTGTTGTCTTTAGCCACTGAGTGTTTGGTAATTAGTCACAACACCCACAGAAAACTAACACAGAGAGTAAGATCCCCGCTTAGATTTTTTAGTTATATGCCTGCCATGTTCTCAGAAAAATTTCACCTGTTTATTTCAGCTTCTCTGCTGTGATTAAAAACTATTGTTTATCAGTCAACTGAAAAAGTGAGTTTGGTTCAGGAATAAAGCTTTCACCTCTCTGTGTTGGGGTCTAGCTAGGGATGAATACTAGAATTCTAATGAATATTAGGTCATAGACCACAACCCTAAAATATTCACTAAATTATTTTTTAAATCTTATACTTTGGGGATAAGTGAGTGGATACATACATTATAAAATATCTGCCTATATCAATACCTAAATTAATATATCAATACCTAAATAATATAATAGATGAAATAAAAAGAACCTGCCCTCCAGAATTGTCCTTCCAATTGGGGAAGAAAAGAAAAAAAGACACAAAAAGCTATACTATGCTCATTTCATGACTTTAAATACTACCTCTTTATGCTCCTCATGCCCAAATTTATATCTCTAGCCCAAACTTTTATCAATTCTACATCCATAGATCCAACATGTACCTGGCATCTCATTAGCCTCATAAACATCTTAAACACAACATAACATAAACTGAACTCATGCTCTCCCCCAAAACCATTTCTATTACAACCAGCACTCTCTGTTGAAGACAATACACTCCTTCCAGTTGGCTTAAACCAAAGGCAAACCTTAGAGTCACGTTTTATCCTTCTCTGCCTTTCTACATTAATCTCTAGAATATATTGCTGTCTCTAGTATCTAAGTATGTGCAAAGTGTGACCACTTAGCTCCACCTCTGCCTCTGAGACAATTGTTCAGGCCACCATCCACCTTTGGCCCAGGGAATTGCTATAGTCTGCTAACTGATCTCACTTCTACATCCGTCATCTTTACTTCAGACTCAGTATAACAGTGAAATCGGTGCTTTTAAATATATATGTTAAATCATGTTTGATGATCTTGACTGCAAACTCTCCCCTGGCTTCCCATTCTTCTCAGTAAAAGCCAAAGTCCTTACAATGGTGCAGCCCTTTATAATGAATGTGATTCCCCTTATCTTTCCAAATTAGGTTGTAATTTTTTCACCTCATCAATCCTGCTCAAACATCACTGGTCACCTATTTGTCTCTTGAGCACATGTGTCAAATCCAGTCTTAGGGCATTTGCACTAGCTGTCTTATCTGCCTGGAATATTCTTTCATTACCAATTTCAAGACTTTTCTCAAGTGTCTAGCTTTTAGTGAGGGCTAATATGATTCATGTTAATACCGAAATCTGCTTCCTACCCCTTGTACAATCTCAAGTCCGCTCACTTTGTTATTTTTTTTAACGGAATGTATTACTTTATATTTGTGTGTCATGCTTTTGGCTTAATTGTCTGTATCCCCTGATATAATCGAAGCTTAGCCATAGCAGTTTTTTCTTTTTCTTTTATCTTTTTCTAACACGTACCAAGTGTCCAGAATAGCATCTGGAGCATTGTTTTCTCTGAATAAATATTTGTTGAGATAACAGAATAAATCCATGCTTCAGCAGTTACGTGGTAAACTAGGACAAGGATGCAAAACTCAGGCAATCCATTCTTCCAGTGCCTCAGGCCAAGAGCTTTACAATGATCCTTTATATTATTATAAACACAAGGGAACTTTAAAAATAAATTCAACTATCTGTGTTCCACCCCAGACCAACTGACTCTGAATCTCTGGTTGTGGGCTACAAGCATGGGTGTTCTCGAGAAATCCAGGAGTGACTTTCAAATGTGCCTTGTAGGTCCATGGGGACTAAAACCCACTCTTGTCTGCCATTCCCTAAGCCTCAAGAATTCAGGGGAAAGTGGTCAATCACTTCAGCAGGGTAAGGATGATCCCTCAACCCCAACTGGTTAAGACTGGTGCCCTAATATGCCCACAGCCACTAGGTTTCTGGTCCTCACTTAAAGCTGAAGAAAGTGTTTTTCTTTTTAATTTCTCTTCTTCCTAGAAGGCACTTTGAATCTGTGAGTCTCACCTCTAGGTTCACTCTTTCAAAATTCTCTCATCCCAATCATCTCCCAGCTTGGACAACACCAATGAAAGTTGTTTTTCCTCAGGGAAATGTTTGAGATTTGAATATATGTGCTAACGGGTACCCACACATGGACTTGGCATGGCCCTGCATTTTATCCACACAATTTACTCTGAATGTTTCCTATTTCTTAACATAATGGAGATAAGGAAAGCACACAAATGCCAGTTAACTACTTGGGTTTACTAAAACACTCTCCAAGTTTTCCTCTTAGGCTTGCTAAAGCTCCTGGTTTCTCTCAGCTTTTCCTGGCCTCCCACTTCAACCTTCCTTCCCCACATGACCTGAGTAGCACAAGCTTCCAAGAAATTATATATTCAGATGTGACAAACTATGATTTATTTAACTAATTCTCTATTGGGAGGTATTTATGCAAAACATCCTTTATTACTATATCTTTGCTCACATTCCTAGTGATTCTTCTAAGCACACCTTTGGATTTGGCATGGCTGGGCCAAAGGGTACACTGGCTTTAAGACTTTTGATATGTTTGTGAGGCTGGGGACAGTACAAACCATATTTAAGTTCACAGGACAGCTAGTAGGAAGGACAGCAAAATACAACGTAGGACAGGACAGGAGCATCCCTCATCTGGGATACTGGCCCCAGAACCGTAACAACAACCCCTGTCCCCCGGAATGAAGGAAACTGGCTGATCAGATGTAGTGTGTTATAAAAGCTTGAACACAAAGCAAAGCAGGTGATGGCTTACTTTCTCAAACATACTTGCACGTGTGCATGCACACGTGTACACACGCACACGTACATATGCGCACACAGACATGCACCCCAAAACGCATTACACTCAAGCTTTCACTTTAGCAGGAGGAGCTGCTCTTTAAGACACCGTATAGCCGTGAAATCATCAGAACTGATTGTGTGATCATTTCTGGGAAAGCAGAACTCTTGTTGAATGAAATGCATGCCTTTGTCTCATACCTTTTAGATCCCGCACATAAATGCCATTTGAGAGGCTTTCATTTCTGTGGTGGACAAGCTCGAGAGATGCATCGGCCTGAAAATCAAAGGTAATAAGACAGTTTCAGAATATTCAGAGTCAAATGCTCTCAGTCATGAATTGGGTACCTTTTGCTATGGAACAACAACAGAACTCGACAAATACCTTTCTGACTCAATTTTTTTTTTTTTAAATTGTACTGTCTTAGCACACGAATCAGAGAGATATGGCACCGTCACTGCTCTGCTAGTACAGAGAAGCTGGGGCGAGTCTAAGGAAACTCAGGGCCATCCACACACCTCAGCCTTCACAGGGGATCAGGGCACGGAGACCTCCTTGTTACCTTACCACTGGTCAGCAGTGTTAAACGGTTCTCTGCCTTTAGCCATAGCTTTGCTGCAATCCATGGGCATGTCACTTTGGAGCCTGACGCTCTAAACTTGGATAATCAAGTCAGGAAGAGGGTTTCTTCCACAAACTCTCTGTACAGCAGGATGAAATATCTAAGTCAGAGTAAGTCATAGGCATGTAAATGCTTTGGAGAAAGACACATACTGTACTGGAATACTTTTAAAATAATTGAACATGAGAACACAGGAAACTAATAAAAAAGATGTAAAATATGTGGGCATTCGTGCTGTCTTATGTTAAGGGATCACTCTGGCCTGCCAGTATCAGAGCATTGCATTAGTCAATCAATTATTAAACTGATTTGGTTATGGCAGCACTTCATAATGACTATAAACATTTTAATATTTGAAGACATATATTGCAGAGTCATTCCACATATATATAACTTCCAAAGCCTTTGATTGGAGTGGGAGATGAGGGGTGGAACTCCATCTTCTTGTTATCTATTTTTTCATAAATCTTAGCATATTAGTTTGTCTGTGATCTTAAATTTTGGGTTTTTTAAAGCAGAGTGAGGACATATAGGATTTTGAAGAAATGTGAGTGCAGATCCATATTAAACTTAGGATTTTTCTCCCACCTCTAGAGTTACCTTGCTTACACATCTTTGAACAGTGGTCTTCCTTCCCTCCCTCCCTTTCTAGGGCTTTCTGCTCCCAGATGGAGGCGTAGTCTCCAGGTCACAGAGCTGTGGGCGAACCCAAGAGCTCGTGAACTGCACTGAAAATTCCAGGAAGAGTAAAAACCTCTCTCCTGACCATTCTGCAGACGTTGGCTCCAGGCCTGCCACTCATCGGGTACAAACAATGCGTATGATGATTGTTTTGGGACTGGATTCAGAGAAAGTGGCCCAGTGGCCCCAAGCTCCAGGCCCATCTGGAGGGCATCTCCACATCCTGTTAGTCCTTTGAGTCCACGGGATGCATAAATCTCTTGCCTGTATCATTTTCCAAATCTTATAAACCAAATGCAATAAGGAGGGAAAGACCTTCTTAACAAAATAGCTGCATATATATCTGTTTCCGGTATCCGTCTGATAAAGTCTTCACTTGGTCTTCACTCAGTCGATAGACAAGTGGTTGCCCCTGTTTTCTGTCCATCAGTCACCACAGCAACAAGTGCGAGTGCAGAGTTAGAGAAGCTTCACAAACAAGCTCAGGCCTTAGGCTGGTGCTGCCACTGCCTCTGAGCTGAAGAGAAAGCCCTGGCCGGTGGGAGTTAGGGATTGGAGCTCGGCACGTGGCCAGGAAAACCCCGGGGCCTCTATCCTGTTCCTAGCTCTGCAGTTTAGTGCTCCGTGGCCTTAAGCATACTAGTTAATGATGCTAATCTTAGCATCCTCTGCTGTTTCTCACCCAAACACGTTGAGGCTTCTTAGGAAATGGTTCAAGGTCTGGTTTTGCCAATAAGTACCTCAGGACAAACACAAATCTCTACCAAGTAGCAAAAAGCTTTCTCTCTTTTGAGTAGTCACAAGACGGAATGCTTTGAAATGCAAACTTTTCAGTAGGGAGGGTTTCTTATCCTCTACACCCAGGTAAGATTTCTATTGGATCTATCTCTTTCCCCTCCCTATGGACCAGTCTGCAGAAGGGATGCTTGCAGGGTTAGGGAGACAAATAAAATCAAGGGAGTGGGAAATATATGGATTTTTGCCCTGTAAGAATTTTCTGGAGGAGTTCTGCTCCAGAGACCACTGTGCAGACTCACAAGCTGCTGCCAACCTCCACCTTCTACCAAACCAAACTCGAGAGTCTAGTTAAATGCCCAGCGAACAGTAAAGGATAAAATGTTAGAACTCAATAGGGATAGTAGACATCGTTTAATCCAATCTCTTTATTTTGCAGAGAAGAAAGCCAGGCTCCCAATGTGGACTACAATTTTCCAAAGTTCCCTTTGTGTGGCCTCGAAAAGCAGTTTCCTGGGGTTTTTAATTATAATCCTGAAGAAGGTCTGCACGTTTCCATGTTGAAGTAAAGAAGCAATGTCTTCCTCCTACTTCTCCCTCTTCCTCTCAGGACCAGGGTTTTCTGAAAGCCTCTTCATCTTACGGAAGAAGTTCTCTGAGTGACTACACTGAGGCGAGAAGGAGAGCGAGGGTGGGAAACAGGGTTGCGTGGTGTGACAGATCCATAGAGAACAAATCATCATGAAGATGAAGTCCTCTTCAAAAGGTCAAGGCTTTTGCACTCAAAAGGCTTCCAGTGATGATCAGGGAGAAATTTGCTAGAAAATTGTTAACATAACACACTTGTTCAGAAGAGGCCGATGTATTCATACTAATGCTTCTCTCTCTCAAAGCTGACACTGCTGTACATGTAATCCCATTAATTCTTACTGCTACCCTTTCAGGCTGTTTGCAGGTGTTTTATCTATTTAGCAAAATAGGACATTGAAAATCAGGAAGGTAAATAATGTAGAGATTTCAAATTCAGAATATTTATATCTTTCCTTAGTAGTGAAGGAAAGAGTCTCAAAAACCAAGACTCTAAATACCAGCTGGCAGAGCTGGAGTCTGGGGACTTGTGCCCTGGACCTCAGAAGGCACACTTGATCTGATTTCCTCTTGGCCTTGGGTTTAAAGGTCCCCTTGTATCCGCATTTCCTGTGTAGCTCTTTGAAACGTGGAGTATATGTAAGCTAGGTCAGAACACAAAATCTGGTCTGGAAACCATGATTCATAAAACTATCCCTTTGAACTCACCTTAATTGCCGAGATCTCAGTGTACTGTCAAACTAGAAAATCAACAACAAAAAGGATATGTGGGAAGCATATATATGAGGAGACACACATCTAAGACTCGAGTCGTATAGTCTTCAAGGAATGAGGAAATCACCTGAGCTTCAGGTCCCAGGATGAGTCAATCCCTGACTAGCTGCCTTTCAAACCTCTTACCTGGATCAGGGCCACATCAACAAGGTCTTTGGCTGCCAGACATTTCTTTGCTGTGTGTTATGGACTGTACGTGACTGCCTCAAATTTGTATGGTGTAACCCTAACCCCCAGAGGGGAGGGATAGGGCCTTTGGAAGTCAATTAGGCCAAATGAGGTCATGAGGATGGAGGCCTTGGGATGGGATTAGTGTCCTTATGAGAAGAGACACCAGGGCTCTCTCCCTGCCAGGTGTGAGCACTGTGAAGACGGCCACCTGCAAGCCAGGGGCAGATCTCTCCCCAGAACTCCACAATGCTGCTCCCTGATCGTGGACTTGTGGGCTCCAGGACTGTGAGACATAAGTGTGCGTTGCTTAAGCCGGCCAGTCTGTGGCATTTTGTTACAGCCACCCAAGCTGAACAAGACACCATGCCTTGGTCTCCAAGGTCTATGCCTAATTTTTTCTGTGTCATTGGACTACAGCAGCTGTGGCCATAACTCATTGCAACACAGGTCACCTCAAAGTCCTTTGCGGTGTTTGCCAAAGTAAATCGTTTACTTAAATATGCTGCTTTGGTGTCTTTCCCTAGGTTTTATACTAGGCTGTCTTAGCCCATAGGAGCTGAGAGACTCCTCAGGAGATGGTCAAGCTGCCTGAACCTCCCTTGAGTTTCCCTTGAGAGGTAAAGGGTGAGGAATCATGATGGAATGACCCCCAAGGCTTCTTTACCCCAGACCAGCTTCTGTCAATATATTCTCTTGACACTTAGGATAAACTTTTTTACAGAGTGAAAGAGGAATAGATTTTATGTTTCAAAGTCCCTTCAGAAAGATTTTATCCCCATTATCAAGAAAGGGAAAAATGGGCTCAGTCATTCAAGAGCTTTTCTTAAAAAGGGAGGGATGTGCAAAGGCTCATCTTCCTCTTGGGCTCTGTGGGAAGGTAATCCATTTTAGATCAATAGCTATTGGTTCATGATTAGCCATTGGTATTCCTCATTAAAACAAAATTAGACTGTCACCCGGAAAGTAATATTTGAACCATGTTTCAGTTTCTGAGAAACCTACAACAAGGGCAGAATATTAATCAGACTGTGCTTTGGGGAGCTGAAGCTAAAGTTATAAATATTTTCTTAAGATACATTATATAAGACAATTCGGTTACTGATGAGGTGTGAATGCTTCTAATGGCGTATTCTATAGGGTGATTTATTTTAATTGTCACTCTGGGACCTGTTATTATACAGTGTTAGGATGGGTCACTGCATTAGAAAATTAAAGCTGATGAAAGGCATTCATTTTTAGCCTGTTTATAAATTCAGACCTTTGGGATAAAGAGATGCTGACTGTACATAAATCCTGCTGGACCATCATTGCACCATTCACTATGTCTGGTGTTAAAGACCGAGCGAGGCAGCCACACAGCTCTGACTGTCGTGCGGGTTTCTGTTCCAGCCACAGCTGCCTCTGGTCAGGATGCAGGGACAGGGACAGGACGAGATTCCACTCGCCTGGAGGATACTGACTTTCTCCTGGCTACTGCCCGGTAGGCTTGACATTGACTGTCCAGAATAGAACCACAATTGGAGCAGGGAAGAGAGCCAGCATTTAACAAACTCTAGTATAGGGCATGATTTTACTACTGCTCTCATTTTACTTCTCATGTCCCCTAAGATTGGTAAATGTCTCTATTCTAAAAAGAGAAGTTCAGAGAGATTAAATTGGAGACGTTGGCACAGGTAATAAAACACAGTGCCAGAAATGATTTAGCTTGTAGTAAATACTCATAAAAACAAGACACTTCTTATTGCTTTATTTTTTTGCCTTTTCACAGTAAATGTTTCATTGCTAGCTGTATAAGAACAGACATAACATTAATAAGACAGGTTCTTATATAACACCTCTACTGTGGCCTTAAATCTTAGATTTAACGTTTTTTCAGTTGGTCAGATAGGGCCTCTGGGCATGTGTAGAAGGTGTAGGGAGATGGAGGGAACAAGAATGACAAAAGACCAAGACTCACGCTGGTGTTTTGAGTGGAACCCTCCAACTCTATAAATCCTTCGAGCTTACACAATAGAAAAAAGAAAGAAAGAAAGAAAGAAACACCGATGCATTTTGGAGGTCAGATATGCAGTTAGTCACTCTAATTTTTGCCTAAATGAATCCATCTTTTGTGTGTGCTGAAAAGAGCAAATTGCCTGCAATGTACGTCTAGGCAGTTTCCAAAGCAGAATCAGAAAGTGAGATGCCAAAAATTATCTTTGCTCTTTACATCATCACCAGATTAAAGAGGAATTGTGTTCATGCAAATGAGGATGCAGGTGCCTGCCACCTGGAGACCATCCAGTCATACCAGTTGGTCTACAAAAATTGTTCCTGGAGTGTCATCAACAATATAAAGCTTCAAAGTTTGAGAAACTAACTCTACAAGGTACAGCTGTTTTAGCTGGGGAGCAAAGGTACCAGCCTGCCAGTCTCTGAATCTGGTCTTTTTTGTTGAGAACCTAATGGGATTTCTCCTCATGGTTCCTTTGGCTTGTACACAGGTATTATGCCATGTTTAGGCAACATATTTTAAATTATACTTAACGGATAAATCTTGAATTGTTCAGTCATTGATTTCTATTAACAAATCTAAATTAAGCTCTAAATTTACCATTGTAGCTCACTATGGTGACAGCAAATGTAAGATTTCATTGTCAATGATCAAAAACCTTAAAAAGTGCAGTCTACTACCTTGCTGTTTTGAGTTTCTGAGCACATGGCAAACATTCAAAATGCTGTCTCCCCTATTTAAATGTTGCTTTATTTCCACATTTAAATGACTAGTTTGGGGACTTACATTACACATGTCACTACTCAGTTACTATTGGAAGTATGGGAGTGTGAAAATTGTGGCCATCAATCTAAGGTTCTCTGGATATTCCTAGTTGTATATGCTGTGTTTACTTCCTAAAACGGTGACTCATTAAAGACTCCACCAGAGATCATCTGCTATTATATTCTTTTGAGTTTTCCTTAAGTAAAAACTGTTAAAAGTGGGGGATCTTTTCTAATTAAATGGATAGTAGCAGCGGGAATGTGGTTGTTTGCATTACTGAGTTAAATATGCCATTGTTGGCTTTTTCTAGCAAAGCTAGTCAAGAGTTATCTTCTTTCCCAAACTGTCTTTTCCTTCCTAACTTCTCTGTTTCTGTCTCCAGAAAAGCTATTTTCTAGGCCCTCTTGTTCTAAGCTTCTTGTCGTATCTGACAATGTTTTTCTCTTCTGCTTTCCAGCTAAGTCCCCCTAGTACAAGACCTAGTAACCTTCCCTTAAATGTTTTCTTGGATTCATATTGCTTCCTACATTTCTTCAAATTTAGATCCTTATTATTTTATACCAAGGGTACAATATCTGGGGGCCTCTTAACCCCCAGCTACTCCTGGTCCCCATGCTGCCTGCCCCGTTTTTGTTGTCCATCTGCCCTTCTCTTGACTCTCCCCATCAACACCCTCGAATCTGCTTTGGGGTCTTTCCCCGTGGCTCCTATTCTTCCAATACCATATCCCGGATCCACCAGACTTTCTCAGAGCTACCTTTCTCTTGCCTTCCTTGTTGTTTGGATTGGCTTTATATTCTAAGGTTTTATCATACATTCATGAGTGTTTGTATTTCATTTGTATTTGTTCACACTAAGTAAATAATGCACAATTAAATAATAGGGCAGTTCATTCATCGTTTTTATTGTTCCTAGTAAATTCTGACCCCTGCCCAGTGGGAGCTGATAATCTGGGAGATGGACTGCTATGGAGATTGACAAGTGAGCACTCTATTTGGACACCAGATACATGTTCAGGATTAAGTGAGAGGTAAGGTGAGGTGTGATAGGAGAACAGGGGAAGATTACTCGGCCAGCACGAGGAAGGCGGGGCTTGGGGTTAACCAGTGTGAGACTCATCTCACGATTAGTGTGTGACCTGAATGGAGTCTCAAAATATAGGCATCATCAGTCAGCCTTATGCAATCGCTACCATCCCAACCATGCTGGGCTACTTGCTGAACTGAATTGTTTCAGAAAGTTTGAAAAGCAGCAAGCATTTGGTACAAGTATGCCTCTTTCTTATCTTTTTTTTTCTCTACATGAATGAGATCACATAAAACTCTATTCTCTGTTTCTCTACAAGTCTTAGAAACTGCTATTATATTTATTACCAATTGCGAATGCTGGTGGCTGCATGATCACCAAGTTTAGGCTCGGGTAGAATATATAATCTACTCTGAAGGCCTTAGATGTCTCTTAATTTTCCCAAGGAACATAAGATATATTATTGATACCTGAAAGTTCCTTTGGGACCAAAGATGCTACTGAACATGTGCCTAAATATCATCTAAACTTCCCTGCTCCTATGTATCCACTCTGTTAGTGCTAACACATTTGTTTATTTTGGGTTATGACTTATGCAGGTTTTAGTGTGAGAAGTCAGTCTTTCTGTTTTTTTCCCAATTAAGGTTGCCAGATTTAGCTAATAAAAATACAGGGTCCTTAGGTAAATCTGAATTTCAGTTAAATAATGAACACCTCCTTATTATGTCTCAAATATTGCAAAGTGTTAGTTTAAGTACTTGAGATATACCAGTACTAAAAAATATTCTGTATCTAAAATTAAAATTTCTTTGGACTTTCTATGTTTTTATCTGGCAACCTTCCTAATTTCTCTTCCTAAGTAGCTGGAACTGGATATAGGCTTTTCATACAGTAGTCCAGTACCTGTGAAGCACAGTTACATTCCACTGACACCGGTGACATCAGCCTTCGATGTCTCTTCCCTCTTCATCTAGCAATCTTGCCTATAAGTCTTTCCACCTCCTTTCTAGGCTGTGGAAGTTACCACAACTCTGGTACACGGGCTGCCCTCTCCTGCTTTTATTCATCTGTTTCAGTTCACTTCTACAACTTGCTTGTTGTGGCTATTTCCTTGTCACAGGTGCTCTTCCAAGTTGTTTCTGCCTCTTTGAAGATGTCATGACCCTGGTCCCTCCTGTCTGTGCTATAATCGCCTCCATCAGAAGATCCCCTCTTTAATTTCCCCTGGAATATCTAAGATCTGCTGATAGAGACACTGCAGCATCCTGTTCGGACTCTCCACCCCATGGCTGTCTATCCTATGGACATCCAACAGACATGTTCCCCTTGCCTAAGCCAGGTGAGCAGGGAGAATCCATCACTATCCTGAAGAACCTTCACAGATTGGTCACCTCGGCACCATCAGCCTGTTTCTCTCCCTCTGCCTGAGCCGCCTCTTCTATTCTGAGGGTCCCTTGACTGAATGGAGAATCTTCACTGAAAACTGGCTCTTCTCAACACTTTTTAAATTTTAAAATAAGAAAAGTATTCTGGTTGAGGGAAGATTTAGACATTCTGAATGAGTTTCTAATTGGAAAGATTATAGGTTATATGAGAGAAATATCAACATGTATTTTCAATATTGCAAATGACTGTTTAGAACTTATAATTCAGAATTCCTTCAGGACATCCCCATGGAAATGGAGAGATAGACTTGTCTCATGTAACATTAACTGTGTCTATGTTTATACACCTGAAGTTTCCTTATGAGATTTCTTATAGGCAAGGACCATCAACCTCACAGATAATTGTGCAACCACAAAAGAGTTGGAAACATTTCTTATATATATATATATATATATATATATATATATATATATATATATTAGGTCTATAGAGTTTTAAAAAGTCATTACTTTAATATTGGGTTTCTCCCTTCCGAGCTCACCTGTGATGTGTGATCTGCTCTTTTAAAAATAGTTTCTGTAGGAGTGGAAAAGTGGGTTATGGACCTGGGAAAAATAGGACTTTTGAGTACTTTTTTCAGTCCTGCCACAAATGGTTAACCACAAATGGGTGACAATGTTCATAATTGTTCTTTGTTTTACTTTGTTCATCTGCCAAGAGAAACACTTCCTTACTGACCTGCCTTTGTATGTATATTATAAGGATGAAACGGTACAAACAGCATTCTCAATTTAATGCGGTATCATTGTTGTTAATTACATATTTCTACTAAGAAGATTTTATTTCTTTGACAACTTATTTAGGCTCTATATCCAAATTTGGAGTGGATAGAAATGTATCCTTCTTTCCTTCAATCCCTGTATTCAATCACTTCATCAGCTCTGTAGAGGTTACTCTCTCCTGTACTAAAAATCACCTTTTGCAAATGTCCTTATGGTCTGTAAAGCATTTTTGCATGTACTAGGTTATAAGATTCATATATCATTTAATTTACAGACAACATATAGTATGGATTAAAGTAAAGGCTGAACGGACATATAGTATGGATTAAAGGCTGAACTGCCATAGCAATGGGAGCTCAGCATGGCTTACGTAAAGCAGAAACGCCAAGGAGAGGGTTTCAAAATGGCAGGTCTGCTGCTCTCACTCATCTGGGGCAAAGTTGGCTTCCAATGGGACTGAACTGGAATTCTTGGGGGCTGAGCTACAAATCTGGCATTCCCATATTTCCATGTTTCAGTTCTCAGAAAAAGAGAAGGAATATGTGTAGAAGGAATGACCAATGTCTTCAGGCCCTACTACTATATTTAGTAAGGTCCGGCTCTAATTCCATACCTTTTGTAAGTTCTTGTATAGCTATTTCATTTGAAAGTGATTTTACTTCAACTACCCTTTCTCTGTGTAGATACCTTTCTTCAACTAAATTGTAAACACCTAAAATAGAGAAATATGTTTTCTGTTACAGATTCTGAGGCCTTGTATCAAGTGTTTCACATAGCAGACATTTGACAAAGGAGCTAGCAGTCAATAGTTGAATTTGTGAATTATTGTTTGTTGTCATCTAGCCCACAGTTGTAATTGTGTCAGAAAAAGGAAAGGAAACAAATAGGGTCTGGTGGACCTGAGTTGCAAACACGTACACACACACACACACACACATATACACACACAAACATACTCACGCTTGCCCACTTCAGGCCAGTCCTGTCATTTCCTCATTTTAGTTGTGCTAAAATTCTCCTGCTATGGGTTGAATTGGGTCTCCCCCAATTCATATGTTGAAGTGCTAACCCCCTTATAAATATGGTCCTAATGGGAAAAAGGGTCTTTGCAGATGACGAAATTAGGATGAGGTCATGAGGGTGGGCTCTAACCTAATATCACTGTGTCCTTATTAAAGAGGAAATTTGGACACTGAGACACATAGATGGGAGAGAGGATAAAGACACAGAAGAAGACGGGCATCTGTAAGCCAAGGAGGAGGCCTGGACCACATCCTCCCTCCAGCCCCTGGAAGGAACAAGCTCTGCTGACACCTTGACTTTAGACTTCTATTCTCCAGAAATGTGAGAGAGAATAAGTTCCTGTTGTCTAATTCACTCAGCTATGGTTCTTATTATAACAGCTCTAGGAGATGACTCCATCTCCCATATATAACTTTTCACAGAATTCCTTGGTGTTTTATAGAAAAGGACTCTCTCACCCCATATGCGGCTAACCCATAGTTGTGTGTTGCCAATAGCTCATGACTGTGCCAAATCTGAGGGACTTTCATGGTCAAAACATCCTGCTTTTACACGTCATTAATTAAATTATTTTTGTTTATTCTTTTTTCTGTGTAATGTTGCTTATGTACACTCTAAACTCAATGGATTAGACCCTTTATATAATAATGGCCTCTTTCTGGCCACATAAAGAGTGTTTGCATTTGAAATGTTTTCTTGTTAGTCATGTTGCCTGGGCAAATTAGATAGGAAGAATATAATTACACTCTTTCAAGATTCTCTCTAATTCCTCAGAGCTCACTGAATCATTTTTCCTGAAATTTGTAAAAAGCTTTTCTCCCTTTCAAGATTCTTTTCTAAGCCATAAATACATGCACATTTACGGAGCTAAATACCCTTGCCATGTCTTTCTATGCTATGAGAGCACTTCCTCCCTCACATAATTAAACCCTGTTTAGCAACTTGTGAGGTTGGAACAAGGCCCTGAGTCCATTCCCCCTCTCCTGTCCCCTTAAGGAATGTCATATTGTTTTATAGTAATAAAAATATACATCCTTTATAATGATGGCTAAAGACAAATTCCACAGGTTTAAAAATTATAACAAATTATCCACATATTATTAATTTTGCAGTTACATTTATATAACCTAAACATACAAACCCATATCTTTAATCACATTATGACTTCCTAGAAACCCCAAACCTATCGTGAAATCTTGCATGTGGTATACATTCAATAACAACTTGTCCATGTGGGTTTTCTTCTGTTTCATAACTATTGAAATTTTATAGGTGAAAAAATTGAAACTCAGGGTTCAGGCCATTTTTTTTTAGTACATGATATACCTTGCTTACTGGTTAGTTACTGGTTAGTAGATTTTGGGGTCACACAGCTCTGGGCAGGAGACTTGGCAATGGACACATATAGGCTGCTATAATTTTGTGCAGGATGACTTCTGTGACCTTCAGGTCTGTAGGGTTGATGCCACAATGAAATGAGTTATGGGTGTGAAGTTGTTTAGCACACTTCTTACCAAGTTCTAAGTGTTCAGTGAGTGCTAGCAAATATTACTAACGTCATTGGCTTTTCCTTGTCCCTTGCCATGACCAAAGTCAAAGACAAAGATTGCCCTTGACGATTCCAGGCATCAGTCTTAAGCTGCAATGCTGTTCTGATTCCTCTATTCTTGTAAAGTCATATTAACTCCTGGAGTTTACTAGGCTGGAGGAATGTTTGGTGAGGTTCCAGGAGACTAGCACCTACATGGGGATGGTAATAAAGTCCAGTAAAAGAATGGGATTTTCAGGCTTCCCTGGTGGCGCAGTGGTTGAGAGCCCGCCTGCCGATTCAGGGGGACACAGGTTCGTGGCCCGGTCGGGGAAGATCCCACATGCCGCGGAGCGGCTGGGCCCATGAGCCATGGCCACTGAGCCTGCGCATCCGGAGCCTGTGCTCTGCAACGGGAGAGGTCACAACAGTGAGAGGCCCACGCACTGCAAAAAAAAAAAAAAAAAAAAGAGAAAGAGAGCCTGGGATTTTCCCTAAGGTTTCTCAAGTACTTGCTGACAGAGAGGAAACAAGAAAATGTTTTCTTCTCAGCCTGTGAGCTGCAGGAATCCCTCCTATGAATCACTCCTTCTGTTGCCTATCCTTTCAAACTTCTGTCTAAAATAGGTTAGAATTTCCTCACACAAATTATTTACCTTAGGTCTGAGCAAAGTTACTTTATTAGTAGCAAACCCTGGGTTTGTATTTCAGAGAAAGAAAAACAAAACAGGCAAGGATTGATTAGTAAAATTCATGTGCTCAGATGTCAAAGGATTCCATGTGATGTTTGTAATCCCACCCTGCCGCATCACAAATTATTATAAATCCTTCCCAGTGGGAATAAGATTCTCAAAATAGTGATCTGCCCTTGACTAAAGCTGAGCAGATGTGCTGAGAACAACACAGGAAATAAATCATTAGCAGAATATGTACAAGTCTTTCTTCCTAAATTTCCATGGCTTCCCAATCAGATATGTATAATGTGTCTTTCCTGGATCAAACTGTAGTAATTTTTTGGTCTGCTCGCTGTAACCTGGTAAGGCATTTTTAGACTCATTCAAAGTAATTGTTAGTTTTGTTTTAATCTATTTTTTCCCTATGTTTATCAAGTTTTGGGCCTAGAGAATTTTTTAAGTGAGGTTTCTTTCAGTAAAAATTCACCATGTTCGGTGACAGTTCTATGATTTTTTGACAAAGGCAGAGTGATATGTAATGAATCAAGACATAGAAGAATCCCATCACCCCTCCCCCAACTGCCCTGCCCCCTCTGTAGTGCAGTCTCCCCTGTTTCCTGTCCCAACCATTTTGCTTTTTTCTAAATGTTATGGGAAGAGAGTTATATAAAGTGAACCTTTCTGAACCTGGCTTTCCCCCAGCCATAGTGCATTTGACGTTCACCCATTTTGTTTAGAGATTAGCAGACCTCCTTTTTATTAACAAGACGCATTGCTCCATGAGTGTGCTACTGTTTGATTATTATATTCACAGTCAAAAACATTCGGACTGTTTCCAATTTTTTACTTTTATTTTTTAATAGATCTTTATTGGAGTATAATTGTTTCACAATACTGCATTAGCTTCTGTTGTACAGCAAAGTGAATCAGCCACAAGCATACATAGGTCCCCATATCCCCTCCCTCTTGAACCTCCCTCCTATCCTCTCTATCCCACCCCTCTAGGTCATCGCAAAGCACGGAGCCGATCTCCCTGTGTTATGCGGCTGCTTCTCACTAGCTATCTGTTTTACATTTGGTAGTGTGTACATGTCCATGACACTCTCTCATATTTTTAAATTGTGAATAACAGAAATCCGTCAGCTTTGTTATCTAAATCTAAATCCAACTCCCAAGCTCATGTTTGACTGGCTGTATAAAGATGATTTTACTGGGGTGACAAGTAATGAACAGAGTGGAGATCATTAGAGAAAGATGAGGCCTGACTTTAGCAGATGGGAGTGGATACATGCAGGAACGATGGAAAGGCTTTGGTTTAGACACACTGATAAACTGACAATGAGAAACAATCTTTATCTATATCTTATCATATATTTACTCAACATAAGTAGCAACTCCATGCATGTTACTTTACTAATTTCAATCTAATCATGCCATGACCAAAAAGTTAAAGCTTTATGAAATATATTAAATTAGGACATTAAGTCAAGAATTGAATTTCTGGTAAGAGTTTTCTTTTTTTAGAACCATCAAAGGTATAACTGACTTCTTATCCTGGTCTATATATGACATCCCCTAATATCAGGTCAGTTGCTTGTTGGTTAGATTTCCTAAATTGCTTCAGGATTTTCAGTTGCTTGGCCCTGCATAAGTTGACATTGTAGTTCAGGAAAAGCAAGTTGAATGGCAGCTCTTACATCTGTGCTAACATCAGGGCTCCTAGGCTTGATGCTGGGTTTGCCCAGCCCAAGTTAATACTTGGAATCATCAAGAATCGATGTTAAGCTGAGTTTGCAAAATATATCCTACCTAATTTGTTAAATATGTCTCCTCATTCTGGGACACAGTTGTCATGATACAGTGGACCTTGAACTGACTACAAGTGGGAAATCAACAAAAAGCAAACAATTCATGAATATTTTTCAGACTCAGAAACAAACAAAACACCAGTGCCTTTTGGTTGCTGTGTTATTTTAATGCTCTGAAGGTTACAAATGAATGGTATTGGTATTTCTAATTCTGAAGAGGTATGAAGAAAATGGCTTCTAATTCTGAAGAAACTATGTCTTTAGAAGTCATTTAATGATGAGAAGATATTCTTTAATATTTTTATGGGTTGGGGAATAAAATAAAACCTTCCCTTAGGTAAAATCATGAACTTATTTCATGGGGAGAAGAGAGGGTGGAAAGGACATAAAATAAGATGTCAATTTTTTTTTTTTTAATAATAGGCTCTGCAGACTTTTAAAGCAGAGGATGATCACCATGAATTGGTGTCTTCAGGAAGGATTTCAGGAGGAGAAAGTTAAGCTACTTTTTTTTTTTTTAAATGTTTCTTAGGATCTGAGATCAGGTGAATGCACTGCCTAAAGGGAGCTTAGCACTGACACAGAAAAGATTGACTTACTGGTGAGAGCCCCGGGAAGGGGGTAACATTCCACTCATTGAGAATACATTGAGTCTGTCTTGTATCTCATGTACTATACTGTATGCTAAGAACACACAGTGAATACACCTTAGAAATTTGTCCCTGAGAAGTATATTTTCCAGTGGGGAAAGAAGCAAACAGTTAACAGGTAATTCTGATATCGCATGAATGTGATGTTAGGAGTTAGAACAGTTGATCTGGCAAAACATAGGTGGGAGACATTTAATCTAGCTGTAGTGTCATCAAATAATCCTTGAAGACAATTATCTCTACGGAGAAATCTAAAGGGTGATTGAGAATTACAAAGGGGCAGTGTTTTAGGCAAAGAGAAAAAAACATGAAAAGGACTTGTTTCAAAAACTTAAGAACATGTTTCTGAAATTTGAAAAATGTCACAATAGTGGAGCTTAGAGCTGTGCAACAGGTCCTGAAGAGCAAATGACATTGAGATTCCAGATTCTACCTCATTGAGACATTTAGACCAGGTCTCAATGTCGAGATCAGATCTGCATTTTGGAAACACTGCTCTGTGGAAGTGTGGAATAACTGGACTGTCATGAGATTATGGGTCAATTAAGAGGCTACTCCCATGTTCCTGGAGAGGAAAATTGGTGACAGGGACAAAGATAGTATAGTCGGGACACAGAGTGGAAAGACAATGGAAAATGAGCTAATATGTAAACCAGATACTATGATGCTGTGAACACTCAAGAATGAGAGAAAGGAATCAAGTGTAGCACCTGATTTAATGGATTGATGTTTGTGCCATTTACTAAAATGTAAAACACAGGAAGGAGCAACTGCTTGGGTAAAAAAAAACGACACACACACAAGAATCTATACTGTTAGTCAAACATCTAAATGAGGTAGAAATTATATATATATATATATATATATATATATATATATATATATGTCTCAAAAGAACAGTCTGGGTTCATGATTTGAGAGTTAAAAGTACTCAGGTATTATCTGAAGCCATGGGAGCAGGGGAGATAGATGCCCCACAGTTACATGCTGTAGAAAATACACATGAAGGTATCATGAGGAATGGGGCTACACAAGTAGATGGAATTATTTGGATGGAGCTCTAAATAGCAGACTACAGAATTTAAAACAATCTTATAATTAGTGAGGAAAGCACTGTGTCGCCTCCCTCCTCACTCCAGGAAATTGGTATGATGCACAAGGAAGATTATGAAATTAAAACTATGGCAGCTAAGTATTTTCATCTGGAAATTGTTGGACGTATTATAAGTAGACAACTGCAAAAGTCTAGATAATTAATAAGGAGTTGAACAGGAAAGGTGGCCTGGGGACAGAGAACACGCAAAGTGGGTGTGAGAGAGTAAGACCTGTTTTCTGATCTGCTAACCATTAAAAATATTATTTTTCTTTAGAAATTTTCCTTGGGTGAGAGCAAGCAAAATACAATTAAATAAACCACAATGAGAAGTAAGTGAGTAGTCTCCCCCCGAGTTTGGCATTTTATCGATTCTCTAGATTGGGATTGACACCAACAAATTAAGCTTAGTGAGCTGTAAAATAGTATTGGTCTTTCACATGGCATCTGAGAATGTCCAGGAGATCTAAGATTTTAAGCTGTAACACCATGTTTTTAAAAATGGAACAGAACTGGGCTATGATCCTATCCTGAATCTGCCCCCCAGCCCGCATTCGAGCATCATCATTCCCTCCCATGGAAAAGATTCCTTTGTAATGCATGGATGTTTCTAATGGAAAACCTACACAAGGTAGGGCATTTGTTGTTCAGATTGTATATTTATTTAGGCTATCTATTTCCTGGTCTAGATCTATTACCTGGTTCAGGAATTACTGCTGCAGCTCACAGTATGCCCATTGAATCACTGAGATGATTTTTGGCCTGTGCTAGTGATTCTTGTTGGACCACGTTTAAATAGTCAAGCATTTCTGATTTTGATATAATTTTCAAATTTTTTATCCATAAATTCTTCTCTCTAAGTAGCAGAGGGCTTGGATTTGGAGCTTGGAGGTCACAGCCATACCAATTTCTGGTTTAGGTTGCATGATTCCCTAAGGCAATGAGTCATCTCTGTATGACCTTCTTAGTCTTAATTTGAAATTGTATAAAACAGGAATAGATTTTTTTTCAAGTCTCAGTACTTTCTTAAAACCTCCCTTACCTCAGTTCTCATCTCCCACAGGAGGTTCAATCAACCATAAAATCATCCATCCTTTAAGTTGAAATGGCATTTAAATATCACGACACCCAAATTCCCTTAAAATGCTATCTCCTCTGTATCTTTTACTTTAACATCTTTATTGGAGTCTAATTACTTTACAATGGTGTGTTAGTTTCTGCTTTATAACAAAGTGAGTCAGCTATACATATACGTATATCCCCATATCTCCTCCCTCTTGTGTCTGCCTCCCTCCCACCCTCCCTATCCCACCCTTCTAGGTGGTCACAAAACACCAATCCCCCTGTGCTATGTGGCTACTTCCCACTAGTTATCTAGTTTACATTTGGGAGTGTATATATATACTGCATATCTTTTAAGATAGATACCTGCTGTTTTAAAATCTGCGAATCAGCCTGTGTGTGGATTTGGGAGTCAGACGTATATTGATTCAAATTCCAATTAGGCTACTTACTGCCTCTGCAATCTCTCATAGTCTTAGTTCCATTTTTTTTTTTTTTTTGACAAACAAAGCTGATGATTGCTATAAACATGAATATTTTCATAATTTACACACTGACTTGGTCCATGGAGATCCTCACCCTTCTTTAGCATATCTCCTTCACCACAGGGTTTTCCTCCCTTGTCGGATAACTCCTACGATGGATTATTAAGCATACGTATCCCAATGCTAGAAGTGAGTTTCACATTCTCGTGATTTTATGTATTTCCAAAAACTAAAAATCATCATTTCACACACGGATATGATGATTTTATTGCCATCCCCCAGGGCATGACTGGGAAGAGGCCGGGCATGGCAATAGAAATGACCTCTGCAATGAGTGAGGCTGTGAGGACATGGCCACCTCCACAGGATGCATTCGAGCCTGCAGGCGTCTTAATAAGTTGGAGGGAAAGCTTGTTTACCAGAATATGTCTCATCGTCCCTGTGTACCACAGATTGCCAGCAACCCTTGGGGAGCAGGGCTTGGGCCATTTCCCCCTGCAGAGGCACATATTGGCTTCATCTTCACGGCAGCATTTCCTGGGGCTGCCACTGATTTCTGAACACTTCCTCCTAGAAAGCAGAGAAAAGAGAGACTACAGAGGACGAAATTGCTTCATCAAAGTGCTCTGGAGCTGGGCTGGTAGATATGATGAGCCTGTCTCAACAGAGTGTGCTTAACTATGCCGTGGCTTCAGAGACAGCCCTGCCTTACAGAGGACAGAGGCTGCTGCTCAGAAATCTATGAACCTATCCTGTCAATGGATAGATATTCCCTGAGCTTGTGTATGAACTTGCATAGGGAGAAAAGCACCATGACACGTATGAAAGCTAATGCAATATACATGTGAAATTTCCCCAGAAGGAAATTCACATCTCATTTCAGACTTTGATATCCAATGGCTGTCTAAAAACGCAAAAGGCACAACAAATTAAGCTGATATAATCAACTGCTACCTGAAATCATTGATTTGAATCACACAGAACACATAATTGTCTCAATTGAATAAAGTCACAATCCAAAACAATCCAGTTTTAATAACAAGGCATTTTAAATGAGTCACGATTTTAAAGGCCCAGCTGCAGCTGGATTCACCCTCAGATGAGAATATAATCTTCTGTCTCTAGCAAAAAGCAATTCTGTTTATCCTTTCCCAGTGCAAGAGAAGTAAACAGGGATTTTAACAGGACCAATCTATAGTAACTTTTATAGACTGCAGAGCATCTTCATAATCATTGTGATTTCATAGCTGTAGCTACTAGTTTGCAATCCTGATTTTTTTCACTAGCTTGAGAAGTATAAAATTGGGGATTTTACATTCAGCACCCAGCTTTGATATGTCTGAGGAGGTAGAGAAGGTCTTCTTCAAAGCCACAGACTTTCATATGTGTGCTGGAAGAGATCTCATTTCAGAGTGTGGCCTCGTAGAAATGGCCAGTGTTTGGTGTTCAAACTTGAATGAGATTCAGGCCCTATTAGTTATTTACTGTCTATCTCAGGGACCTTGGGCAAATTACCTAACCTTTATAAATTTGTTTGCGTGGCTTAAAAAATAGTGAAAGTAATGTTTCCAAAATAGCAACACACATAGTCCTGAGCACATGGAAGTTACACAGATTCATTTATTTCCTTTTTATAAATTAATCTATGACCTTTTCTCATTAACATTCGGCACAAGCCTGGCAGAGAACATGCTCATTTATTAGACAAATTATACAAATGGGAAACCAAAGGTTATGGATGTCAAGCAACAGTCCCCAAATCCCAGGAGACTAGGACTTAGTGTTTTAATTCAGAGTTTACAACGTTGCCTGAATGACAAGGTTTAGGGGTTATCAAACCAGGGGCCTTAGGAAACGTTATTGCAATAACTTTTAATTTGGAGAATAGTGACAGAACTCACTCATTTAATGTAGGCAATATGCTCAAGCTGAAACTTGAGAATCCTTTGCCAGAATGCACGAATATGGTTCCTAGAGCATAGATTTGAGGAATACTCTTCTATCCACTGAATGTCTGTTTCCCCCCAAAATTCATGTTTAAATCTTACCCACCAATGTGTATTGGGAGTTGGGGCTTTTGGGAGGTGCTTAGGTCATGAAGGTGGAGCCCTCGTGAATGGAATTAGCGCCCTTATAAGAAGAGCCACCAGGAGAGAGCTTGCTTCTTCTCTCTCTCTTTCCCTTTTCTCTGCCATGTGAGGATATGAGGATAGACAGCCATCTGCAAGTCAGGAAGAACTCTGACTAGACAGTGGATCTGCTGGCACCTTGATCTTGGACTTACCAGCCTCCAGAACCTTGAGAAATAAATGTTTCTTGTTTAAGCCCTGCAGTCTCTGATATGTTTGTTACAGCAGTCCGAACTGACAACTATTATCAGAAGGAAGTAACTTCCCATAGATTTTCACCTGGAAGTCACCACTTTAGGGAGATGGGATAGGTAACAGCATCCTTGGTTAGGTGGGGGCCATCCTGACCTGGTACCATTGCTTATTGTTTAGTTAAAATCAATACATTGGAAAATTTGGGAGTATTCTTACATGTTAGTGTGTTAAGAATCCATCTATCTCTCTGCGATCTCAAAGAAGCATCCCCCAACTATGATCAAGCCCCCCCTACATGTCTGAAATTGTTGCTCTAGGGGGTCCTAGAGGTGATGAATGGGAGGACCTAGCACTCAGTGGCAAAGTGACAAGGGCCACCGTCCTCTCCACAGGGCCCTGCATACCTCCTGCCACGCAGCAGACTCTCAGAAATATCCCTGAATTATCTGGGATGTAGCCTCCTAGAATGATAATTCATACGAAAAAGCTCATTTTTCATGGTATATCGAATGCCTCATAACACTGTTTCTAATTCTGCTGAGCTGCATGCACTTTCATAGTATCACAAAAACTGTTCCTCTGTAGTCTTGGTGGAATGATAGCTCTTGTATAATTTTATATTACAGAAAGATACTTTCATATCTAGTAAATCATCAACCACAAACATTATAAAATGCATCCCAAATCTGGCAGTTGGAATGATATTTTATAGGTTTTTCATCGCAGAATCACACTTCATCATTATTCATAGTTATGAAATAACTTTTCCAAAGTGTTAAACTCAGAATCGTTTTGCTTATCATCATTGAAAAGCTGTTTCTCTCTTCCCTGGGGTTCACTTTACCCCAGGGCGGATCTTTGGGCTCTATTTCCTGTTTGCAGGTGCCCACCTCCACGTGGGAACAGCTAGAGACGCTGTCACTGACTGAGGAAAGGGAGGGATTTTAAGTCATTGTACGGCAGCTCCCTGAGTCAGTTGACTTGTCGAGGGCCTGCTACGTGCCTCAGTGTGTCTCACTGTACTAGGACCCTTTGCTTACATCTTGTCAACCAGTTTATGCAGTCCTGGAGCTGGCAGTAGAATGTCCTTTTTGTTTAAAACAGAAAAGGAAACTGAGGTCCTACAGCTGAGGTGACCTACGCAGTCAGCACAGCTCCCAGGAAGCTGGCAGAGCAGACAGGAGGAACCTGGTCCAACTGTGTCTCCCCTTTGCTTTTTTTCTTCTTCCAAAACTAGGATGAAAGGAGTATGTATATCAGTTTCCAGTCAGAACACACAAACTACACTTGTTTTTCTTGTTTGGTTTTGTTTTGCATCGAGAGAATTTGAACTAAACTACAGATAACCAGGTATTGGAGGAGAATCATGTGGAACCTTCGGGAAGAGTTACCACCCACCCCACAAGGCAGGCACTGTGTCCCTTCAAGTTGAAAGCTGAGAGGCTGGCGTCTGCAGCTGGACCACACCAGTGGGGAGGGCCAGGCACTAACCTTGAAAGCTAACACAGTGTGCAAGCTCATGTATGTGCACACGTGTCTGTGCGTATGCATGCATGTGTGGCTGCATATGAAACACAATACAAGAAGGAGCTCCTGTGTGTTCTGCCTGTCGGCTTCTGAACTTCTTGAAACCAGTTTTCTCGGCCGACAAGGCAGTTAGAGTGAGAACACATGGTAACAAATACTGGTAGGTTTATGATTCATCGTAATTACATGTTTATGTTTTTTTACCTTTATCATAGGACAAAAAGTATACAGAATCTTGTGTACTTTCTTTTATACTAATTTCTGTGAGCTCAGACCATTTTATATTCTCATGATATTTAAAAACAAGTAAATCCCATTGATGTGGTCTTTATATATATCCAAAGTTTAAGGAGAAAAAAACGAATGAATCAATTACTTTTGAATCTTTGATAATGTATGAGAAAAGGGAATTATTTTATAAAGATCACATTAGTACTTCTAATTTTGGATATTCCAACCTGAGGTCCTACCTGTTCTACTATAGTGACGATACTAATTTTGAATGCAGCCACATACAGGTACAAAACCATAAATGTATTATAGGGAGTATTTGATTCTCTAACAAGAGGTGTATAGTCTAGTTCAAAAAATACATTCATAATTAAAATCTATCAATTAATGTTTGACAAAAATCAGATATATTTACTTCTTTGTATATGTAAAATGGGAATAATAAACCTGTATTTCGGAATCAGTATAAATGTTATAGGTGATGCATGTAAATTCTTAGCATTGTTGTTTAGTAATCAACATTTGTAATTCTTATATTATTTAGGAAAAAGAGTGCTGTAAAGTTCACAAAGAAAGGAAAATTTTTGCTGTATATTTGATAAAAGTATAAGTAAAGAGAAGATGAGATAAAAGGAGAGAAGGTGAAATATCTTATTACAATAGTTATACACATAAGTAACTTATTACACAATACTAACTGATTCCAATAGTAACACACACAAGAAACAAAGGATGCCATTAGTTTTCTGTCTCCCTGAAGCAGGTTTGAAATTTCCCACCATTTGCAAGTGTTCATGGAGGGTTGACTGTCAAGTGACAGTAGAGGTACGATGGCATCTCTGGAAATGTGCAGGTGGTTCCATATAACCAACCACAGGGAGAACTTCCTGTGATGCGGTGTCAGTGATGTTTCTGTAATTTGATTCTGCATTTGTCCTTAATTGCTTAAAACATTGAAGAAATTAATTATACAATCTTTAAGAGTTAATGTTGTAAAGCTGTACAGTAATAGTGTATGTCCTTCACGTGACATTTTCTTGGCTCTGGAAGTTACAACCGAGAGTATTGAGGTAATCTGGTAGAGGTGCTGTACCTCATTGCATTAGTCATTTGAACAATCATCCAAAACCATTCCTTCCAAAACAAAGATGTCATGTAGTAAGCACACCTAGATCTTGGAGGGACAAGGGGGGTCAAATTTCAAACCTGCCCTTGAAGAAAACCACACCTTTGATAAATTAGCTTAGCCTCCTTGATTCTCCTCTTCTTCTACAAAGTGTTACTACCAATACTAATCCTCCACGGTAGTAAAGAGGATTAAATGAGATGACATATGAACAAATTAGACACTGGCTGCATGTTCAATATATTACGCTCTATAGGGGACACACACATATGAGTAAGACAAATGTATTACCTGTCCCTGGACAAAGGTGTTACAGTTCTAGCAGAGCCATTGATTTTATATATATATATATATATATATAGATTCAAAAGAGGAAGTCATTCTACTTGGCTAAGATACACATTTATGGAGTTTTTGAGATAGACTTTGAAAGAAATCTTAAAGGATAAGTAGCAATTTGAGGGACAAGGATGAAGAGGAAGGAGGAATATTTCAAACAGAGGAAATATTGTGAAGCTTGATTTCTTTGGGGCATGGTACAGGTTTTTGAAATATTGATCTTTGTGGTGCTAATGAGATATGAGACCAGCATAAACAGGGGTTATATTCTGAAGGGGATTAAATACCAACTAAGGTATTTGGACTTTATTTGCTAGAAAACATGTAATTATTACAGAATTTTGAGTGGAGTTAGAAGGCATCATGACTTGAGCTAGACTTAAGAGGAAATAATAAAGAAGCCTCCCAGCGAATGAGTTCAGTGAAAAGAGGAGACTGAGGGGGCAATAAACCCCATGAAGAAGACCAGCAGAAATTTCATGATACCGGACACTTCCTAGTTTTTCCTAGGAAACTCTTAGTTCCTTCTCCTAAGAACAAAGAATAGATAATTTTTTTCCAAGTCAACAGACAGGTGCTCATTTGCTCTCAAAGTTAGTACAGATCTCAAAAAAAAAAATGTTGAATGCATTTTGAATCTAAAGGGGAAGTGAGACATGAAGAAGAGGCACTTTTAGAACTCATGAAAAGTCCTTGTGATCTGAAGAAAAATCAAAGCACACAAATACAGGTGAGAGTACCTATGATACACAGCCTTTGCATTTTAAGTCTGTGTCTAAGGGCTGAACTTTCTCACAAGTTGAGATTTTTCCACACCTTTTCTTTTTTCTCTAGATTAGATTCTCTTAAAGAATAATAATTGCATAAGAGGTTTTGATTGGGGGATTGTCCAGTTGTATTTTCAGAGCTTAGCCTGTATTTCTCTTGGTAGACTAGCAGAATGAAGAGTGACAAGAGTGTCCATTGATCCTCCATGGGAGCAGGTAGAATAGAACCCATCATGGAACCAGGATGGTTGCCCACACCCTTCTGTGGGAACTCACTTCTCGTATCATGCACAGGCTGAACCCATCACTAGCTGTTCACTGGAATCCAGGGTACCAGCATTGTAGTTCTTGCTCTTCCATAGTCCTTAGTTGAAATTTCTTAGTTAACATCAGCTGGCCACTCTTTTATATCTATTAAAGAAGTACTTGGGTAACCAGAGCATCAAAGAAATTCTGAACAACCTGAAGTCCCACCCAGAATGTGTACATGTTCAATGCGCATTTTCTTAGTTTTCAGCTTTCATCTCCTTATTTGGGTTTTGGAACAAAAATCTCTGTCAATGGAATGGAATGTTTCCCTGGGATAATGTGATGTTAACAACAAAATCACCTTCATTTTATATCTCTAAAAACGTCAATTAAGTTTCAGATGTGTTTCTTTTTTTCCTTCTAAGATCTGAGTGGTTACATGATGTAAGTCTCCAAACACAGGCTGTGATTCCCTTTCACACTACACTTAAACTTTGAGCGAAGCATTTCACTAAGGATGTGTTTCTCTAGACATTAATTAACAGGCAATGCAAGCATCATATTCACACCTGTAACCCAGATGTGGCTGATCATACAGTTGCCTCCACAGTGGTTCACTTGTTTCTGCCACACTGTAAGTCCGTACTTCACTGTGCTGTGATTCCCTAAGTGGGGTCATAATAGAAAGTCTTTCAGCAGCTGTCAAGGCGGCAGGCACAACAGGCCATTGCTTAGACAGCACAGCCCATGTTCAGCCTGAATGTTCTGGAGCGCCGCCAGCTGGGCTGCATCACTGCCCTGGCAGAGTGCCTACTTGCAGACTCGGTCTCAGAATAATGCAGTTGAAAACTCTCTAGTGTATACCTTAAGACAGAGAATAACAAGCAGTCTGGTGGCAGTGACCTACCCTGAAGACCTTTTGTACATCAACATAACGTGGTGAATTGGAAGCAGAAGGTACCGATAAGCACAGCCATGCAGAGTGTGTGCCTGCCGAATTTTGCTTTTCCTCGAAGAGAAAGATGAGTCTAAATCCAGCTTACACCCATGCTCAGTATCAATCACATGCGAATGCAGGAGTTAGAACAGTCAGTTCGACCCCAGACCTACACTCCTCAGTGATTCTGGTTTCCATATTTTTTCTGTCCTTCATGATGCTATGGTTTTCCCGACACATCATTGGCCTGTTTTTGGCACAATACGAGAATAATTATTTGGGAAGTATGAGGAGTATTAACTATTCACGTAGAGGAGAAAAGGCATGGGCTTCAAGAAAAAGAGAAAGCTCAAAACAGTGTTTATAGCAACAGGAAGCAAAATGAAAAGAAAGAAAATTGTGGTTGTTGGATGGCAGCCACTTTCATTATTGTTTGACTTTCTAATATAATCTCACACTTTCAATTTAATTCAGGAAGAAGTTTAATATGTAATGTTGCAACATCAATATGAAGTTGAGAGAGATTACAGAGATCTATCCCAAGCCTTGTTAGAAGATGTGAATTTAACAAAAAAGAAAAAAGTAAATTCCAGTATGAATACCCAAACCAGTGGCACACCTAAAAAGAGGCTTAGAGAGTATGTAATTTGTGTATGTTATTTCGACTTGTTTGAATACAATAACAAGTTTTTTTAGCGAGTCTGTGAATCTGTGGGATGCAGATCTTCATGCTGAATATTAAAACAAAGTCTTTAGAAATGAACTTAGCAAGAGGTTTGGGAGAGAAATCCAGCTGAAACCAAGATGGTAGACAACTTAGTCTGCTGGGTTCAATCATGGCAATAGCAATATGGGGGTAATTCCCTTAAAAGCTACCTCCCTGCCCAAATGCGAGGCTGGCAGTGGCTTGAGAAAGGCAGTGGGCTGTCTCCCAGTGGAGAAGAAGTAGTTCTCCGTACTACCACTAACCCTTTGCCCATGGTTGGCACACATAAACAGTGTCCTTTAATTTTTCTTTCATGAAAATCTCATTTGGTGTACAGATTCCCAGCTCTAGAGTTTAGGGATCTGGCCTGAGGTTTTTTAGAAGATCCCTTGTGTTTAATGCAGTGCTGGGCACGAGGTAGGAAATAGCTATACATTCAGTCTGTCATAAAGCTCTCTGCACTGAATGGCTGGTTCTGCAGGGGTGTTGCCCAAACACAAAAAGGATCTGTGTCAAGCATCTACCGTTATAAACACTGATGCCAGTTTTGCCTTATCACAGGATAGATGATTTCTCCAGTCAAGAAAATTTACATCTAAAATCTGTCTCTTATTTTTCATCCTAAATCCTTCCTTTTATTCTAAATATGTAATATCTAAGTATCTATCTTACGCAGCCAAACCTCCCACCTGCCAGTAGCGTGTTGCAGGGGAGGGGGTATTCTCTCAGCAGGGGAGGGGGTATTCTCTCAGCACAGGAGATGCTAAGCAAAGACGGGGCTTTGAGAATATGGGAGGCTTCTCTTCTTTAGCATTAGCTCTTTAATTCTTTCAGACTAGAGAGGCTATGTGAGTCTAAATATCAACTGTCATTTTTGAAAGAGGGGTTGTACTGAGAATCTCAAATTACTGGAATGAAACAAAAAAGGCAGATGTTCCATTGTTATCATCTTAAGCAACAAGCCTGATTCCTTTCCTGTGATCAGGAAAACAGTATTTAAGACTGCCCGGGTTTGGGAAATGTTCACCCCTCCCAACCCCCTCCCCCATACCCTACTGCTTGACAGTCATGCTAGGGTTCCTGGTTCCCCTTTAGACGAATCTGCAAATGTAGGCCGGCAGGGCCGGCAGATGGACAGAAAGCACTGCTGGCTGTCCTGGCCGCCTGTCGCTCTGGACAGGGCTGATAATAACGCCGATTAACCACACGCCTATCGCAGACCTTTATCTGGGGAGGCTTCATGCTGCTGTAGCTTGGTATTTGGATCACATCTCCCAGTTCCTAGTACCAATTTCAAAATGATAACGTTCACAGCTACTTTTATTTCTCTCCAATGGAACATCGAGATTTCTTCCTCTCCTGTTTCTCTCTCTTCCTCACATATATTCCAAGATTGGCCTCTGGTTGAACTCCTTTGCTCCAAAAAAAGTCTTTTCCTCTGTGGATTAGTACAGCCACAGAAATGCTTTCAGTTTATGAAAACTGTAAATTCATAGGCGGATAAACGTGTCTTCGTGTTAAGCTGAATTCAAACGAAATGCTGAATTGCCAGTTCATAGATAGTGAAAGAGTGAATCTTCCAATTATCCGTCTTAGAACCCCTTGAAGCTTTGAGTTAGATCAGTTGAAATAAAGGGAGAGAAGCCAACTGCCTATTTGAGTCAAGAAAATATGATTGTGAAAGTGTGTGCTGTGAGTCAACATGAACTCACCCCAGGCAGACAGGGAGGGGTTCTTTAAGCCCCTTTTCTAACAGCATTTGCTTTTGCACAATTCCTCCCAAATTCTTTAACGCCATTTTCATGGATTTCATTAGATTATTGCCTTCCCCAAAGCAGGAGTCGGCAGAAGCTTGCTGGCAAGCCACTCCCAGTTACTCTGTAAATCACAGCCGGGGCTGGCTTGTCATGAGCAAAGTACAAAATAATTTATGCATTTTTAAAACTGATCCATTTCTAAAGCCAGTTTGAGAACGATGACGGCATTTGCTCAGATCCAGGAGAAGAGCTTTTTCTCTTGATGACATGAGAGGAGAGAGGGAGGGTGGAGACAGGACTGATTAACTTGCCCTCTGGGAGGGTCCTGAAGGAGACACCTGGCCTGGAGGAGATGTAGGAAGTAGAATAATTACACTGGAGAGTGAAATGCAACAAGTGCATATATGCCTCCTTCTCCCACCTCCAAACTGAAGTAAGGAACGAGGGGTAAATTTTCAAGGAAAAAGATTCTGGTTCAAGGCGATGGAAGGTCTTCCAGAAGAGCTGCCAGTCCATGGTATGGACTCTGCTCGAGAAAGAGTTCGAGGAGGAGGAGGGATGCTTTCCTTGAGATACTGGCCCCCCACTTAGTGGCGTTCACTGCCCTGAGAAAGTGGAGGAGGTGAGAGAGGGAGAAGTAAGACTGCAGCATTCCTGAGGGATATCCAGGAAAGACAGCCAAGTGGAGCATTTCATGGGGGGCAGGAGGAGGGTGAAGCCCTAGATAATACTTTCCCTTTTTGTGTGTTATTCAGTCAAAGACATTTCGGGGTTTGAACAAATCATCAACATAAAACATGTCACCAAGTGATGCAAAAACTATATTTTTTCTACTTTAGAAATTTCTCAAGATTGAAAAGTCAGCAAACTAATTTTTATTTCTGCCCATCCTAAGTGAATATACATGTGGAATCAAGCTGGAAAAGGATTACACACCTTTTTTATTTCAAAAATTAGGCATTTATTTTAATGCATTTCAAAAACAAAACCTCTCTACTAAAACTGTTTTCACAGATGGTTTTGCTTAGATTGAGGTTAAAGGTAGAAATGTGGTGCCTGAGAACTACATATGAAATGAACGGTCATCCAGGAGGTGCAAAGAGAAGACAAAATAAAGGGGATGGTCTGTGGGTGCCCATGAAGGGTAAGATGGTTTTCACAGTCCCTGGCCAAACCTTGGTGCTGTGAAGACCCTTCACTGAGACATAAGGTCCGACTTGTCACTAAAGGGGACCGTATTTTACATTATACTGGAGATGGATGAACTTAGGTATTTTGGGAGAAATGGTAAAAGTTTCAAACTATATTAATTACAATTAAAACATATTTAGAATAGTACTTTGCCTGTTCTTGTTAATGGTTGAAGTGTTCAAGGTAAATTTACTTCATGTGGGTTTCTTTTTTCTTTTATTTCTTTCTTATTTGCACTGAAACACTAAAAAGAAAAAAATGCAGGAACAATTGAGAATTTTATACAACATTTGTGCCTTTCACTTAGAATCAAAATCATCATATATCACCACGTTTAACATTTAACAAAGTCAAATTTGATACTGCTTTGAGCAGAGTCATCTACGTAACTTGCAAAGTTCAAGGCAAAGGAAAATGTAGGGCCCCATGTTCGAAAAGCAGAAAAACGTTGTCATGAAAGATATTAAAATATATAGCTTTCCCTTTATTCTGTAGTTTCTTTTTCAACTTTTTATTTGCTTCTTTAATATTCTACATAAGGAAAGATTTTTTTTAATTTAATTATTAGCTTGTATTTCACCATTTAACTTGTATACAAAATCACCAAAATTACACGATTTATATTCCATGGCTCACACGTGCATATGTTTCATTCCTACCAAACCAGTGGAAACATAGCACAAAATTCTCTGTCTTTATTTCACTTCTTGATACACACATATCCCCCCGACACTCTCCACCTTAGGCTTACAGATGAGAAACAAAGGACTGAGCGGAAAACTGAGGGCTGTCCATCTTTCCCTTTCCTTCCACCATTTTCAGTGTATGTAGTTAGCAAACACAGAGAAATAAAATGAGTGAGAGAGAAGAGGATAAGACTCCCTGGTCATTGGTGTTCCTCAGAACGCCATTACCTTCTCTCTGCATTCAAGCAAGTTCTGGCATCTTGGGGCCGTCAGTGGCCCTGTTTACTCCATGGCAGATGTCACACGCTTGGCCTGTGTTGATTTGAGTCCCATCCCCACACTCCACATCCTGGGTCCTCCGGAATCCTATGCTCCTGATGGCATCGTAAACGCCCCAGGAGACCAGGGAGGAAGACAGACACGAGGAGGACGCATACCGTCTGTCTGTCCTCTGATCACCTGCCTGCTATGCCATACGACTTCCCTTACAAAACACAAGCTCCAAGATGACATTCTTAGGAATTCCGGGACAGCAGAGCATCATTGTGGGACCCTTTGTGTCTTCACGAGTTGCACCTCATAAAGCTGGCCCTGGCACTGAGTTAAAAGGGCTAAACAAAGATTCAATACAGTTAAAACACTAAACATGAAGCTTCAACGTTAGAATCAGACTGTTGAAGAGCTAGAGCCGTTTTTAAAAAAAGCCCTACAATTATTGTACACATCACTACTGTAGACACTTACTAATGTTCTTTTCAAAAGAAGGGTTTTGTGTTTGGATGAGAATTCCACAGTTTGGAATTGATTTAAGATCATTACTCAAGATGAGGTACGGGGCAGTTACCAAACACTGGTACAAAGTCCATTAATTACCATTAAGTAACAGATAACTCATGCTGTTTCCTGAAGTACATAAGTTATGAATCTTGCTAAAATTTTAGCTCATCAAATTTGATTGCAACATCTGCACCATCTAAAGGTGTGGCTTTGACAAGACATTTAATCTGTTTATACCTCAGTTGAACTGTGTGATTTTTGAAGACCCCTGCACATCTAACTTTGGAAGAAAAACGTTCTACCATCTTTTCTGGGAAGGACCCTTTTTAATAATTGACTACTTCCTGTTCTGAGCCAAAATAAGACAATCATGATGCTTTGGTTCACTAGTCACACTGTGCCTCAGACAGCAATCTTGTCAGCTACAAAAGCAAATTGAACCTCGTGAGTGTAAATAATATCACTGAACTGTACACTTAAAAATAGCTAAAATGGTAATTTTATGTTATATATATTTTACTTCAACAAGAAAGCTTTAAAAAATGCAAATTGATGCATTTCTGCTTTTCCAAACAATTATGTATGTATCATAATATGTGATTCTCAACAAATATTTTGAATAAGAATGGCAAATGATTATGTATCATAATATGTGATCCTCAACAAATATTTTGAATAAGAATGGCAAATGATTTATTCTCACTTTTTTAGATAAAGCAAGGGAAGCAGATGCAACTAGTTGCTGATAGAACAAAATGTGAGACTTCTGGACTCCAGGTCAAAGTCTTTTTAGTGTTCTGTTGTTTGAGAAGAGCTATGCATCTATGATTGTGTCCACATCTGTTTCTTCATAGTTAAAATGGGGAGAACTAGTTCACAAAGGCTGTTATCAATCAGCTATGTTCATGTGCATCTCCTAGCTGAGCACCTCACCTATCGTATGTAGAGAGTAAATGCACACTTTTTTTTCCTATTGCACCCCTTCCCTGAGTCTATAGCTCTCTGTCTATCGATGTTTCCATTTGGGTTGGCATTTGCTTTTGAGTTGGTTTTTGTCTGCTGTAGTGATAAACGCTGCCTTGCAAATCTCAATATATTTTTCTGCACTATTCAGACTTCTTTTTTTTTTTTTTTTTTTTTTTTTAAAGAAAGAACAGAGTGTAGAGTTATGTTACAAGATGACGAGGAGGTACTGAAGGATGCTTTATTTATTTATTTTGCAGTACACGGGCCTCTCACTGTCGTGGCCTCTCCCGTTGCGGAGCACAGGCTCTGGACGCGCAGGCCCAGCGGCCACGGCTCACGGGCCCAGCCGCTCCGTGGCATGTGGGATCTTCCCGGACCGGGGCACGAACCCGCGTCCCCTGCATCGGCAGGCGGACTCTCAACCACTGCGCCACCAGGGAAGCCCTCAGACTTCTTAAGATCCATCTTTTCTTAATACCTGTGGTGGGATTGTTTTTCTGCTTTCTAGGAAGACTAGCAAAACTCATCAACTTTTTTTTCTACAAGGAAAACCATGGTGAAACTAAGTCTAATAAGGCAGACGCCCTTCTGATGCTCTCCTTCGAATAAACGGAGAGTCCTGCAGTCATTCCCATGAGCAACTGAAGGGGGTAAATTACAATTTCTTCAAATTGCTGATTAAAGATCCGGGAGGTTCAAATTGTGTAGACTGCCTGAATCTACAGCAGCCAGCAATGCCTGTGTTTGCTTGTTTGTTTGTTTGTTTTTAACTCAACCCCTCATTTGGATTTTTAAAGGGTCTAGAAAAGTCTAACATAAAATTTCTTACGTCCTGGTGGAGTCTTAATCCCCATCCCCATGGCTGTAGAGTGAGAACCACAGATGCTAGTGGTCCTTGTGCTGACAGTGCCACAGAGCATTTATTGGTGCTTGACACTGATGTGGTGAAGCCAAAAGGAGAATCCCACCAAGTGTGAACTCCACGCCAGGAGTCACTCATGTTCAGAGAGTTTAAATTAGTAAATAATCACAGAGAAAGCATTGTGGGCTCTAAGAGAGTAATTTACCAAATATATGACTGGAAATTTGAAGACTTATTTAAAAGTAGACTTTTAAAATGAAAACATTAATATTCTAAAGAGCACAGAGGAGAGAAGAAATAAGCTAATTATTGTGAAATATATTGAAAAGAAAGCCAAAGGCTTAACCAGTACCCATAATACCACACCATGAGAGTTGTATAGGGGAATTTGTCAAACATTCAAGTGTACATAATGCCAATAATGACAACTCATTCAAGGTTTGATGAAAAGAAAAAATATTGCTAATACACACACACCCATGTATATTTAACAAAAATAGCATTATACATTAAAAAAAAACTGACATAGAACATACAAAAAAAGATTAGCATGTTTCCAATAACATGTAAAAAGAATAATGTAACACAACAAAGTGGCATTCAATTTCATTAATAAAAGAATGGCATACTAGGGTAGAGTTTAAGATGCTGTAACAAAGGGCCCCCGATCACAAAGTCTTTACTGAAACAGGAGTTTATTTCTCATGTAACATTACGACTGATGCAGGTTGGCGAGGCTGCTCTTCCCATTGGGTTTTTTTACTCAAAAGCGCTTTCTGGTCACTTCCTACTCCTCCAACTCCTAGTGTCTGTTCTCTGTCTGCAGACATCAAATTCACCCCAACATTTGGCTCGAGGCCGTGGGAGGGGAAAACATTTTTAACAAGAGCAGTGGCAATTTCATACATAATTCCTGTGCATATTCTATCGGCAGAAACCTAGTCACAGGGCCACACCTACAGGAAAACTGGGGAATGTAATCTCTAGCTAGGTGGTCACATGCTCAGAAAGAGACAGACAACTAAGGGTCTATGAAATAGCTGTGCAAACTCTTCTTTCTGTACGTGATAGACACGAGAACCCCAAGGCACAAAGGTAAGACTATGGATATAGTGAAAACATCCGTGGTTTCCGGGGGTTTGAGAAAAAAAAAAAAAAAACGACTAGACAGAGCACAAAGAATGCTTAGGGCACTGAAGCTACCCCTTATGAATCTATAATGATGGACACATGTCATCAGACATTTACCCAAATCCATAGAATGTACAACACCAGGAGCGAACCCCAATGTAGACTATGAGTCATCCACAAAATGTCATACGGAGGACGTTTTGTCTGTTATCCATACATGTGATCACACGTGTTTGAAGACACATCACTAATATTAACACTTGATTGCTTTTTAGTGGTTTTAGGGGAAAGCATAACACTTTTTAAAGATTTTTCACTTTTTGAAAATATTAATTAAAATAAAGCTGTTTCATTCCACTATTCACTTGAAGAACAAAAAGTAAGGGTGTGTGTCAGCAACTCAAAATGATATTTTCTTTTAAAGTGATTACTTTTTTAACATTTGAAGAGCCTAACATATTATTATTCCTCTCTACAGATATAAGTATGATTTAAAGCATCTCCAAATCACTTTGAAGTGACTTATTTCAACGGATCTGCACTGGACTTCAAAAGTTGGGGATTTAAATGCCTAATCGATGAAATATCATTATACTTTTATTATCATCATTATCTGACAATGGTACCAGCCAAAAGTTCTCATTGAATTCTTAATTTGCCTAAATCTCCCAAACCTGCCCCAGAAGAGTAAAGCTGAGCAGACAGGTGTGACTAAATTACAGGGAATCTCACTTGGGATCCTAGTTTACAACAAACCCCTGGACTGAAGTCCACTTTATTTTCACCTGACATATCTGGACATGAGGAGGAAGCAAGCCCAGGACTGGCTTCCACCCAAGGTCTCCAGTGGTGACTCGAAAGGGTCCTGCCCCAGGCTGGCTGCACCAAGGTCCTCTGTCCAGGTGCTCACTCATCATCCAAGCCCCCTCTGAACCACGCTGGACAGCCCTGTTGCAGCTACCCCACAGCCCTGACCTGAAACAATATCCCAGGAACCTGCGCCATCAGGCTGGATCTCTAAGGGACCCTTCTTTCTGCTCAGCTGAAGAAATTCATCGCTAAAGGAAACGTGTTTCTGCTAGAGCAGAGGCACCCTGTGCTCCTGAGGGCCAAGGCTTTGGGCTCATTGCTACTTCCAGTGTCGGTGGTATACGTCGCTTGTAGGCACTACAGACATAAGTAAAAGGAATTTCCCGGGAATTTTAGTGCTGGGAATTTCGTTTTCTATTTTTACTTTGTATTCATGGGCTACCTACAAACCAGACTTAGGGGATCCCAAGTGAGGAGATGTACATTTCATTATTTCACACGCGGGCATCATATCCATGTCAACAGGGGTTACGCGGTCCCGCTGCGGCCAGACTTCTCCCTCTTCACATCTTCCTTTTTATTCTCAGATAGCTAACTAAAAAAGTGCTTCTCTTCCCAACCAATCCACCTGTTAACTTTTTAAAAGACAAAGTTATTCTTCTTATAGTAGGCATATTTTATTAAGGAGATGTCTCATAACAAAAGAGTAAAATGAATGCTTACTACACAATGTTTTAATTGTATGTGTGTCACTCATAACTTTTTCTGCCTATAGATGCTGTTGTCTTGTAATGAAGCTGCTGAAAAGACAGAATCTCTATAGGATAATATCATACAACAGTAACACTGAATAAGCACATTAAAATTTTAAATCAAGCACATCTACTAATTGCCAGTGTGTTCTTGTAATAACAAAACACACTTACTTTTCTAGGAAGCTGTAGTATTACTAATGTGTAATCATGTGGTTTAATTTGGTTCCGTCTGGAAATACAATGCCAGTGAGCCTCAGGTTAGGTTGTCATTGGCTAGAAGCCATGGCCTTTCATCTCAGGTCTGAGTTCTGGATCTCACATCCAGCGTGGAAGAGACCAGAATCGATTAGATGAAGAGAAATGTCCCTTATACCTTCTGTACACTTTCGGAATCCTGAAGACCTGCAAAATACAGCATGGCAAATCAAAGATCTTGTTAATTATTTTTTCTCTTAGGATTTCAAAGCCTGTCTTAAAAACAGCATTTCATTATGAAAGATGCCCCAAATGACTATGGGAGGAGGAAGAAAGTTAAAACTTTAACAACACAAACACTAAAAAAAAAAATCTTCTTTGCATCAAAGTATTGACATTTTGTCCTACAAATATATTTTAGAATGCTTTGAATACATTCAGAATACCAATATATTCTTTTTTTCAACATCTTTATTGCAGTATAAATGCTTTACAATGTTGTGTTAGCTTCTGCTTTATAACAAGGTGAATCAGCTATACATATACATACCTCCCCATATCTCCTCCCTCTTGCATCTCCCTCCCACCCTCCCTATCCCACCCCTCTAGGTAGACACAGAGCACCGAGCTGATCTCCCTGTGCTATGCAGCTGCTTCCCACTAGCCATCTATTTTACATTTGGTAGTGTATATATGTCCATGCCACTCTCTCATACAGTCCCAGCTTACCCTTCCCCCCTCCCCGTGTCCTCAAGTCCATTCTCTACATCTGCATCTTTATTCCTGTCCTGCCCCTAGGTTCTTCATAACCATTTTTTTTCTTAGATTCCATATATATGTGTTAGCATACAGTATTTGTTTTTCTCTTTCTGACTTCACTCTGTATGACAGACTCTAGGTCCATCTGCCTCACTACAAATAACTCAATTTCATTTCTTTTTATGGCTGAGTAATATTCCATTGTATATATGTGCCACATCTTCTTTATCTATTCATCTGTCGATGGACACTTAGGTTGCTTCCATGTCCTGGCTATTGTAAATAGAGCTGCAGTGAACATTGTGCAGAATACCAATATATTCTTGGGTACTCTGCCAATTCAGGAGTATTTTCTTTTAATTTTTCATATCAAATATTTTCAAGTTGTTGATGAAATGATACACATATATAAATTTGTGTTTTCTATTTACTGCAACTCGTAATGATTTAGAAGTATTAAGGTTTGGTGAAAGATTGAACCTTTAGTCCTGGAAAAAGGATCTCATGAAACACTAATTTTTCAAATCTATGAAATAAAGAATTAAAAGAGCATTAAATTCAGGAAAGAAATGCAAACTATGTGGCTATGCCCTGTTATAGTCAAAATATCATCACTATTGTTTGCGCTGAAGGTAGTCATCCAAATTCTCTGATCTGTGTGTTAGTGGAAAAAGTATAAGTGAGTGAGAAGAGTCTCTTGGATCTCATTCTAGGTCAAGTTCTTTGTTGCAAGTAACAGAAAACAACTAAAGTGAGCCCTTGCAAAATAATGAAAACAATTATAATTTGTTTATAAGTAGGGAGAAAAAAATTAAAAATAAATAAATCTAAGAGAAGGAAATAAACAGAGCTGCTCCAGAGTCTGTTGGCTTTGACCCTTGAACTGTACTATTAATTTATCTAAGACCCCAATTCCACATCTTTATGTTTCTCAGTACAAATTGTACTCAGACAAAGAGAATATGATTGAGCTTAGTAAATGGTGGGCTGTGTTATGATGAAAAATATACGTGACGTAAGCCAGACAGCTCCCAGGAAATGGGCCAGTCATGCACTCAAGGGGTTGCCCTACAGCACAGTGGAGGCTCTGGTTCCGCATGTGATGTAGGTGATGCTGCATCCAGCGTTTAAGGGTTCCCTCCTCTGAAAGGCTTTGTGGCAGGACTATTCATAAATATTTTACTTTTTGTCACAAAATACTTGTTATTCCTTGACTTTAATGTGAAGAAACTGCGGCTCAGAAATGTGCCCAAAGCTTATGAGAAACAGAACTTACGTTTCAAGGTTGGGTCCACCTGACTCTAAATCCTTATCGGAAGAAATGGCATTTCTTCGAAATCCCTTCCATTTTCATCAAAGTGTTCTGTGTTCTATAAAGTCACAACTGGAACGCAGGATCTAATGAGAACAGTGTATAAAACATAAAACCGTCTCTTTTCTTTGGTTACCTTCAGAATGATTCTTAGATGAAAGAAGTCACAGAGGAGAAGGTTAGAGGAGACAGTTGTGGAGTCAGACTGTTAGATGCTAGATGTCACCTTCAGTTTCTTCAAATATAAAGTGGAGATAATGATGGCATCTGCTTACAGGATTGCTATATGGAATATATAAATCAATCTGTGGAAAATATTTACAACAGTGCTCAGCACGGACATGTAAAGTGATACATGTTTATATGATTTTTATTATAATTTGATTTATTATTGTTATTTTTATTTTACTTCACATGTCAGATGAAAAATTTATTTTTATTCTTTACTCCCTTTGCATTGGAATGCAGACTTAAGGAGCCCACCTCGGTCTCATATAATTTGTTTTTGCCTTGAGGAGTTGACAAAGAAAGAGCTTTGTTGTGAAGGTGACTCCATTTCAGAACAAGGGGCCAGAGAATTATTAAAGATAATAATAGGATTGTCTTATACTTAATATTTAAGTTATTTATTATTATTAAATGTATTATTAATTCAATACTAAATATTTAGATAAATGTTAACACTTGTCAAATTCTCCTGAGACTTCAGTTTGTCCTCATGCCAATTCGTGTGAAGTGAAACTTGCAAGAAGGAAGCAGAGAAAGAATTTTGATGTTCACTCGGTCATCAGTTCACTAAAGTCAGAGAGAATGAGAATCAGGCTGAAGACAAACATGTTTCTAACGGTGGGCCTGGGACTCCAGCCCAGATTTCTTGGGTTCTTCTGCACCTGGCACTGTCTCGATGAAACGTGTCACATTTCCTGATCCTTCGTACTTCAGGCTTGACCTTCTCCAAGATGTATTATTTGGGCACATGAGTCTTAACCACAAAAAACATACACCTAAGGAGGTTTCTCTTCCACAGTCATCTTCGCTGAAGTGGAAGGCTGCTGAGCAAGGGGATAGGATGACCAAATACCTAATAGAAAAAACCTACACACACAGGAAAATATATTTGAATTTTCTTACATATGACAGGAAAGGGCTCCAAATGAGAATTTCAGATGATTAGTAAGGTAACATTTTTGTGACTTAGGGAAGGCAATGATACCCCTCACTTTAATGCCAGCATGTAGCAATTTCATCTTTATTCTGGTGAAGTACTTTAACGACTGCACTTACTAAATTTTCCAAAATATCACAGGCTAAATCTTAACCTCCTATAGTTTTACCAGATTTGTCTCATAATCACATGTTGCTACTACAAATATCAAAATATTGAGATACACTATAATAAAGACTTTTTAGAAAAATTATGACCAGTTTCTGAAGGAGACTGCATATTAAGAAAAAGAGAAAAGTTGAAGAAATTCCTGTAGCAGTAAAGAGCAGAGTTTTAATATGTATAGCACAAAGAACATTTACATATGCCCATGATAAAATGATACGTTAATATACTTGTTAGTGGTAAAATATTTTGAAAACATATAAGTGAAATGTAGGTAAAAATCACCAGTATTCTCTCCACCTCAAACATTATTCCAGCTCCTACAATATATGTTTATAACTACATTATATAAATGTGTTCAAAGTGCATAACATGTTTTATAAGCTATTTTTATTCCACTCAATATCTTCATATGTGACTACATTTATGAATATAATATAATCCTAAATGGCTGCTTCATGTCCTATTTTAAGTATTCAGCACCATTTACCCCACCAAATCTCTACTATAAAATGAGTATTTTGTTTTCAGTTTCTCATTTTTCATAAACAGAGTTGCAGTGAATATCCTTGCAGGTAAATCAATACGTAAATTCTTGTTTATATTTAGGATAAAATCCCAATAACAGAAGACCTTGTCATGCACTGGTATGATTAATGTTTCCAATAAGCATGTCAAATGAGCTTCCATAAAGACATTTACCTTCCCATCAGCAGTGTGTGGGTTGCTTCTGCTCTCCTGCCAACATTAGATCATTTCAAAAACCCCGCCTCATTAACCATGTAATGGGTTACAAAAGTGCTGTCATATTTTGATGACAATCTCTATTGGAACTATACTTATGTGTGTATGTGTATATGTAGATATGTGTATATGCATGTGTATGCATGCAGGTGTAACACATGTACGTAGACTTGTTTGCATATTTGTATGCATAAATGCATGTATATATGTGTAGATATGTACACATGTGTACACTCACATATCTGTGTGTGTGTGTGTGTGTACCTTAGCATTCAAGGTCATGTACTTTTAACAGCAGCTTTATCCTGGACCTCCATATGATGAGGACGCTTTGTCAACTTAGAGTGAATAGCGTTTTAAGGCACCAACAGAATGGGAAAGAGGAAAATTAAGTGTGAAAACAGGAGGGTGGCACAGTACTCCCGTCCAGGGGGTAAAATCCAGATATTTCTACTCGGCGACATTAAGTAGGTGAAAGACAGGGAACTTAAATTGCAGCTGCCGAATTTGGTGTCGCTGTCTCCTGCGTTTATGAGAATTTTTCATTTTTCTTTTAAGAGGATACGTTTCTTCACTTTTATTTATTATTATTATTTTAGGAAAGTAACCCCACATGCACCTCTTCCCAAGTTCTCAGGGGTGCTTTTCCCCAGCACACACGGATGTACACATCTGATGCTGTCCTAACACAAACATGTGATTTGTTTAAGATCTGGGGGAAGAAAGGGAAGAAGAACTTATATTTGAAATAATTACTGAAATTATAAACTCCTTGAAACTGATCTCTTCTTTCACAAATGACCTTCTCAAGGCTGCAGCCGCCTCTTGCCTCTTGCTCTCCCCAAATCCTCACACAGGACCGGGGTGTCCCTCCCCCTCTCCCATGTCCCCCATAATCCTTCCCTGATGGACAGCAAGGCAACTGTGTTGGTTTCCCCTGTTTTCATCCTCCTGCCCTTCTCCATTTACTGGCAAAATTAAGGCTTACCTAGGTCATTAGAAAGTTGAAAGGTTGTTATAAAATTCAAACTTCGGCATTCACAAACATATATTTTAAAAGGCCTGTTACATTTGCTCAATTAAGTCATTACCTCTTTTTATCTGACACCTTTACCATGAATAAGCATTCTCGTTTTTTCCTTCTCATTTTAAATTTTCTTGCCAGTACGGCTAGAATGACCAGGAGAAGGGATGGCTTCCCCAGGACCAGCTCCATAGATGTTCTCCTGTAAATGTTTGCCCTGCTGGCCTTTTATAATGCACAGGCCCAAGGGCAAGTTCCAAAGCTCTGGCTTTTTGTTAGTTATGATGTTGTTGACCTTAGGGCTTTGGTGCCCACATGTGTAGGATGTGTGTGTGTGCCTGTCTGTGTACGCATCTGCATGTATGTGCCAGAACTCACATCTGTGCCTCAACCCCAACCAGAGCAGACTCTGGGAGCACAGAGCAAGCATCTCCCCACCAGGTGTGTGGGCTTCCTGATTTGCTGCTCTTCCTAAAGGGTTTGCTTGGGTTGAATTCATATTCACGGGGGGACAGTAATTTAGCTCCAGGACCTTTCCATTGGAGGCTGGTGGCCTGCAGATTGGATTCTACTGAATTCCTGAAGTTCCTCCTTCCCCGGTCACAGGAAATGTAGGAATGTTTCCATGCCGTTTCAGCGAGTTCATGTACATTCAGGAGAGCAAGGTGATGGACTCATTCTGTACTTCACTTTTATAATTATCCAAATGCAGGGCAGCAGGTCTTTAGGTATATTATTTTTCCCTCAAATACATTTACAAACATCTCTTTGTATTCACTTCTCACTTTTTTTGATCTTTTCTTCCTTTTGTGAATTCCAAGGGCTTCCTTCCCTACCACTTTGTACAATCACAGAGGTCTGTAGAAATGAGTGTTTTGTGTACAGCAAACACTGCTGTGTTTACATGAGACAGGGCTCCGTGTGTCTCACATGGATCCCGACTTCCAGGCACACAATCGCCGTCCACAAGGACAGGTCACACGGGGGCCGAGTCCAGCCCTGTTAACTGGGTCAGTTGCCAATTCTGATTGTGTTGTAAGCACATCTTTACAGAAAATTCTTATTCCGTTATGAAGGAGCATGGATAAAGTGATTGAGTTTCCTGAAGCATCAATCTGACTGTGTCTCTTCCCATCTCAAATACCTCAGTGACGTTCTAAGGCCAGACGCCCTACTGGAGAGCAAAGTCCAGAGTGAGGAAAAGACACGTTTCTGTGCAATTTCTCCCCTTTCAGCCTCTTCACTTCTCTTCATTTTAACAAGACTCGCCCTTCATGTAATCATTTGCCTCTGCGCCTTCACCCAGTTGTGTTTTTCTCCCTGGAAGGCCCTGCTCCTTCTCCACGCTCATGTTTAGATTCTATGCTTTCTAAGAACATTCCAAGTGCCTGTCCCGTCAGAGAACCTCTGTGAGTATCAGCAGTGGACTCGGCCTTCTCACCAGTTAGAACCAGCGACTTCCTCCTCTTTAATCCACAAATGCTTGAAAGTACTTTATAAGCACATTGCTCAGTTGGTTGACTGTGAGTGAAAAGGGGTGGAGAGAGGCTTTGGGGTTATATTTGACTCATAGCCCTGTTACATTGGGGATTTATAACGAATTTACTCTACATAAATCTTCCCTAAATTTGGTCCTTTTGTGAGAAATGGGATCCTGACCACTGTGGCAGGTACTGCTGGTTGGTTGATCCAAACCTGTGCAGGAGTGTAGAGGCTGGAGAGCTAAAAACTCTGTTTTTCAAACTAATAGAGGCAAAGGTACTAGAAGTACTGTCACTTCTGTCCATCAGAGTTACGTGGAATGTTGGAATGGATCCTGGGGGTAGAGGGGGTTTGTGGGACACCCATTCTGTGATGTGCTCTGGGAGCCAATGGCTGCTTCGTGGGTTCATGAATTAACCATCATGTCCTGATTCCACAGGCCAACGGCTTCCTTGATAGTGTAAGTCTAGTCTGCGTGTTATCAAGGTAATCAACCCTGAAACCTCAGCCTAGATTGGCTTTTCTTCAGTCCTTCTGACAATCGGTAGCCTATAATAAATCCCTTTTTGTTTAAATAAGCTAGAACTGATTTCAATCTATGTGATTGAAACCAGAGTCATACAACAACTTTCCAGGATGTTTGTGACAATTAAATGAAATAATACCTATACTTACCTACAATAATCATTTACAAATAGAGAATGCATTACTTTTTTCCAATTAAAAATAATCTTACTTTGTTAATCCCATATTTCTCAGGTGTGGGATAGTCTGATGCAAGCTCATTGAGGATGAGGCCCAGGGTTGATTCATCTGTCCATTGCTCTAAATACCCAGCACAGTGTATTTCTACATGGCTGACACCCACTAATACATTTTGAATTAAGAGAGGTAAAGAGTAATAAGGAATATTTTTCATGCAACTAATACATTTTTAAACTAATAAACTGTCACGAGCCATTGTAAATTTTGACGTTTTTAAGGAAGAAACAGAGAAAACTCCGCTGCTTATTCTTGATTTTCTTTCAACCTCAGTGACCAAACAAAAATGTGACCTACGCAGCTTGGTTTTAATTTACTCACTGGATGCCTTTTCCACAGATTGTACATTTCAATGACAAAGGGAAATAAATACAACCATTGTTTAGGTTTGTTTTTAGGAGAAGTGTTCTGAAGTCCTCTTGTAAGATGCTTCATATGAAATGCCAGAGAATATTTCTATATTAAAAGTGTGTGCTTAATTTAAATATGCTAAAGAGAGGACAGGAGATCCATCAGTGGTCCTGCCAGTGACAGGGGCAAATAGTCCTAATGCAGTTCTACCAAAGGTACCACAAATCTCATTTGATAATTTTCCTCACCTCCTCAAGGGCGTAGTTGACCCGCTTATGTACAGTTTCTGTAAAGGCTGGTGGAAAACAAGCCCAATTCCTATTTGTCTCTGACGCTTTGAAAAGAATTATTTATTGCTTTGATGGGAATGTGCTTCTCTCTCCTCATACTGAACCTTAGCACTGTGCTTCCGGAATGATAATAATCTATTTCTTTCCTCACACTACAGGGCCCACAGTGACCCCGTCTGACCCAATTGAAATTGATTTTGTTGTTGAACTCCTAGCTGGTGCAAATTAATCTTAGATCCATACGAGATCAGGGAAGCAAGACAGAGAGTACAAAGACCTCAAGTACTGAGGGAAAAATTAGTTCTGGAGAAGGTATTTTAAGTTTGGCAAGATAAATGGCCACAATGACTTGCTTTGATAGAACATCTGCAGGAAGGGGGAAGAGAATGACAGCGCCTCTGGGAGAAAGGCTGTAATTTAATAGCCTAATTTCCTGCCCAGCCCTGCAAAAGTACCTGCTCCTGAGAGCTGATGGAAATCACCAGGGGTTTGACTTGGTCCCTAGTGTGGAATAAGCTGAGACCCATCTTCCTCTCAGACTCTTGAGGCAACATTACTTAGCAGGCCAGGTTTCTGACGCCTCATTATACAGTAAACATTTGAAGGTCTTGCTAAGTTTATCCCTGACCCCCAAAAGGGATTGGTGATACCTGTCTGCCATGTGACACCTATGTTCATCCTCCATTTAGTGGAGGAAAGTGATTTTGTTTGGGGAGAGTTTTTATAACTTACTATTTCCCCTAATAAACAAATACAGCTGTGTTTCCTCACAGTTGAAACATGCATCTCTGTCTTTAAAGGGGTCCCCACGTCCACATCTAAGCTCTGCTTACTTTTTACATCCTCCCCACATCTACTAAAATAGCTCTAGTACACATTTTCTGATTCTTATAAAGGGACCGTTCTAATTAGTTCTCTAACACACTGACCTAATTTCCACTCTTTGCATCGTTCCCCTCTGAACAGTACACTCTTTGACTGGCCTTGGGGAAATCCGATAGTCAGGGTCCTGCTGCCTGTATTGGATTACGGATGCTCCCTGATTCCTGACTCACCGTGCTGAACACAAGGACCAGTGGAACAGACACGTGTATGCTCGTGGTACTTGCAGACTTCTTAGCCCTGAAATGTCAAGATCAGAGTAATGGATTCTGAAGTCACTCTTTTATCAAAACGAAAACCAGGGCTCCACTGCTCCCCTAATCACCCCAAATTTCATCTTCACACAGATGCCATTGTCCTTTTAATTTCTATCTAAAAGTTTTTGCACAAATAAATTTTCAAAAACCTTTGAGTGACACTAATGTCATGTTATAATTAAAATGTGATGACACTGGGATTTTCTTAGGGTTTTTAAACTTATTTCTTTTATAATAATGTTTAGCTGCCAAATACCAGTATTTTAAAACTTATCTCTTTACAATTCTTTATTTTAGCTGAAAACAAAATAAGAGATTACTTTTTAAAATGTTTAATGTAATCAATTTAACATAATTGAAATCATAGTGGCAAACCTGCTCTTTTCTTGGAACAATGTGTTACAATTTCTATTCTTCTATATGGATTCTATAATAATAATTTTAATGTATTGTAATGTTCCATATTTTGTTATTATTTATAGCATTGGAGGGACATATCCATCGTATATATTTATGTTTTTATTAAATGATTAGTCTTTGAATAAGTTCTAATAGTTCAATTTATGGAATGTAAAAGTATACAAATATAGATGATTCTTGCTATTTTTTGACTTTTTTTTACAAAAGAGTTACATCGATTCTCAGAGCCACCAACAAAGGCTACCTGTTTATGCATGCATGTGTGTATGTGTGCACACATGACCAAATTGCACCCCTTTATATTGCTCTTAAAAAATAAGGATTTGCAGTACCTTCCAGACGTCTTACACATAAAGGCTCCACAGAGTATTTCAGAGGATTATTGCTCTATTCAATCTTCCACCAGTGAAAAAATAATTTAAATGGAAAAGCTCATTGTAGTTGGAGAGGATCTGGCATAAAACCTACAATTTGTGGTCGGGCAAATCTATGATGTTCTTATTCAAAGAAATGATGTCTTTGCCTGTAAAACCAAACATGACCTCTGACTCTAATTCACTTGGGTGTATTTATTTATGCTTTTAAATAGGTTGCATATTAAGTTCATCATACGGGTATTTTAAAAGAATGAAGTGAAAATATGTGAACTTAAAAGATACATTAGAACTCCTAGGAAATGGATCAAGTGTGAAAATGAAGCTATGACAGAACTATTTGAAGAAGAAAAGTATATGGCCAGCTCTTGGATTTCTGCATAAAGTACTCTGAATTATGAAAAGTTCTTTCTGCCTGAGAGGTAGTCCGTCACTGGATTAAATGCCAAATGGACCTGCTTGATTTAAGAGGATTCCATTCACTTGAAACTGAAAGACATTTAAAGACAGCTAAAGAATTAAGAATCCTTGTTATTTAAGAACAATACAATAAATTCCCTACGTACAAACGACTTCTGTTCTGAGAGGGCATTTGTCAGTCTAATTTGTTCGTGAGTCCAATTTGTTAGTAAGTTAGTCTAGGTATCCAACTAACACTCTCGGCTCTATAGTACTGTACTGTAATAGGTTTATAATACTTTTCACACAAATAATACAGTAAAAAAGCAAGTGCAAAAAATAAAGAAAACTTTTTAATCTTACAGTATGGTACCTTGAAAAGTACAGCAGTACAGTACAATGGCTGGCACACAGGGGCTGGCAGGAAGAGTTACTGACTAGAGGAGGGAAAGCAGGTGGGAGATGGTAGAGCTGAAGGATCCTCAACAACAGGAGACGGAGGGCAAGCTGCAATTCCACTTGCACCTGACGCTGACAGAACACATATTCAAGTCTTTGAAAGTTTGCAACTTGAAGGTTCCTATGGAGGGGACTGACTGTAACACAAATTAAACAAACCTCCCACCCCAGTGGATGAATGTTCATGAGCACTCCACTGGCTGAAGATGTCAAGTCCAGGTGGGTGGCAATGCTTAGGCTTGAGGTTCCTCCACTATTTTTCTAAGAAAAATCTGAAATGTAAGCCTACATTTTCTTCCAGTGAGGGTGTGTGTAAACAATGCTTATGATTTGGGTTTTCCTCAAGAAAATTCTAGGGAGAAATACTAAGCAAATTATTGGAATTACCCCTAAAGGTCTAAGGTACTTCATGAGAGTCGGGGTATAAGTGCTGAGACCAGATCATTTATATGTCTTTGGCTTTTGTTTCTTAGCAGACAAAAATGCCAAAATGTCGATCTCAACAATCTGTTATTCCAAGGAAGCATTTCACGTGCATTGGGAAAGATGAGTTCCACATGTGCATGAAGCAATTCTCACAAATCCAAAATATCTAATGATAAGCTCATGATATATGAGCGGTTACTCTCTGGTTACTAATTGGTACAAAATGTTAGGAATCAGTGACATGTAGTGTTTACTGATTTAACCAGGCAAAGCAGGTTATGTTCACTTAGTAATGGACTAATCCTTCAGATAATCAATACTCTAATTACAGTATATAAAGAAACAACAAGGAAAAGGAAGTCGTAATAACTTACTGTAAATGACGTATTTCTGGTGTCTCTGGAACATTTCCCAAAATAATTACAGCTCATTATTTTACATTGTGCTTCACTCTGCAGATATAACATATAAATCAGATGATTATCTAATTGGATTTGGATTCTTTCAAAAATTGTTAAATTTGTAATTTCTTCTTCTCACAGTGTGTTTGGGAGTCATAATACATGAGACAAATGGTTGGGAGCATAATTAGGGCTCAAGAATAAAGCATATGTTACGTTTAACATTGGGAATATAGAGGTTGAAATGCAGAGTTTGTTTAACCTTGATTTTAAGATCAAATGAATAAAATGCCTGCCAACAAGGAAAAAAAAAGTCATTGTAATCATATAAAAGACCCACAAATTCACATACAATTAAAAATTGTCTCTATTATTTTACAATATTGTCAACTAATATTATACTCTTTAAAAGCTTTTACATTAGAGTTGACCAGAAAATAAAGAGTTTTATTTGATCAGTAATATACTCTGGGAAGGTCTGTTTCTCTGCCACTGGTTTTCTGGTTTACTTTGAAGAAATCTCACTCTGGCTATCTCTTTATTTGTTAATTCAGTTGTACAGTGGATCAATGAATCACATAACATAAGTAGACAAAGCACTTTGGGGACTGTTTGGGGCATTAAAGCATCCTGGAATTTCTGTCCAGTAATCTGTATAGGACACACAGCCATTTAGAACACGTTCTCATACAAGTTTAGTTCAATATTGCTCATCTGGGAATAGGGGAAATATAACTATCACGGACTTTTTTCCAGGCTGTGATTCCATTATTTAAGAAAGACAAGTAAATGCAAGGGAAGACAATCAAATAATTAATTTCGAAAGGCATCACTTACCCTGACACAGAGGGCACAGAGGGAACTGGGGGTGCTGGGAGCAGCGGCCACTCGTCTTCCGCTCCTATCGCGCTATCCGCGATCCGCTCCTGATGCTACAAAGTTCCCTGGCGATCCACCACGGGACACAGCTCTTCATCTCTTTCCACACAGATCTTTCCCGTGAAAGCGCAAGCCTTGTCTCAGCATCCTTACCCCTAACGTGTGGTTAATAATGTGATCTCAAAGAATGACTGAAAATGCAGTGAAAGTCTTCACGTAAAGTGTTGAGTTTGGTACTCAGCACAGGGTGAGAACTCAGTGCGGGCCAACTACTATTATTGCCACTATTATTATCACCACCATTGGCTGTCATCGACATAAAATTAAGTTATAGAAAATTCCAAGCATAAACCATGCATTCAAACTTCCAGAGTTCCAAAATGAGGACATATGGATCATTAAATCCTGCCTCCTGAAAACATTCATATCACACAGTATTCTCTTGCCTTACTCCTGGATCTGGTTTATTGATTGATTGATCGATTGACTGATTTGAAGTATAGCTGGTGTACAGTAATATTATGTAAATTACAGGTGTACAATATGGTGATTCACAATTTTTAAAGATTATACTCCATTTCTAGTTATTATAAAATATTGGCTATATTCCCTATTTGTACAATATATCCTTGTACCTTATTTTATACCAAAGAGTTTTTACCTTTTAAGTCCCTACACCTATATTGCCCCTCCTCCTTCCCTCTCCCCACTCGTCACCACTTGTTTGTTCTCTATATCTGTGAGTCTGTCTCTTTTTTGTTCTATTCACTTGTTTGCTGTGTTTTTTTAGATTCCACATATAAGTGATATCATGCAGTATTTGTCTTTTTCTGTCTGACTTATTTTACTTAGCATAATGCCCTCCAAGTCCATCCATGTTGCCTCAAACAGAAAATTTCATTCTTTTTTATGGCTGAGTAGTCTTCCATTGTATGTACATAAATGAAGATGCTATAGACAATGTTTGTGTCCCCCAAATCCATATGCTGAAACCCTAATCCACAAGGCAATGGTATTAGGAGGCAGGGACTATGGGAGGTCCTCAGTTTATGAAAGCAGAGCCATCATGATGGGATTAGTGCCCTTGTGAGAAGACACGAGAGAGAGAGAGAGAGAGAGAGAGAGAGAGAGAGAGAGAGAGGCAGACAGACAGAAAGGCAGAGACAGGGAGAGGAACAAAGACAGGGAGAGACAGAGAGAGAATCTCCCTCCACCATGAGAGGACATAGTGAGAAGGTAGCCATTTGCAAAACTAAATAAGATTGCCACCCTCTGACCATGCTGGTATCCTGATCCAGACTTCCGGTCTCTAAAACCATGAGAAATAAACTTGTGTAGTTTATAAGCTGCTCAGACTATGATACCCAGATATGAGGAGCATGTCAGGCCTGAAGGGGAGAGGTCGAGGGAGATGGCAGAAGAAGCAAGCTCCAGGAGGTGGAAGGGTGCACACCTGATGGAGAAAGTGAGATGCACATGCATGCTAAGGTTGGTTCCCACGTTTCCTCTCCCTCTTTCTGAGTCCTCAGTCTTCTGGTCATGTTGGTTTTTCCTTATTTTTTTTCAGTTGAGCTCATTCTTTAGTCACTTCACAGTACTTTTTGAAGACCTGCCATGTATCAGATGGTATCCTGGGTGTTCTAGTTGAACAAGACAGAGAAGTCTCCCACCCTCAAGGAGCCTACGGGAGCTCTATGCCCCAGGTACCCACAGGGGAGAGGGAAACTGAGGGGGCAGAAAAGGAAAATCACAAAAATAAGAGAGGTGGGGGCTTGGGGTGGGAGACAGAAGACATAAGCAGAGGCAATATTTCTCTTCTTCAAATCAGGAACATATAGGTCTGGGTGAATTCAGTGCCACATCTGTGGGTCTGTGGGTGATCTCTCTCTCTCTCTATTTCTGTGGACATAGAGAAAGGGACAAATTCTACTTTGTTGCCACCCAAATTCCACCTCCACTCCTGAGGAGTGATAGATGAGTCCACACTGGCCTTCCCTCCTCACAGTGGGATAGAGGATCACTCCCTTTGCAGGGCTGCCATATACCTTCTCATACTGAAATTTGCCTTCTACTCTCTTACCATTTCTTCTCTAGGTCTGAGATCCTCAGGACACCCTTCCCCCTATGGGAACTTTTCTTCCAAATGAAGTCCTCCTTGGAATCATAATAGGCAAGACAGGTAGTTGATATGCTGAGTGCTGAGGGCAAAGTGTCTCTCTGAACAGCTTCCCTGTGGTTGAAACACTAGTGGCTTCCATTGACATAAAAGGTGACCATGTGTTGCGTCCTGCCCGGGACTGTTCTGCTTTATGTTTACTGTCCTTCCGTTACTGTGAGTACTGCCCTCTCACTCTAATAGCATCTGGTACAGACAATAAATAAAGTTCATGGTCAGTCTATTGCTAATCAATTGGCATCCAGAGACCTGTTTAAAGTCATACTACTAATTAGCAACAGTCAATAATGAACCCAGATTTCTTGGGTGTCCCCTCTTAATCTTCAGGATTTTCCCTCTATGAATAGAAAAATTTCTAACCAATGTCTCAGGTGATAGCAGTTAGGCTGGTCAGCTTCTGGAGGCTGAGGAAGAGCAGTGGGTCTGCTTCCATATTCAAACATAATAATAATAAACCATCTTGCTGTATGTTAAGAGTTGGCTACAAATGTGAGGTATACATAGTGCTGAACTCAGAGGGCACACAGTTTCAAAACTAATCCCCATACCGAAATAGGAATACATCTCAAAACAATTGAACCAGTCAAGTTGTACGAGGCCCTAGGTGTTTGTAACAAAAAATTATTCAACTCTTTCTGTCAAATTACTCACTGGTAGTTGCAGTTCCCAAAGGCTGCTATCTGGGAACCCATCTAGGTCAGCTTAACCAAGAAAGAGGTTTTCCAGGTACAGCTGCCACATTGAATGCAATGCAATTTGTTAAACGCTCACAGCCACCTGATCCTGGACCATGCTGCTGTCCCTTTATTTCACTCCTGTCCACTACCCCCCGGACAGTGCAGGCACGCCAAACTGCATGTCAGCTGGGGGGACAGGCCCTGGATTTGCCTATCAGTCACAGGGGAGCTCCTGAAATCCTACCCAGAGGGCTTGAAACTAATACCGAGGCCACATGATTTATACACAGGATTAAACCTGGGGAAATGAAGCTCTTGACTACCATTAACATTTTTGGTTGGTTGTTTCACATTTAATTCTAAATTGGCACCTTTACAAGCTTGGGGACAAGGGAAGATGGATGCCTTGGGGAACACAGTCAGATAGGGTTATGTAGGAACTCACTTCGAACACATGCAGAGCAGTCCCTCAGATACCTTCCTCCTTGTGGCCAGACAGTTCTTCACATGGACAAGAAATCTCTGTCCTTGTAGTACAATAACATACGGCCAACTCCTGCCCTACTGTCCTGACCCTGGTCCTCACCTGACCTCTGCTCTCCGTTTATGGCAGAGATGAAGCTTGCCTGGGACTAAGGCTATCAGAATGAGTTCATTGCCATTTCTCCACCCAGGCCTCATTGACTCTTACGAACAGCCAGACCAAGGACCGCTGGTGCCTCGGATTCCACAACCCTAGAATTTCTTCACCTGTAATTCCGATGTCTGGGTTGTACAGTGGGTTAATTATGTAATATTTTAATGGTGGGGCAACTTTAAGGTTCTGTGAAACTACTGAATTGTCTGTGGTGTCGTCACCTCCTTTTACTGACGTGCAGAGCCTTTACTTTCCTGTACGTGCCCTGGGTTTTCAAGGTAAAAAGGATGGAATCTGCATGAGCAGTCGGTCTTCCCAGGGACCCTGGGTGCAAACAGATCTCCTGTTTGTTTTCTTGTTGTGTTGTGCCCTGAGGATCTACGTAGGTTTGCAGGGACATGTGGAGGAATGTGAATGTGTCTGGGATACAGAAGGGCAGCATAACCCACCCACGTTTTCCTGATACTCATTCCTCACTCTAATGAGATCCTCGGGGGCAAAGGCAGTTGAAAATGAAAATAAATAAATAAGCCAACCTCTGGTGGCCACACAGGAGGCAAACCTGAGACCTGTCCTCACTATAAATCGGGTCTATTAAGTACATCTCTGTACAAATATAGCGCAAAGCATTAGAAACCCTGTTTTTCAAGGAGATATAAAAAATCTTGTTTACTACATCTTTGAACACTTCTAGAAAACCACTAAGTTTTCTAAATATGTAAGGAAACGGCTTGTGCCTGCTTCCCCATCCATTTCTACAATAAAAAGAAAGCCAAGTGTCATGCAGGTAAACACACCTGTCACTAATCACTCTGCAACTAAAAGAGTGGTCATATATTGCTGGGTGCCCAGCAAACTGATGGTTGTGTTTGTGGTTTCTAGCTTTGTCATTCATTGTTTATAGTTAATTTCTTGGTTTTCTCTCTTCTTTTCTTTTTCCTTTTGGAGGAGTGCACATCAGAACACAATTTGCAGTGGAACCACTGACACCTAAACTTTCAACTCTAGAGTATTTGACAACCTGTAATACACAGAAAGGCTGCCACCCACAGGTTTTGGTTTTGTAACTTGAGGAACTTTGGCTGGCCTAAAGCAAATTAAAATCTGTAAAGATCAGTGAGTCTTGCCTTTTCAAGCAAAATTATACTTGGATATTTTTTCTAGTTTTATTGAGATAGGACATTGTATAAGTTTAAGGTGTACAGCATGATGATTTGATGCGTGTATATACTGGGAATGATTACCATGATAAGGTCAGTTAACATCCATCACCTCACACAGTTACAAATTTTATACTTTAATTCAAAAAATTAATGAGAAAGGGAACTGAGAGCACATTAGGATGAAGATGACTGATGTGTTTTCCCACTCCCTTTCCCAGGCTAAATGCAATGCCAAGGGACACAAAATGTCACTCACACAACTTTTGAGCTGAGTCTGAGGGCGGGAGTGGAGTTGGTGAGCTTTCTGAAAGGCCCTGGACCTGGGATTTCCATGGCTCTCTGGAAAAGAGTGATGACCGCACAGCACCTGTCAGGTACCCAAATCGGTCAGGTGCACCAGACAGCCATGCCAGCAGCACGGTGGGAAAGATCACTTTCCTTTCTTTCTTTTGCCCACTTCACCCAGAGAGGTGATTGTGGGCTATGCTGACATCCAGGTGCATTCGTCTCAACCTTATTTGGAGTAGGAAGTGGCAAGCTACTGCCAACCTTTTATCGACAAAATAATTTTTATGCAAATGACTTTGCATTGGAAATCTGTATCATGTGCTCTTTTGCTGAATTCCTGCACCTGTCTTTGGGAAATACTCACACATTTCTGCCTTAATATCTTGCATCAAAACAATAGAATACAGTCTTAATATTAGTGGCATTTGATCCCCAGAAAAGGTATTTTTTAATCGTCTCCCACTTTGGGTATTTGGTTAGAGAGAGGGCATGTGACAACTCAGAAACCCTTGTGGGGTTGCATGCCTAGACCCATGTGAGGTTATAACTCACATGCACCACTCCATTTTTCTTAGAACATTGCGAGACAATGTAAATAATGCCCTTTAAATATGGACAATTGGCTCTTTCTTATACTTATAGCAGTGAAAATTAAATTTTACATTAGCCAGTTTGAATTGTTTCTTATTTTCCAAATACATCTCTCTAGGGGATAAGCAAACTCCCTTACTGAAGAGACATTTTTGTCTTAATCAGATGGAAATTAGGTATCAATTTGTTGATGAGGGGCATGAAGGGAAAATTTTGAGCTTCACATTCATTGATCATTAAAAAGATGTCTGGTGCTGGCACATAGGTCCAGAGCAATTAAAATGGCAATGATGTTTCCACGAGGGAGAGTGAGTATGGGGGAGAGAACTGGTCTTCAGGGCATCTAGCCTTGCTCTGTCACAGTAGAGATGTCCTTGGCCCCAGCGAGTTTCTCCACTTTACACTCAAAGTAACATTTTAAGAGCAAAACATGGTATAGGATTTGTTTTCCCTAAAAGATAAACTACTATTTAAGAGTTTTCATTCTAGGAAGTTAGATGTGACAAAAAATTTCCACGTAGTGTAAGGATTTCTTTTTGAAAATAACTCTTAAAAAGATCACAATTTCTTCTACATCTGAAGATAATCCATTGTGATGTTTTTTGGTTTACCTGAGCATGAAAACCAAAAAGCACTAAAATGTTAGATAAATCATCAAAAAATGCAGCTCACGCAGTGTCACCAAGCCTCTCAAATTAGATACAGCGGTTGAATTTCATCCTTACGGCGGCTGTAACAAATATCTTGTGGGCGTCAGCCATTTATTGAAAGTCATTATTATTCTAAAATCAGCAAGTTTTCAGTGTCTTTCACATTCCTGCCAAGTTTTGATTAACTTGAGCACAGAAACAACAAGAATTGTTTTCGACTGGCATTTTGCTTTTCAGGGAAAGTAAATCCACCACTTGATCTGGTCTTCCATCACAAGGAAGTACATTTTAAGATGCTCACACTCAAATTCTGCTTCATGTGTCAGCATGCAGTTAGTTTTCAAAGCCTTAGATACTTACCTCTACAATACTGTGTGGTCATAATTGAGCATTTTGCAGACCCGAAGGATCTGTAATAGTACCATTATTCACGGAAAGACTCCATTACCTTCTCAGACTCTAATTACCACTCAGGGGGTTCAGGTTTACACTCTGGGCTCAATTCTGTCCCTTTGAGAAACAGAGACCTGAACTGTTGAATCATTCTGGATGTCACTGAAGTTATCAGAAGCTGGGATATTAATCACGGCCATCATACTGTGCACCACGTGGTATTGTTGCCTGATTTCTCTCAGTAGAAAATCAGAGCTGAAGATCAGTGGGCACTGTGCTCTGTGTGTTTCCTGCATCCCATTATTCCGTTCTCCCAACTATTCCAAGATGTAAGCATTGTTCTCACCCACACTGTATAAGCAAGGCAACAGAGGCTTCAGGAAGTGATGTCTAGCCACCACACTCAAAACCACAAGGATTAGAAATGATGGATCAAGAGCCACCTTGTGTCCCGTGTGACCCCAAAGTCTGAGCTATGCTGCTCTGAAAGTGCATTCACACCTGGCCAACTCCATGGCCTGGGGTCTGTATCCCCAGAGCAAGTTTAAGAACGGAATACTAGTCAGACGCACAGCTGCAAGGACCAAAGTGGAAGACGTGTTTTGAGCGAATATTCTGCTCTATCCATTTGTGTTTACTCTTTCCCAAACGTCAGCCACCAGATGTAAACTAGTAACTTGTTTTTCTTCTTGCAGTTACTGCTGAAGTTGGGGAGAGTAGAGACCTTGATCTAATTTTTGTTTTTTGCAGTCATAAATACTTAACGAACTGTTTTCCAGTGTCCTCTTTAAGCACTTCTGAAAGGCATTATTTTTTTAAGGAAATGGCCTTAAATTCCTGGCCACACTTAAATGATCCAGTAATGAACATTTGATCTAAACGGGGTCAAGGAAAGCTCCAACTCTCAGAAATGCGGGGACAATAGAATGGAGAGGAGCAGGTGTGGGACGAAAAAGAAGTGACATTAGACCATGGAGGTATCTGAACGCTGCGCTGAATGCTGCTGGACTAAGCAGCTTGGACTTTATAAAGCTCCCAGTGAATGGCGAAAACACAAAGGTTCCCTTAGCTCTGTCTTTTAAGAGACCTGCTCTTCCACACATACACACATTCAGTAATTCCCAGGTTGACATTTTCTTTGCTCTGATTCTCCTAGAGTTTTCTGACCTTTGCATAACTGCTGGAAGGGAGGCTGCTTGTCTGCAACAGTGTGTGTCTCTTAGAGTAAGGGGGGACGGGCAGGGTGTCAGGAACTGGAATTTGAGGAGCTTTGTCTGCATTAAGTGCTTCTAATTTTGGAGCAGAGTATGAGTGGAAAGAGAGCCATGGGGGCCAATTAAGAGGAGACAGTGGACTCCAGGGACATTTGGCTCAAGCCATGTGGCACCACAGCCATGTCATTTCCAGGCTGGCCTGTGATTGTGCATCTCACTTCCCAGGGAGAGGTGCAATGAGAGAAGATGAAGGAGGGAAGGAAATATCCCACAGGGAAAAAAGGAGGAGAGCAGCCTCAAAGTGACACTGCTTCAGACAGGCTGTGTGTTCAGGATGCTAGGCAAAGGTGAGGTCTGCTCTTCAATACCTAAGGGTTTTGCTGTCAAAACAATGGTGAGAGCCTACGTCTTCATAATGGATGGTGTGTGCAGGGACTTTTCTGTGTCATCTGAGAGTACAGCACAGCCCCCTCACATCCAGTCAGCTATTCGATGGAAACTTCTCTCAGGTGAAGCTTAAAATTATGCAAACAGAATATACACACTCAGTTTCTACCATCTTCCAAAGGAGTCAACTTCCTAGGATGTTATAAGAAATTCCCCTAGGAATTTTTTCTAAATTATACTGTTCTCAATGGCCCCAGGACAGTTTACCTATTCATTGTGTTTTTGTTTTTGTTTTTGTTTTTTGTTTGTTTTTTGGCATGCCCACCTCTCTGTTAAGAGGCAAGTTAGGCAAAGAGGGGCTTACAAATTCGTAGGGGCAATAAAGCATGCTGGGCTGATGATGATTTTGGAGATGGGCAATTCAATGCCTTGCACATGTCCTTTTGTGGTGGAGGTACATTTACTCCTTTCCAGAAGCAGTTCCTTGATAACAGGAAGGTGTGTTTTGTAGCTCTGGTCAGGTGCCCCTTGCTGGATGAGTTTCACAGCATGAACTGTTTATTTTGGTTGAACCTGCTACTGCTGGAGCAAGCTCATTTTTTTTGCTTAGAATTCCTTTTTTTTGTGAATGGCAAATAAGCTCAAAAGGGCTCCTGGTGAACAGGAAGAAAGATTGTTTTATGAGCTGATGGGCTCCTCCTTTGGGGCATGTAGAGATCAAAGCCAACGAGTATTACACAAAATACATCACAATATAAGGTTCTAATCACTGTACACTTATCACCAGATGCTGTCAATAATGGGATTGAACTAACTTATTCTCCACCTAATAAAATGGTTGAGAGATATATGTTCAGGACATTAGTCACACACACACACACACACACACACACACACACACTGTGTGTGTGCATGCAGCATCTTAGAGAGTGTTTTCCCATTACACATGTTTGTGTGAACCAGGAAGGAACTTCTCATGCTAATTAATTTCAAGTTTAAAACCTTTAGGAATGAAGTGATTGTGTCAAAATGAGGAGCTCTGGTCCATGTTGACCGGGTCTTGGTCACTGGTGTGTCCCAGTGGAACCTGGGATGGGGCACTGTAACCATATATTATAGTTAACTTCTCAGTCTTAAGAAAGAAAAAACTAATGCCACCACTGTCATCACCATCAGCCCCAAAACCAAACACCTAGCATATCCTAGAAATCTAATTGATTTTCATAATCATCACCAACACCACTATCATGCATGTATTAATAGCTGTGAGACATTCATTTTGCTGATGGTTTGCATATATAATTTGCTGATAACAACTTTATAAAGCTAATTATTAGTAGTATTTCAATTGTTACTAATATCCCAGTTTTTAAAGTGAGAAAAATCAACATTCAGACAGGATTACCTGTCTGAGGTTATACAGCTATTTAATGACACAGCCAGAATTTGAACCAAAAATGTAAACTTATTCCTGCATTTCTCCTTAATTTTTAACACACTTATTGAGCACCTCTTACATGACCATCACCATCTTAGAGACAAGGGATTCATTAACGAACAAAACAGGGCAAAGCCAATGCCCTTGTAGAAATTACATTACAGTTGATAAAAGAGATAGATGAGCAATATGATCTGTGGCATGGTGAGGGGTTCTAAGGAGAAAAGTGGAGCAGAGGAAACAGCTGGGGTTACAGTGGGCCACAGCATTTTGTGTGTAGAGCATGTATTCCATCAGACGTCACGGTAGTTGTTTCTATCACAAGAATAGATGTTACACTCCTTGAAGACATTATTTATATCTTATACCTCCTTCCTGTCCCAAGCTTTTGCACACACACTCATAGGAGTAAACCAAATATATCATATAATTGGGTTAAATATATTTAATTTGATGACTTGTCCCAAAATAGCTTTCAGACCATCTCATGTGTTCACAGGCAGTAAAGACTATTAAAGATGGCCTGGGCTATAGGGCAGGGCTAATGGGCATCTGGGCCATTGTAGGTATAGCTCATATGGTCTTGGACGTGGAGGTTACCTCTTTGAGCCTCAGCTTTTAATTAGTAATAGAGGTATTATTATTCAGATTATTAGCTTGATCCTTGCTCTGCTACCTATTATCTCCATAAAACTCTCCTGGCTCTGTTTCCTTGGATGTAATAATTGGTTAACAGGAAAGCCTCACTATTTTAGAAGGGGCTCACTTTATATAATATATGAGAAAGCTTGTATTAAACAGCAGATGCTGTCTAAACATCAGTGGGTTTTTTTCTTTTTAAAGTTCCTCAAGTGCTAGGGGATGCTTTTCTCTTCTGGAAGCATGTTATTATTTCTGGTGAATATTGCATCTGTATGCAGCCTTTTCCAATGGTAAATAGAAGTATTCGCATAGGAGCAGGCAAGATGGGAAATCACACAGGAATTGTGAGAAACAGCTGAGCGTGTTTAGAATTAAATGAAACTTGCCTGCTACATTATTATTTCTTTTAGAACAGTTTTTTTGTAATTAATTTCCCCATTGTAATGACTGGTGGATTATCAATATAGTTGATTATCAGATGAAGACAGCATGATTTCTTTGAAAACTGTGAAGAGGAGGGAAGTGAGAAGGAAGATGGGAATTATGAAATTCAAAATCAGGACATTTGTGACATTGTGAAGCAATCGTCTGAGAATATTATGCATTAGAAAATTGGACCATTTGTCGGTTAATGGTAGTTGTAAACTCTGTGATGAGAAGTGTTTCCTAGTAAATAGCAAATTACAGAAATAGGCCAAGAGTCACAAAACCAGTTTCAACAACAATCTTTTATTTGACTGTGAATAGTTCCTATGCAACCTCCTGAGCAAATGTGTATCACTTTTAATACAGAACTATGCTTGTTTAACAAAATATTTTTATGTAATAAGTTGCACATTTTGAAAAATAAACTTCTTTAAAATTTTTCAGGAAAAGCTTGATAATTTCATAAAGCGAAAGGAAATATACAGATATCAGCAATAAACTTAAGATATTCTAAATACTATCATTTAAAAAGCACAAATGTACTCTGTAAGGTTTTTTTTTTTTTACATCTTTATTGGAGTAGAATTGCTTTACAATGGTGCGTTAGTTTCTGCTTTATAACAAAGTGAATCAGTTATACATATACATATGTTCCCATACCTCTTCCTTCTTGCGTCTGTATGATTTATTGAAACTGTAATTTCCTTTTTCACACCGCTATGTATTGTGGCTGTTTTCCATGCCAATCGTAAATATTGATTTTGCTGTTTGCTGCCCAGTATAGCATTCAGGTTATCCTCCACCCAGGTCCAACTATAGAGCATTGGAGAGGTCTTATCTGAGTTTTGCTATTCAGATTCCCCTGACTAAATTTTCTACATATTCTTACATTTCCCTTTCATTAATTTTTAACGTAGAATGGATGTACCTAAGAATGTGCATGTCTTTAATGGATTAGGATTCAAATTTCAGTGAATCGGCCCTTCTTTGCTGGTCCCCTAATGAGGCTTTCAACAGTTTGTGACACTCTTGGAACAGATAAAAAGCCCCCCAGAGTTGAGATGTCCTAGTCTTGTAATCGCCAGCATTGACAGCCTCATTCCAAGAGCACTGGCACTGATAAGAATCTAATCATGATTATCCAGGGTTCTTTTTGCTTTTAACATTCCAGGATTATTATACATTGTTTTAATGTTATCTTTTCTTGTTATAAACTTTTTTATAGGAACACAGCTTTTACTGCACAAGAATACCTGCTAAAGACCATTTTGAGCATGATGCACTGTCAGTTAATATTACTTAGAAATAAACTCACAGTTGACCTCAAAATAAATTTTGTATTTCCTATTCATTTTAATATCCAAAACAACCTATTTCATACTAGATGCCAGAGATTAAAGATTTTCCACAATTTTGTTTTTTAGATGTTCCTGAAACTATAACTAAAATATATAGACATCATGTTTCTATGATTTCAGATAGTATAATGCAGCAGGTAACTTTCCAAATATATTTCAAGCCTACCATCTTCATATTAAGAATTATGAAACGAAAAGATCTCAAAGATTAAGTAGTCTATTCTGAGCCACATACTTCTCATGTATAACATGAAATAAATACCAATCCCTGAATTTATATACAAGTTCAAACAGAATCGCTCTTTGTGTAGCATAATCCTTGATTTTAACTTTGAAGTTAAGTTCATATAGGAAAATTACACATACTAAGTTAATTAAATATTATGAATATAACATTCTGATTTTAAAATTAGAAAAAAGAGGGAAAAGTTTCAGAATGTCTCATCCTGAGAAAACTCCTCTTATTTGCTGGTGCTTTTCCATGAGGAATGTTAAGTGCCTGGGTGCAGCTATAGCTTGTAATTCAGTGGGACACACATGGTGCCCCCTGATGAAATCTTTCTCCCTTTGGGAACTAGAACCTACAACCCTGCAAAGACTAGACTTTCAGGAATGGAAGCCACAAGTTCCCCAAAGTAGGTCCCTGGAAGTGACTTTAAGCAGAGCCATTCTTATTTCCACCCATTGTTTCCCAGACCCATGTACCCTAATTCCTGGGGACTCAGCACCATACAATGGTCATGATTTTAGGTGGAACTCCTAAAGATAGCACACCATAAGTGTCAACTGGTGCAATCTTTCCAGCAGTATCACTATGCTTCACTGTACCAAAGGAGACATCTTCCATCACCATGTTGTCATCTCAGATACAGAGTCTCTGTTGTGCTTTTGAGAGGCTGGCAACAAGCTTCAGTGTGGAGGGACAAGGGAAAGAAACCAGGGATGCTATTGCCAGGTGCCTCTTGCCTTGCTGTAAAGTGGACCCCTTGGTCTTTTCTTAGCAGGCTCTGCCTTTCCCCAGTTATTGGTCTGCTGCCCAGAAGCAGACATTGGGCTAGATCCTTATGGGGACACTTTTTGTCTGGTAGACCAATGTCTCCACATTCACTTCAAGAAAAGGAGAGCACTAGCCTCTAACAGGAGGAGTAGGGCTTTGCTGGGGTCCTGTGGGTTCAGGGGAGTCTGGAATGCAACTTTTCAAGTGTATCAGTGCATGTGGCCCCACTTCATCAGCCTGAGACCTACTTTTTCCCAGTATGACCTGGAAGGTCTGCCTGGGTGAAGAGTTTGGCCTATTTTGGATCTGTGCCTCTCCTAGGACTTAGTTCTTTGCCAGGTGACACATGCTTGTGCCATCTGAGTGCAGGAGGTGACAGTCATGTCTATGAAATGCACCTCTGACTTTTACAACTAGCCTTCAATTGTTGATTACAGGTTCTCATCTTTCATTATGTTTTTCCAAGTAATAATTTTCCCTACAATCTAATTAGTTCCATTGTCCTTATAATAGCTATTTGTCCCATGTTTCTCAAGCATCTGATGTTTTCAATCTTTTAGTCCATTTCCTTCTACTGGTATGTTAACGCAGTTCATCCTCATGAAAATTCTAACAATTGTACTTCAACTTGTGCTTGGGACTATATGTGTCCCACATACTGCCTGTGGAGGGTTCCTCATTGCTGACCCTCCAACCGGTAGTTCAACTCCAGAATCCAATTTTAGTGTCTGCTTTCTTGGACCACGGTTGGTGTTACAGTTGAAAGATGGTGTATTAGCTTCCTATGGCTGCCATAATGAAGTGCACCAAACCGGGTGGCTTAAAATAACAAAAAAATTAGTCTTTCACAGTTCTGAAGGCTATGAGTGAAAAGTCAGGGTGCCATTAAGGCCAAGTTCCCTCTGAGAATCTGGCAAGAATACTTTCTTGTCTCTTCCAGATTCTGGTGGCAGCTGTAGATCTTGGCATTCCTTGACCTGCAGCTATTTCACCCCAAACTCTGCGGCTGTCATCATAGGGTGTCTTCCTCTGTGTCTCTGTCTTCACATGACATTTCCCTTCTTATAAGGTCACCAGTTATATTGCAGTAGGGCTCAACATAATGACCTCATCTTAATTGAATTACATCTGCTAAGACCCTATTTGCAAATAAGGTCACATTTACAGCTACCTGGGGTTAGGACTTCAACATATCCTTTGGGAAAACACAATATTACCCATAACATGTGTCCTCCAGGAGGTAGATTCTAAGATAACACTTTTTTAGGAGGGTCAGTGGGATTAACACATGGTCTAGGAAGGGGGGAATTCAGGGTTGCAGAGGAAGATTTTAAGTGGTGAGAAAGTCACAATAAAAACCTCAGCCAACTTGAGAGAAAACTCTAAATCTGGAATGAGCCCATAGAGTTTTTCCATATTATGAAAAAAGGGCTGGAAAATTGTATCACCTACATGGACCAGTCACTGGATTCAGGCTACCCCAATAAGTGGCCTTAACCTTTGAATAAGTGGAACACTTAGCTGAGGGCTGTCAGCTGGCAGAATCTCCAATCCTCAGTCCTGAAGTGTCGAGGTGGGGAGAAGGCGTGTCGGCTTTCAATGACACCTGCAGCCTTTCACAAGGTGTCCACATTCTTCACATTTATCTCCCTTTTGAGGTGCTGAATTACCTCTAAATACACTAAAGACAAGTTAGAATAGTGATTGCCAGGCAATGACCAGAAGTCATGAGAGCGCATACTTCAGTTGTTAACAAAATTTTATTTCATGTAGATTGCTGAATCATTGGTCTTTGGAAAAAAAAAAACCAAACAGATACACCAATTAACTAAGTAAATACTGCACATAAACTACTTCAAAGACAAAGTGTGCGAAGGGAAAGTAAAAGGATTTTTGTGGTGGTAAGAATTTTGCAGACCACTGCTCTAGGTGTCTTTAAACATACCCACTCACGTTTCTTCCTTCCCCGATGGAAGACCAGCCTCTGCACAAGGGCTGAGGATACCATGCCCCTGTTTCTTTGTCAGCCCCTCCAGTTTCTGCATTTTTGCCTCTCTCCCTCTCACCTGGCTCATCCTCATGAGCACACATGTCTGTGCACGAGCATCTCCCTCTCACCTGGCTCATCCTCACAGGCACACATGTCTATGCACGAGCATTTCCCCAGCAAATGTCACTTGACCTGCCACCACCACCCACTACAACTCAAGTCCTCTGTTCCCCCTTGTTCCAAATTTTGCCCTTCCTATTTCTTCATTCTTAGCCTCTTTGTTGCTGCACTTCTCAGAGAGGTTTTCTACTCAATTCTTTCTATTTTCTTATTCCCTCTGTCTGTCAGTTCCACCCAGACTATTAACTGAAATGGCTTTTGCTAAAGCCAATAGATATTCACATGTTGTCAAATTCAATAAATGTCAGTCTGCACTATTACATTTCTTCTTATTTACCCAATCTCAGGAATGTTGGACACAGTTTACCATCCTTCTTTCTTTAATCACTCTTCAAGGATTTCATGATTTCACTTACTCCTGTTTTTGCTTCCTATTGCTTCTCTCTGCCCTGGTTTATTTTTTTTTTTCTTACTATTTTCCTGGTGACTTTTGAAACCAGTAGAATGTAGGAACCTCTTCCTTCTCACCCTCAGTCCTGACTTTATTTCTCTTTTTACATTGTCTCTGATGGCTCTAACCACCACCCAGGCACTGAAAATTCCAAAATGTACATCTCATACCCAGACAAAATCCAACTCTGTTTTTCATGTTTAGCTGTTCAGTAAACGTCTAAGACACAACTTTGATTTTTTAAATTGGCATGTCTAAATTGAATTCTAATATTTACTCTCCTAAACACATCCATGTCATTAGCTCTTAAAAAATCCTTTGCCCTCAGCATCCCTTTTCTCTGCCAATAGCACCAATCTCGAATCATTTGCTATAAACTTACTTCAATATTTGGAGTAACTTCTGAACAACCACTTTTCTTCCCTTTAAAGAGTCCTGTGAATCATATATTCACAGCCTCAAATCCAACAATTTCTCTCCAGTTTCACAACCACCAACCTACCTCAAAATTTTTTCAAAAAATTGTTTCCAGTGCGTTTCCACACAGAAACTTCTTACATGCCCAAGGACGCACCGTGTGAGCTGGACCCAGAATCACTTACTTACCATTCTGTTTCCTCAGAAATGAGACTCCCTTTCTGCCTCAGGACCTGCACACGGGCTGCACCTTCAGTCTGGATGACCCCCTCTTTGTTCTTCTCCTGGTGGCTTCTTGTATACCTTCACATCTCATGGCAAACCTCTCCGTAACAGTGATGTCTTTTCACCACTCACCACCTGAATCCTACCCTGCTTTCTTCCCCAGAGTCCTGATTATGCATATTTGTTGTTTTCCTTTTTATTATAGATGTCCACAGCTAAACTTTTCTCAGAAAGCAGCAATTATATCTCCTCTGAATTCTTATACATTGAACAAGGGATGGGTAAATGGCAATTACTTGATATGTATTTGTTCAGTGAATACATAAAAGGATTCCTCTATTTCCACTTTCTGGAGTCACTTGGGATATTCTGGGTCACATCTCGACCCTTTTGTCATTTCACTTGACATGGAAGAAGCTGAAAAGCCCAGTCACAAGGTCTATTCACTGTTCACCATCCATAATCTCACCTGCATGTGTCACTGCATCCCATGAGGGACCAGGTTTGAGCAGGCAGATGAAGAGTTATGAGTAACAAAGAGAACAAAAGATTTCAGCTGTCCAATGCAGTTCAGGTGCTGGGGTCCTCAAAGAACAGGTGGCCTGGCCCAGGCTTTTGGGGGAGTCTCCGAGGCCATGATTAGTGAATGGCTCACATAATGTGTTAATCCTTTACATCTGAATGCCTCCAGTTTTTGTACATATATTATTGCTCTTAATCAGCCTTAGCTTGAAGTATAAGTAAGGTTGGTATTATATAAATTTTATAAATAAAAGAAATACCTAAGAATCAAAAAGATTCTTGCTTACCGTACCCCTATGTCCTCGGTTTCTCATTTAATCCTCTTATGCATCAAACACATTGGAGAGGGTTGATGTCTATTGAGAGTTCTGCAAACACTCCATTCACACTGACCCTTGGAGAACTTGTGCTGTTTAATATCAAGAATTGGACTGAGATTAAGGATGCTTCCTTTGTCCTTAGTTCTTCCTTTAATATACTGTGAGGCCAGAGATAGGGTTTCTAAAATATCCTCCATAAAAATAATGTAATGCACTGAGACCTGACCTCTGAAGAGACTGCCTCTGCTCCACTCCATGACATCCTTGAGAAACTGCTCAAGGTGATGAGAGGCACGTGGTCTCAAAGGCAGGCTGCTGCGAGCACTCAGTCAGCCATAGATTCAGTGCCCACGTGTTCAAAACATCACAGAGACAACCAGTCTTTGCCACAAATCTGAAAAAAAAAAAAAAAGTTGCATGAACAGTATCATTCATGCACTCCTAAACTGAGGTAGGCATATAGAAAATCAGAAAAAAAGAAGAAATGAGAAAATGCTGCAACGGTATATCATTGTAAGAAAAAAAAAAGCGTACATTTATCCCAATTGTCTTAATTATTGCAAATTATTCAACTAAAGGAAAGGAGCTTGTCAGATCCTTTCTAATTAAATTCATACATTTGTTCCTCTTCAAAAATGGCCACACACTCCATCTGCTAGTGCAGAATGCTTGGGTTTTGCAGCCAAGATTCTCACGTTAAGCTGTTCTACTGAGTCAAGGGGCACAGGGTCCCTGGACTCTTAAAGCAGCTCCCTGAAAAGTATTAAAAGAATTTCTGTGTGCACTTGAGTTATTTACCTACACTTTTATGGTAAGAAAATAGAACACTGCAGGAAAGGTAAATCATCAGAGGGTTCAAGTTGCAGGCACAGCAGTGACAGGCTGACGAGCATTTTTAGTGGTATGATAATTTGGTTGAAATGCAGTGATTCTTTTCAACAGCTCATATTAAATCAGAGGGGTCATTAACTAGAGCCACCCCGAAAGTCTCAGAAATTTCCAGTGCATTTTCCCTGGCACGCATGTTTAATCCACACTCTGGATTCCTGTGTTCCATGCTGCTGCACAAACCTGCAATGATCGCTTCTACTCCCTGAAGGATGGGAAGCTCAGCTTCTGTTATGTCACTTCATTATGACCCACTCCAACGGCCCATGTAGACCCTCATGCAGCCTTATTCCAGCTTCAGCTCAAGTGAAACCTCCTCTGTGAATCATACAACAAATCCTCCCTACAAGAATCATGTCATTCACTTCCCCTTTCTTGCTCATCGCTCTTGGACTCATTCAGTTTGCAAATATTGGGTTGATTTTTGTTCTCTCAAGGCAATCCTTTTGCAAGAGCTTAACTCTCTTATTCTTCTGGATTCCAGATACTTACTGCATTCATCATCCTTGCTTCCTTTAACAATGTACCTTTAGTGTGACTTTATTATTTGTTTCTATATAAAATTTGTATTGAGGTCTGATTTTTAAAATAAATACATAGTATACGATATTCCATTAGGTAAACTTTAACCATTTGTTTATTATATTGTAAATAATAAAGTCCATAGTAAGTGCTCAATAATTTGGCTGGAAGATTATTTTTGCTCTTAGAAGATACCATTGGACAGTTTCAGGCAATTTTTCTCTGTGAGTTATGTGTCATACTAGTCAATTCCACATACTAACAGGCAACACAACATCTCCTTGGTGTGCCTAAGTGGCACAGCCCACCTGAGTGAATTACACTGTCCTTCCCCACCCCCCTTAAAAGTTCAGTATCACATACAAATTTAGAACAGAAAAGCTTCTTCCCTTGCATAAGTGCATTGCAATTTTATTTCATAATGTTTGGAGGAAGTGAAAAGTTGTCTCTGATTTATACCAGAAAGGTAATGGAGAACTATATGATAGCAACTAAACCTTCACCTGAAACATGAGACACCTGAAGAGGAGGCTCTGGTCCTCCCCACATTCCTTTCTCTGTCTGAGCCCTGAGCAGACTCCCATGGGCAGGCATTTCCGGGCTCTTTTCTTATTATTTGACACCAACCTTGTCTGTAACTCAGTGTCAAAGAAAGAAGACTTCTCCGGAAGCCGTCTTTCTGGGGTCCACTTGCTGTCCCCTCTTCTGCCACCAAATGGTGTCTTTCCTAGGGTGGCCCCTCAGTTCTGCCCAGAACCCCCTAGAGACACTCCTCACACCTGGGGAGTAGTGAGTACAGGGATGAACCCGGTTTACCTGACTTAGAAATACAGGCTCTCCTCACAAACAGGTTCTGAGCTGTTTCTTTGAGGTAACATGTTCTCTTTCTAAGCCAGAAGCCCTCTCAACGTGCATTCTGTTCAATGAGGATGAAAAACACAACTTCAGGTCTAAGTGGAAAATGTTGTCTCTAGGAGGGTTCTCAGGCCAGCTACGTATTGTACATTGATTCACACTCATTTACGCCGTTGCTCTGCAGATCAGAATTCTCATCGCATTTCCCAGAAGAAGGCACTCTTGAGGCACGGTTGCCTCCTGTAGACATCTGACATCCCACCCACTCTGAGGAATTTCAAAGGACCTTACTCTCTTTTCTCCATTCAGCCCACTGCGTGGCAGAACCCAGAAACCTGAAGACTAGTGATGCACGCAGACGCGAGGCTCCTGGGGCCGCATTACCCTGATCCAGATGGAGACTGTTTCCTTCTGATCGCCATTACCTGTTGGAGCCAACCAAACGCTAGGAGCTTGTTTTCCTCTGGTCTTGGGAGCCTGGAATGGGCAGTGAGCTGTTTACCCAAACTATGTAAAGAAACAAAGGAACAAAGCTTTGTGGTATCTAAGTCCATGTTTTATTTTTCAAAAGAAGGGAGATGTAAAAACAGCAACACATTTTACTCTGAGTGGAAATAGAGCCAAAAATGTCAAGGCCACCTGTCGTATACAAACTCACTGCTAATCAAGCAGCTGTGAGAGTGGCTTAGGATGGAATTTGCTAGAAAGACTTAAATTTTTAGTCAAAATCCTTTGCAGGTTGAAGCAAGCCTTTAGTTCTCAATTGCAAAATCATTGCGCCTGTGTTGGTACCTAACCAAACATCCTCTTGAAGTCACACTTTCTGTTAAAAATTTTAGTACATAATTACTATGAGAGAACTCTTTATAAGGTTTCTGGTCACTCATTTGGAGGAACAGGATAAAGAGAGAAACTAATAACTGTTGAATATCTATCATAGTCTAAGTAATCTGCTGGGTATTTATTTTATTGTATAAATTTACATGTAACATTGTGTAAGTTTGAGGTGCACGGCATGATACATTTGTGTATTGTAATATGATTGATGCAGCAATGTTTATCATATTATGTATTTATAGTGCAATATTATTGTCTCTATTCATATACTAGGTATTTATACACATCTATTATTGTAATGTTCAAAGTGACCCCACTGTTTCAGTATTATTCTCATTTGAAGGAGAATCTGACACTGAGAAATTTTAGTAACTCGCTGTGTTCACAGAGTTGAACAGACACACCAGGATTCAACCTCGGGTCTGTCTGACTATAATATCATTTATCCCAAACCACACATCATTCCAGAAGAAAGCTGCATGCCATTTCTTTAAGCAGCAGACCTTCTCTTCTAAAATTTCAACTTGTTGCTTTGTAAATTTTCCAGACATATTTTCCTATTATCACTGAGCCCTTTTTTATGGTTTGTCTTCCATAAAACAATAACTATTCTGTTTCCAAAAATGTAGCATGTTTATTTATCCCCTTAGCTTCTACTCAGTCCCCTATCCCAATTTCCTGAAATGCATCAGTTGGGCCAGTTTAGATGGCGCTGCAGTAACACATGCCCCTGTCTCCTCAGCCACCCAAATTGCAACAGTCTAGCACAGAAATTTACTTCTCCTCCACATGCGTGGCTCATATTACCTGGGAGGGTGTCTGCCCCTCCCAGCCACCCAGGAACCCAGTCTGAAAGAGGAACCACTAGCTTGTAGCTGTGGGTGAGACTGTGGCCTCCTTCCTTGCTTCTGTGGCAAATAAGTGCTGCGGCCCTAGCTGCACACATCATTTCCCCTCTCAGCCTAGCGGCCGGAACCAGTCAAGGACCCCACCTCAGTGCAAGAAGGCAGTGCAGTATGCTCCTCCCATGTGCCTGGAAAGAGCGGAGAACAGATACCTGGGCATCCTAGGAATCTCCACCACAGTGCCCCTTACTAGCCTTCCCATTACTGGCCCTCTCCAGGCATTCTTTAATCCCAGTAGTAGCCTATTCTTAGAGGGTCAGGATCTCTGCGCTGACAGTATGAGCAGCCTGTTCTCCATCTGATGTCCCCAGTACTCTGTAAAACATTCCCCCTTGACAGTGCACATTCTCAGACCATATGAAACATATATCATCCCTACCTCCTAAAGATGACATTTTTTTTTTACCCAATATACCTGATACAGGGAAAAGGAATTCAAATCTTTTAAATACAACTTTTAATATTAGGATGAACACGGAGAAATTTAAGAAAGAGTGGAGGCAGCAATTTTCCAGGTCCTGCGTGTGGTAATGCCTACCACCTAAGGGGAGGTTGCCATGTTCCATGAGGGATGTCATTTTTGCTAATCCTTACAAAATCCTTGTGGGGTAGATGGTATTATTTCTTGTTTTTAATTGGAGAAACTAAGACCCAAGGAGGTAAGTTATGTGTCCAGTTAGTAATGAGTCAGTATTAGGGCTCAGTTCTACCTGATTCCAAAATACCTGATCCTATCATTATACCATTCGGTCTGTCTGGGGAAAAAGCGGGGATTTCACTCACAAAAATTGGGGTCATTTTATTAATAAATGGAGTACAGACAAGGATACTAAGCAGTTATTTACCTTGCCTTTGCCATAAAGGCATCTGGATGTCAATGGTTTAAACATAGTGACATCTTAGGTAATGCAATGTCACTGAAATAGTGTCCAGTGATCTAAAGACTCACCTTTCCTGAGAGATCTGGACGGTGGTTGAAAAGGCCTCCTCAGACCCTGGGCTTGGCATCAGCAATGGCATCAGCATGGTCAGCATATTGTCAAGATAGAAACTTTTTAAAAAATTTATATCAGAATATAGTTGCTTTACAATGTTGTGTTAGTTTCAGGTGTACAGCAAAGTGAGTCAGTTATACATATACGTACATCTACTCTTTTTTAGATTCTTTCCCCACATAGGCCATTACAGAGTATTGAGAAGCGTTCCCTGTGCTACACAGCAGGTCCTTATGAGTTATCTGTTGTATAAAGATATAAACGTCTGAGGACATTTCTTTACCTGGAAAGTCAACCTTTCGGGCTACACTAAATATACAAGAGAGCTCCCTTGATGACATATTCTACATGAGAAAAGAGGTGAAGGCAGAGCACCAAGTCAAGCCCGAGGTGAGTCTATTGTACTTGAGTCCTAAGTGGTTTGGGCATCACCTGGCAAAGCCCCTGGTTTTTGACCAGTTTGCTGCCTTTACGGTTTTTGTGATGGAAGATGTGTCAGTGTAGAATTCCCTAAGGAAGCAGAGATATCACCAAGAGGGATCTTCTACTGCAAGCAAGGCTCAGGGTTGCTTGGTTTTCTCGAGAGGTGTGAAAAAGTTCTAAAGCAATGCTAACAAAACATTATTTCTAGTAGGTAAAACAAAATACATGTTTCCTTTCTGTCTGTCTGACCCACATTATGTCCTGTGTCCTTGTGTATCTCTCTTCTGTTCTGGTTAAAGTAGATAAACTTAGTATATTATGAGATGCCATGGAGATTAAGAGAAATAGATATTTGTGTCACTTTAATGAGAGGAAATGTGTTTCGCAAAATCATTACCAGCTTCACACATATGTGTAGTACTATTTTTTGCATTAATTTCTGGATTAAATAAAGACAGGTGGATTAATTGAAGGCAGGTAGTTTCTCCTGTCAGCTTCCCCATTAAATGTGTTTTTATATGCTGTTTTGTTTTAAACATATATAGAAAATCTAGCCCCACACAAATATGTAGAGGAAAAAAGAAGAGTATTTTACTTTTCAGATAATTGAGGATAACCTTCTTTAATATTATTCCAAAACTCAACAAGTGATAATTTAGTAAGGTTGATTACAAGGCAGAATCTGAAATCATACCAATGAGCTCTTTTGCACAATCCGCTGGCCTCTCCTGCATTTTGAATGTGTCTTTACATTATTTTGGATTATTATGGCTACAAATTATCCAAATGTCTAATGTTTTAAAGAAAGCTCCAAGTTCATCATAGGCAACACATACTCTCAATTCTTTTCCTTGAAGTGGCAGCCTTACTTTATTCATTTTCAAGATCCCTTTGTCCAACATTCACTCTCAATAATTACCATTTGTCTCTCAGTCATTCTTTCCAATTAAAATTGTGTTCCATGAAAAAAAAATGACCGGATCAACTTGAAACTCAGTCACAGGAATGATTTTCCTTAAGGCAGCCATTGTATTTCAGCATGTAAGAAATGCTTAATGCATACTTCCTGTTTCATCAGATAGACTATTAAAAAGACATACCCTCAATGTTGAGATTTAATAAAGGAATAATAATGCTGCGTCAAGGGGATTCGTAAGTGAAACTGGCTTTATTAGTTTTCTGTCCAGTGTGTGGAGGTGAAGAAAAGAATGACTAGGAGTACAGTTTGGTGCCACTGCCTTGATTCTAGTTAAGGCACCTGCAGTTTTACCCATTACTGTTTTTACAACATTAGGGCAAATGCCAACACAATTAAAAAGGCAAACTACATCTTAGCATTTTTGTGAAAATATCAATAATTTCTGCCTCTTAGGGCCCCTGAAAGTTTCTCAGGGGCCTGTCCTCCCCTGGTGGTTCGGGTACAGACACCATTTTGGGAATCACTGCTATAAACACAATTTTTACTTTAGGTACAGTCAAGGGAATTAGATTATTCTTTAAATGATGTCATCTTTTTTCCCCCCTAGGTTAAATTAGTAAGGTTTATTGCCATGGTAAGAGACAAAGTTGGTGAATTCTGAAAAATTAATTTCCCCAACATTTCTTTCTCAGCCTCAACTGGGTCTGCTGTTGATAATTATAAAATCACTTAAAATAATTTGGGGTCAGAGAAGAGTGATGTAAAATCATAGGGCCCTATTTTTTTTTTCCTCGTGGAGGTGTTATTGTAAAAAGATGAACTTTTTAACTAAAAAAACCCTGTAAATTAAACCATTATACAATGTTCTAATTCCTTTGACATAGCTCATTAAAACTGATTGATAAAGAGGAACACTGACTGAAAAGGAGCACTTTCAAAAGCTGTAAAAATGGAAAAGCAGGAGAAAAAATGACTTTTATCGATATATATTTGTTCTGGTAAATTATTATTTTTCAGATAAACAAGGGCAGCAATGTGTCCATTTAAACACAAACACACACAAAGTTTCTTGTACGTTTCTATCATGTACAAGTTGTGTGATGATAGACAACTGAGTCTCAAATACTTTTATGTCAAGTGCCAAAAAGTACAGATGCAAATAAAGAAGTTGGGAAGACCAAATTCAATAATATATGAAAAAAAATTTTAATACTGTTATACTGACATCATGCATTACTGCAGTCACCATAGATGTGCCTGTGACTCAAGGGCTATTAATTAATAATTGCACAACGTGTGTCTTAAGTGGTTTTCCCAATCTCATTGGTAGTTCCCCCGATCCCGCCATGCCCTTGTCAAATTTTATTATAAGTTATGACTCACGTTGTGAAGATCACTGGTAGGGACCATGGAGCAGATCAAAACCAAGGCCTTGGCAATCTTTGTACCAAAGTAACCTAACAAGACAGCAAGTGAGTAATATTCCTCCAAATTCAAACAGCAACGGTGCATTAATCGGGGGATGGTGGCAATTAAAATGTTGATATAAATTATTGAATATTTAAAAGAACATTTAATAATGGATTAATGTTCTACCAAATTCTAAGCATCCATCTCTTTACATCTGTAGCATGTTAGAAATATTAGAGCATCAGAAAAAACTTCAGTTGACAGATCCTGCTTGAAGAAATTATATTAACTTCAGCAGTTTCTAAAATGGTCTTGTTTTTCATAAACTGCTTCTTGTGTCTATGGGAGACAGGCAGAACTGCTATTATCTAACTTAGCACAAACACAGACAGAGGTAGGTATTGGAATGTCACCAGTCTTTCTAGGAACAACGCAAATAAAGGACATTCTAAATAGAGAAGAGTTTGTATCTGTCAAATTGGTCACTGAGCCAAAGTAGTTTGGAAAGGAATATGCAATGCATTTTATTATAGAATTACAAAACATTTACATATTTGCTGGATCTCCATCAGCAAGACTGGTGTGATATTTCAAGAATTTTTCCTTGCCCGATGTTTTAACAAGTGTTATCAGAATCACCTGGGTCTCACCTGCAGCACCTCTAACTCAGTAGGGTTGGGATGTAACTCAGAGAGAAAAAAGCATGTCTGCTGATTCTGATGCCAAATATACATACGCTCAGTACACAGCGTCTCCGTGCTTGTCTGGAAGATGATTCTTTGAGAGTTCCTTGGTGACCAGAGCTAAATGATTTGCCTTTAAGTGGAGAGAGGATACATAAAATCCCAATTCATTAATACTGTCACATCACAAATTATTTGTGCACTGTCCATTAAATGTTTGTTGTAAAGCACATACCTTTGTGTTACCTCTAGGATGCTGGTAAATATAGTGAAGTTCTAACTCGAAGGTTAACCTTATCTACTAGGGACGGAGTATTGCACAGTGGTTAGATTCACAGGTTCTAGAATCAAAATCTTGGATTAAAGTCTTACCTTCCCTCCTTTCTAGGTGGGCAAATTACTAAACTTTGTTGAGTTTTGGTTTTCTACTTCCGTAAATTGGGGATAGTAATATCACCTTCCTCGGTGGGTTGTGACGGGCATTCCATGAGATATTTACATACTTAGCCTGGCACATAGGAAGTGGTCCACACATGTAAACCATTATTATTACTGTTTATATCTATAAAATTTTGTGAATCTTCACCCTAGAATTCATTCAAAACATTGTTTACTTTGCCTTTAGCAAATGCCAGACACTCTAGCTTCTAGGGATACAGCAGCTAATAGGAAATAAATGTACTTTCAGTGAGTTACACGTGTACAAGAGGGGAAAACAGGTAACAGAAAATAAGCAAATACATATACACTAAAATGTTAGAAGTAATAAATGCAGTGAAGTGAACCAAAGCATAGTGAGGCAGGTAAAGAGAGGCCAGGGGTTCTATTTAAGAAAGTTGTTCAGGGCAATCGTCCCTGGGGAAGAAATACTTGAGCAGCAGATGAACTGACTGTATTGGAATTCTTGAACTTTAGATAACTCCTTGGAAATGCCATGTGCCCAAGTGTTAGATTGCACCTCAGTCTCATTCACCAAATCAGCACATTCTAGGCAGCAAGATATCTCTTACACATGTGAGTAAGTGGTAATGAGCACCTATGCACAAGATTTGTTTCAGCAAGTTAAAAATATCTATACGCCCCACATTATTAAAATCCACATTAACTGGAAAGTTTTCTTGATGTGGAAGAATCCGTACAGTACGGGAGAGTACACATACAACAGACATAACCTTGCAGAAAACTGCATATCAAAAGGCACTCTGTGTGGATTTATTTAAATGCTCATAAGGCTTGTTAGCAAAAAGTTGAAAATGAGAGTTTTGAAAATTCAGTTGGACAATAGTAAATGCAACATTTTAATTATTTTATTTATTTTCCTGAGACAATATGCACATCTTATACTTTGAATCTTTCCAAATCTTTGGCAGCAAATACCCTCCAACATCGAAAGCAGATGGCCCACTAAAGTCCCATGTTAACCAAAAATATTGGAATATGGTAAAAGTTGAATTAATAAAATGATATGCAAACCTCCAACAAAAACTAGTACTTATGCCAAATTCAATAAATACTCAGTTGGAACTCTCCACTGGTAGATCCTGCCCAAGCCACAGTAAATCTAGTCTTTAAGGCTTCCGCAGGCCTCAGCAGGGAAGCCAGATGGAAGTTTTTATTTCATCTGTCCCTATTAAGTGTAGCATATTTCTATCCCTGTTATCATGTGACCACACTCTAGGCTTGAACTCTAGTGGGGACAGGTCTACAGTATTAACCCTATGTACTAATTTACCTGTGATGTTGTACATAGAGCACTGTTTTGAACTGGCTTATTCTTTATTGCAGGGAGCTGTCCTGTACATTATGGGAGTTTAGTAGCATCCTTGGGTTCTACCCATGAGATACCAGTATCACCCCCTCTACCTCTAGTGGAGGCAATCAAAAATGTCTCCAGATATGGCCTGATATCTCTTGGGAGGTAAATGTTTCTGACTGAGAACTGTTGTAATAGAGCTCGTTTGCAGGAGCCTGAAGATTACAACATCCGTGGGGACTGGACCCATCAGACGCTGTGTTTACCATATGCCAATACCTTTAAAGGTCATTTAACTCAAATTAGGAAGGAACATTTAATAAAACATCTATGTGGCCTCCATTAACTACTTTATATATGGAAATTGAAATCAGAATTCCTATAAATGTTTGAAAGAAAAACTGATGAATCCCAATATTTCTCCCATTTATTTCTACATTAAAGTTGATATATATATATATATATATATATATATGTATATATGTGGTATAAATAAATAATTAAAGGACTGAACCAAAAGAATAAACATTCTGCTTTTTCTCTGCCTAGTACTCCTTAAGCCGAGCTTGTGTTCAACATCTTGCAAGTTGTATCTGGTCTCGTTGGCCCTAGAAGAAATGGACACGTTCCAGTTAGGTGAATAGTGAGGTGAATTTGCTGTTCACACAGCAAACTGATCCCTAAACCCATGAATGTCCAAGAAAGAAGATACAATCCTGTCCCTGACGCCGGTGATGGAACTCTTTAATCAGTCATACCACACAAATCTCCTAGAAATAACTTTTTAATATATACCCAGCTAGAAGACTCAACTCTATTAGTAGAAATAAATAATTGCTGCAGGTTCTATATTTTCAAATGAGAAATATGCTCACATATTTAAATGTTTTTTAAAGGATGATGTTAATTAATATCAAAACCAGGTTGAAAACACAATGCTCTTCAGTTAGAAAAAATTAAACTCTTAGGAGAGAGAGAGAGCTTCATCTATCTGGTAAACACAATTGCACTAAAAAGAAAAGACCTCGTGAACGTATGTGGCTTTTCTGCACAATCCTTTAGCTACACTGTCATTCCCAGCAACTCGCAAATGCCAGGAGCACTTTACAGAATTAGTGTATTGATAATTGGTGGTGATTCAACCCCTATGTCAGTTTGTCTCTAGTGCTCTCAAAAATAAAGTTAGTGCGCTAGGGAAAATGAAAACGTGCCATGGTGTGTTCTAAAGCTGGAAGCCTTGAGCATCACGATGCTAAGCTTTAGAATCGATGGCTGAGCATCATTAAAGATTTCTCCATGTTTCTCCCCTTTCACCAAACTCTGACTTCAATTCAAACATCCCAGGAATTTTTGTGTTGCATATGAATTGTTTTCTAAGTTATTTCATACCAAAAAGTCAAATTCATGACCCAGACTAAGACCCAAGTCTATACGTAGTAGCAGAAAGGAACTATAGATTCTCCTTTCCAACCCCTGCTCTATAAAACTTACATGAAGGCACCTGACAAGTGTAACAGGAATGGGATTTAGCGTGAGACAAACTAGACTTGAATTCTGTCTGTCAGGAGATTTGGGTATGAATTATTTGACTTTTATGACCTGGAAATGAATGTTTGCAATATTAAATATGACTTTATTAATACCAACATTAATGACAGTAATATATTTAATATCACTAATGAAAAGTGACCTACCAGAGCAAAAAATAATAATTCAGCAACTCTATGTCCTTCATAAGCAAGTGGTGTAGGCATTAAAAGAATAGGGGTAGGTATGAAATGTTCTGGTAAAAACCACTGGTAATCCTGAGTTGGTTTTGTGTGTGCAAACTGATGACTGTTCTGATATGTCCTTGAAATGTGAATTTTATTTGAATTCAACTGTAGTACCATCAAAGATTATGTCATATGAACAGACACATGTATCACCCATGCCCCAAATCTCAATTGCCATAGGGACACTGACCAGGCCTAGGTCTCTATTCATAAGCAGACCTCTGTCGCGTGCTGCTGATTCGTATGTGCTATTACCTGAACACCCAATAGGAAACTCTGACTCCACGTGTGCAAAAGTGGATTAATCTTCCCTCCCTCACCATCTTTCTTCTCCATCTCAGATGTGGGCACCAGCAATGGGCCAAGTTGGAAACCTGAGTGTCCCACAGATGTCTTTCTCTACCACTCTCCACATTCCACCTGGCAATACTGCCCATGACATATCTCTAATTTATTCTACATATTATGACCTAGATGGTTTCTTCACCATCTCCCATGACTGCCTAATTGTTTTCCCAGACACAGTTTCACCAACCCTTGTCATTCTATACACCGAATGCCCAGGTCCTCTTCCTCAAACAAAAATCTGATCACACCAGTCTCTTCTGCAAACCCCTCTATTGGTTTCTTACTGTCTCCACAAGAATTTTCATCCCCCTCGGTGTGGCAAACACGACCCTCACCATCTGATCTCTCCTAATGTTTCAGCTCCCCTTCTGCCACCCTACCATACGTGGAGGGCAGAGAGCTGTACAGTCTTGCCCTTCCATGGCGATGCCATTCTCTCTCCTCATCCCAGGGCTTTGCAGTCTATAACCTCTGTTTAAGTGCTCTTCCCTTCCACCATGCTCTCTACCTGTTATGATTATAACTAGTATTAACTCTGCTACACATTATCATGCCATACGTCTGCCATCTTCATTACCACACATTCAAATCATTTACTGCATGTACCCACTGGATAGGGGTATCATCATCTACATTGAGCAGCTATGAATGGAAGATTGAGAGAGATTTTCTTCCCAAGTGTCCGATGATTTAAACACAAGTTTCTGACTACACAATCCTGGCTATTTGTCACACCAAGCTGCTTCTCTAAAAATCCAAAGAAATATAATTTCATCCAGGAAGTCTATCATGATGACTGTTATGGACTGAATGTCTGTGTTCTCCCTGATGCATGTATTGAAATCCTAGCCCCCAAGGTGATGGTATCAGGAGGCAGGGCCTTTGAGGGGTGATTAGATCCATGAGGGCAAAGCCTTCATGAATGGAGTTAGTGTCCTTATAAAAGACCCCTTTCCCCCATGTGAGGACCCAGCAGAAGTTGCCGTCTTTGAACCAGGGGGAGGACATTCACCAGACACTGAATGTACTGAAGCCCTGATCTTGGACTTCCAGCCTTAGAACTGTGAGAAATGAATGTGTGCTGTTTAAGCCCCTCAGTGTATGAAACTCTGCTGTAGCTGCCCAAACCAATTAAGACAACAACCTCCTTCTTCTATGGTCACAGAGGACTCCAGCACATGTTGTGCGACAACTTGCTTTGATCATTTGCCTATGTGTCCACTTATCCTACTATGAGATCCATGAGGGAAGGGTCTGTGCTGTATTCATACGCCCACCCTCATCACGAGGGAGGAATGCTAATACTAGGAATTTGAAAATACTGAATGGTTTTGAATGAGTAAACACGGAGATAGAACAGAAAAGAAAGCTGGAACAGAGAATGAGTGATGGCTTACAATTTGAACATTTTGATAGCAAAATAGTGCCCTTTCCTGACCTAAAGACATGCATATGCCTACATACTCGCACCATAATCAGAACATGTTTTTTTGGTAAGGCAATGAACTCTTGGTATTACAAAAAGAAGATGTACTGATTATATAATTTAATGATATACTAGGGAGACATTTGGGAGGATACAGTTGTTGAAAAGTCAGACAGCGTCTGTATTAGCTCTCTGATTTCTAAAGTAGCTTTAATTAAATCCTGTACATGCTGCTCCTGTTCTTAATAAAAGCTGCTCTGATTCTCCTCTTTCTGTGTTTAGAATTTTGTCCCAGACTGTGGAAATATACCCCTAAATGAAACATCTAGCCTAGGTAGATTAATCAGTGAGTCAGACCAGGGCTTATTTTGTTGTTCATGATTCCTCTTGCCAAACTTGCATCCTTTCAATGTGATTTCTTTCTTCATCATAACCATGCTCACACACTTACCCACAGACAGACATCTTTCTCCCAGTGCCTCACTGAGTTATACAATCCATCACACCGCTTTAAACATCGTCACCTGTACACACCTCTTCAAACTTTTCTTCTTGGTGACCAGAAACGTCAATTAAAGAGCTTCAGGAGTGCTTGTCTCAGGATTTATCTACAGTAATTGTCCTTCTAAAATCAGAATTTGAAACGTTGAGTGTCAGATTTGCAAATGTCTCTGCCACCATGAGTTAGCTTATTACAATTAATACTTCAAATCAGAAAAGTTAACACGCCACGTATCATACAAGGGCATCATTTACTTTGTAAGCCATCACCTGATTTAATAAAATGTCAGTGTGAAGTAAGGAATGCTGCATCTGGGAGCTTTAGGTTCATATTTAAATGCCATTTGTATCCACCTGTTATAACACTGATTTATATACTGAAGAAAACAAGGATGAATCTCTTCTGAAATGTTATGAAGTTATATAACCTTTATATAAGTTATAAAGATCTTTAATAATGTGGATTTTTCCACTCTTGTTGCCATAATGCTTTTTAACAAGTATTTTGTTATTTGTGGAATTTCAGAATTATCCTTTGGAAGAAAAGGAGCTTCCTGTGCTTCTCCCTGTGACCTGTAGGTAATGATGTTTCATTGGGGCATCATGTTATAGCCAGAGTCAAAACTACTTTTCTTAAGGGAACCATCCTACACTGTTGGTGGGAATGTAAGTTGGTGCAGCCACTGTGGAAAACAGTATGGAGGTTTCTCAGAAAACCAAAAATAGAGTTGCCATATGATCCCGCAATCCCACTCCTGGGCATGTATCTGGACAAAAAGATAGATGCACCCCTATGTTCATAGCAGCACTATTCACAATAGCCAAGACATGGAATAAACCTAAATGTCCATTGACAGATGAATGGATAAAGAAGATGTGGTACATATATATAATGGAATACTACTCAGCCATAAGAAAGAATGCAACCATGCCACTTACAGCAACATGGATGGACCTAAAGGCTGTCATACTGAGTGAAGTAAGTCAGAAAGAGAAAGACAAATACCATATGATATCACTTATGTGTGGAATCTAAAATCTGACACAAATTAACCTGTCTATGAAACAGAAACAGAATCACAGACATAGAGAACAGACTGGTGGTTGCCAAGGGGGAGGGGTTTGGGGGAGGAGTGGATTTGGAGTTTGGGATTAGCAGATGTAAACTTTTATATATAGAATGGATAAACAACAAGGTCCTACTGTATAGCACAGAGAACTATATTAAATATCCTATGATAAAACCATAAAGGAAAAGAATATAAAAAGAGAATGTGTACATATACATATAACTTTGCTGTACAGCAGTAATTTTTTTTTTTTAGTTTTTTTTTTTTTTTTAAGTGTTTTCAGCCATTCTCTAATGTGGTTTAATTAATTAATTAATTTATTTTTGCTGTGTTGGGTCTTCGTTTCTGTGCGAGGGCTTTCTCCAGCTGTGGCAAGCGGGGGCCACTCTTCATCGCAGTGCGCGGGCCTCTCACTATCCTGGCCTCTCTTGTTGCGGAGCACAGGCTCCAGACGCGCAGGCTCAGTCGTTGTGGCTCACGGGCCTAGCTGCTCCACGGCATGTGGGATCCTCCCAGACCAGGGCTCGAACCCGTGTCCCCTGCATTAGCAGGCAGATTCTCAACCACTGCGCCACCAGGGAAGCCCTGTACAGCAGTAATTAACACAACATTGTAAATCAAATATACTTCTATAAAAAAATAAAAAAAAAATACTACTTCTCTTTAAGTGGCCTACATCCCTCCCAAGGACTATCTTCCAGCTCCTTACTATATTAATATTAAAGCTAATCCAAATACCACTCCCATCTCCATTTCTTTAGAAAGTCTAGGCACACCCAGCCAGGAATCTTTCTGAATGTAAAGGTGCCCCTCAGAAGGCAAGGCTGGCAGCTCAATGTAGACGGGACTAGAAGAACAGAAGACCAGCAAATTTACATACGTGTGGGAATTATAAGGACCTCAGAAGTCCAATGAAAATAGGTGGAGGACCCCGGCAGGCCTGTGAATGCTGCTTGAATGCTCACACTGTGATGAGCAATGTCTCCTAAGCATTAGCTGGAATGACTCTGGTTGACCCATGGGTCCTGTGATTCACCTGGGTGACTTCAGATCCACTGATCCAGGTGTTGGTGGAAGGAACATAACACAGGTACAAAGGAAGGAGGGGCGGGTTGCCATTTGGGTGTAACTACATGAGGAACCCAGACATGGGCATGTCTTTGGATCTTCTCTTTTTCTTCCTGGTTGTTTTTAAGGGTTTGTCTATATTGAATAATATTCCCCAACTTAATTATGCTCTTTTGAAAAAGAGCCTTGGAGGAGGGGGAGTTCTTCCATGACAGTAACGATATCTTAACAGTATCTTTGAAGTTAAGATAATGTCAGACTACCCAGGGCCTTGGGCAAATCTCTGTTCCTCTCTCTGGGCTTTCATTTTCTCATCTGGAAGACAGTAGTTGAAATTGAACTGTGTAATATCTAAGGTTCTTTACAATTTTAATTTTCTTTGGGGTAAATTTTCATAATCTGGTTTCATAGTCCTAGGTTTATAGCACCCGTTTTGGGAATACATGAGTGAGTGAAGCGGAGACAGATAGTTTAATATATGTAAACATTTAGATGTAAAGGTTATTCTAATTACTTGTAGGAACACTTTTATGTAAAAAAATGTTCTGACTGGTCGCCATCAGCAAAGCGCATGTGAGGATAATGTAGGAACACCTCCCTCAAAGAGCATGGAATCCAGTGGAGAATGAAACACAGTCATGTCAGTCACTGTGTTGTGAAGCGGCACCTGATATAAGGCATTTGAGTAGCCCATAGAATCAGACAGGAGTGGCTGGGAAGGAAGGTTTTCTGTTTGAAAGTGCCAGTGAATTTTTCAGGCTGGAGGAAGCATGTGTGCTGGACCTTGAAAATGAGCAGGGGATACTTGTGGGAAATAGAATTACAACTCCACATGCTGAGTCATTTGTCTACGCCAAGTCAGGGAGGTAAAACAGAGGGGAAATGTGTGGGAGAAGACAGAGATTTGTGTAGGAGCTGAGCATAGGTGTGGGAACAGAGGCAGTGGGAAAGCAGGGAGGGTCCAACTGAGAAAGTCTCAGCTCCAGGATCTGACGGGAGGAGGGTAGTTAGAGGGTTGTTATTGAAAATATGACTGATTTTTACAAATAGACAATCAGTTATTAGTATAATTTGATTAAATCAGAAGTAGAACGGGGGGCAAAAAGTAGTTGAAAAGAGGCCTCCATGCTTCAGTCAAAAGGTTTTGTTCTTGTTTAAGTTATTCTGGCAATTATTTAGCAACCACGAGTTCACCCCCTTGTTCAAAACACCTCAACCACTAACGACCCCTCTTTTTTCTCTAAGAGTAAATATCTAAAGTTTACCTGGCTTTTAATCTGATTACACAAAATCTCAGGATTCTGATTTTTAAAAATGTGATAGTTAAAAGTACACGTCTATTTTACTCGGGAAAAAAATAAAAGCATAGAAGAATGAATATTCACCAGATCATCAAAGACCCTGCTGTTTGGGCCCTGATGTTCCTATGTCAGTTCTGCCCTTCATCCAGCAAGAAACCAAGAAGCAGCATTCTTTAGTATGTGTACACCCAACCATGAGCAATTTGATTTTTATGAGTGTGCAAGAGCTGAATTATGTGAATTATACTAATTGCATTAATCTTGCTTCTCCAACATTGTTATTGATAATAAACCACTCAGTTGCACTTCTAACTAATCTCTCTGTGTAGTCAAAAAATCACCATTATGCTTTCTTTTCTTTTAGGACTTAGGGACTAGTGATTGGTCCTATAAAGACTTTGATCGAGTATTAGTTTTAGAAATTTAAATCAAACGTAAAACTATCCTCATTTTTAAAATCCTGCAAGCCATTTTAAGGTCATCAATCTACCAAATTTAAGATCATCAGTAATACCATTTGCGGCAACATGGATGGACCTGGAGATGCTCATGCTTAGTGAATGAAGTAAGGCAGACAGAGAAAGACAAATACCATATGATGTCACTTATTTGTGGAATCTTACCAAAGGATACAAATGAACTTCTTTACAAAACAGAAGCAATATCACAGACTTTGAAAACAAACTTATGGTTACCAAAGAGGAAATGTGGTGGGGAGAGATAAATTGGGAGTTTGGGATTAACAAGAACACACTACTATATATAAAATAGGTAACTAATAAGGACCTACCGTATAGCACAGGGAACTCTACTCAATACTCTGTAATAACCTATACGGGAAAAGAATCTGAAAAAGAATGTATATATGTATATGTATAACTGAATCACTTTGCCGTACACCTGCAACAAACACAACACTGTAAAAATCCACTACACTCCAATATAAAATAAAAATTAAATTAAAAAATTTAATCGGAAAAAATATATCAAATCCTAATTAAACATTAGGTACACAAATATATTGACAAGGCATTACACAAGTAAAACTAATACGTTGGATTTTATGTTTACACCCCTGGATACAAATATGGGTCTTAAAATGTGTTGGTAAAACCACAAAGTGCCTGTTTCCATGAATGCAGAATTCTTCACATCATTGTGAGAGAAAGTTGCTTCGCCTCGTGTCCCCTTACATTCGTGAGGACTCTGACTGGACAGGAAGCAATGAGGGGGCCCTTTGCGTCTAAAAACTCCCATGGTTTTCACCCCACGTCCCCTCAGATTGGGCGGTGACAGTGGTCACTGAGAATTGCTAAGTCGGGCCAGAGAAATAAAGGACGTGTGTGATTATAAAGAGAGAAAGAAGGGAGGATGAGAGGATCAAAGGATGCTCTTGGAGGCCATAAGTGATCCATTCATAGGGAGTTTCTCTGAACTGATTCAAGCCATGAGCTCCTATCACTCTCCTTTCTCAGTCATTCCTCAGTAACCGCTGTGACAGTTTGCACAGGGGTCTAATTATAAAAGAAGCTCACTAGTTTAATGATAACTGTACATTAAAGACTGAATGTTGAAAATAAAAATATCAAAAGTCCTGCCCAAACCCTGCTTTTTGGTTTAGCAAAATATTGACTATATTCGATCATTGTAAACAAACCCAACCATCAATGCCCTACGTTGCTAAATCTTTCCCAAACTTTCAAACTGTATTTTACCAGGATTTTGGTGTAATAATCAAGAGTGATAGTCACTGCACAACTCTCACCTCCTCTTTTCTTATTAAATTCCAGCTGCTTTTAAAATGACAAGTATTGCCATGCAATCACCAAAATCATACATATATTAGTAATAATTATCCTAACCATTTTAATCACTTGATGCCTTGAACAGTTTTAATATGTAAACACAATAATATAGGTGTCACTTGACAACTCAACACAATAGGCAATATGCTTTTTATTGCAAACAACTCCTTTGAGATAGTGAGAAACCACATTTTTTTTTTAGACAATAGTAACATTTAAACATAGCTTGCTTCAAACAAAAACAATTCCTAAAAATGTTCTAAAAAGTTAAGAAACAAAAGGAGCTGGTCTTAAGTTGATATTATAGGGCAGATTTTCTGGCTGGGGGATTACTTAAGGCAATGAAAACAATCAGAATGTTAGAAAATACTTTTGTTTTATATTCTTGATAAAGATATTTTTTTTCTCATGTCTCTAAATTAGACAGCGTTTTTCTGCTTAAAAATTGGGGTTTCCAGAAGTAAAGGCATCAACCCTTCTCTTCAGATTTGGACAGGGCTAGAACAGCCTGGTTTCAGGAGAGGTGTCCCTGGGAAGTGACAGAGCCCAGTAGGAGGCGGTGAGCTAGACAGTGGACCAGTGGCACCGTGACAAAGAGGTCTACTCCTAGGCTTGGAGCAGATGTTGACTGAACAGACAAAGTAAATGCCTTGCGCAATTTGGTGTGAGAAATGGAGTGCTTAGAACCTCTAAGAGAAAAAAAAGTATGCAAGGGAGGAAACACAGACAAGTAAAGAAGCGAAGGAGACCATTCCAAAAGCAAATTTGCAGATTTGCAGCAAGAGAAGCAGAACTCTAGTACTAACCAGAGATTGTCAATACAATCTGTGAGTTTCTGGCAAATGCCTTTTGTGTTTATTCTCCAGTAATATTCAAACCTTCATGGTTTCCTAACTAATAAGTCTATTTCACGTGTCTTGGCCATTGCACATTTTCTTCCTGTTTTGTGTGCATCCCTCCAGCCTCTGTGCACAGCCAGAGCATCCACTGGAATTCTAGGTGGGAATTCCCAAATCCCAGAGGCTTATCTAAGTGACCGGATCCTGAAAATCTGTGCCGGATTCAAAATTTGAAACGAAAAACAGTAAAATTATAATCAACCAATGTTATGTCTGCAACACATACATTATGCCAACTTTATTGTTCACTATAATTCCTAATTTCTAGAAAAAAATATTATATGTATACAAGTTCAGATGTTATATTTTCTTATTTCCATACTGGCTTGGCTAAATTATCTATAATTGCCAAGAAAGCAGAACCAACAATAATGAATATCTTCAAAACAAAATTATAAAATACCTCTAAAAATTAAAACAAATCATTCTTCAATTATACCCCAATAAAGATGTTTAAGAAAAAAAAAATCATTCTTTTCATGGATATGGATTCGTGGAGTGTTTTGTTGTTGTTGTTGTTGTTTTTGCGGTACGCAGGCGTTGTGGCCTCTCCCATTGCAGAGCACAGGCTCTGGATGCGCAGGCTCAGCGTCCACAGCTCATGGGCCTAGCCGCCCCGCGGCATGTGTGATCTTCCTGGACCGGGGCATGAACCCGTGTTCCCTGCATCAGCAGGCAGACTCTCAACCACTTCGCCACCTGGGAAGCCCCGTGGAGTGTATTTTATGAAATCAGTGTGCTGGGTGTGGGAAAGTGATCCACACAGAGACCCTGGGGATTCGGAAACACTGCTCACCCCCTTGGGAACTAGTTCACAACTCACTCTTCAACAGACTGTTGAGGTGTCAACTCTTCTGCAGAGCTTTCCCTAATCCCCTCAATCACTCACTATTTCACTCCTTTCCTCTCCTATCTGCCACATTCTGCTCTAATTATTGTTTACAAGTATGTCTTCTCTCCCAGATTAAGATCTACATTTTATTCTTCTCTTTATTCCAAGAATGCTTTGGGATTAGAATCTACATTTTATTCTTTTCATCCCAAGAACCTTTCAAAGTTTTGGAAATTTGATACAACTTAATAAATATTTGTCAAATGGAACTAAATCTATAGACAAAACCACCAAAACGAAAGCATACCAAAGACAAAAGAAAAAAAAAACATTATACAAAGAAGACGTAGCATTTCAAGACCTAAAAAAATGTAGCAGCAAAACCAAAGCATAGATCTGATGTTTGATCTCCTGGCTAGAGAACGTTTGTCCTCACCACCAGTAACACCCCATTAAGGAAGAATCGGGGAGCTCTTTTCACCCAAAATATGTGTATTGAGCACTTATTCTGTATTATGGACCGTATTGTTTGATGAGGACAGAGAAGCAAGTGTATATATTTTGCAGGTTCATAGCTAGCAGTAAAAATATAAATGAAAACATAACCCTTAGTATGTGACAAGTAGTACAGTAATGAAACATACACAGTAGTTTGAGAGAAATTATTTTTCTTGGAGAAGGTTCACAGAAACTTCACAGGGAAAGTAGGTTTAGTGCTATGTATGAAGAGTACATAGGACTCCACTAGCTTAGAACAGAGCCCTGGTCTCTGATGGGCAAGGTGGACAAAATATAAGCAAAGTTTAGGTGGGGTGGGAGATCTCAAATATTCCGGCATGGCTGAAATTAAGGATAATTAGCAACCACAGGAGGTAAAAGTGGACATGTGGGTGGTCCCAGTAGGTCAGGTCTTAAATGCTAAGCTTGTACTTAATCCTATAGCAAACCATTAAATGTTCCATTTTTCATATGGCTGTGTGTGTCTGTGTGTGTGTGGTGTGTGCACGTGTATGTGAATTTATACATATGTCTCTAGAACTACAGGATAACATACGTGCTTCACATTTAAAACTGGAAATTAGAGTTTGTATGAAAAGGGCTTTTTCTGAAACAAGATGGTTTTAATTCAGATCCTGGCTCTGCCCCTTAATGATTGGATTATCCTAGATGTGCTCCTTGAACATTTTATGCCTTTACTCATCTGAAATGGAGGGAATGGTAGTAAAGACCTCCTCAATTATGGGTCCTGATGAGACAGCTGGGCAGGAGTGGGCAGTCAGCTCTGTCTGGGGTCTTTCCAAAGACAGTGTGAGCCCTGTGGGCAGAAATGCTTTCTTATATTCACCTTTATGTCTTTCAAAGACCAAGGCAATCACAGGAATTCATCTGTGATCACAGTTAACATCTGTTCATTAAGTAGGTGTTAGATGTAAGAAAATACTAAGAATGTTTAGATTAATTTCAACCTTTCTGTCTGATCTGCCCTTCTTCCACCTCCTTTATCACCTGGTCAAGCTGTTTGGCATTTCCTAGGGTCATGTTTTTCTCTTATGCCTCTGAATTTGGTCACTTTCTCTTCCCTGTTTGTGATGCTTGAGGCGATGTGCTATTTCTCTGAGGTCTCTTCTGCTAATTGCCGCCCCTCACCACAGTGTGCTGCCTTCATCCATGAGCATCTTCCCTCCCCATCCTTTGGCTATAAGAATTGAGGGTGAAGAATATGTTCTCTATGCAGGCTCCCCAAAACCTAGCACAGGACCTTGCACCAGTGTGTGTGTAATTGTTTGTCCTAACAGGGCGGTACTGAGATGCTATACGTCATCCAATTTCATCACTGCTGCACTTTGCTCTGTTCTTTCTAAGTTGATGATTATCGTGCTCCATGCTTAAAGTATTGAGTGTTTCTTGGCTGGCTCAGCATCTTGTGGAGAGTGGGCTCCTGCTGCCGTCACTTCCCTTTCTTGGACAGTCCCCACCTCAGGGCAACTTGTTTTTGATGCTTTTGATCTTTCCTCCCTGCCCATCCCTGCTCACGTCCTTGACTCTCTCATGATTTTCTCTCTCAAACCAAAGGATCTCATAAGAGTTCTATTTCACAAGAACCAGTTTGCAGCATTTCAGGGAAAACCCTAGAAGGAACTGTACAACCAGAGAAGCTATTTTTGTCATGAAGGAAGACAAAATGAGTCAGAGCAGACCTAAATTAGTTTTTCTCTCTAGTAGATCAAAAGGCAGGTGACTAGGTGTTCATGAATTTTTGTCTTAGAGCAAATCAAAAGAACAGATGACACTGTTTGAAAGACTTAAAAGACTTAGAACCTTATCAGTATCTGTGGAAAATATTTTAATAAGAGGCATTTCCAAAGCCAACTGTTTTGGGTTTTTTTGAGGAAATTATCTTGAAGAACAACTCTGAGGAGTTTAAATAAATATTTTTATAGAGAATTCCCCAAAGAACCATAAAAGTCTCTTACTGCTTTTTTTTTTTTTTAATCAAATTTGCTTGTTTTGACCTTCTTCAGAGCGATAGTTCATGTTTAGAGGCAAATCCTTCCAGGTTCAACCACTGTGTGGGTGACTCAGGTTGAGCTTAATTTAATGACTGGCATTTTTATCTTTTGATATTTCTAAATCTGTTTATTAAATTAGCTATGGGATTCCCCTTACAATTGAGGAAACAAGTACTGTGAAATAATGTCTAAGCAGTAAGAAAAATAAAAATAATTTCTGAATAGTAACTTGGAACTTTGGAGGTATAATTATTTATTTTTTTTAGTTAGCCTTTTAAAATTTCAACCTGTTTTCTACCACTTTAAAGTTAGTCAAGGAATTACGGGGAAAAACATTAAGGAAAAAAGCCACAGCAACAACAATTACTGTGTAGCACCATCTAAACACCTGTAACTAGAGGTGTTGTGTTCTTTGGAAGACATTTAAGGCATTGATGGTGAGCATTTTCTGTTAGTATCAGACAAGAAAATGAGCATTAAACAAACACCTATTAGGAGTTAAAAATATGTAGGGAGACATTTATGCCCAAGAGATTTGCATGTAACAACACATTGGATTGAGATGGTCCTCGGGAGGAAGGGTAGGACAGACAGCCTGCACTTGAGAACATGTCAGTCAAGAGAAACTTCTACTTTTACCTCTGAAAGTCAGATGACCTCCCAGCTAGAGCTGTGCCTTACAATAAAATGACTGCAAAGAACATGGGCTTTGAGGTCAGACATAGTTATGACTTTAGTGTTATCACTTACTGAGAAGTTGTCATTTTCAGCAAATGACTGTCCATGCCTCTGTTACTTCACCAGCAAAATGAGAATACTGACTTTTCATTCTTGAGCCTCACACCATATCGGATACAAGGCAGGTTCCATTACTGGACTCTCGCATTACTATTACTAAATTTCCAATTACTTATCACTTCATTTAGGTGCTGAGATATCCTAGTTTTCTTCTTTTCTCTCTATTTTTTCCAAGACAACAGGTACTTGAGAGCAAAGACCCAGTCTACCTGCCCTTGCATTTCCTGCAGCCCTTAGCAGAAAGAGTTGATGCATAATTAAGCATACAGATTTGTTTTACAGAACAAAGTACTATAAAGATAATCCAGAGAAAATCATAGAATCTACTCAGTTTCAGGAGATCTAGAACCACCTACTTTGGCAGTAAATCTGCTTCACAGCTTCCAGATTCCAGACAGTTCTGCATTGGTTACTCCCATTTAGATATCCCATGTGACAGTAGGATGCTTGGGGTCATTGGTATCTCCCCAAAGATTCTTTCATATCACACAAAATTGCTGGTCCAAATATGGGTTCTCTTCCCCCTCAAACTTCAGTTTGACTCAGAGTTTCCTGTGCTGAACAGCAAGCACATATCATCCATTAATTTAAAATGGGATACACTCACTGCTATATTTCTCTCTTTGGTTCCTTGTCTCTGAGCTCCTGGTTGTTCCTTTAATAAGACACTTATTTTTAATAACATAGGTTAAACTAAAAAGCAAATGGGATCAGGTTTTATTTGTCCCTTTTGACAGATCTGGTTCAATATTATTCTTGATATTATGCCTCAAGTGTAAAAAACCAATTTGAATAATTTTACAAGCTTGGAATTAAAGTTGTTTTCACGGTGGATTGATGACTTAGATCATGTACTTAGTCATAATCCAGTGGTTCTGCTGTTGCCACTGAAGCTTGCTCATCCCAGCTGGAGCAGACTAGGAGCCACGGTCCTGCTCTGGGACCCTGCATGCTTCCTTCCAAGAAAACCTCTGACGTGGGCCCAAACCCCTTTGGATCATCAGTAGCCAAACCCTGCAGCTGTACCAGACCTGAGTCCGTGCAGGCCACCCGCACTGTGTTCTGAAATCCTCCACAGAAAGAAACAATCATGGAGGATTTACCTTGGTGAGAATATGAGAAAAGAAAAGAACAGGAGATGCAGTGTCCAAGGTCCAGGCCTGATTTCTGGCTATGTCATCAGTTAGCTTGGTAATCCAAGGCAATTTGGCTATAACTTCGCTGAGTTTGTTTTTTACCCTGAAAATTAAGAGTACAATTCGTTTCCTGATTAGCTTATTATGGAAAAAACAAACAAAAATGTCCAGAACGTTGCTTTTCATGTGACAGTTACTAAATAATTTTTTCTTCTGCTGCTAAAAGCAAACTCAGTACCATTTTTTCATCTCTGGACAACTTAGATTTTTAAATAGCTATGTTTTAAACTGAAGTGAAAATTTTCCTAAGAGTTTCTTTTGGTCTTGGTTTAATCCTTCAGGCCAGATAGTATATAAGTCTTATTCTTTTTTTTGCTTGAGTGTCCTTGACATATGAAGTTATTTTTATGTTCTCCTCAGCCTGTTTTCCATCAAGCTAGGGGGTTGGAATTTCTTTAACTAATTCTTAAAATATATGGTTTAAAACCTCTCAATCTTGCAGTCACTCACATCTGCACAGCTTCTAGTTTTCTGAGATCCCGCTTACATGTGTGGAACTGGATTCATGAAGATATTTTGGCTAGAGGAAAAAGGCACTAATGCATGGGACACAGCCTTCCCACACCCCATGCAAAGTTTTTGGTACTCTGTGGGCTGATGAATGATGGATAAGCCACCAGAAAGGAGAAAAACAATGAATATACTGTGGAAAGTGTCATCAGTGTGTTGCTATCATCAGTTAGATGAGTTCAAATCATCAGAATGCCTCTATTTATTCAGACCAGGGGTTACCAGAGGGAAAATCGGAAGTTTGAAAGAGACACAGGCAGTGTTGTCAACTGGATCTGCCCATTTCAAATTCTAGTGAGTTTTGAGAAAAATGAAAACTGTCCATGGAATATCGGATATTTTTAAAAACTTTGTGATAATTAAATACCTGAATATTTTTAAGTAATAAACACATGCCTGTTGGTACAGTGTAACAGTTTTTAGGTTAGGCTGTATGATGAAGTACTGTGGGTGAGAACAGATGTGAGCCTTGCTGTAGGCTCCGTGAGCACATAGGGCCCTACCTAAATCTGTGGGTACACCTTGGGAGCCCGCCTTAGAGAGGTGATCTGCCCTTCAGTGTTTCTCTAACTTGGCCTTCTTTCTTTTCACAAATGATAACATTTTATTATAGAAAAAGCATCCCAAATATAGGACTTTGTAAACACTGGTAGGTGAGCAAGTGCAACTTTAAAAGTGGGAGAATGAAAGACAGCTCCTTGGAATAAGCACAGCCTTGGATTTATATTCAGCTTGTTTCCAATCGTGTGTGTAACTTTGACGAGTTTCTAAAATATGTGAGCTTCATTTTGCATGTATGTGAAATGGGGATGATAACACTTGTCTCAAGAATCTTCAGGCATGTGTACATAACACCTTTTCCATGTAGCCTCTTCAGTTCTTGTGAACAAATCTAGGTGACGTCACCCATAGCCAGTCTTTAAGAGAACATATCACGTGAAGGCAGCAGACACTAAAAATGTGTCTTATTTTTGCTGCTCAAGAAAAATGTCAGGTTTGTACATTCTTTGGAAACAAACAAAAAACAAATCAGTGTATTTTAGTTTACAGTAATCCTTCCAAGCACTACTATGCAAGGCTCTGTTCTTAGTGTGGAGAATCCCAGAACGAAGAAGACAAAAACAGAGCTTACCTTCTCATCAGTGCAAACTGATCATACACAAGTAAACACACAAGGAGGGTGGTTTGATGTTGACAAATTTCATGCATAAATGCAACCTGGAGGTGGTATTTTAGATGAGGAGGCCAGAAGAGAGGAGGTGACACTTGAGATGAGATCTATGGGGCAATGAACATATAGTCATGGTAAACACTGGAGATAGAATCATGGTGATGATGGGACTCCCAGTTTATTGGACAAAACATCCAGGTTAAAAAAATGATAAAAATAATTGTAATATATCGTCACTGGGAATGAATTTGACTCTTGCTTATGGCGGGCCCAATGGATCATTCATATCAAAGAGTAAGTATTCATGGTGGGCAGCAAGGACCAGCCACAACTAAAGTTGCATATTTTAATGCTGTGAGTATAATGAGGAACTACAGCTGACTGTACCTGGGACAAAAGACCACGTCATGGTAGCTGATAGCACAGACAGTGAGCCGGTGAAAAGGAATGAAGGCTGATTTACTGCGTGATGGCTATGGACATGTTATTTTTCTGCATGACTGTCTTTTCTCATTTTTAACATAGAGATATCATTTTGTTGCAAAGATTTACTAAGACTATATTCATAAAATACTTCACAACTTAAGATTTGTACATCATGATATGTATACGTGTACACATATACATACGTTCATATATTTACATCTATAGACACACTTTATGTAAAATATCATATATTTTTCATTGAGGTGATGTAAACATCAAGTGAAATAAACACATATTCACATAGCAGGCCTGTGAATGGGATGGTTTTCACTAAAAGCAAAGGTGAGAAGCCCAATTGCCTAAATCCAATTGGAACACTTCACCTTAGGCATCTTGCTGGTTTACCTACTACTCCAAAGAAGATAACCCCTTGCTGCCTCAAGACTTGTGGATGAAGTTTTGCTCTTATATGACGCTGATAAAAAGCACAAGATTCTTTCTGATACTATGTGATGATCATATTTTACGGTAATACATGTCTTTTTCTTTTTTTTAAATAGTGAAGATCTCTGAAGTTAAAGAAAAAAATGGAATGTCTATGAAAAGTGATCATGCGTTCAAATTATATAAAAATTTCAAAAGCCTTTTATATTTCCCAGATGATTTTAGCCAAGCAAATTCAACATCAAGTCCACACGACGATAAATTTGTGTTTTGATTGCAAGCATACATATGTTAAGGATAACCCTACATTTGGAGGCAAGTATAAAAGAAGAGAGCACAAGAGTAAATTTTAGGTCAGGCCCCTAAAATGTTTAGAAGATGGCAATTCCTAGGTAACAAACCATGCTCATGTGTTCTTGAAACTGCACAATGAGATTTTAGTGTGTATATTTGGCTTCAGGTTGGCTTCAGATCAGTACTGGGTAAATATTGTACATGAGGATGAGGTTTTCTTAGGCCTTAATCTTGAACCCTTCAGATCATTCTAACCTGAAAATAAGCCTCTTTAAAGAATCCTACAAAAGGATTTCAGACCAAAGCCGGTGGCATGATAACATGATTATAAATCACTGATCTAGCTGAATGACTGCAGACCATTAAGAAAGAAACTGCTATTGAATCAGCAAAACCCTTTAATTACTGATTAAAGATATAAGCAAGTGACAGGGGCTACAGTTTTAGTCTTGGGCCTCATCATTGTGTCTTCTTGTAATTGGTCGGGTTCTACCACAGATCTATATTTCAAATGGATTTTTAGTTAAAAAAATAAAAAGAAGAAAGAAAAGCTTTTCAATTATATAACCACGCTATACATACACACACATTATTATATCTATTTATCTATCTATTGACAGAGAAAAAATGAACATGTTTATAAAATACATAAATCTGAGAGAGCTTTGAATGGAATATAATTGAATAAAAACAGCCATTTTCTTTAGAAAGTGAAATTATAAGTGATTTTTTCATCTTTGTATGTTTTATGTTTTTCCTTTCATCATAAAGATATATTGCTTTTATTATTTGAAGAAAAGTAAATCCTATTACCATTTTTTTGCTACTAACTGCTTCAGACTTTTCTTATGTGCAGAAATTCTCCTGTACCAAACATTTTAAAAACAATGTAACTGATAGAACCCTTTTCTCACTATTGACAAGTGTCATATCATATTTGCGGTTAAACATGTATCATTGCATGTAATTCAGTGTCGATACGTGTTACTTTCTAAGAATTAATAATTTTGTATTTTTCCTGAATTTCTAATAAATGTCCAGTACTGCCCCAACCCTCCCTGACACCTCAGTTTATTTAAACAAAAGTAGAGTGTTGGAATCTAATAGGTAGGGAGTACTTGCACCGTGAGTTGTGTGAAGAGGATAAAGATAAAACTTTTTTCTTTTACTTTTGGGGCTTCTGAAGTATCTTTAGAAGTAAGCAACTGCCTCCTACGTATAGGGAACTTGGTCTGGATGGTATAAGTCTAGAACTAGGGACACCAGTTAGTAAACATTTGATTTTGTTCTACTCAGTGGCACACCTGTTTCTGTCTCGAGCTGGCATTTAACCCTTGTGCCACTAGCTGTTTTTCTCTTCGTGACCTGTGTCCCTGAGTCTGTGACAAGCTTCTTGGGAGAAAGGAGTATGTTTCCTGCTCCTGGGTCTTCTGCCCCCAACGCAGAGCACAGTGATTCTCTCTATCTCCTAGGAGAAGCCCAGAAGGTGTTCCTATAGGCACTGTTCAGTCTAGTATAACCCATTTTACACCCCCAAACACTGATTGTATGTATTTTCCCCTTCTTTAATCAGATAATACAGCAGAGATTATTTACAAATTTCCTAATTGTAAATCACAATTGTAGTCCTGGGTAAACCTAGGGTTTGGGGGTATATATTGCACTATTTGGATTGCTATGCTTTCTTTAAGATTTAACATGTAATTGAGATTCATTAGGAGTTTGGCCAGTCATTACCTCCTTTTTACTACTATCGTATTACTCCCCAAGTTTGGTTTTGGTAAGAAGGTTACGCCATTGTCATAAATCACAGGAAGGCATGCTATCTCATTCTCTGTTCTCTGGAGCAGTTTCCATAAGATGGAATTATCTGTTTATTGTGAGATTTTTTTTTTCAATGAAATCTCCTCTATGGAAATCTAGCTTCTTGTTCTCTCTGTAGGCAAGTATTTAAGTTATGAACTCAATTTCTTTAATGTTGTATAATTATTCCTCTATTTCATCTCATCCATTTTAAGTTAACTCTTTTCTAGGAATTTGCCCATTTCCTCTAAACATTCAAAATGATTGACATGAAGTTTTTGATGGCATTTTCTTACCATTTTAAAGACAGCTGGATATGTAGCTGAGTTCCCTTATTCATTATCAATATTATTTGTGTCTTATCTCTTTATTTCTTGGATGAATCATTCCAGAGGTTTGCTGATTATTTAAACAAACTTTTAAAAAATATTTGAATAGTTTAAATACTTATAGATTTGTAGAAAAGTTGCAAATATAGTACAGAGAATTCCCATATCCCAGGTTCATATATTTGTCACAAATAAAAATCTAACATGGATACAGTATTATTAACTCAATTCCATACAGTATTCAGATTTTACTTTTATTTGTTAATAGTGCCCTTGTTATGTCCCAGGATTCTATCCAAGATACCACACTGTATTTAATCAACATGTCTCTTTAGCCTCCTATGGTCTGTAATAGTTTCTCAGACATTGCCTATTTTTCAAGATCTTGACAGTTTCAAGGCCAAGTAATTTGTAGAATAATCCTCCATTTGTATTGACTTGAGATTTTTCTCATGGTCAGCCTGAGGTTTTGGGTTTTGGGGAAGAATCCCAGAGAGGAGAAGTGCCCTTCACTACCACGAAACATCAAAAGTCCTGTTATCAACATGACATCCTGTAGGTATTCCACTTGACGACCTGGGAGATGGAGTGTTTGCCAAATTTTTTCACTATAAAGTTTCTTTGTGTATCCCCCTTTCATACTCTCTTCTTTGAAGCAAGTTACTAAGTATAGAACACACGGGGGTGGAGAATGCACAGTGAGGAAGGGAATTAACTCACCTTATCCACATACGTTATTTGGAATTCTCCTGTAAAGAAGATTTGTCTCTTCTCCCATAATAATTTATTTATAAAGTCCTTTATTTATACCACTATGGACTCAGGACATGTGTTTTATACCCTTGATTTTAATCCAATACTGCATTTTTTATCTTGTTTCTCCAATTGTTCTTCTTTTGGCCTTTGGGGGCCCCTTGGGTCCTTTTAATAAACCTCATTCTTTGTTTTCATTTTCTGAGCCCTCCCTTCCTTGGGGGGAATAGGAGATGATTCAGGCACATTATTATTTTTATGACCCAGATCTAGAATCAGCTATTTCTCCAAGGAGCCTGTGGGGCTTTTATTAGTTCTGATTTTCTATGTGTAATTAACTTTTAATTTAATTGCTTTGCTTTCAGAGAATGTACTCCATACTATACTGTTTGGTTTTTATTTTTGAAATTTGTTAAGTCTTTCTTTATGGCCTAGAATCTGGCAACTTTTTGTAAATGTTTTACATGTGCTCTGGAACAGCAGTAGATAATTGCTGGGTACAATATTTTATAGATATCTAATAAATCAAGTTTATTGATGTTTATTTTCCATTTGTATGTAACATTTAAACTTTTGGGTGCCCTTAATTAATTCAGAGAGAGGGGAGAGAGAGATGTGTTGAAATCTTCCAGTATAATGCTGGGCATGGTATTTGTGTTGCAATTCTATCATATTTTCATTTTTGCTCATTTGAGGCCACTTAAACAGTGCATCTAAAATGGGTCTGTCACATACTATGGAAGGTCCAATGCGAAAGAAAAGTGTAGGACCCTGGTCATGGGCAGAGTGGTTAATATCTTCTTCCCACAGGCCCGCCGCCCTGACCCAAGAATAATGCCCAGTGCACTGCAAACTCACACTGGTACAGGTCAGGTACTTGGATTGGGGGTGAGCAAGAGACACCATCAAGTCATCTGCCAAATGCACCGTGGTGCTGTCCGGTCACTCTGCTCTAAGACATCGTGGGACCCATGCCCATCTTTCACATGTGCATATACAGTCCACTTCTCAGTGCAGAGGGAAATGGCAGAATGTGGGCACCCCCGATTGATGTGACCAAGGAAGCAGAGAAAGAGGAGGCCAGGTAGGGACCAGGGCTCCTGGGGGCAGGTGTGAGGATCAGAAACTTGTCCCTGGGAGGTGGAGAGGTGGTACAAGCCATGACCACATGTGAGCTGAAGCTCCAAGCCACTGGCATGTGTTCCATGTTTCGCTGAATTTCACTTATAAAAATAATTTCAAGGTGAATAGTATTAAAAATTTAAAGATGGCTAATGCAAATCATGAAAACCAAGATGCAGGGTTCTCCTGAGTGCAGGACTCTGTATGACCATGTTGGGGCACACCCAGGAAGCTGGCCCTGCATGCGTGTTCTTTCTGTATTTCTTGTTGAATTTTTAAAAATTAATTTTGTAATAAATTTGTTTATCCACAAAATACTTTTTATCTTAACATTTACTAAGCCTTTATTCATTATTATTTGCTCAATATATCTTCGTCATTTCATTATCAATGTTTTGTTTGTTTAAGTTGTGCCCCTTGCAAATAGTACATAACTTCATTTAGTAATATATTTATTTATTAATCTATGTTTCTCATATTAGTGTTTTCCCCACTTACATTTATTTATTTATTTATTTTTGGATTTTCTTTTTTTTGACTGGGGTATAGTTGCTTTACAATGTTGTTAGTTTCTGTTGTACAAAAAAGTGAATCAGCTATATATACACATATATCCCTTCCCTCTTGGACCTCCTTCCTACCCACCCCCATCCCACCCATCTAGATCATCACAGAGATTTACATTTATTTTGATTTGAATATTTCACTTCACCCCTTTAACTTTGTACTATCTACTGTCTTGATTTTTCAATACATTATTTTCATTTTCCCCTTTGATTGTTTTAAAAAAATAATTTACAATTCCAGTACTCCTTTAACTGATAAAATGCAAAACATCTATTTCTATGCATTTTGTCACTGTCAGTTTTAACATGCATAATTATTCAGTTCTGACGTTTATGCCTTAAGTCCCATCCTAAAGAACAAAATAGCTTTAGAATCTGTTATGCCGATTCTTTCTTCCACTGACCCTGAATTTCTGCACACATGCTATTATCATCGATTAAGTGTTTTGATAGTAATTCCTCAGTTTATGTATATTAAAATACCTTTATTTTGCCTTTATCCACAAAATCATTTTTGGCATGCATAATTGAGAATTGGCATTTATTTTTATCTCATCTTTTTGAAGACATATCGTCCACTGTCTTCCAACTTCCATTATTAGGTTGAAGGGTGTAATGTAAATGTAATTTTTTTTCCTTTGTAAGAAAGCTGTCTTTTTCCTATTTAAAATTTCTCCTTCACTTGAGTTCTCTGGTTTCACTACAATTGGTCTAAACGTGGTTTTCTTTGTTTTAATTCTGTTTGTCACATGTTGTTTTTACTGTGGATTCTGTGGCTCTAACTGTAGACCCATGCATTTCATTAGTCTTAAAGAAGTCCCTTTTATTAGCTCTTCAAGTACTGCCTTTCCCCTACCCTCTGTAGTCTCGCCTTGTGGAGTACCCATTAGATGTTGGATAGACTTTCTCATCCTACCCCTTTATCTCTTGAATTTTTCTTCAAATTTTCTGACTCTGGTGACTTTAGGCTGCATTCTGGGTGAGTTTTGTGGATTTATCTGAGAATATGCATTTTCTCTTTATTTAATCAACTGTTAAATAATTAATTGGGTTATTATGTCTCATATATCAAACACACACATTTATATACTTACAGATAGATACATCTATACCTATCTACATCTGCCATCTAAATAGATATATCTCTACCTCTACCTATATCTATATATCTAGACTATATATAAATGTTTTATCTGTTATTTTTCAAAGCTGTGTTGTCATTTAGGAGAGTTTCTTGTTGTCTTCTCAGTTCATCGATTTAAAAATATACATATCTGATATGCATAACACTAAATAATATGTATCTTGTAATCCCAATACCAGGAAGTCTAAATGTGCTGCTTGCATTTCTAACTGAATCTCATGCACATGGTGGCTCTTTTGTATGTTTGCTGATCTTTGACTGCAGTCTCTCATATTTGGTTTATTGTAACACGTGGAAAGCCAGAATCCCGAGTCTGAGGATGTTTTTCAGGGGGGGACTTATGTTGGGTTCTATTTAGATCTTGGGTCACCATTGACATGGGACCATTTTGTTCTGAAACACTGGAGAATGATGAAGCCATTGGACGCAGTGAACAGGTTTGATCAGGTAGGAATACAGACTTTCCTTTGATAGTGGGAAGTGACTTACAAGTAGTTTGAAAAGTGTAATGTGAGTACTGGTGAAGTTCAGAACTTCAGAAAGAAAGGCTGAAGAATGGTTTTTGTAGAAATAAAAAAGCTGAAGCCCTAAGTGTGTATGAGATCATGAAAGGACTGAAAAAAATTGTAATTTTAAAGCTTTTCTATACAGTAAGTTTTCAAATTACGATATATTTAATGGAAGGAAATTGAAAGAAGTAAAGATTATTTACTATATATATAAACATATATAAATCTTTTGCTCATAATGTGTGTATAAACACACACACACACATACAATGGAATACTACTCACCATAAAAAAGAATGAAACTTTGTCATTTGCAAATAACAAATGGATGAACTTGGAAGGCATTATGCTAAGTGAAATAAGTCAGACAAAGGAAGACAAATACTATATGATATCACTTATATATGGGATCTAAAATATACAATAAACTAGTGAATATGACAAAAAAGAAGCAGACACACAGATACAGAGAACAAACTAGTGGTTACCAGTGGGGAGGGGGGAGGGGCAATTAAGGAATGAGGGGGGGGGAGGTACAAACTATTGGGTGTAAGACAGACTCAGGGATGTATGGCACAACAGGGGAATAGAGCCAATATCTTGTAATAACTGGAAATGGAAAGTAACCTTGAAAATTGTATATTTTTTTAAATTTAAAAATTATATATATAAACACACACACACACACACATACAGTCCTTGGTGTAAGTTCAAATATAATATGGCAGAGTGAGAGAAGAGTATTTAGCTTCAAGCTTCAGCTCTGTAACAGAATAACCATCTGCAGAGTGGTTGCTAGTTGTCATTCTTCCCCAGGAGCAGAACTGACTTTTATTTGGGATGGCAAAATGCACAGCAAAAGACTGCATTCTCATCTTCCTTGCAAGTCTGTGTGGCCACTATCTGTAAGTAGAAATTGTCACTAGTGTATATTCCAGAAAATACCTTTTAAAGTGTGTTGACTCAGGGACTTCCCTGATGGCGCAGTGGTTAAGAATCCACCTGCCAATGCAGGGGACACGGGTTTGATACCTGGTCTGGGAAGATCCCACACGCCGTGGAGCAACTAAGCCTGTGCACCACAACTACTGAGCCCACACGCCTCAACTAATGAAACCCACGCGCCTTGAGCCCATGCTCCGCAACAAGAGAAGCCACTGCAATGAGAAGCCCGCGCACCGCAACAAAGAGTAGGCCCCACTCCCCGCAACTAGAGAAAAGCCCGCGCGCAGCAACGAAGACCCAACGCAGCCAAAAAAAAAAAAAAAGTGTGACTCCGCTAGGAAGTAAATGTTCTTGTTCTTCCTTTCTTTCCCCTTTTTCCTGCCAGAAACTAATATCCATGACCTGTAGTAGCATCTCTGAACATTTAAGATGGAGGCAAATGATGTCAGCAGAAAAACAAACACATCCGGGGCTCTGATAACTTCCTGGATCTACCACACAGACAGTGGCTGTCTGATTCCAGAAAATCAATCAAATACACCCCTACCTGACACACTACGGAACCTTTATCAGGAGAGCTGTGACTAAACTAAGATGAAAATAGTATCTGCCTCACGGGGTGGATGAGATACACAATGATAGAGATGAGTTTGTAAGACCCTAAAGGGCTGAAGATGAGTTACTGTGTGTGCAACTCAATAATCCAGGAAACATTTCCATATTGCTTATTTTCCAAATGCACGACATCTTGTTCATGTAATGTTTAGGAATTTTTAAAATCACCGCCCTATTCAAAATGTGTGTGTTAAACTCTAGCCATTATTTATGTATTAGGGATGGTACATTTTATTTCACATCTTGGTGCCAAATGTCCAATTCTATGGGTTAGAAGGAGAAAAAGAGGAAGGAAACAGACTTAAAGGTGGCCATGTCGTAAAATTTAGCCTTTTTGCTCTTCATCCTAATGTTGTCGCCCCTCCACTGCTTTACTGAGAGTGTCAATACAGTAGGTGAGGTGTGACATCCCCTAACTTTCTGCAAGCCTTCCCTGTGACAGCTAGTGTGGTTTCCCTAGTCTGGGCTCCTGAACCATAACTCTCTTCTTCCTTGTTACACACGGAACCTCTTAGATACAACTGTTACCCCTAAAATATTCCATTTTTGACATAAATGAGTCATTTTTGAATCCTAAGAAGTGGAACAAGTTAATCAATGCTGCATTGGCTTTACTGCCTTTTGTTTCCCCATCAGCAGCTACATGGCCCTTTGGAAACAATGGCAGGATCATTGACAGTAATAGGCAGGGAGCAACGTGTATAGTCTAAGCATCCAGACTTGGAATGAGGTCTCCAGAAAGGTTACTTGCATCTGTAAGGACTCTAAGAAAGTACGGGGAATCATATACGTAACATCACTGGAAAGGAATGCGGAGAATACTTTCAAAATTCTCATGAAGCAATAGCATACGTCAGCTCTGGTGAAGACACCCCAGGGAAATGTACTTGAAAAGCCTGAATGTAGAGTGAGTGTTAGATTGTAATCAGGCTTGTCTAAGCATTCTGTAATTTCATCCAATTATAACTTTTAAAACAGGAATGATCTTGGTTTGCAATCTTTATAACAATCAGCTTCTGACCAGAAACCTTTCTAAGAGCTAATGAGGGAAAGACCCTTAAGATTGGAAGAAAGATCCACAGTAGCAGCATTGAAAGTTCGCACAACTTGAAAAGAATCGAACACCCCAGGAAAATTATTTTCTTCTAGGTAACATTTTCAATTAAATTCAAAAACTATTTACCATCTTTGTGTTTTCTGGGAGGCAAATTATATTAGGTATGGTCCCTGCCCTGGAGGAGACTTCATTCTATTGAAAGGCAGGTGATAGGCTATTCAAAAGTTATGTCTAAAAACCAAAGTGAGGGTGAGAAACATTCTGAATCAGGAGCTTGGGGTGATTCCACTAGTGAGGACAGTGTGCAGACGAGTGCTAGTGAGCAATGGTACGGAGACGGTGAAATGATATAATACCAATGGGACAGATGAATATATTGGTTTCCAAGACTGTGACTCTCGAAACCAGGATGGGCTCACAGCAGAAACGAGGGGGTGGGGAAGTGACAAGACGGGGCTCCATGTCTCCAACTCCCACTGGAGATGAAGCAGTTCTTTTAAACCTTATAATATTGTCTACATATTTTTTTGTGTGAAAATACTTTAAATTATTTGAAAGCCACTAAATTTGACTACAGAGCAGGAGTAACAGTGTGGTCTGTGGGCCTCTGAGGTGCCTTAAGAGTCTGTCAGGGGACCATGAGGTCAAAACTATTTTCACAGCACCAAGACATTTCCACCTTTTTAAATTTGCTGACGTTCATCCTGACGATACAAAAGCAGTGATGGGTAAACTGCCAATGCCTTACCGTGAATCAAGGCAGTAGCACCCAACCATGCATCCCAATACTTAAAGACTATTTTGATGATACTAATGAATCAACATTGTAAAATGTTGTTTCTGGCTATTATATAATGAAACATGCCAACATTTGGGAGATTTGCACAACTCAGTGAGGTAATATTTTATTTTCTAAATGACCAATGCATGATGTTACAAAATTATGATAGGTAAATGATCCATTCAAAGTGCAAAATAGACCAAGACGATTTAAAGTAAGCATACTAAAACTTAACTGATATGCTTTTGGATTTCACATTGAAAGTAAACTTTTAAGAAACTACTGCTTCTTGAATTTTGGTTTGCATTTAAGTGGAATAGTCACAAACATCTGAAGGGCTATTAAAATATTCCTCCTTTTTCCAACTACATATTTGTGGGAAAGAGGATGTTCTGTGTATATTTTAAACAAATCAACATATGACAATGGATAGAATCAACAAATATATATATGATTATCCAGCTTTCATTTATGAAGTCAGATGTTAGAGATTTGCCAAAATGGAAAATAACATCACTCTTTTAACAAAAATTTTTGGGGTTTGGAAATTACAAATTGTTTTTTACAAGAAATACTATGTTCATATATGATGGGCATATTACTGTTATTTTTACATGAATTATCAAATAGATAATTCAAAAATTTAAGTTTAATTTCTAAGTATCTACAAATATAACACACACAAATAAAATAATACTTGGTGTCCTCAGCAGTCTTTAAGAGTATAAATGAATACTGAGACAAAAGTATGTGAGAAACTCTGATGTATCAGGAAAGTAATTAGAGACAGATATGTAAAGATACACTAGCTCCAGACCGTGGAAGTATGGAATGTCACTGCAAAGAGCTGGCCTTTTATCAGAAGCAATACATGAAGATATTATAGCCAAAGAGTAATGCTTTCCTAATTACACTGGACTTAGAATACAACATTGATTAGGATAGGAAGTGACACAAGGTGGGAAGACCAATTAGAAGACCAGCTATAATAAGGCTCTTCCAGTGAGATCTTAGAATAGAAACTAAGAGAGTGTCGTTTGAGAATTTGCAGGAATATGAGTCAGTGACTGATTAGATATGGAAGGAGAGATTGCACAACATTGGGATTCTTGACGCAATGACTTGGAGGATAGAGACTCTGAAGGTGTTCCCTGAGACTCCAAGAGAAAAAGGTACAGGTAGAGGAGAGATTGAGGTTTCAATTCATGGCGCGCTGAATTTTTGTTTCCAGAGACTCACACGGTAGACTGGATATGGTGGGAGGAGGCTCCCCGAGAGGTAGTTGGGCAGTTTGGAATTCAACTTGAGAAAAATATCCAAGCTGGAGGTGTATGGTTGATTCTATCAAGATGGAAGGGGTCGTAGAAGCCTTGGGAATGGAAATGGACACCAGCGAAAATAACACACGTAGAGATGAAAAGTAGATATGTGGTATTTCCAGGCGGTGGGGCAGCGGGCAGGAAGAATAGGAAGAGTGAGAAAAGAAATCATCAGAGGCAGGAGAATATAAAAAATCCCATAGCAACAAATAGGGACAGGAAATTTTTGCAAAGAGTAGACTTTGCGGGACTTTTCATTAGTATCATTTACATAATTGCTAAATAAATGGCAAATAGATTTTCTTTTCCTCTTCTTGTGACACAGAGAAGAGATACTCACAGCTGTATAAATGGATATTTTTTACTTAAGTATAGCTGATATTAACTTCCATATATTCTTTTGCTGAGTTGTATTTCTAAGATTTGCATGGTATTCAGATACTTAAGCAATTTCAAATCCAGTGTTCAAGTAAGCCAGTTACTTGCCTACTGCTGCTGGAAGAGGCAAGGAAACAGATTATTTCACAGAAATCTGACATGGATTTCACTGGGGTAAAATCAAAGTATTGGATGGTGCATTGACTTCTGGAGGCTGTAGGGAGAATCCATTCCTTCATTTTACTAGATTCTAGGGGCGACCTGCCTTCCTTGGCTCATGGCCCCTTCCAGCTTCAAAGTCAAACATGGCCAATCGAGTCTTCTTAAGTCACATCATTTGACACTGAGTGTTCTGTCACCCTGTTCTACATTTCAAGACCCTTGTGATTACACTAGACCCACTGGAATAATTCAGTATAATCTCCCTACTTTAGGATCTAGTGATTAGCAGACTTAATTCTATCTGCTACCATAATTTCCCTTTGCCATGTAAGTTAACATAGTCACATATTCCAGGATTAGAATGTGGGTGGGCATCTTTGGGGACTGTTCTTCTGCTAAACTCATGTGTGCTTACTGACTCATTAATTATTTAGTAAGTATTTATAAAACTTAAGAAACCAAATCATTAACATAGCTCTACTGAGTTCCTTTTCTTTAACTGAAAAAAGTACAGAAATTTTTATGTCTTTTATTTGGGAAGAATTTTATGAATAACAAATGCATTTTATAAAATGGCAAAATAATTTCCTTCTTAAGTTACATTAATCAAAGCATGCCAACATCTTGCAAATCATACTTGTGGCAAAAAATTATCTTTGGAAGACAAAAGTTTCTGAAAAGCTGTTGATGGCAGTGGTTCCTCTGGTGTAGGAAAGAGATACTCTTTTTGTGTTATATGATCTATTGTACTGCTGAATGTTATTATTTAAAACATAAATATATGTAATTTGCATCATGAAATTGATTTATTCTTTGCTTGATTTAATACAATATGGTTTTCTATTTTACAAAGCACTTTTGATATACTGTATGATTTGCTTCCCATATCAGTTTTTATGCGTTATTATCATTTTGTTGTTGAAAAATTTTGAAATATATTTCAGAGATTTGAAGTAATTTGCCCAATGTAGCATGTCCACTAAAATATTAACAATAGAATTTAAACACATATCTTTTCACCAGAGAGCTTTCTCTTTCTACCATGCCATTTTACTATTAAAATATGTAATTTGGAGTTAATAGTTAAAAGATAATGTCAAGTCTCCTGATGGCTTATTTTATTATATTGCCTAAGAGGCCCTACAGTCATGGAAATTGACTCTATTCACTGGAGGCCCACAATTAAAGCTGATTTCTGAAAACTGTGCATTCCAAGTCATCCTGACAGCTGATGCAGGCAGATGGGTTTCTGCATGTTAAAAGGTGGTGTCTATTGTTAGAAGCAGCACAGGTACCTCATATGGAGCAACTGGGAAAAACTAATGCACCTCCAACCCCACCCATCCTTTTGAGGGAAAAATATCATTCTGGTAAAGAAGATACTCATTTGCAAAGACAGGTGAAGGGAATGTATTTTTGTTCCTGTCACGTTAAATGCAAAGTTTGAAACTTGGGCATTTGAGAGAAACGTCTCACCTTTGGAAATATTCTGAAACAATACCAGTGTGTATGGTTTCTTCCTACCTGGAAAACATCTGCTTAGTTGTTTGGTGAAACTATATTAATATGGTCTAAAAACAAATGTTACAATACATATTTATTTATTTATTCATTTATTTCTAATTCTATAAAATATTTGAGGAGCATAAGTGAAATAGGAAAAACATACAGGACATCAAGGCAAAAACCATTACTGAATGAAGTTGTCAATAAATAACCTATCATAAATTAACTGTGATCCCTTTTCTTCAATTATAAATTTAATCTGGGCCATGTCAATTCTGTCTCTTTTTCTCTTTTTGTTTGTTTCTTTGTTTGTTTAACTAGACCGAGATAGCTGCTTGGGTTTCTGGAACAGAGCCCTGGACCATGTCTTATTCTCCTTTACGGTGGAAATCTGGAATAACACTCAGGAAATTTAGGAACCTCCTTGTCAAATTCTTTTTCAACATTTCAGTCACGTTCGATTCAAGTCCTTGATTTCAATATCTTAACTCCCTTCAATATATTTATGATGATCAACATTTTCCCCACTTGGAAAGGCATGGAAATGAGTTGCCACATCTGTAATCATTGAGCAAATGCCATAAATATGCACGAATGTGCTCCTAGCTCTTATTAGGACTGTACACAAAGGTAGGGGGTGGGGGTCGATACCTTAGAAAGACTTAATATGTTTGCGTTTGACAATAAGTCATGACTCTATCCCTGGACTTCTGTAAGTGTGTTATTATCCCACAGCACCTCATTTCTATTTACGTGAAGCAGAAATATGGGATATATGAAGAGTCAGCCAACTTTTTCTGTGAATGGCCATAAGTAAGCATTTTAGAGTTTATGGGTCTGTCGCAACTACTCAGTGCTGCTGCAGGAGCAGGAAAGTTGCATAGACAATACGTAATGAAGGAGTGTGGTTGTGTGCCAATAAAAGTTTATTTCCAAATACAGGTGGTGGGTTGAATTTAGCCCATGGGCTGTAATTTGCTGACTACTGGGTTATGTACTGAGTACCATAAGTCATTTTACCTTGCAGTGAAACATAACAGAAACTCATTTGTCTAAAATCATATTGAAAAACACTAAATAAGACATTACAACTAGGTGCCAGGAGGCTGGAATGCAATATGATACCGGGTGGGGGGCTTGGAGAATAAGTAGCTTCTGTTCCTAGTTTTGAAAAATAAATCCAGAATGCAAATGATTAGCTCTATAACCTTATCTAGATTTTCTGATCTCCAGATAATCATTCTAAATCATCCTTGTAAGAGTCGAGATCTGCTCTACCTACCTCACTAGAAGCTAAGACATCTCTGGGTCTCCATTTCTCATTACATCAATCAGGGTCCCAACAGGAAACAAATGACATCCATTGGTCAACGAGGAGAGCTTACTGAAGGTATTACTCAAAGGGGTACATTCAGGGTCAGGAAAAGCAACATGAATAAGGAACTAACTTAGGGACTACAATAGTGGAAAGACATGACCAGCTCTAGACCAGAAGGAGAACCTGAAAAGCTATTGAAGGAATTCCAAGCTAGGAGGGGAGGGGAGGGTGAGAAAAAGGGAGGAAGGGAGACGGAGCCTGAGCTACAGGAAAAGGCTGTCTGACACAGCTCCCATCAACCTGTGGCAAGACAAGGTGAGAGCTGGGGAGATAAATGCCATGATTTCTACATTTTGCTTAGATTGGGAAATATGGGGGGAGGAACAATTTTGTTACAGTGTGTGAAAAGAATTTAATCAAGAGATTAGTTTTATAAACTAATTTTTTGAGTTTGGAGTGTCTTTCTTTAGTCAATATCATGGAGGTGTTAAATGAGCAGTGAGATACCAGATGAGGAGCTCAGCCTCGAAGTCAGGAATAAAATAAAACTGAGCACCGTGAGCATATTGACGATCTGTATTGTCAAAGGACAATAAGAGCCCAAGTGGGCACAGAGAGTGGAGAGAGAATTGAAGATGTCAGACCAAGAAAGAGCTCTGGGGTACTCCCACATTTAGGACTACCAGAAAAAGAAAAGACAGTGAAGACTTATGAGAAGTGGCCAGTCAGGTTGGGAGAAGACCAGCAGAGTTTGGTACCATCAATTCCATGAAAGAAAATTGTTTCAATTAGGCGAGGAGGGTCAAAGTGTTTTGAACACCCCCGCAAGGCCAATTACAATGTTGGCAGGTCATGAATATTAAATTTAATCTCTCCTATGCAGTGTGATAGGAATGGAAGTAACATTAGAAGATCATTGAGAAGTAAAAATTTGGAGAGAGGGCATCTGAATATATTTTAGGGAATTTCTTCTGTGAATCAGAAGAAGCAAAATTATAAAGTAGCTTAGGGGAATGTAGGATTCATCTGAAGTACGGAATTAATTTCATGTTAAGGCGAATATCCAGTGGAAAGAGAGAAGTGATGAGTAGGGAATGATGGTTTTTCATAAGAAGGGGAAATAAATGTTTAAATACTTATTGGCTTTTAGAAGAGCAGAGATGCATCTCCCTTTGTAATGGTAGAAGAATGTATATTCTTAGAGAAGAATTAATAGAGAAGAAATATGTGCGAGGAGGGTTGTGAATTTTGAGATGATAAATTCACTTCTGATTGCTTCTATTTTCCCCAACCAAAGGATGAGGTGATGTCATCAACTGAGACAGACTGGAATACCCTGTGGGTGAAGATTTGAGAATACAGGGAATTTGGCAAAATTTTAATAGAATCACACACAAGATTAGGGAAGTAAATTTACCAAGATTAGGGAAGTGAACTTACTGAGGAACGTAACAGGATTTCCCAGATCTGAGGTGGACTCGTTTCCTATCTGTGCTTGGCGTGGCTGCAGGGTAACCTTCAGCAGCTTCAGAACACATTCAAGAGGACCGGGGGAAATGGACATGTCTGCAGGGGCCTGGCTGTGGATGATCCAGGGAACAAAGCAAGTAGGAGGTGAAGTGAAGGGAGGAAGGTGATGGAGAGTGAAACAGTGGAGAGTCAGGACTGAGGAGCCTTTATGAGGGTCAGTTTCAGTGGGGATCTGGAGTAAATGACATGGAAGGACAGAAGATGGAGGTCAGGGAAAGCAATACTTGTGATGGATTTTTGGAGGAGGTGCAGACATTGGTCCTCAGAAGGTTTGGAGTATGAACATGGAAGTGAGTTGATTGTAGCTTGGAAACAATGATTGAACAGAGAGGTGCCAGATAACTTATTATTTTTGTGAACATGATTATGTGTAGACCCTGTTGGAAAAGAATGAGATATTTATACTGCAGTCCTGTACTCATTTGTGTGGTGGTAAGAACTGCATCTAAAACCACAAACTAAGTCAAATGTGTGACATAAAAGGGGAAAAAATGTGATGGAAGAGGGACCTGACGTTTTTTGACCTCCTTTTCTTTTCCAGACATGCTGTGATGTGTGGAATATGTTGTAATTATTTACTCTTCTCTACATGATGGGGAATATTAAGTAGTGTTTTTGATGTCTTCAAAGTATTAAAACAAATAGCAAAATATATTATCAGAGCCAGCATTCCAATTTGATTGAAATTTAAGCAATTTTGAATTTCCCCTCCTGTCCGGTGCCTTCATGAAATCGTATTGTGCCAGGGGTGGAGTGATCTTAGTGCCACATAATCTGCCCCTCTTTCTTGTCCCATATTTACTGTTGGGAAACCAAGGTCTAGAGAAACATGGAGAGCTGCCCAGAGTTTTCCACTGAGTAGGCGGCAGAGCCAGGTCGTCAGCAGTGTACCCTGGTCAGAAACTGTCACAGCCATTACTCTGAAGGCAGGCAATGGTACCAACTCCCAGTACCTTTGCTGGGCCCAAACAGCCAGGACTAGAACCAGAAACTTAAGCATAAATGTTCATTGCAGCTCTATTTACAATAGCCCGGAGATGTAAACAACCTAAGTGTCCATCATCAGATGAATGGATAAAGATGTGGCACATATATATAATGGAATATTACTCAGCCATAAAAAAGAAACTAAATTGAGCTATTTGTAATGAGGTGGATAGACCTAGAGTCTGTCATACAGAGTGAAGTAAGTCAGAAAGAGAAAGACAAATACCGTATGCTAACACATATATATGGAATTTAAGAAAAAAAAATGACATGAAGAACCTAGGGGTAAGACAGGAATAAAGACACAGACCTACTAGAGAATGGACTTGAGGATATGGGGAGGGGGAAGGGTAAACTGTGACAAAGCGAGAGAGAGTCATGGACATATATACACTAACAAACGTAAGGTAGATAGCTAGTGGGAAGCAGCCGCATGCACAGGGAGGTCAGCCTGGTGCTTTGTGACCACCTAGAAGGGTGGGATAGGGAGGGTGGGAGGGAGGGAGACACGAGAGGGAAGAGATATGGGAACATATGTATATGTATAGCTGATTCACTTTGTTATAAAGCAGAAACTAACACACTATTGTAAAGCAATTATACTCCAATAAAGATGTAAAAAAAAATTTAAAAAGCAAAAACTATAAGAATACAAGTAAAATGGGCAAAAACTCAAAAAAAATAAAAAGTGGTTGTGTCATCACCATGAGGATATCAAGTACCATTTGCTATACTTTATGTAGGAAAATCAGTTGACCAAGGTTTTTCCAGGTTTTGAGCAATGATTTGCAACTAACTAAACCTCATCATCAGTAGGACTTTACAAATAAGCACAGACTGTTTTCCCTAGGTACAGCTTTTCAAGAAATTCAAGCCCTGCATTACATAACTGAGTGTAAGACTTTTCCAAAAGGATCTCTAAAAGGTTTTTATTTATTTTTCCAGTTTTGAAATGAATCAGTGAACAAAAACTGTGGTTAAGGCAATACATTTTAACTTATTAGGAGCTGTCAGATGAGAATTATTTTGTTGAAAAAATCTACAGTATACCACTTAATGTAAAAGTTTAATTACAGAGCAGCCTGAAGTTGCCAATAGCAATTCTTTAATTTCCTGAGGGTTTAATTGTATGCCTAAGTTAAATTTGAACTGTACAGCCTCTAGTTTGTTATGTGGTAATATAGGATGTATTGTGACAGAAAAAAAGCTGAATTTCAATTACTTAATTATAAGGTCAAAGGTTTCTATCTTAGATTCTGAAGAAATGTATTGACATCTAAGCATGCTAAATATTTTATATTTTTAAATGAAACAAGTAATTCATCAAGTTAATTTATCTCACTGTATGCACTTGCTAATTCTATGCACATATTACACTAAATAGATCTATGCACATATTACACTAAATATTACACTAAATAGATGTGTCCTTATCCAGGTACCATTTAAAATTAGAAGCATATGCTAAAACATTTATCACATGTCTTCAGGACAACTGAATGCTTCTCTGTATATAAAAGATAACTTTCAGGAAAGTGTTTTCTTCTTGATATATAAACATAGATGTTAAAAATAACCAGAGTTAATAGCTATACAGAAAAATCCTAGCACTATGCAAACAGGCGTATCCAAATACTGACAAGACAAACACTTTCCTCAGACCAAGGATACAGATATTTCCTGGAAACCTTTAAAATATCTGGAAGACAGTGTTCTTGCGTTATCATTCCTTTTATAAAAGTACTTGTTGGCTCTCTAAGAGATCACCTAATTAAAGATCTAAGATTGGGCTTCCCTGGTGGCGCAGAGGTTGAGAGTCTGTCTGCCGATGCAGGGGACACGGGTTCATGCCCCGGTCCGGGAAGATCCCACGTGCTGCGGAGCAGCTGGGCCCGTGAGCCATGGCCGCTGAGCCTGCGTGTCCGGAGCCTGTGCTCCACAACGGGAGAGGCCACAACAGTGAGAGGCCTGCGTACCGCAAAAAAAAGAAAGAAAGAAAGAAAAAAAATCTAAGATATTCATTCAAAATGAAAGCCTAACTCTGCAGAGCCGAAAGCACTGAGTGGACAGTATTACAAGATATTTGCAAGATCTTAGGATAGCTTAGAAAATGGAAGGCAGAGGAACAAGAGAAGTGAATCATTTCATAGGGCAAGTTCCTTGTGAAGGATGTGGATGCTTTTCTGTTATAAATCTTGTGTAGAGAAGGCTCACCCTGTAAGTTCTCTTCCTGCACCAAGCATGGTGACATATATTGATTACTGATTAGTTGACCCACTACAGCTCTGAAATTTACTGTTCTCCCTGTTCTACAGATGGGGAGGTTAAGTCAGTGAACACGTTCCAGAGGCAGGACTAGAACCTGTGTTTCCAGGTTCCTCAGTTCACTGCTCCTCCTATCAGACTTCAGTGGAAGTCATATTCTTTTAGTGTCTCCATCAAAATTATGATAATTGCTCAGTAAAAGGTAACAGCTAGAATAAAGGTCTTCTTTCAAATGCACTGTGGCGAGTATGAACGTGCCTACTGACTCAGAGCATGTGCAGATGCAAGACATAAAATCTGCCACCCCAAGCCCTCACTACCACCACATTACCATCCGTCCAAACACAAGCAATATACAGTCATGAAATAGGGCAAGGGCAGCCACAGCAAAGACACATCTGGGATTTGGAAAATGGAAGAACAGTAGCTGTAATTGGGTCATGGCAGTGATGGTGTCTGGAGGGAACCCCTGTCCTGGTTGTGGGGAAACCCTTGACTAGGCATGGATTCTATTTACTGAGCAGAACGATCTTTCTGTTTCTCTACTGCCCCCAGCATCCCTCTCTGGGGGATGCTTCCCTGCCCAGTCTCCTTACTGGAATTACCTTAGTGGATATAGAGGAGAATACTTTCCTTGGAAGTAAATGGATGTCACAGGTCAGTTCATGCTGGTGCTAGTGTAGGTGCTGAGATGTTGGCTTGATGCTGCAGCAGTCAATCACAGGCTCCCAGTTTCTTTAGGAAAAGGCTAATAGCTCCCCTATTTCCTTTAAATTTTAACACGAATTTATTTTGTCTGCTCTTAGAAATGAATCATATCAAGTTCATCGACAAAAACGTCATATCTTTTATAATAACTATTCTATTATAAATATTTTAATCTATGTAATGCTCATGATTGAAAATAAGTAGCCCAAAATTTGAATAACAAACAATTCCCTTCCGCTCTCTACCCTACCCTCCTTTTCCCCTCCCTAAATAGAGACAACTTGAACCCTTTAACTCTTTCTTCTGTTGTTTTTATTACATCTCCAGAAAATATTGCTGTCATTTTTACTTACCACCTGTAGACATTGTCTCTTTACTTCCCTCCAAGAAGAGAGTTTACTTGGTTGCTTTTCATACTCCCCTCTGTCATCTGCCCACCATAGTTATATTTATTTATTTCTATCTACTCTGTGTCAGTCACTGTCCAAGGGCCATCTTTCCTCTGAAGCGTCCAAGAGAGGATCCTTCCTGGCGTCTCCCAGCAATCTCGACATTCCTCGCCTTACAGCTGTAGCACTCCAGTCTCTGCCCCCATTACCATATGACCTTCTTCTCCCAGTGCTTCTGTTTCTCTGTCTCTTCTCTTCTGATAAAGACACCAGTCATATTGGATTAGCACCCATCCTACTCAATATGACCTCATCTTAACTCATTACATCTGCAACAACCCTATTTCCAAATAAGGTCACATTCTGAGGTACTGGAGTTAGGGCTTCAACATAACTTTCAAGAGGATGCAATCCAAACCATAACACCCTCTTTCCCTCTTCTATTTTATTGTAATTCTTCTCATCTTTCTGTCTCTTCCTCTCTTCCTTCTACATTGTCAGATTTTTCTTCACTTTATTTCCGAAAATGCCAGTTATATTTTTATTCTGGCAATCACATGCTTAATTGATAACAACTCTTTCTCAGTCTAAAACTGTTGCTTTCTGTTCCTCTCCTGATTTTTTTCCCTTGAAGTTGTCCAAATATTCTATTTAGAATAATATCCATTTTGCTTCTTCTTTTTCTAAATTATTAGTTTTTCTGTTTGTTATCTTTTATCCTTTTCTATTCTTGGAAGTTTCTCCTTAAATCTTGGGTGATTTTTAGGTGACCCTTCATGATTAAGTACAAGACCTGGGAAAGTGGTTTTAACCAATCTATACCTATGGGTGAAGTTTATTACATGAGTTGTATTTCCATGCAGACTGACACGCACTTACCACTCTTTTCATCCTATGACTTTAAAATTTTTACAATTTTGTTATCACTATACTATGATCTCAGAACAGACAAAATATAATAGGAATATTGATGGCTTTGGTGTGTAGATTCCATCTACAATATTTGCTATATACTTATGAGGATTCTGAAAAAATGACAGAGAAAGAGACACCCTAGTTCAAGCATAGAATTTAATTTAAACTTCATTATTCCTTGCTTATTCCAAACAGCAACAACAACAAAAACAAGACCCCAGAACCTTGAATCTGTAGACTCTGATAATTTTATAAAGCTTTACAATGACATCTATTTTGCCTTCCTAATTTTCATATATTATCATGTGCTAATCAATTCAGTGTTTGACACAACAAAATGATTTGAGAAACACAACTACAGAATTACCATTTTATTCATAAGAGATTCTGGTTAATGAGGTTCACTCATATGGGTCAAGTTGATTTTGCCCATCAAGCAAGATGATTGCTTGAACAGAGAGATCCTCTTCATACATTTAAAGAGAAATGTTATCACATGACGATTATGATTAGCTTGTTTCTGCATTTTTACTCAGGTCATGTGGTTACTGATCCTCACGTGCTTCCCCTCTGATGACAAAGAGAAGTAAAGCAGGTCATCATGTTTCCATCTGTCGGATCTTCTGTAGACCAAGGAGGTGGGGTTCGTTTTTGCTCGTAACAATGAAGTATTATTTGTAGGGCTAACTATGTCTGGTTTCACAAATGACTTGCCAAGGCTGCCTTATTAATTATATGAAAATTACTCACATTTGTTACTTTAAAACGTTCTCTGCTCTTCTCTTGAAACTAGAAAGAGAAAGAGAGAACATATGAAAAAGTATCTGACTCCAGGCCTGGCAATTAAAGAAATAGAATTCAAATAAATGGCTGCCTTGGTAAAAAGTTTAAAAGTATTTATATACATGTAAATTACTTCTTTTCAGACATGGATTTCTGACTGCTTAGCAGTATCATTATCATAAAGAAATCCAATATTTCCCCTAGAGCTGGGATTGAATGAGATCAACCTGGAAAACAAAATTTGATCATTAAACAATATACAGAGGTTATCATTTCTACCAGGCAAGTCTATAAATGCCCTTAAAAAGGGGTCCTTTGTGCCAGCAGAAAATCAACTCTTAAAAACTGTGTTCTCTGTGGCAGGCAGTGAGGTGTCCAGTTTCTGTAAACCTGAAGCTTGCACTGGACAGACTTAGGGACAAGCTGGACACTCGGGCAGCACACAATTGTCACTCTCTCTGGGTTCTCACAAGGAATCCATAGTCAATATGGTCAGCCCTCTGTATCCACAGGTTCTGCACCCATGGAGTCAACCAACTGGGATCAAAAATATTTTTAAAAATTCCAGAAAGTTTCAAAAAGCAAAACTTGAATTTGCCAAACACTGGCAAATATTTACATGGCATTGACATTGTATTTACAACTATTTACACAGCATTTTCATTTTATTAGTTGTTATAAGTAATCTAGAGATGATTTAAGTATATAGGAGGATGTGTGTAGGTTATATGCAAATATCTCACCATTTATGTAAAGGCCTTGAACATCTGGATTTTGGTATCCATTAGGGCCCTGGTACCAGTACCCATAGGATACAAAGAGACGAGTGTATGAGAGTGACATAGCTGGCATTGCTAGTGAGATTTATCCACTGTCCAGACTTTGTGTCCAAGTCTGTCAGATTCAGAAGACTTCAGTCTTACCACAATACAAGCTGACCTATAAACATGCAACGTGTCTAAACTCAGACCGCTTACCACCCAGGGGTTTATACATAAGATCATACAACTTTCAGACACTCAAGGCATATCGGTTGAACAATGAGAATATTAAGTGAATAATATTTTATGTCTTCATGGGATCTATCTGAAGATTATGCCCAGACTTTACATAATATCCTGAAGTATGAAAATGTTATGTCTTAGACTGAGGGATGAAAGTGACTTAAGGCAGAAGAGACTTTCATACGCATCTTTAAATTTAGAATGATTCCAGGACGAGCTGCTCTTATGAACAAATATGTTTATGACATGCAGACATTCACATTTAGAGACAATCCAACGGAATGTGTCCTAAAGTTGTACAGGACTAAACATGTAAAATATGAGTTGGTCATCTCAACTGCTTACTAATTACAGAAAAGAACATCAAACAATAATAGAATAAAACATTTGTGATTCAAATTGCAGGTTATTAAAAAGATAATTTCATATACATTACTTTACTGGAATGTAAATTGTAACAATTACTAGAGAAAAGTTAGGTAAAAAAATGTTAAAATGAGGATATATTCTCATGATGTATTAGTATTAGAGATTATTGTGTAAACATTAAAATTATATTGATTTAGTAATGTAACTTTTTATATTAATTAAAAGGACAGCACAGATATAGATGTAGAGTATCTCAATTTGTATAAATAGTATTTAGAATAAATTAGAAAGAGGTATAACATACCACTTGATGGTGGGTTGTGGGTAATTTTATGTCTTTATTAGTCTTTCACAAACTTTCATTCATTTTGTGTTATCAGCAATACCAGCTATAGCATAAGAAAAATATTTAAACTGTCACTTCCTATTAGACAACCTGTATTACCTAATGTTTCTTCTCTGCATAATACTTTTCTTCTGACCTTTGATCTGTTTGAAATTGTACTTATTCTTCAAAGTACAACTGAAAAGTAGCCACTTCAAAATGTATTTATAACACAGAGTGTAAATAAGTAAATTAATATCTCCAAAGTTACTTAATTAAGTCTTCCCTGATTTCTTCAGTGCCAAGCAGAATTAATAACATTTTTATATGTTTTCCAATCACTGTGTGTTTATACTTTTCTGTATTCCTTACAGCAGCTCAATCACAGGGCAGCCAATGCTGAAAATATTGTCTCTTCCCCTCAACTCCAAATCCTCAGGAGAAGGTTTTATAAAATACTTATTACTCTCTTCTCCAGATAATCTCTTACAGTGACTTACAATGACTTACACAGAGGAGATATTTCAATAAACTTTTTGCTAAATTGAAATCTTTCACTCTTTTTACGAACCACTAAAAACCTTAGTTATGTGTCAAGATCAAGTGAACAAGGTAAAGAAGATTAAAAATTGAGTTGCCAAATGGTCTACATTTCTTTTGAAGGTGATTTTTTTAGTTTTTTTTCAAGGATACCTAACTGTATCGGATCTAGTCACTAACATGTTCCATTTCCAGAAATGAGATAAAACAGTGTGTATGTGTATTTAGTTCTATATAGTTATGTATACTTAATTTTATTTCCCATTTCCCCCATAAAATTTAAACTATGTTGAGAAGTTAACCACTGCCCTCCACATCTAAGTATGCATGTAAAAGTTGATGTTCAATGAACAAAATCTCCTATTATAGTCTTTTTATATTTCTTAAAGGAACACACTGGAGACATAAAGTCCCCAAGATTATTTGCAATGAGAAAAAAGAGAGATTTCTTTCACAAAGATACATTCAGGTTTTAAGATCGTATGTATTTATAATGGTTTTTAATGTACTTCTGTATTACCTTGTTGGAAGCACATGCAAACCTGTGAAGTAGGTGATTTTATTCTTAACTACACATTAAAGCAGAGGAAACAGTTGACGGGAAGCTATTTAACAAGGACTGTTTTACTTTTGGCAAATAGCATCATCCAGTTGAAATAAGGTAAGTTGAAAAAGGCTCTTTATTGTAAGGATAGAGGAATGGGCCAAAGAAGAACGTCTCTATTCTTTGTCTCCATTTCTTGGCCCCCGTTCCTGGGTTCTCCCTACATCTCCTGATGGGATTCTGTCTAGGATTCTGTCTCTCTGCCCTTTGTGGAAGTAAGAGGGGGATGTGGCGATCACAGGTCCGAGACTTACCTGCTACAGGCTCATCCAGAAGAGACAGTTTTTTCAGCCCAAATTCCAGGCAAGACGGTCTCCTTATTGTCCCATCATATCTCAAGTCCACCTCCCACACTTCAGTCCATTTGGCCACAAATAGCTGTCACAACTGAGACCTGACTGCGTGGCTGGCACATCAGTGACCATGTGAATGAACACAGGAAAGCCACCCCTGGTGGGACGGCATCCAGGAGGAATTCCATCCCCTACGAGGGCAGTTGGATGGCTCAGCTATAGTCATCCAGGTTAAAGTAACAGAACCTGGAGCAAATAGGAGGACCACTCTCAACTTCCTAACTGGAAGATTCTTGGTGAAAGGAGGGGGCAAGTTTTGACATGAATCAAGTTTAGAAGTTTAGATTGATATCTCTGGCTCAATATTCTGTTTTCTGAAGTGAGGATGAGTTTGTGTTTAAAATGAGCCTAGGAGTGTTTTCATTCAGAGACTGAACACAGCACAAAAGTGTTAGCCCTTCCCTGTTTTTGACTGAAGGGAGAGTACGGAAGGTAGAAGATTATTTTTGTACATATGACAAAGGGTCACGATAACTTTAACTGCAGCAACACCATTCTCAATTCGCATACTCTGTGTTATGTCATCTTATTAGTAACTAAAACCATGATTCTCCATTCTCCGTTTTCCAGACAAGGATTGTGGGTATAATGGTTAAGAGAGTTGTCTCAAAACATGGAGCTAATAAAAGAGAGGGTAGGGTGTATCACCACGGCTGTCACTCCAGCAGAACCAAATGGTCATGTATCTGATGTTTCCCTTGTGGAGATCCAGGCTGTCCCAGCTGCAGGCCCATTCCCACTGCCTGTTACCCACCAAGAGCAGTGGTGACTTCTGGCTGACAGTGTAAGACACAGTTTGCTGAAATAGGCGATGGTGTGAGGAGAAATCCAGAAAATGTCTCTTTGAGATTAAGAGTCATACAACAATCGAGCAACTGGGCTGGGCGCTGATTATCCCTGTATTGTGTTCATTGGTAAAATATATATTTGTCCACCTAACCTCTTGTCATGGCTGGTTTCCCTGTTCTTGACCTAAATCTTGCTTGAGATAAGTGCTCTCATGTTCAGGCCTTGTGGGCATTCAGACCCTGGAAAGGTGAGCGTTATGAAGACCAGGTGCTGACTGAGAGTAGAGAGACTAACTCTGAGAAATGAACTCAGCCTGTGGTAGGAGGGATGCAAGCAAGTTTAGGAGAAGAGCAGAAGGAAGCTGAAGAATGAGAACGAAAGGAATTTTTTTCTCAAAACAGGAAATTTTCTAATGGGATATCCAGGAAGACCAAACCAGCAAGATCTGAGAATTGCTGGATGAGGTGTTTTAGCTTCAGTCTAGAATATGGAGAGCTGGGTGTTAAGGGGTCTTTGAGAAGGACTTGAAAATATAGCCAGGTGAGTCAGAACTCAGAAGAAACCTAAGCAGAGGAGGGAGCTGCAGGTATACAGATTTTAACTTAATCACACTGTTCTCAATATTTCTGAAAATAGAATCTTCAAGTCGTGCTATACATTTAAAATTGATTCATTAGGTCATAATAACGAGACATTTCTTGGGTACTTAGATCAGAAACTGAGCATGTGCTGTGATCTCTTTAAAATTAGTAGGCAGAAGATATGACAGCTTCAAACATACAAATAACATCTAGGTTGTGCATCCTTATTCTCTGCTCTGATTCTACTTATTTAATTAGGGCTGAAGAAAATGTCATTTACAGAACTACAGTGTGTCAGATTGACAATTGACTTTATGACAATGCGCCTCTAAGTGACGCTACCGCGAAAAGACCACTGCCGACGGTCTGCGTGTGAAAATAACGATTGTAACCGACTGTCACCCCGTGCTCTTGCCTCGCTGGGAATTAACGGGCAGTCTGTGGAAAGGCAGCCCATATGTTCAAAGGTCATGATTCTGTGACTTAGGCTTGAATTTATCACAGGGATAAGGCAAGACCCACTCGCCAGGAAAAGGTCAGTTTCAGAAAGAGCATCAGAACCCGTGTGCCGGCTGGTCTCTGGTGACTTTACTAGGCGCTGCACGTCCTTTACAGCTGCCTTTGAAGCCCCGTGTCTAGTGCACTTTCTGCTTCTGACAGTAGCAGCTCCACCGTCCCAGCGACACCACTCTAATTAGGATAAAACTTCGCCCACCGAGAGGACCTGGCTCTGGCACATCACAGTCCCGCAGGAAGCAGACGTGGCACTGCCATTTTCATAAAGGAAGAGAACATTTTTTTCCAATAGATGATCATTAGCAGTCGAAGAAAGGTTAGTGGAGAGGCTGCTCTCTGGATAGAGTTAATCCAAATGCAACAGGAAATATTAAGAAAAGCGCATGCATTCTGACTGAGGCGGTCGCCCAGCATGAAATGCCAGGATGAGGCAGTTATCCTCTTTCAGAAATATTTTGAAGCACCAAATAAAACAACCTTATTTTAACCTGGTCTTAGATTAAAATAGCTTTTCCAGTGGGTTGTGCCTTTGAGACAGGCTACATTTCAGCATCACACAAGAAATTTGCAGAGATTCAAGTGGCATATCAGAGATAAAGAATCAAGTCTGTAGTTGTTTAGACTATAGCCCTTAAATAGTGGGGGTCATTTATTCTTGTAATCGATAATGGAATTAAAACTTCTTTTTTGTCTGTTAATATATAGCACTGACTTATAATTGATTTGATACAGAGATACTGACAGAGTCATGTAAAAAAACTCAGTGTTTGAAATAGAAATTTAAAACACATACCATTAGAGCATCTCTGTAAAGAAACAAAACAATTTTTAAAAAACCTCCCAACTTCTCAACCTCTACTGTAAGCACTAACCTATTAAATCCCCTCCCCTGATGATGCAAACACATGATCTATCCCCATTTGGAAAATTCAGAATTCAAATGTGAGTTTGGAAATTTAATTCTTACTGCAATAAGCATGCTTTTAATTTAAACTAAATGAATAGTTTATTTCACTCCTTCTATATACTAAATTTTATTAATCTCTTATAATTTCAATTTTTGAGATTTTATTTAGGTGAAGAGAAATTTTGGAAGTTGTGATCAATTGGAAGAAATTGAAATTTCCTTAGGAAATCACCTTGTTTATTTGCTCTATACACATACATCTGTCATGAATTATGCACTCATCTACAAACCACCCAAATCATAGAAGCCATATTTTAAAAAGGATTCCTGAGGTGTTGTTTTTTATTTCTTTGGTGGTGGGGAAACAGTTCTAATATTAATTCACCTTTTGAAAACTTGCTCACTCATAATAAATTATATCCAAATAATTATATTTCCTGTTTGTATGGAAAAGTTGTTTGTATTAATAAATCAATTATGAATAACTCTCTTGAATATTTAAACCAGTTCAGTAGCTGTTCTGGTTTACGTGTCAGAGTATGCTCACATTTAAAGTAAGTTTATTAAAGTTACACAGAAGATGAAATAATCCCTTGGTCAATTTTAGGTTTTTTTATATCTATTTATTCTTTATTTGTTAATAAATATTTATATAAACATACCAATTTTCCTTAATATCATCTTTTATTTTCTATTAATATTTCACTTACATATCAAATATTTTAATCTAATTTCTCAATTACAGTCTTTGGAAAAGTTTAACACAGAAAAAAATTTCCTCTAAGAATTCTGTACCTAAAAGTCTCTTCATTTAAAACGGCAACAACCAAACAATGAATTTGTTCTGTATTATGCTTAAATATTAGATGTTAATCATTGAGTCTGTCTTTTTTTAGAACAATTGACCATCTTTTCAAGACTTCTTTCAGAGGAAATGCCTAGTGAAAGTCTTAGAAATACACTTATTTTTAAGAACAAAAGAGTTCAGAAGTAACATAAAAAATTGTTGAAGATAGGAATTACAAAGCACTAAATAGAAAATAAAAATTGAATGTGATTTCAGGTAAAAGTACAAAGTTGCGAAAACTAGTCACGAATAAAAATGCCACTTTGCCTTTCCTAGTATCTAGTACGTTTAACACTGAATTTTTAACTGGAACATGCCATTAAGATAGTCTCTAATCGTGTTATATCTCTTTATGATAACATGTAGATTTTAATTAAGATCAAGTTAGGGATGTGACATTTTTTCAACTAAGCTAAAGCAAGAGTATTTGGTTTCTTCCCATAACATTAGGGGGCGACCTCCCCAAGGGGACAGCCTGCCCAGCAGCCCCAGTGAGACTCAAACCTCAGAAAAGCAGCCTCTGCAACACATTGCCAATAAAACATTTGTCTTATGGTTTTCCCTGATCTCATTCTGTTTCACAAGTTGAATATGGATAAGCCTGGTCAGTGTTGAAACTAGAGGTCAAGGTTGCTTCGGGAACTGCTTGAAGCCACTGATCATTTGTCAGCCAGATACCTCTTCCCTTGAAGCAGAGGATGAGGGCAGAGGAAACAGGATATCAAACCAGCAGACTTGATTGGGGTTTTGTGAGCTTCACATATATGTGTATGCTCCATATTATTGATATATATATATATATATATATATATATATACACACACACATACGAGAGACAGAGAAAGAGAATATGTATGTATGTGTGTGATCGATTTGGATTTCTATTTGTTGTCATTGCATCACACACACACACACACACACACACGCATCACTTCATAATGAGGTCTACTGGACTTTGGAGTTCTGCTACTCTGGCTAAATTCCAAGGTATGTGATTATATTTCCCTTGTTCGAATCCCTTCCCTACTGTTAATTTAAGATGAAATGGCAGTCTTCAGTTTTACGTACCACCTCCCTCAGCTGACTGAAATAAAGATTGCCTGGTAGCAATCCTGGAATGAGTGAATGAAGGGCGTGAACCGGGCATCATTATATTGATATTTCCTGATAAAATGAAACAAAAATCTATATATTTTATATCACAGCATGAAACTGTGCACATAATGTAGCAAATGTGAACCATACTATGTTGATGTTTGTATCAATATTGTTTAATTACTCTTACTTTACAAAATTGACGACATTATTTCGCTGCAGAGCAAGGAGGATAAAAAGGAAAGAAAGGTTAGGTGGGTAAATGTAGAAGTATTGAGTATTCATGGTGAATAATGAAAAGGTTTGCATCAAGCTGCAACTATTATTCAAGTCTTGTGTCATGACTAAACAATTAACTCACAAGCTTCACTGGAAAAATGCTCGACTTTGACTTAAACTACAGTATTCGGCTAACGGTCTCTCTTTTCACCAGTGAGTCTGGCTTTAGGGGTGTTTGCCTAAAACAAACACATTTTTTAAAAACCATGGAAATGCCACTTATTTTACATATATACATATAATTTATATGACTTATGCTTATGGTTGTTATTACTTCCAACAACTCTGTGAGGCAGGTTTTAATTGGTTCAACTGCACGGGTGTAAAAGCTGAGTCTCAGAGGTGTATATGTCAGAATACAGGACATGCTAATTATATACACTCGTGCTGAGATTGGAACACAAATTTTTCTAACCCAAAATCCATTGATACAAACATATAAGCATCTAGGATAATCCTAAATGCTAAAGAAAATCTTACATTCTGGGTGGACTTGTGTCTCCCATATTCATTGTCAATATTCTGCTGCCTCCGGTCACCCTATGGGTTGTATCGATACCATCTTTGTACTGATTGATTTCGTTTTTACTGGGATCCAAGCAGAAGGACTCATCACAGAGACTCAGTTAAGGGGACCAAGTGTACGAGAGCCACTCTGAGGAAAAAGAGTGACAGCCTGATGCTCTGGGGCAAATAGAACAAACAAATGAAAACAATCTATGCCTGAAAAACTGAGACTCGGTTCTTGTCCTCATGTGGGCACCAACCAACCCTCCAGTCTGGGGCATGTCACAGAGCCTTCATCTTCTCGTGAGATGCAAGACACAAGGGCAGGCTTTCCCTTCTAGCTTTCCAATTTCTTAAACTTATGTTAGTCAACAATCTGAAGAATGACATTAATAAAGTGATTTAAAAATTTGAGAGACCACAGTCTAAATCTTGGTGCAGGTACATATTAGCTATGAGACTTTGGACAAGTTATATAATCCTTTTTAGCACTGGTTTGTTCACATAGGAAGTTAGTACTAACTACTCTATGGATTTACTGAAAGGATTAGAGACAGGGCAGAGAGTCTACTGGTCAAAGTGTCTGTGGACAGAAGACAGAAAATTACTGCAGTGGTGATTGGTCATTGCTTATTTGATTCAGTTGTTCATCTAAAGAGCTGAGTGCTACCCCTGAATGTGCCCCCAGATCTCCCTTTATTACTCATCCTCGTCTTCATAAGAACTTGGAATTCATAACACACGCCTGTCTTTCTGTGTTATCCTTTCAGCAATTTAACAATTTATGTGAGGACTGGCCTTTCCTGTGGTCAAAAATCAAGCTGATAATAATCTTTCAAATCAGCTCTAGCTCTCTAAGAAAAAAGCTGTTTTAACTGAAAGAATCTCCTTTTAAAGTGCAGGTTTCCAGAGAGTGGCCACCTTAATTTTTAGTTTCGCTTTCCTCAGAACCAATTAATGGGAACCAGGCTGTGCATTTGGTGAGAGGGAATGAAGGTTTAAACGTTTAAAGAAAGGATGGAGTGAGAACTTCAAAGGGAAGAGAAAGAAGCAGCATGGACTTCTGTAGCTCCTCTTGTCTGTAGTGTAGTTCTCTTCCATCCTATTGGTCTTGTGTGTGAACCCATGTCCAAGACCAGGTGGAAGAGGCCTCAGCTTTGGAGATTTGGCTCCAAGTTGTAATTCTGCCAGGAGCCTATTCCTTGACCTTGGACATAACCTTGAACTTCTGGGACACAGTTTATTTTGTTAAGATTGGTGTCATCTCTGACTTACTTAACTAAAAGTTTCAAATGTGGCTCAAATGAGATGAAATATATGGAAATATTTTGCACATAGAACTCCTTATGCAATGGGGAGTTATTATTTCCAACATTTTAAAATACATTCTGTACTTTTTTCCAGCTTCTTATATTATCCAGTTTCTTCCAGTAGTACTACTTCTTTTGGAGGGCCACAAGATTAGATTTAATTGTCTTTAGAATTAGGCATATTTCTTATGTAAAATTAATAAGATTGTATGTAAATGCAAATTTATGTAAATATCATGCAAATGAAAATTCAATGCATCATGATGAGCTCTCTATAGAATACAGAAAACAGGCATGGCTCCATTTACAGGAGGAAACATAAGCTCAGACATACAAAGTCTATGGCATAATTAATCATATGCAATATTATAACTGTGGTAAGCCAAATTTCCAGTAAATAAAAAATGAATTATGAAGCATATATACTTTTAATTTGATAAACTGTCTTAGGGTTTGTGATGTGTGTGATCACCCCAGCAGTTGCCAGGGAGTTGGGTGTGATTCTCTTGTTCCCTCTTAGGTGGTATTGGAATTAGGACACAGTGGGGGCAGAATAAGTGGCAGAAATAAAGACTAAAAGGGTTCTCAAGTAAACATACGAAGTCTTTGAGTTATGGTCTCTAGTTTGTTTTCATTTGTAGTCTAGTACAATGTCTGTATCGTAATAGGTTTTCCATTAGCACTTGCTGGTATTTAGTATTCTATAATAAATCATCCTGGACATATTTATTTATTCAGTAGAGGTTTAATAATTACTTAATATGCACAAAATGGGGCACAAAATGCAAAGGATAGGTCTTTGCTCCCATGAAGCTCTTGGATAACTGGGAAGATAAGACAAGAAGAAAATTCATTAAAATTCATGATAGAAAACCAGAATAGGTTCATGATGGCTTTGGGGAGGTGATAGTGTCGGATTGGGGTATTGAAAGATAAATAAAATTTTTAACCATCATATATGTTTAGGATTTTGTTAAGACCTCTTTTCAGAAATAATTAATTTTCAGACTAACTTGATATCAAGGGGCCTTCATAAAATTTCTACAGGCTTAGCTTCCTCTTTAAAAAGAGGTTTTATTATTCAATATACTCTATGTGGTCTCTAGGTATTCCATTTATTAGACAAATAATTTTTAATACCTATTATATTGAGGCACTGGGTGTTAAGAATATAAAAGTTAACAAGGTACAGTTAATCCCTGGCCTCGTGGAGCATTTAGATTAGTGGAGGAAATAGATACTAAATAATTGAATATATATGTGATATATATATATATATATATATATATATATATATATATATATATATATATATATATATATATATATAATGATGGTAGTGTGAATGCTATGAAGGAAAAGAGTAAGACCCTGGAATATTTCTTGAAATGGGAAGTTTATCATATGATGGGTGTAACGATTAGGAGGTCACCAAAAATAAATAAAGCAATAAAGGAATAAAGCAATAAATACAGCAGAAAGAGGGATGGTTTAGGATTCTTTTAAAGGGACAGGATGCTGACAGGTGCCATGTCACAGTGATGGTCTTGCAGACCTGGATACTCTGCACACTGAGGATTCTGAAGAGTTCACGGTCAGCATATAGTACTGGGATATTTCACAACACGCTCAGAAGAAAACGAAGGTGATTAAGACTAGACTAGTGACAATAGAGGTTGAGATAAATGGACATGTGTGAGCAAACCTTAAATAGAAATCATTGAACTTGGTGGCTGTTCAGGTATGTTAACAGAGGAAACTATGAAGGATGACTTCCTATATATTGTTGTGAATAGTTAGGTGTGTAAGAATACCCTTCACTGAGAAGAGGGGCACTAGAAACTGAGCATTGTTTTATGGGGTGATATTAAATTGTAATTTTTTCCACGTGGAGATATTATGGATGGCTGGACATATATGTTTGGAACTCAGAACAAAGTTCTAGAAATAGCACATAAATGTGCTAGCCATGAACTTATTAGTGGTAATCACTTATAGTGATAGTAAAAAGCATGGGAAGAGAACGGACACATTGTGAAGTAGTGCATAGTGAAAAGTGGGTATAGAGCAAGAGATGCCCACAGAATGAAGAGCAAAAGGCGAGCAGTAAAGGAAGGAGAGAAAAACTGGGAGAAGCCCTGAAAATAGGAAAACTATGAAATATAAAGCGACAGAGTAACTCAAGAGGGGGAGTGCGGCATCCCCGGTGTGGAATGAACTGAGAGAAGCTGGTAGCATAGCTGTCTCCTAAGTAAGTCAGTCTTGTCCGTTTCTCCCTCTCCCACCCCAAAAGGAATAGAGAAAGGGGGGAGGAACACAGCCAAACAAGCAGAGGTAAGCACACCTCAGCACTCTGCTAGATGTATGGTGTTGGGCCAATGCCCTGACCACTCGGAGCCTCTTGGTCACCACTGTATAACGAGGATACCCATGCGTTGCCATAGAACATTGGGTTTATAACGTGTGACAATGTGTGCAAAGTTCATGGCAATATCAAAGTTACACTGCCCTAACCCAAACTCTCCCCTTTGCTCCTACTTTCTCTCCCAACAAATGCATACAGACCTGGGCTTTCATTTCCTCTTTTCTCCATCTCCAGGAAATGTTCAAAACATGTTGGAATACATAGATTATAATAACTTCTCTTAACTGGTGTATACGCATAGGCACACACACAGGTATAATTTACAAAGCCCCAAATTCCAAAATGGAGACATTTTACCTACCTGAGGGCAAGTGCTTCTAGCTTAATGCTACAGAATTTTAAACTATGAACCAAAAAATGAACAAAACAAAAAATATAGCCAGTGGATTTGTAAATATTTGTTTAATTACCAGAGTCAAAGAGGAAATCAAAGAACGAAATAATTAGAAGATAATAAACACTGAGTAAAAATGTGAACTCAGTGTAAGTCTTAAAACACTTTGCATATATCTAACCAAATAGATACTAAAAATTGAACCAAACAGCCAGCCTGAAAGTGAGACAAAACCAAAACAGAAGAGAAGGGCTGTCTTCATCCTGAGAGGGGGCCCCCCATATCTCTGGTTCTCTCCCCAGGAGCGTGATGATACGCTTTGTGACACTCAGAAGTCGGATGTGGCCATTGCCTTTCTTTAACCAAATGACGTGTGTCATTGCACGTTCGAAGCTCTAAAGGCCAGGTTCCATCGGTTATCCTGTCTCTTCCCTGTGGGGAAGCCACGGCAGTAATCCACGATGCTTTCTGGGGTCAGGACAACACAGAGAAGTGCTCCCTTCACCTTGCTGTGGGCAGAAAGCATGAGCAAGAGGTGGGTTTGATGCTTTAAGCCACTGAGATTTTGCCTTGCTTGTTACCTCAGAATCCCTATATCCTGACGGCCATGCCACTCAAATAAGTACAAACACTGAAAAGTCCTAAAAATAACAGCAGGAATTAGTAAAATAGAATGACCCACGCCACAGAAAAAGACGAATAAATAGGGCTTCCCTGGTGGCGCAGTGGTTGAGAGTCCGCCTGCAATGCGGGGAACACGGGTTCGTGCCCTGGTCCGGGAAGATCCCACATGCCGCGGAATGGCTGGGCCCGTGAGCCATGGCCGCTGAGCCTGTGCGTCTGGAGCCTGTACTCCGCAACGGGAGAGGCCACAACAGTGAGAGGCCCGCGTATCGCATTAAAAAAATCAAACAAACAAAACAAAAAAAACCGATGAATAAATAAAAGACCTCTGATAAATTTCTGATTTATTAAATTTTTAAAAATAGAGAAAGAATACACAAAATTTAGCAACAAGGGGGTAAACCACAATTCTAGAGGAGATACACTTTAAGAAAGTTTTATGAATGTTATACATTATATAAAACCTTATGTTAATAAGTGTGAAAATATACTGAAAAATATTTTTAGGACAATGTAAATAATCAAAAACAATTGTATAAAAAAGTATATGGTTCATATGTTTTAGGAACTCTATAGAGTTTTCAAGGAATACATACTTTCTAAAGTATTTCAAGCTTCAAAGCATAGAAAACGATCAATATTTTTTTAAAAACCTATATAACATAGGTATCTATAGCGGCATTAATGCAAACACACACACATCAGAATTTCAAGGTCACATGGTTGCTCCAATACTGCCAAAATATTAATGCCTATTTCCTAAATAATGTGTAAAATTCATCTAAGTAATAGGTTAAAAGAGAAACTACATCCACTCTTTTTGAGTGGCAATAAAATTAATTTTAAAATGTAAAATATTTTTCCTGATTAAAAGGAGATGTCAGTAAATTTGATATGGAAGAGAAATATCTTAATATAAGTGGAATATATCTCACACTGGAGTATCCTAATTAATGCAAAACCCAGTGGAATTCCTATTAAAGTGAGGTACAAAACAATCAGTCTCTTCATCACTACTATAATTCAACATTGTTCTTGAACTTCCAGCCAATGCATTAGGCAAGAAACATAAATACCGAGTATAAAGAATGGGAAGAATACCGTTACACTCAAAAGGTATGGCAATGTAAATAGAAAGTAGAGTAGTATCAAATGAGGAATTGTTCAAATTTTTAAACATTAATAAAAGGGAAAGAGTGACATTCAAATTTCATCTTTTAAAGATTAGATATGTTACATGTATAGCTTCCAGAGCAAGAAATTGTATTGAGTTTGCATCCAGTGAGTGCGAGTTAATGAAAACAACCCAAAAGAACATGTCTGTTAATTATATTTCTTATAAAAATAATAAAGTATTATTTAATAAGAATATTAGAATTTGTCAAAGAATGCTGTTACAAGGAGTGAGCCCTTAATAAGGGCTGAGTCCTAGTTCTAAAGCCGTGCCCATCACAATTTATCCCCAGACGTTTTTTTTCTGTTCAAGACTTAAAGATACGTCAGAAAATTGCAATCTCTTTGATTAAAGTGTTTTGTAAGAGTTACTGTCACTCTCTCCACACTCGCTAACTAATGTTTTCAAACTCTACAGGAGATGAAAGTCAAGTCCTTTGCTATTTTAAAGCATGTCCCTACCAGCCTATCTGACAAACAACATGTTTTCTCTGCAGTAACTGAGCAATAACCCCCTCACCTCCACCACCACCTCCTCCTCCCAATTTTGAGATCTGTTGCTTTTTTTTAATATGGAGCCATAAACCAGATGGCGTAGCAAGATTGAGCATCACCTATTGCATTTGTACTCCCAAAGCTAAGTATGAGAGTATGAGTATAATTTGATAAATATTTTCAATTCTATGAAATCCTTTATCGCATTTATTATTGCTAATTTGTTGGGTGTTGTCATCTGGACCAGAAGTATTCCTTTTAAGTGACTCTATTAAAGAAACTCTCCATGAGATCAGGATCAAAAAGAATTTCGCTTCTGAGTGACTTGTTTGCTCTTATCATATGGAGAGTTAACTCATGTAATTGTCATGTTTGATCTCTGTTTTGGCTACTAGGGAACTTGCACTCCATCTAGTACACAGTTTTATGATAAGTGTCTCTGTGTGCTGGATTTACCCTGGCTGCAAGCAATTCTACCCTCTTACTTCTCTCATACCTAATTCCATCTTTACTTTTTATTTTTTTTATTGAGTTTTTTGGCATATGTATGTTATCTAACTTATTTTTACAATGAACTAAGCACTATGCATATACAAATATTGCTTAAATTTCACAAGTTTGCATTGCACATCATTTTCTATTTTCTTCCTACTTTCTTCCCTCCCCATTCTCTATATCTTTCGCCTGTAACAATCATTCCTCAAATCAGAATAGTTTTGATCAAAGGAATAAGCCTTAATAAGTTATAAGCAGGCTTCCCTCTGTGAAGATGGTGGTTACTTTTCCTGTTACGGATCTGGAGGCTTTTTTACCAACACACGGGCACATATCTGAAGAAAATGAAAGAGGATAATTTTTATCAAGAACAAATGCAGACCAGTCCTTTGGGATGTCCGAGTACCCATAAGATCTTATGAACCACTAATTGCTTTAAATACAAATCTTGAAAGTGGTCCAGGGGACAGTGAGTCTGTACAGTTTCTTATTAGCTGAATCAATATCGATGCTTTAAAAATGGGCAAGAACATGAAGACTTTGAAGCTTCTTTTGTTACAAGGAAACCAAAATAGAATATTAAATATTTAAAAAGTAGGTCAGACTTAATAAATGCGTTTTCAAGTGCCCCAGCCTTTAAATTAAGCCCCAGTATGGAAGAGATGGATTAGAAATGAGTTATCAGCAGCCACACCAGTCTATGCTGGTGCTCTTGTTATGTCAAACTTCTATTTACACAGAAATAGCCTAATGAGAATTTACATCTAAAAGCCACAATAAGGACGCAGAAAATTAAATGCCTAATTCTCAGCAGAGGCAACTGTGCAGGGAGGCTGGGGATTAAGCCAAGACCTGGTGTCATAAAGTCTGGGGAGCACAGCTACAGGGAAAAGAGGCTGTAACAAACACACACACCCTGCCACTGAGCTGTCAGAATCCCCGTCCTGCTTCTACCACAAAATGACAGGATTTTCCCCACTGTGTTGAGAATGATGTTTTCCAGTCTCTGCTAACAGGCTCTGGGAATCCGGTGGTTTTAATGAAATACACCATGGGCTCTGCAATCTTTCAATGCACTAGATAGCAGGATATATATTATAAACTTTTCTCTGTCACTGTTTCTGGGATGATATTACTGGCTGTGTTCCATGAAGACCGTCTTCCTGGGGAAGGGGGCGGACCAGAACTGTCAGCAACTGTCTCTATCTGAAGCAAAGACCAGAAGACTCGGCTGATACCCGTCTCTTGAATAGAGCAGTAATGAACAAGGCACGGATCAACCCTGTATTTAAACTCTATCAATCTGTTACCAGTGCTTTGCATCACTATTGCCTGCAGTGCTGCTGGGCAATCCATATTGATCCCCAGCTACACTCAGTTGCTTTAACTTTGATCGGCACAGGTACCTACGAAAAGCACCAGATTCGTCCAATGAGAGACAATTCTAAAAATCATCTGGCATAGGTACTTCTGAATTCTGGGTGCATGTTAGAACAATTAGGGAGTTATTCTAATCCTGGCTTAGAAATAACCATGGCGAGACCTCACTCCAGATCAGCTGAATCTGAACCTTTACCTTTGGGGCCCAGGTATCCTATTGTAAAATACATCCCAGGTGAGCCTAAAGTTTAATCCAGAGTGAGAATATTTTAAGTTCTATCCCTGCCAGACATATGGATGGGCTTCAACACCGTATACAAGAATCTGTCTACTCTGTAAGAATTATTTCACTTTATAACCTACTAATGCAAAAGGCCACCAGTCCATTATTTCCATTTCAGAAAACTCTAATTTTTCTAAACTCCTTATAGTAAAAAAGTTCTCCCCTGCAATGTTCACCCTTTGGAACCACAGAGAATACATTTCACCCCTTTCTATATTTGAAGATAATTGTCATTATTATGGCTCCATTGTGTTTCTTTTCCCAGGTACCTTGACTTTCTCCTTGTGGTTCCAAGCTGTTTGTCCAGAGGGACACAGCTTCCAACTAAAATGAACAAGTAAAGTGAAGAAAGCTCCCTGGGTCTGATGGGTGAATGTCCTTGGTTACATTTGAGAACAGTGTCTCAGAAGGGCACTCGTGGATATAAGAGAAAAGCCTCAGAAAATCCCTCAAAAGCAAAAAGGTAAACCTTCTACAGAAGTATTCCTATGGAACACTGTTTTAACTAAAATTCTCATATCTGAACTAGGCCACTGAAAATTTTGTGGCCTTGAACTGAAATAAATTTGTTTACCTTGCAAGTTAATCATCCCTGCATTTTTCAAAATCTTGTAAACTATGGATATGCTTAGAAAACACAAAGATTCATGATCTCTTATATTCCTGTGCTATTTTAAGCTAAAATATGTTTAAAATTCTAATATCGATAATATTGTCTTCCTTGCATCCACCAGTCTCCTCACACTTTTAAATTTGATTTTAAAACATTATAGACATTATTTTCTAAAAGCTTCACCTTGAGGAAATTGTAATAAAATATAAAGAGAAGAGAAATTAATTTTAATGCATCTTTTCTTTAGCTGTATAATAACAGGACTATTATGTTATTTGAAGAATAACATTATGTTTAGGGTTTAATTACTTACATGGAGTGCACAAATCATCTCATTTAATTCTAAAAACACCTCTATAAATAGGCATTATTATGATTGCCATTTTACAGATGTGAATAGAAAGTTTCATAGAGGATAAAAATTTAAGCAGCCCAATAAATTGTGAATTTGCATTGATTTTAATTATTTTAATTCCAAATAGATTCATCTTTCCACATTTTCATATAAGCCAAAAAGGGGTACACATTCCTCTCTCAAACGTCAAGTGCTCCCCACATATATTGATACATTCAAAAAAGTGAGAAAAATAATTAATTACCACATTATCACAGTGAGAGCAGGGAAGAATGTGTAAACGAAATGTGTCTTTACTGAATTTCCAAAAAGCTGGAGCTACAATGACCCCTTAGTATATTTTTTTTTCTCTCTGTGCATGCATGTTTAAAGTCCTCTTCTAGGTCACTGAGGTCCATTGATTTCTAGAAAAACAGCGTCTACCTATCTTCACTTGTAAATTATGTATTTGTAGTCTCCCCTGTGCAGAACCTTAAACTGCAGAGGAACAAATGGTCTGCAAAACCAGGGAGACAAAGCCTCGCACAAAGGGCTTTCTGATAAAGGCAGCTTCTTCTCCAGGCTTTGTCAGCTGCCTCTCTGTTTCAACTTAAAATTTCCTTGTTCCTAACACCTTTAAACTAGAATGAACTTTTCTACATCTTTCATTAGGTTCAAGATCCCAGCCACCGGGGGATCTACCTGTTCACCTGTGTTTACCTTTACAGCCCAGGAGTCCGGCACTGTGCCCCACAGTCAGAGACACTCAGTAATTGTCTATTAAACAAATAAATAAATGAACTAAGAAATGAATGAAAATGCAAACTGGGGCACGTTATGGGGTGAGAGAACCAGTGCCTGGGCACAAACCCCTATTGATCTTTAGTTCCTTGACAACAAGATTCCTATCATAAAAAAAATGTATGACGAGGACTCAGAGGAGGGAGAAGATACAACCAAAAGGCAGGTATGCTTTCCGAACTTGCTGATTACCCTGATAAATCGCAGGCAGAAGTGACAAAACTGAATTCATTATGAGGCGTACACATTCATTCATTCATAAACAACTCCTGAATGCCTCCATTGCAGACGTTCTTCCGTTCTCCAGGACACCCAAGGGAATTGAAACAAGACACCTGCCATTGCAGATCTCACATCTGGGGGTTATGGTCCTGTCCCAAACCTACATCTGCAGAATCCTTTCCAGAAAGGAAATGAAGGTCACTATCCTTCTCATAGCTCAAAACACCAGGTAGAAGGATGTGGAATGAGAGAGCTGTGGTTTGCTAAGCTGAAATCTGAAAGCAAACAAGCAAGCAAACCAAACTTCTTGATTTCTGAAAGAAAAACACATATATATCGAACAAAAGATTGTTAAAAAGAGAGCGAAGGAAACTTAAACAAGCAAGCAAATGGTGACATCTGAACACAGAATAGAATGGCATATAGCACAACAAAGGAGCCACTGATTAGGTGCAGCCTCGGTGAGGTGAAGGGTTAATACCCGCTGCCCTGGCTGGAAGGTCAGAGGTCCGCAGAGGGCATCCAATTACCAGTGCAATTGATTCTGTCCTGGTGATATTTTTCTGACAACATGCAGTGTGTGAGAGGTGAGTGTCAGGGGCACCTGTGTCTGTGTAGATATCCACATGCTTGGGGATGATGGTAGCCATTGCATCCCTGAAGCCACAACCTGTCCTTGCCAGGACAGCAGCAGCCCTGACATTGCAGGGCAAGGCAGGGGGAGGTGTCTTGCAGAGCTCTGAGACCATGGCTGTCACTCAAGGAATCATTAGAAATGAAAGGGAGGCGGTGACGCTTGTTGTGTTGTCATCACACTGCAAGAAGGCTGGCTGCCGACCAAATTAGCTTGCTTAGGGAGTGTGAATCAAAATGACATGTAATCTGAATGTTAATGAAAATTTTCTCTTGCTTCAGGCTTCAGATCCCATCCAGAAAGCTGGCATCTGGAAGACATTATCTTCTTCCTCTCTCTCTCTCTCTCTCTCTCTCTCTCTCGCTCTCGCTCTCGCTCTCGCTCTCGCTCTCGCACTCATTTTGAATTTTCAAGTTTACATACACTGTAAAAATAACTTTTAGCCAACAGTGCTTGGACAGCTGATGTTTAGTAAATCATATAGCTGAGTCAGTGGTGGAGGACCTTCCCTGAGGAAGAAGATTTCAAGATAGTAATACATTTCTTTACTTCACTGTGTGTCTATGAAATATGGCAACTCTAATCCCAAGTAAAAATACTTATGAAACGTAAGTCTAATCATCATTGTGAGGGAAGCTGCATTTTTGTTTCCTCCTACACATTATAATACAAAGTGTATCACATCTCATGTGATGAGGTATTAGCAGCGCTTGTTTTAAAACGGCTAACTATGTGTAACCACCCAGTAGTATTTATTTATTTATTGCAAAGGCCTGTATCAAATTGCTTAATGTCAAGATTGTTTATGGCTTGCTATAAAATATTTTAAGAAATTTGATTTAAAAATAGCAAAATCAGGTAAGCAGAGATATACAGGTGTGGAAGAATGTTGATGCAATTTATTCACACTCTGACTGGTAGTCTTTTGTTAGTGGAGGTATATTAGAGTTCATATTTCTAAGTTAAAAATACAGAAAGATGTCTCCTTGATAAGCAGTACTCCGGTTCCACTGGGCATGGGGAGTATTAGAACAGGCTCTGTGGAACGAGATGCACGGTATTTCTTTCTGTGTTATATTCATTCTTTTGTGAATGTAGAAAAGTTGGGATCATAGGAAACTAATCCCAGAGTTTATCTAACAGAGAACCACCTGTGTGGTTTCTAAACCATAATTGAGCCAAAATTGTTCAATACTTTTTTTTTTTTTAAAGAGAGATCACTTGTCTGGAAGAAAAGAGACCTGGTATTCTAGTTCTAGTTCCATAATTATTATCTAGTTTTAGAACTTTTGAAAATCCACTTCATTCCCACATTTATAATATAAAATGTCATAAATATTTTATTTTTTTAATTTTTATTTTATATGGGAGTACAGTTGATTAACAATGTTGTGTTAGTTTCAGGAGTACAGCAAAGTGATTCAGTGATACATACACATGTATCTATTATTTTTCAAATTCTTTTCCCATTTAGGTTATTACAGAGCATTGAGCAGAGTTCCCTGAGCTATAATATAAATAATTATTTTAGATTCTTGTAATTCTAAAATATTAATGGAGACACTTAGGACTCATGAACTTATATATGAATAATAATAAACAGCAACAGCATATTGTCACTTTACTACATGCCAAGGACTGTGCTAAATACCTACTAAGCATTACTTCATTTAATTTTCACACTAAGGCTATAAAAAATATTCTTTGTTTTAAGGTGAGAAAGCTGAGACCTAGAGAGTTTAAGTAACTTATTCGAAAGCACAAGATACTACACAGCATAGTTTGATTTGAATCCAAATCTCCCTGATTCTGAAATATATTTTATTAACATTACATTCTGCTACCTCCTTTAGTGGTTCAGAAGCCTGTCAAAGTTTCCAAGGTAGTTGCTGCAAATTTGCTGTTTGAAAAAAAATAAATGAATACATAAATCAAATTAATGCGATAGGTGATTGTGCTTTCAAGCAACATTTTGTTCAAAATCTATATCTCAACATAATACATGAAATTGTTCTTTCCCTGTGGCCCTGGTGGCCATTCTCAAATATCAGCTCTAGAATGGCTTTAGCTGTGGGAGCATAGGAATAATTATCGGCAATCTACTCTATGTCAGGGACTGCACTGTGAAGTTTTAATCCTCCCAACAGCTCCACGGAATAAATATCAAAATTTAAAGGAAGAGAAAACTATGATATAGCTGCAATTAATGAGACATAGCTGGAAAAAGCTGCTAGAGAAAAGTACGGCAGCATGGTTATTTTGTGGTTATTTTTAAATTAGGCTTTATTTTTCAGAGGAGTATTAGATTTACAGAAAAATTGGGAAGATAGTACAGAGAGTTCCCATATAGTCATACAGAGTTTCCCCTGTATTAATACTTTACATTACTTTGTTACATTTGTTATAATTAATGAAAAGATACTAATAAAGTATTATTAACAATAGTCCATACTGTATTCACAGTTCCTCAGTTTTCACCAAACTGTCCTTTTTTTGTTCCAGGATTTATGCAGCACAACACACTGTATCCAGCTCTCGTCTCCCCTTAAGCCCCTCCTGACTGCGGCAGTGTTTCATATTTCCTCTTGTCCTTCATGAACTTGATCGTTTTGAGGAGCTCTGGTCAGGGATGCTGTAGGATTTTCCTCTGGTGGGATTTGTCTGGTGTTTTACTTATGGTTTGACTGGGGCTCTGAGATTTGAGGAGGAAAATCACAGGAATAAAGTGCCATTTTCATCATATTACGTCAAGGACACATAATAGCAACATAATTTATGAACTTTGATGTCGACTTGGATAACTTGTCTGAAGTGGTGGTTGTCAGGTTGTTACTGTAAAGTTACTCAAACCACCCCTCTCCCCCTGGATTCCTCTTCAGAAGGAAGTCTCTGTGTAGCTCACGCTTGCAGAGTTGGAGTTGTGATCTCTCTTCTTTAGGGCTGAATAGCTATATAAATTATTTGGAATTCTTCTGCATGGGAGGTTTATTCCTCCTTCCTCATTGATTAATTTATTAAGTCATTTATCTAGATCAGCATGGACTCATGAATATTTAGTCTACACTTGAGTTATAACCTAATATGACTTTACTGGATTTGTGACACAGACCATTCCAGCCATGGGGCTCTCTGTGTGGCCCCTGACCCCTCTGACATGCCCCATCAGTGTGAGCTCTCATTGTTCTGTTTGGGAACTTCCTTGCTTCCTGACACTGCAGGAGGCTCCAACCACGCTTGTCTTGCATGCTTCCTGGCCCAGTCCTGGAATCAGTCATTTCTCCAGGAAGCTTTGGTTTCTCTTTTTGGAGATAGGCATTAGAAACAAAGATCTGGGCATGAGGTGGGCTCCTTGCTCCTGAAGAGTTGTTTCTTTTGTCCTTTAGAGCAAAGGAATATATGTGCATCTATTAACCTGTGTATATATAAATAGCTATAACTATTTCCATATGTAACCATCTGTAATTACACTGAGTTCTCACTGATGTCTCCAACTTTAATCCATTTCCACTTGGATCATTTTAGCCTCCCATCCTTGCATGTCTGTAAATTCCCTCTCCTACCATCTTCTGTCTATTTCCTTAAGTGTTCAACTCCTATGTACCTCCACAGTAGTATGAGAATTGCTATCCAGTACTCCTGTGGGAAACAACTCTATCAACTGGAATACAGTGTTATGTGCAGTTCCCTTTGCCTTCACTTTAACAGATTTCACTCACTTCCAAAGTTATATAAGCCAGCACCTTTCCTCTACACTTCCTTCTTGAAGTTGCTTTATTTATAACCATATTAGGTTCTCTTGTCACAGTCTGCAGTCCTTTCTATAATCCCCCAACATTTTAACTTATTTTTATTTTAACTTGCATACAATAATGTTCACTTTTTGTGCTATAAAATGCTACACATGTTCACAAATGCATGTTATGTATCCATCATTATGAAACCATACAGATAGTTACACGACCTAAAATTCCCTGGTGCTTCACATCTTTATCTTTCTATTCTCTCCTTGGACACCTCGCAACTACTGGTACTTTTAAAGTCTGTGATTTTGCCTTTTCCAGAATTCCATATGATTGGCATCACAGGGTGTATAACCTTTTCCTACTGGCTACTTAACAATGTTCACTTAGGATTCCTCTGAATATTTTTCTTTTTCTTTTTTTTTTTTTTTTTTTTTTTTGCGGTACGTGGGCCTCTCACTGTTGTGGCCTCTCCCGTTGTGGAGCACAGGCTCCGGACACACAGGCCCAGCGGCCATAGCTCATGGGCCCAGCCGCTCCACGGCAGGTGAGATCTTCCCGGACCAGGGCACGAACCCGTGTCCCCTGCATCGGCAGGCGGACTCTCAACCACTGGGCCACCAGGGAAGCCCTGAGTGTTTTTCTTGATAGCTTATTTGATACAAATAGCTAGCTCTTTAAAGATTTTGCTTCAGTTACTTGACCAAATGTGCATTTTGCAAATATTCTTTCACAGTCTATGTTTTTTTTTCTTTTATTCTCTTAACTGTGTCTTTTGTGGATTAGAAGTTCTCAATTTTAATACAATCCAATTTATCAGTATTTTTCTTTCATGGATCATGCATTTGGTGTTATAATGTAAATTTACCATCAAACCCAAGATTTTCTCTTAGCTTTATTATAGTGGTTCTATAGACTTTTACTTTTATATTCAGGTGTCTGATTGAGTTGATTTTAATAAAAGATTTAAGGCTGAATCTACATTTTTCTTTTTTTTTTTGGCTTAGGGGCATCCATTTTTTCAAAAGATAAACTTTTCTTTATTGAATTGTCTTCGCACCACTGTCAAAGATCATTTGACCAAATATGTGTGGGTCTATTTATCGGCTCTGTTCTGTTCCAATAAGCAGTGATTCTGTCTCTTTCCTTTCACCAACACTGCAATGTCTTGATCACTGTATACTCACAGTAAGTCTTGAAGTCTGGTATGGACAATCCTCTAATACTTTTCTTTCTTAGTATTATGTTGCCTATTCTGTGTGTTTAGTCTTTTCATTCCAACTTTATAACCACTTTGTCAATATTTACAAAATAGCTCGCTGGGATTTTGATTGGGATTATACTGAATCTATGGATCAGCTGGAAAGAATTGACATCTTAACAATACTGAGTCTTCCAATCCATAACTATCTCTCAATTTATTTAGACCTTTTTGGATTTCTACAGTCAGAATTTTGTAGATTTCTTCATATAGATCTTGTATATATTTTATTATATTTATACCTAAGTACTTCATTTTTTGGGTGCTATTTTAAACAGTATTGTGGGTTTTTTTAAATTTCAAATTCCAGTTGTTCACTACCAGCACAAAGGAAAGCAATTGACCTTTGTATATTATCTTGGTATCCTGTGAACTTGCTATATTTGCTTATTAGTTTTAAGGTTCTTTTGTTGATTCTTTGGGGTTTTCTAGGTAGAGAATTGTGTCATCTGCTAACAAAGACAGTTTTATTTCTTCCTTCCCAATCTGAATATCTTTTATTTCCTTTTATTGTCTGATTATACTACATAGCATCCCATGTGATGTTGAATAGGAACTGTGAGAAAGGATATCTTGCCTTGTTTTTGATATTGAGAAGATATCCTGTCTCTCACCATTTAGTGATAATGTTATCTGTAAGCATTTTTTGGAGATCTTCTTTAACAAGTTCCCCTATATTTCTAGTTTTCTGTTTTTGTCATGAATGGGTGTTTTGTTTTTCAAATGCTTGTTTTGCATCAACTAATATATATTTTTTCTTCTCTAGCTTATTGATATGATAGATTACACTGATTGCTTTCAAGTACTCCACCATCTCCTGTTGCGGAGCGCAGGCTCCGGACGCGCAGGCTTAGTGGCCATGGCTCACGGGCCCAGCCGCTCCGTGGCATGTGGGATCTTCCCAGACCAGAGCACGAACCCGTGTCCCCTGCATCGGCAGGTGGACTCTCAACCACTGTGCCACCAGGGAAGCCGACTCCACCATTTTTAGTACTGTGTTGGCTGCTCTGTGTCTTTAGCCTTGTTAAATATCAACTTTAGAATCAGTTTGTCAGTATTTATAAAATAGCTTGCTGGGATTTTGATTGGGATTTGATTTAGGTTTCTACACTTCCCCATGCATCCATGTGCCTAGAGGGAGGCTAATCTCATCCCTGCTCCAGATTCTAAGGGTAATTTCATTCTTCTTGCAGTGATTTGTACAGGATAGCCGCATAACCCATGTCTGGCCAATGAGATTAGAGAAGTTGGCTAGTGGACTTCCAGAAAAAGTTTATTTGCTCCTATAAGGAGATAAAGAATTTTTTAAAATCTTTTCTTCTTCTACACATTATCATATTTGGATGTGCTTGAATATTGTTTCTCCTTACTAACAGTCTGAAAATGAAGCCAACACTATTATAGCATAAAGATTGAAAGAATCTGGGTCCTTGATGTAATCACTGGGTGGTAGAGTCTCTTGACACTGTCATGTACAATAATAAATTTTCAAATTACTTAAGACAATTTGAGTTGTGTTTTTCTTTCAGCCCATAACATCCTCACCAATGAACTGCCTTTATCACCAAGCCTCTGAATCATCTTGTACGTGCCTCCTTTTCTGCTGCATTGACTGCACTGCTATCTTCCCTCCAGACACTAAGCGTCTTTGAGAGTCAAGAGGACATAGTGTATCTTATCTCTTTAGAACCGGGGCCTGATACAGAGTAGGTACAGAAGGCATGTTGAATGAATGATTGTTCAAGTCTCAATCTCCCCAGAAGCTTGAAAGATTTTTATCAATACTATTATATTTATAATACTTATTAAAACTTCACTGTATGCCAGCTACATGCATCATCTTATAATCTTCCCAACAGCCCTTTGGAATAGATATGATTATAGTATTGCACTCATTTTATTGTCAGAAACTGAAGGTTGGGCAAGTTCAGACATCTGACAAATTTTTATAAATGATTTTTTATTTTCACTTATCTCTAATTTTTAAAAAAATTTCTCTTGAGACTTATTTGATGAAGTGTTATTATAGAAGTGCTTTGTTCGATCTCCTAGAACTTGGGATTTTCCAAGTTATTCCAAGTTATGGATTTCTAGCTTAATTCCAAAATTTTCTTATTCCTTATGATTTCTATTCTTTTAAATGTGTTAAAGTGTGTTCTATGGCCCTGTATTGGTTTTTGTTTTTTGGTGAATATTCCATGAGAGCTTGAGCAGATTGTGTATTCATCTATTCTTGGATGAAATGTTCTGTATATGTCAATTAGATCAAATTGATTAATGATACTGTTTAGTTCAACTAAATCCTTATGGATTTTCTGCCTACCGTATGTATCAGTTACAGAAAAAAGGGGACGGAAGTCTCCAAATTCCTTAGTGAATTTGTCTGTTATTTTTTTTCTTGAAGATCTCAGTTTTTGTCTCCCATATTTTGATTCTGTTTTTAGATGCATACATTCCAAGGATTGAAGTGTCTCCTTGAGAACTGACCCTTTTCTTTATCCCTGTAATCTTCCTTATTATGAAGTCTATTTTGTCTGAAACTAAGTGAGCTACTCCAAATTTATTTTGATTAGATTTTTCGGGATATATTTTTTTCTATCTCTTTCCGTTTTCCTATCTATGTCTTTATATTTAAAGCAGGTCTCTCAAAGACAACATATAGTTGGATCTAGTATTTTATCCACCTTGACAATCACTGTTTTTTTAATTGACGTGCTTAGATAATAATTAAAGTGATAATTGATTTGGTTGGCTTAATATCTAGAATTTTGCAGTTGTTTTCTATTTGTTGCATGCTTCCACTTTGTTTCCTTCCTTTTTCCATCTTCCCCTCTTTTTCTACCTTCTCTGGTTTTTAGTTGAACTTTTATTTGATGACTTTCTCTCTCTTCTCCCAGCATATCAACTATACTCTCCTTAAAGTTTAAAGTTTTGAAGTTATGAGTTTTTACTAGATTTATATATATATACCTTCAGTTAACACTATTTCAGTTCATGTGTAATTGAAGTGTCTTACAAGTATTCTCATTTCCTCTTCTGTCCCTTACAGCATTGTTGTTATTCATTTCACATATGCATATGCCATAAACACCAACACATTATTGCTAGTATTACTTTGAACAGTTCTTTATTAGGTCAGTTAAGTATAATAAATATACAATACTTTATTTTTCTTCATATATTTGCTCCCTGATGTTCTTCCTTTCTTTATATAGATAAAAATGTCTGGCTTATATTATTTTTCTTCTGAATGAAGAAGTCTTTTTAACTCTTTTTTTGGGGGGCAGGGGGATAGGGTTATGCTGCTAGTGATGAGATCCCTCAGTTTTTGTTTAAGAAAGTATTTCTTTTTCACTTTTGAAGGATAATTTCATTTTATATAGAATTTTTTTTTCTTTCAACACTTTCAATATTTTACTCTACTCTCTTCTTGCTTAAGTGTTTTCTGACAGGAAGTCTCATACAATATTTATCCTTGTTTCTCTACAGATAAATTGATTTTCCCCCCCCTTTGGCTTCTTATAAGATTTTCTCTTTGTCTTTGGTTTTTTGAAATTTTAATATGATGTTTATAGACCCAAGCTTACTGGGTCTAAGGTGGTTTAATATATGTCATTAATTTAAAAACATTGTCAGCTATTACTTCAAATATTTATTAGTTCCATTTTTCCTTTCTTCTTCTTTTGATATTCCATTTCCCATATGTTATACCTTTTGCAATTGTCCCACAGTCCTTGGATATTTTGTTCTTTTTTTATTTCAGTTTATTTTCTTTACTTTTTAGTTTGGGAAGTTGCTACTGACCTGTCTTCAAGTTCACTGATCCTTGTGTCAGCCATGTCTAGTCTACCAATGAACCCCACAAAAGCATAATTAATTTCCATTACAGTATTTTTCATTTTTAGTTTTCCCTTTTGATTCTTTCTTAAAATTCCTTTTTGCTTAATGTTGCCCATCTTTTATCACATATTCTCTGCTTTTTCCAATAGAGGCCTTAACATATTAATGATAGTCATTTTTAAGTTTCCTATCTGATTACCCAGAGTTGGTCAGACTGTGAGGTCAAATCACAGTCCTCCAGCCAACTGAGTTTGAGAGTTCTGACCCCAACTGCAAGGAGTTAGGGTCCAACTTTAAAGTCAGAGGGAAGTGTCCACAGAAGACCACTCTCACTTCTGATACCTACTGCAAGTCCACCCTCCACTTCATCTCACCAGAAACACAGAACTCACTGAAAGCTATTATACTCATAGACATCATTAATTACAGAGTGAAGATACAAATTAGAACCAGCTAAAAGGTGCATAGGGTAGAGGCCAGGGGGGTTTCTAACACAAAGCTTCCATTGTCTTCAGGACTTACTCCCATCCTGGCATCCACATGTACCTGCACATCACCTTGAAGTATTGCCAACCTGGTTTTCTGTCCACCCCTCCTTAGAGGTCACACTGACAGTCTGTGGTCTGAGGGACTTGGCATGATTCACCTTATTAGCATAACCAATCAGGTGTGGTCTGAGGGACTCATCATGTGTAACAAAGACACTTCCATCACTAAGAACTTCCAAGGGCTTAGAGGTAGCTGAGGACAGAGACCAGACTTCTGATCTAGCAAATCTTTTTTGTGGTACGCGGGCCTCTCACTGTTGTGGCCTCTCCCGTTGCGGAGCACAGGCTCAGCGGCCATGGCTCACAGACCCAGCCGCTCCGCGGCATGTGGGATCTTCCCGGACCGGGGCACGAACCCGCGTCCCCTGCATCGGCAGGCAGACTCTCAACCACTGCACCACCAGGGAAGCCCCTGATCTAGCAAATCTTTACTGCACACTGATAACCCAAAATCTGTGTTATATCTGAGTCTGTCTCCGATACTTACTTTCTCTCTTCAGACTTGTTTTTCAGTTCCTTTTTCCTTGTTTTTGCTCCCACTGTTGCTTAGTTTCCTGAGAGCTCCTTCTTAATAGAGTTTATGTCTTGCAGCAAATTCTGCTATAATTCACTGCTATTTTATTGAAACCTTGTTGATGTGATGTTAAGGTATGAGAGTGAGGGGGGAGATGAATTCTATAATCTTATGATTACATCTAAGTCTGTTGATGGGCTTATGTCCCTGTGCTGAGATCTTCAGAAGTTTTTCTTAACATTTTTATCCTTCCCTTTGGTGAGACAGGAAGGCTAGAGGGAGCTAGATTGGATAATTGCCCTTGCACCTGGTTGGTAAGGATCTGGTAATATCTTTTTCCTTGGAGGGTATGCCTTTGTTATTGATAATGCTCTAAGAGTATTTTAAAATATTTTCTTTTCTCCTTCCCCTGACAGAAGCAAGAGAGGATTTTTCTTAAGTTTTAACCATGAGAACCTGGTGGGGTTTCTGGAAATAAAACTCATGAAAATGTGAGTGTCCTCCTATGACTGGACTCCCAGGAGTTTTCACTCTAAAGTGAGACCACATTCAGCCTCCAGCAATTCCTCAAAATTAAAGTGAAGTGTTTCTACCAGTTCATGGCTTTAGCAATTCCTGCTCCTGATAAAATAATCTCTGATGAGATTCTCTATATTCACATGTCTGTCCAAATTTCAAGATAACTGTTTGCCCTGTGACCCCATTTCCCTGATAGATCTGTTGACTGAACAAAAAAAAAAGCACAATGTGAGAGATGTGTGTTAAGTTTTACACGAGGCAAAATGAGGACTATAGCCCAGGAGACAGCATCTCAGATAGTTCTGAGGAATAGCTCCAAAGAGGTAATAGGGGAAGTCAGTATATATATGATTTTGGTGAAGGTGGTGCATGCAATGAAGCACACATCTCAGTAGAAAGTTGCTACAAGGAATAGATGTCTCCATTAATGACTTTAGTGCTTTTCTAGATATGAGAAGATGCAAGAAATTGGGCTTATAAAATCTGAAAATATCTAACTATCTGAAGACCTGTTTTGCCAGTTTTTCCCAGAGCACAGATGACTCATTTCTGATCTCAGCCCTGAACTCCTTTCAGGGTATGTTAAAGGTCAGAGATTGCAGTGGCTAGTGACTCAACCCTTGTAGAGGCAGATGGCAAGCAACATTGTTTAGTTGCCAGGTCCAAAAAATTAATGGATTTTCATTTTTTTCAGCTTCTTTTCTTGTTGTACTGAAAAGAGTGAAGACTATCAAGCTCTATATGTGTTAGAGACAACTCTACTCTGATTTATTTTAAACTCTTCAAAAACTAAGCAAAATTGAGGTCATTTTGTTATATGTTACTGTAGCTTCAAAGCCCTACTTCTAGCTTTCTTGAGCTGTTTATATTTTAAATAAACAATTAGGCCATCTGCAAATAAAGAGTTTTACTTCTCTCCTTTCAATCTATATCCCTTTTCTTTTTCTTGCCTTGTTGCCCTTGCTACATACAACCTCCAGTGCAATATTGATTGGAAGTTAATTATATTCATTGATTTATGAATGATAAATCAACTGTGCATTCCTGGGATAAATCTCAGTGTCATTTTATATATTGTTGGATTTATATATTGTTTAATTTTCTAAAATTTGTTTTAGAATTATTGCATCTATGTTTGTAACATAGATGGTCCGTTGTTTCATTTGGTTTTTCTTTCTCGTCCTTCTCTTTGCCACTTTGGTATTTGATTAAAGCTGGCCTTAAAAATGCATTGGGAAGCATCTTCACTTCTTCCATTTGCTAGAAATATTTGTGTAGGTTGGTATTATTTCTTCCTTAACTGTTCGGTAGAACTAACAGTGATGGCATGTGAGCATGTAGTTTTCTTCATAGAAGACTTTTTAAGTAAAAATTCAATTCAACTTCTTTATTAACTATAAGGTATTCAGGTTTTCTATTTTTCTTGAGTGAATTTTAGCAGCTCATGTTTTTAAGAAATGTGTCTATTCCTTTCAAGTTATCATATTGATTGTTAAAATTTTGTTCAGAATATCCTTTTAATTATCCTTTAATTGTCCATAAGATGTACATTGATGTCATCTCTCCACTTCCTGCTATTGATAATTTGTGTCTTCCTTCTCTTTTTTTCTGGTCAGTCTTGCTAGAGATTTTTCGGTAATATTGATCTTCTCAATGAGCCAATTTTTTTCATTGAGTTTTGCTATTTTTTTCTGTTTGCAAAGTTATTGATTTCTCCTGTGATCCTTATTATTTCCTTTATTCTGCTTGGTTTTGATTTTCTTTGACCTTTTTTCCTAGTTTCTTGAAGTCCAATGTATGCTTATTGGATTGATATATTTCTTATATTCTAAAATAGTCATTTAGTGTTATAAATATCCCTCTAAATATTGCTTTATCAACATGCCACAAATGTTGATGTGATATGTTTTCAACTTCATTCAATTCACAATCTTTATAATATTCTCTTTGATTTCTTTGTTGACCCGTGGAGTTATTTAACAGTGTTGTTTTCCAAATTTGGGGGATAACAAGGTATCATATTGTTACTGAATTCTGACAATCAAATGTATTCAGTGAATATACTTTTGTATGAATTAAGTTTTCTACAGCCCAGGAAATAATCTATCTTAATAAATGTCTCACATACACATGAAAAGAATATATGCTTTGCTATTATTGAATGGAATGTTCTATAAATCAGTTAGGTCAAATTATTTGATGGAGTTGAGTCATTCATTATTTTTTATCAATTTTTTGACTAACTGTTACATCAGTAGTTAAGAGGGGTGCTGAAATCTCCTGCTATAAATTTGCAGTTGTCTATTTCTTCTTGCAGTTGCATTGGTTTTTGCTTCATGTATTTTGAAGCTCTGTAATTAAGTTCACAAATGTTTAAGGATATTATTTTCTCTTGATGAATTGACACACTTGTCATTATGAAATGACTTCTACACCTCTGAAAAATTATTTGATCTGAAATTGACAAATATTAACATTGTCCTTCCAGCTTTTTTTTTGAATACTGTTAGTGTGTTATATTTTTTCCCATCCAATTTCATTTAACCTATTAGTATAATTATAATATAGTACAATTCTCGTAAGCAGCATGAAGTCAAGTCTTGCTTTATTATCCAAACTGATGATTTCTGACTTTTAATTGAAGTATTTAGTCCCATTATATTCATGTAATGGTTGCTGTAGTTAGATTTAAATTCTGCCATATTCCTATTTTTTAAATTTCTATTCTTTGTTTCCTTTTTCCTCTTTTTGGATCTTTTTACAATTTTCTTCTCTTTTGTTAGCTTTCCGTCTATATGACTTTTAGTATGTTAGTGTGCACATTATAACCTCTTGTTGACAGTTTTTTGCTCTAGTATTCAGGCATAAACCTGGAGGTCAGGAATTGGAGACAGTCAGAGTGACACACAAAGGACTATGTTCAAATCCATGTGTCCTTTTTGCCCAACATCCGGTTCCTCAGAACAAATATGTGCATGTGGATGGGCTTCTCCCTGAAGGTCATGAGGTCACATGTACATAAGCATTGATGGTCAGCCTACTCTTCCCACAGTTCCAGATATCCCCTGAAACTTATGAGCCATTGTTTAACAAAATTGAGTTAAATTGTATAGAGCTCCTGGGAAAACACACCTTTAAGGCACAAGATTTTCCTCAAATAGCCTCCTAAAGAATCATTTTACAGAATATATGCCCTGTATGTTCTGAATACAGAATCTAAAAATAGTGATAATATTTAGCATTATCAGGCTCACATGACCACCAAACATTCTATTAAATGTGGAATTACATTGCTATTTAGAAAAGCGAATCACAGTTCACAGGAGTTAAGTTAGAAGCAAGCTAGTTTCATGTCATGCAAGAGGATAACAGTTTATAAAGTGGCCATTGGGGTGTATCAGGAAATGCCAAAATTATCAGAAAGATCTTCCATTTCAATATTTCTGTGGACTTTGCTTGATTCTCTTTACAAATAAGAAACATTGTCTACCTTTGTAAAAGGCATCAACAACAAAACAATCACTTTAAAATTCAATTCTATGCAGGTGTGGAACAGAAAAAAAAAAATTCTTCAGGAATACGTGTGCCTAAAATTTGACATGTTAATACTTCTGTGGGAATGCATTTTCAATATTTTTTTCATAAAGAAGTAATCTCTATACTATAACAACTAATATCTGAGGTGATAACTGTGGAAGAGAAAACTGGGTAATTTTTTAAATAATTCGACCCTTAAAATTCATGCTGTGGAAGGCTCAAATTATCTAAATTGGCTGTCATGAAAACCAGTAATCAATTTAGGTAGCCATCTCCACTGACAAAGGAAGTTTATAGCTTCGGGACAATCATCTATGCAATTTTAGCCAACTCCAGCTCCTCCCCCACCACACGTACTACACACATCCACATTCCCAATTCCCTTCCTATTTTCTAGCAAATGACCTCGATATTTAGGGTAGGGGAGAAATAGACGCTGGAATTCACACAGATTGACTATTTTTGCCTGCATTCAGAGACATGGCCTGAAAATTGATTTAAAGGGTAAGGAACTGATTATCAAACTCCCACTGCAGGCCACTGAACCTGGACTTTGCTTTTTAAAATAAAAGGTGAATATGCAACATTACACAGCACATGGGAGAGTTCATTTCAGTTCAATTTTTGTAATTAGAAATTCAAATTTCTATTCAGTGAAAAATTTAAAAAGCTGTCAAACACAAATTTTGTAAATTTCCAAAGAGAGGAAAAGTAAACATAATCGTATAGAGGTAGGGTAACCACTTTCTATTAGCACACCTCTTTTTGATACAATGTTTATTTAAACATTGTCCTTGTGTCAGTCTCTTGGTTGCAACCAAATAATTCATCTGTGTTCTCTTTAAAACAGTATTGAAAATACATAACACTTTATTAGGATACTGTTAAATGGCATCTGAGAGATTAAAATTCTATGCTTTTGTTTGTTGTAGTGATTCTCTATGGAACTAATTAGGGGAAACTTTGGATTTTTTATGGTTTTCCCAAACTGTATATGTATATATATATATATATATATATATATATATATATATATATATATCCTCAAGTGGAATTTACAAGCAATTCAAAACTGTCTGAGTTGTAAGAACTTTACATTTCAGCTTTTAAATATATAAGTAGTCTGATAAAAAGTATAATGGATTTAGATGTTAAATATGCACAAGTGAAATTTGAGGCTGAATGAAAATATAGATAAAGTGTTGAATTGAAACTTTCATGAGAAAGGGTGTCCTGGGTGAAGGTAAAGTTATATCTGCAATTGATCGATTCCTTTTTCCTCATTGTATGGATGCATGGAAAAATTGGACAATAGGATGTAAGTTTCTTGACAGCTTTATTTATTTGTTTTAACTACAATAATAAAAAACCAGGGTGTTTATTTTTTCTCCAAATTTCTGGTTTAATAAGGACTTGTTTATTTTGAGGAAAAAAGGTCCCAAACATCAGGCTATTCACAAAAATAACCCACAGTATCAACTTTAGAAAACAAATCTTAAGACTATTATACTAATTATTTTTCTAGAGGATCCATTTGACATGCCAACTCTCATTCACAAAAATACATTGTTACATTTGTGTTGAACAGCCCCACACAGCACTCATGTGGGGTATAACCCACATACCTCTAATTCAAAGCTGCTCTCAGGTGCTACTCAACTAATGAGACTGCCTTTGTAGTTAGGGAAGCAGCTACTGAACTCATACATACAACCTTTTTATTGTTAAGTCATAAAGAAGTATCAAAATTAAAAGCAAAAATTACAGGGTAAGACTTAACATAACTACTAGGAGCATCAAAGGAAGTGAAAATGGGACTAGGCACAGGGCAATGTGAATTAATGAACATGGGAAGGACAAGGATGGGGACAACAGTGAGCATGTGCTGAAGATACTAGGGGAGAGGATCTGGTGAAAATTTTGATCGTAGACAAGTGCCTAGGTAAAGAAATAATAGGACAAGGTTTCTAAACCCCACTATGTGCCTAAGAGTCATCCTCGGGCTTCCCTGGTGGCGCAGTGGTTGAGAGTCCACCTGACAATGCAGGGGACACGGGTTCATGCCCCGGTCTGGGAAGATCCCACATGTCACAGAGCGGCTAGGCCCGTGAGCCATGGCCACTGAGCTTGCACATCTGGAGCCTGTGCTCCGCAATGGGAGAGGCCACAACAGTGAAAGGCTCACATACCGCAAAAAAAAAAAAAAAAAAAAAAAAAAGAGTCATCCTCGCCATTGGCGCTGTCTCTGTCATCCTCTCCTTCCTCAGCCACTTTTTCATCAGCCTTGATCAACTCCAGCTGGTCATCCCCCCATCTTCATTATCATCATCATCCAGTAGGTCCCCCTTCTCAGCAGAGTCATCTGCACCCCCTCAGACTCCATCTTCACATTAGTCTCATCTTTCTTCAGGGAGCTGCTGCTCTGCTCCTCTTCTGACTTATCATTCTTCATCTCTACTCCTTGTTTGCTCTGTTCCTTCTCGATTTTTTCCAGGCTTTCCAGTAGAGAATCCACTTTTTGTTTTATCTGGGTCAATTACTTCTTAATGGTCTGAAGGTCATCAGCTTTCAACTTTCCAGACTTAGAAGAAGATCCCCGCTGTCCACTCTTAGAATTGAAGCCACTTTTTCCCCTTTGTGAGGTGTTTCTTGATACACGCTGGCCTTTTGAGGGCACTACAGCCCGAGCAATAGGAGGAGGAGGAGGAACACATGCTGGGTAACAGTACATCCTGTAATAATAATCCCGTTGAAAGTCATAATCCAAGTCAAAAGAGGAGCTGAGTAGAGGGGACGGAGAAGGGTGTTCTGGTACTCATCCATATTATCTCCACTGCAGATCGTTTCACACCTGAGTTTCCTCGGTTCACTTTTGGCTCTGTGGCCAGATTAATATCTAAATCCTGGCCATCAATCATTCTGCCATCCTCTCCTGCCACAGCAGCCCAAGCATTTCTCTCATTAACATACTGAACGAAGGCAACACCCTTATGAACAGAGCAACCCACGATTTTGCCATATTTCGAGAAGATTACCTCCACATCAGATTTCTTGACCACAAGAGTATTGAGATTCCTAATGAATACAAGAGAGTTCATGGAGCAAGGATGGTAACATTGTTGGTAACATTGCTGGCCATTGTCTTTGATGGTAAGGTGCCTCACAAAGCTGAAAAATGTAGCTGAAGATCAAAGAAATCTCACTCAAGCAAGTTCCACTAATTTATATATTTAAAGTGATTTGTAACTGGGGGGGGGGGAAGGGAGAAGAGATTCGATTCTGAATCTCCTACTCCTGAGATCTACGCGGAGAAGCCGACTGCTGCTCGAGGTCCGCAACGCAGCCGCAACTGCTCAGCCTTCGCCTCTTCACAAAATCGACAGCTTTATTTTTTATCTATAATTTTCTAGGTAAATTCTGTAAATTTTGTAAAAGATGTGAATATAAAATTTTTATCTATCAATATAGAAAAATGGAAATTTAATCAGACCAACTTACATCCTATAAATGGAGGATGTAAATACTAAAATCATAGGACATATTATGTATTTTAAGTTAGTATTAACTTTGGCATCATATTTCCTGGAGACCAAGAAAAAAATGATCATGTGCACAGTTATGCTGTTCCTACTTTATGACTGAAGGAAGAGAGTAGATTCTCTAGGAAATGGAAATGTTTACATGGAGCCAAGATCCTCAAGATGTTACTCATGTATGGCTTTACATAAAGAGGTAATAAAATATCACAGTCTGAATAAATATAACAATGTGAAAATGAAAAAACTGACACTAAGTAAAAACCAAGGATATTACTTGAATGTTTCTATTAGTTACTACCTTTGTGAGCGTCTAAATAAGTAGACTTATTTAATTTCCCTATTTCCAGTGACAGAAAAATAAAACTGGTGGACTATGCCCTGTAGTATGTCAATCTGAATAAAAACTTTCTGGTCAATGCTTTTGACTTCATAGCTACAGGAAATCTTTACAGACTAATAGCACAGTTGCTCTTCCTTTCTAGACTTGTGCTTGACCCAGGATAAACATACTTAGTATTCACTAAGTATAAAATATATCTCAGAAGTGATATTTAGAGTTCTGGTTCCGGAAAAGAAGTAAGCACATTTCACTTGGTCTTTTCCATTGAATGCACCTGTGAACTGGGAACAAATCCCTGAAACAGCTATCTGAGGACTCGATAAAGTGAACAGTAGCAAGTGACTTGAAGAAGAATGCCACACTGAGCTGGCAGCGAGTTTAAAGTTTTGCTTCTCTTTTTGGATTTTCCAGCTGGGAGTCAAGGCACCTAGAAATCCAGAAGTGGAAATTGATGGAGAAAGAGAGCATGGATGTGAGGGGTGGGAAAGTGGCTCTTTGCCTGGGACAGCTGTCCGGGGGTGGGGAGGAGGTGAGTAAGTGAAACTCAGAAGGACAGCCCTTCACCCCAATGGGAGGAGATGTGGTTCAAGGGAGTGGGGTAAACTTGCTGCTTCTTTTCTGTCTCTGGGTTTCCACTGTTTGGCACCAAAAGTGGGTGCCGTTGGAAGAAGTGTGGTAGAGCAGGATAAGTAAAGTCTAAATCAATAGCTGAAGGATCAAAGGGGGTGCCCCAGGAAATGAGAAGGAACCAGGGAGATAGGGCAGTGACCCTATAACATCGTATATGATCATGGGGGCTCATCTCTAAATGACACATGCAGGAATCTGTTCCTCATTAGCAGACCAAAGACCCTGAGGAACGAGCTATGGGTAGATATTCTTCCAGATCTCACATGAACCCTGGGAGATGCACCCATGGAAAGATCTGAATGGCACCAAAAAGGCTTTTAAAACTGAACAACTTTGGACCCTGAAACTAAGCCAGTCAGTTGCCTACTGAATTAAAAATACCAGCACTACACAAGTCTCATAGTCTCATAATGCACAGGATGCAATCTAAAGGTACTCATCATAGAAAGAACCACAAATACCTCAACTGGTTAAAAAAAAAATAAAAGAAAGACAATCAATTGACAGATCCCAATGACTAGATGACACAGATGTTGCAATGATACAGCAAGGACCTTAAACTGCCTATTATAAGAGTGCTAAAAGAGCTACTGGAACACAGTTAAAACAACATTAATTTAGAAAATATTGTCAAAAACTATTAAAGAAGATATCAGGAAGAACCAATTGAAAAATTTGGAACTATAAAAAATGATAATAGGGCTTCCCTTGTGGCGCAGTGGTTGAGAGTCCACCTGCCGATGCAGGGATATGGGTTCGTGCCCCAGTCTGGGAAGATCCTACATGACGCAGAGCGGCTAGGCCCGTGAGCCATGGCCACTGAGCCTGTGAGTCCGGAGCCTGTGCTCCACAACGGGAGAGGCCACAGCAGTGAGAGGCCCGTGTACCACAAAAAAATAAATAAAATAAAACTAGACAAAACTGATAGAATATGTAAAAGGAAAGAAAAACTACTAGAAATATACTTTCAGAAATAATAAACAGAGTCTCAGAAACCTGTAAGATAAGAGCAAAAAAATAACATTAACATCATCAGAGTTCCAGGAGAGGGGAAAGAGGGCAGTATAAAACAATTTTGTTGAAGAAGTAATGACAGAAAATCTCCCAAATTTGGTGAAAGACAAAAACATACAGATGTTTGATGTTCATTGAATTCAAGCAGGTAAAATCAAAAGAAGTCCAATCAAATTGCTTTAAACTAAAGTTAATAAAAAAGCAAGAAAATGGATTCATTATTTGCTAGAAGGACAGTAATTTTGGTGGTTGCAGATTTCTCATCACAAACCTTGGAAGGCAAAACTGAAGTGGAACAGTATATTTAAAGTGCTGAAAGAAGAGAACTATAATTCCAAAATTCTATATCTAGCAAATATATTCTCCAGGAATTAATATGACATAAAGACATTCTTAATAAAGAAACACTAAAAAAAAATCATTGAGAGTAGATCATTCTTAAGTATTGCTAAAGGTGATTCTTGGTCAGGGAAGTGATATGGTTAGAAAGTTATGACAGCAGGAAGGAAGGAAAAACAGCAAATATAGTAACTATCTGGGGAAATATAATGTATTATTCTTCTACTGAGTTCTTCAAAAGGTTTAGTATTTGAAAGCAAATAAAAATATTATTGTCTGATATGATTGTCAGTGTATGTAGATTAATTTACATGACACAAAAATATTTCATATATGTTATGTAGGGTAAAGGAATCTATACGGTGGCAAGGTTTCTACACTGTATTTAAAGTGGTGGTAAAATATGGATTCTAAGTAGACTGTGAAAAGTATGTAAATTATAATCACAAGATAAAACACTAAGAAACAATACAAAGAGAAATAATGAAAAATATCACATTAGATGAATTAAAATGAAATTATTTTTAAATGCTAAAATAATGTAAAGAAGGATGGGAAAACAGAGAAATGAAAAAAAAAAGGAGAAAAATAAAAATAACTATTTGAATGGTAGACCTAAATCAAATGTATCAGTCATACATTATAAGTAAGTCATACACCACAATAATTAAAAGGCAGGTTATATAAAAGTATATTTTTAAAATATGATCAACTACTTTCTATCTATAAGAAGCTCACTTCAAATATATTGATAAGCAAGACTGCAAGTCAACAGATAGACAAAGATATATCATTCATAAACAAAATAAAAGAAATCTAAAGTGGTTATATTAATAATGGGCAAAGTAGACTCAAAAAATTTCAAATTATCATGGATAAATTAATACATTACACAATGATAAAGAGTCAATTCTCCAAGAAGAAATAATAATGCAAAGTTTTATGCACCGAGCCAAAGAATAATAGAGGCCCAAACTGCATGGACACAGTGATACAATTCTTTGTTGTGTGTATATGCAGTTTTATTTAGAGACTTCAATACTCTTTTTTCTTCAGTAAATGAAGAAGCAGGTAGACAGAAAATCAGCAGGGCTACAGAAGAACTGAATGCCACTATCAACCAACTGGATTTAATTGACATTTTAGAACACCCTATACTCACCAGCAGCAGAGTACAAACTCTTCTCAAACTCAGTGAAACATTCATCGAGAAGGACCATATTCATCATTATAAATCAAACTAAACAAATTTCAAAGAATTAAAGCCTTACAGAGTATGTTTTGCTAATTACTATGGAATTAAAATATAAATCAACAATATTGTAGAAATGTAACCCCTCAAAAATCTCCAAATATTTAAAAATCAAACAACAGAATTCTACAAAATCAATGGGTAAAAGACAAAGCTCCAAAAACAATATTTTTCTTAAATATTTTAAACTGAATACATATATTTAAATGAAAATACAACAGATAATTTATGAGATGGAGCTGAGCAGTACTTAAAGGAAATTTCAAAGCATAATATGCTCATATAGGAAGAGAAGAAAGGACCCAAGTCCATCATCTATTCTTCTACCTCAGAGAATTAGAAAAAAAAAACATAAGCAAGATAAATGTAAATAATATAGAAGAAAGAAAATAATAAATATCAAAGCAAAAACCAATAAAGACAATCAAACCAAAAGCTGGTTCCTTGAAAAGACCAATGAGGTTGACAAAACTAGCAAGAGTAACTAAGAAAAGAGAAAAAAATAGTAAAAGCATTACCAATATAAGAAATATTTCAAAAATCACTACAATGTACAATACATAAAAGTATAATAAAGAAGACTACGAAAAGTTCTATGAAGGTTAATTGGACAACTTAGAAGAAATGGACCAATTCCTCAAAAAAGACAGATTACCAAAAGTTACCTAGGAATAATTAGGTAATCTGGATAGTCCTCTAACTACTAGATATATTTCATTGTAGTTAAATATACCACTTCCCCCCACCTCTAAATGCAAGCGCATGTGTGCACACACACACACACAATCTCTAGGCCCAGATGGTTCCACTGGTAAATTCTACCAGATATTTAAAGAAGAAATAATGCCAATTCTATACAATCTATTCCAAAATGTAAGAAGAGATGAAAAAACAACCTCAAACATTTTATATTCAATCATACCAGTATCACTCTCACACAAAAACCAAAGACAGTACAAGAAAGGAAAACCAATATCCCAAATGAACAAATCTTCAAAGCAATATTAACAAAACAATTTCAGTAATATATAAAATGATTACCATGACCAGCTGTGGTTTATCCTGAGAACTCAAAGCCACTTCAGCTTTTTAATCAGTCATTGTAATCCACCATAAGAAGAATCTAAAGAAGTAAAAACACATGATCATATTAATCATGCAGAAATATTACTTGACGAAGTTCAACATTATATCATAAAGAAATATAGAAATATAGAATTGTTCTTTTTGTAACAGTGAAACTTTATAGTCTATTAGAAAAAACTCACCAAAAACAAGCACAGGAGGTCCTGAATTTGTCCTCATTCAGTAAAACAATTGGTTCCAGTTAGAGGCATCTCAGTTAGAATGATCAAGCCTTCCTCAAAACTATAATTTCCTTTCCTCCCGCCCTGTCATTTGCCCAGTCTAAAATGAGTCTTCCCACTGGAATTGGATAGTAAATTAGACGTTGGCTTCTGAGTTAGTAGATGTTTGCTAATTTATTCTTCTTAGTGTATATCTTATGAACACATTTGAAGATCCCAAATAAAATTTAGCCCTTTGTCTAAACTTATCCATCGCATTTATCAGGCTATGGTCCTGTCATGGTGATAAATATCTAGGGATATTAAAAATATGGAGCACATTCCATTTGCTCTCAGAATTAAGCTCCATATAATTACGCACACACAGACACCAATGTGTACATATGTAAAATACTGTGGGGTTCAGAAGCAGAAGACTAATCTTTTGCTAGCAGAAATTTAAATCTCCGAATCTTATTTTGTTTATGTATTCACTATTATATTTATTGACCATTTGGTGCCAGGTTTTAAAAGAGGTACTAGACAGACAAGGAGGAAGAGTTCATTTCTTCTATCGCTCAACAAATATCGATCGAGTGCTTACTATTTTCCAGGCGTATAGTCTTTATTCTAAAATGGGGGTAGCGGGGAGACAGGCAGAAAGTTATAACAGAGTAAGGAGCATCAAAACAAGAGTGAATATTGTATGTGGCGGGGATAGAGGGAAACCATACAGCACATCCTGCTGGCCTGGGGCACACTTCATGGGGAAATGTCATCTGTGTTGAGCACCACAGGTGGAGCGGTGACCAGTCAGGGGCTGCGGGGATGATTCCAGGAAGAGGTGCCATGACAAATCCTCACATTTGAGTTTAGGCGGCAAGTTTGAAGACTGAAAATATTGGAATAGCTGAAAGTTTCAGGTTCTGGGTAGAGGAGGTGGTGAAAGTTGAAGGTGGCAAAATTAGCTTGAACCAGAACGTAAAAAAACCATAGGCAGTATGATAAAGCATTTGGCACAGCTATTTAGGTAGCTACTGATATATTTTAAGTAGTTGAGCAAGTGGGCGGATTTGCAAGCGAGTGGAATTGCTGCTCTTTACTCAGAGAGGAAACACAGATGGAGGAGCAGAGACCCCTCCTCAAGACACTTAAAGTCTTAAATTAAAGCTATTTCTCCTTTATCTGCCACTCCTTGACTAAGTCATTTGGACTGGCAACCAATGGACACATATTTTGTTTGTATTTCTCAGTGGAATTACATTCTTAAAAATGTAGACCTCTTATAGGCATTTGTTAATTTCAGGAATTTGAGACACACGAAATGACCACCTTTCCACAGGCACAGCAGAGCAGATGATTAAGCCCATTCTTTAGATATAAAGTATTACTCCCTGGAGTATTCTTCTCACTCCCATTACCATCTGTGCACCACACTCCAACCACCAAACACATACACCTAAACGATCCCATTGCAGCAAAGAATAAGGACAGCTAACATGTGCTGAGCAAGGCAAGGACAGCTTCTTAGAGGAGGTTACACCTAAAGGAATCTTTATGAATCCGTTCATATGGTGCGAGTGATACATCGAAGTTTCAGCTTGGAAATTTCACAAGCAGGCTCCCTTTAGAGCTTTTGTGATTATACACCAGTGGTCTTATGATTAGAAAGCCAAGGGAAGATAGAGATTCTTTTAAGTACACCATGCTTGTATTGGAACCCTTTGGTGCATTTTTGGCTTTTAACTCATTAAAATAGTGATTTCTCTGATACTACAATTCTGTCTTGGTTGGTCTCACATGATACAAGTCAATAGATATAACTTGGGGATCTCTTTTCTGTCACCTTGAGCAAGTTACTTTTTCTCTCTGTGTCCCTCTAAGTCTCAATTTCCTAATCTATACAAGACAAATGCATGACCTGGCTAATCCACAGGAATAGCATAAATATCCTAATGAATTACATATTGAAAAAAAAAAACTTTGAACTTAGAATTACTGCCTAATTGGATATTGTAGGAATATAACTACTTCACAAAGAGCACTGTCCAGATTATCCACACATTATTGTGCTTCTTTGCTATAAACAGATGTTGACTCTCAAGGAGAAACCTCATTTCCCAGTGGTACACATTTATCCTCTGACTTTTTAATAGTTAAGGAAACTGAAGCTTAAAACAATGAAGCAACTTGTCCAAGGTGACATGCCTATGAAGTGGCAGGGACTAGACTCAATCTACATGTGCCAGCTTCCCTCATAGAATGTCAATCTAAATTTTGGGCGAAGAACTAAATTAGAATCTAGAGATTCAATTTTATTGTTCATATGTTCGCTATATAATTTTGAAGGAATACTGACTAAATGTAATGATACTTTTCCTTATTTTGCCAAGTTCTACTTCTCTTGATAATTTAAGTGGAGAAAAACCCATCTCTTTTTGTGAATTATTAAAAACTGAATAAAAGGCATGAAAGATCAAGATTTAGCTTAATCTTTCATTCCTCTGTTATTTAGGTCAACTAACATTTATTGTCCACCTTCTATATACAACGAACATCATTGTAGACCAGTGGTTCTCAAAATCGCCCCACATGGAACTTTTGGAAATTATGCAGATATATTTTTTGTTATAATTAGGAGGCGGGATGCTATAGGCCTCTAGTGGGTAAAGGCTAGGGATGCTGTTAAACATGTCACAATGCACAGGATCCCTCCACCCCCAGAAAGAGTTAACCCACCCAATAAGTCAACAGTGCCAAGGTTGAGAAACCTTGGGGTGATGTGTCATACCATTGGCTACAATGAGTGATTTGCCTTTACTCTATAAAAACTCCGCAATTCCACACACATCCACTTAGGGCATTACTCTGGCTGGAATTTTCAAGCTAATTTTCTATCCACTACTCCACTTGTTACTATTCAACGTATTTTTATGACTTGGCAGCACTATGTAGAGAAAAGGGTTAAAGGATTTTCAGAAACTTTGGGTTGCATATACGTGTCCCAAACAAATAATGTTGTCCTCAGTATCAAGTGCTGTAAGCTTAAGTATCAGAGTTATTGACATTATACTGTACCTAATTCTGTATCCATGAGTACAGATCCAAAGATTGATTATATCCTAGTGAGATAAGAGAATTATCCCTGATGTACATATGGAGAGAGTTATAAAGCAGTCAATTGACTTGCCCAGGTATTTTCCAGGGATAAGTTTTAAGTCCTAAAATGTAAAAACAAATGAGCCCAAACCAATGCATTACTATATACTAGTTTGCAATTATAAATGCCCCAAGCCAATCAATTAATGTTTAGGAAAAACATGACTATGTCTAATTGATTTGCCTTCTTTTGCTATATTACCCATATAAGTCTTGGCTTCTGCACTCAAAAGGTTTTATCTGAGAAGTCAATTGTCATGTGCATTCCTCCACCCTCTCAAATATTGATATATCATATCAAGTCTGCTGGGGCAGCCGTAACAAAATACCACAGACCTGAGGGCTCAAACAACAGAGAGTTGTGTTTTCTTACAGTTTTTAAGGCTGGAAGCCCAAGATCAACGTGCTGTCTTCCTGGTTTGCAGGTGACCACCTTTTCCCTGAAAGAGAGAGCAAGACCTCTAGTGGCTGTTTCTATAAGGGCACTAATCTCACCATGGGTGCCCCACCGTTATGATATCATCTAAACCTAATTACCTCCCAAAGGCTCCACCTCCAACTACCATCACATTTGTGGGTTAGGGCTTCAATGTATGAATTGGGGAAATGCAAGTTAACATAGCATATTTCATTTGATGCTGAAAAATTAAACAGCCTCTTCTTAATAAGCAGGTGAGTAAAATAAAAAGCAGACATAACAATGACAACAAAAGGACTAAATGTTTAGTTAATAGGCATAAATATCTCAACCTCAAAATACATAATTTCCAGTTTTGAAGATAATGGAAATGTTCTTCCAGCTAATGTGATTAAGCATGCTGTGCTTTTAAATAATTTTAAAAAGCAGTTAGTAAGTTGACATATGATGACATTTATTTGGGCAATACACTACTCCCTAAAGAAAAAAAAATAGTAATATTTCCATGTGAGACCCGAACTGATCTTCACAGGTGTGGGTTAGTTTTGTGTGTGTGTGTGTGTGTGTGTGTGTGTGTCAAATAGTATTGTTAGATCAGTAAGATGATCAAAGGACCATAAAATGGTATTGTTTATTTTGCGTGTCCTCAGATCTTGCTTGTGACCCATGCCTCTGTCTGTTTAAAGCAGACTGATTCACCTGCCCCTCCTCTTGGCTCATGCAGAGAAGCTCTGAGCAAACCTGGCTGTTTCTGAACCTCTGTCTGCCTTCCCAGCCTCCCTGCTTGGAAGGGGCCTTGCCTGACCTGCCCTGCACTGAAGTGGTCCCATCTCTCTCTGAAAGTTTGGTTCTACAACCTTCCTTTGGCCTTTTGAACCTGGCTATGTTCTCTCTCCCTTTCTCATCTCATATTTTAACAATGGCTTCCCTGAGGGCTGTTGACAGATCCTGAGATGCTCTCCTGACACAGAGATGAACCCTGTCTCTAGCTCACAGTTATGAGGAACACAAGTCATCCTCTTGACCTATTATCCAAGTCAACCTCATTCTTCCATAAGAGTAGAGGATTTGGATAGATCCTTGCAGCAAACAATATCTGTCTATGAAGATATATGAGGAATTATTGTCCAGAAAGTATTTTTTCAAAGCCTTACAAGATCTTTAAAGAGAAGTCATATTTCACTTAAAATGTTTACAAGTACACATCACCCAAAATGGTTAAAATGAATCATACTGACCACATAAATGTCAGAGAAGATGAGGAACACTTGGACCTTCATACCCTGCTGATACAACTATTTTAGAAAACAATTTGAAGTTACCTGATAAAGTGTAAACTATCTTTCACTCATGACCGAACACTTTCAGTACCAGGTATATACATAAATGCATGCACACAGATCAGCAATGTTAATAATAATCCCAAACTGTAAACAAATCAATTGCGTGGATAGATAAATTGGAATAGGTTCATGTAATAGAATACTGTACAGCAATGAAAAGAGCAAGCTAAAATTACAAACTGTAATGCAGATGGATCTTACAAACATTGTGTTGAATAAAAGAACTCAGACACAGAAAGGAACTTAGTGATTGTTTATTTTATATAAAACTATAAAGGCACCAGGAAAACAAACCTAACATATTTAAGATATATGTTTAGTTCATAAAATTATAAACAAGAGCAAGGGAAGTAATTTCCATAACAGTCAGGTTAGTTGTTTCCTTGGGGGGAAGGGAAGGAAGTGATTGGATGACAATCTGAGCATGTCTGGAATGCTGTCCATATTTCACTTCTTCTCCAGGTTGTGGGTACTTTGGTATTCATATTGTCAAATTCACTGAGCTATTGCACAGTCTTTTGTGCTCTTCTGTGGGTGGTGTTATAATTTAAAGTTTATTTATTAAAGAATGGTTTATTTCAAAGAGGTTTTTGGAGAAAGGCAGGGGTGTTTTTCTCCCTGATTTATAGAGATTTCTTTAAGCAGAATCATTGATTTTACTAGTAAAAATAATGGCCTGTACATTTAAGGATGCCTCCACCTTTTGGAACACTGAACCCTCTTTGCTTTGAGTTGCAAACACATTGGAATGTGTAGGTTTCTGTTTCACCAGCTCTCTGGCCCCCATCTGGATAAGTCACAGGCCTTCAAGGAAGTGGCAGAGGGTTCAAAACAGAAAGGACGTGTCCTATTACCAAGACTGACCCTGTTCCTTATGGCCCTTCACTAATTAAAAAATTGGTTGAAAATAGGTCTGGAATTCAGTTCATAGTAATGTGCCAACATCAGTTTCTTAGTTTTGACTAATATACCATGGTAACATAAGATGTTAGCAATGGAAGATGCTGAGTGAGGAACATATGGGACGTCTCTGTACTCTTTCCAACTTTTCTGTAAATTCAATATGCAAAGTTTATCATTTTAATAAAAAGGTAGAACTATCACTGATGATACATCACACCTTATCTCTCCTCCCCGAGAGCTCTCAACAAAGAAGATGGAGAGCACTGGGGAGATAATTTAACCAATACTTCTTAAGTTCCCACAAAAGAGGAGAAACTCCAAGTCTCCTGGAGATAAAAACATGGGTCATTTACTTCTGACGTGTTTCTCCAATTGCCCTCCCTCGTTCAGTTCCCCAAAGGCAGGAAGGATTGAATTGTCCTTCAATTCAGCTTAAAAAATAAAGTTAATATTTTTATCTCCATCTGTTTCATCTCTATATTTACTTTTCCTTTGATTATGCACTTGGAAGTGAGTTCTGTTTTACTGGGAAGGGTTTGGTCTCAGTGCAGTAATCATGTAAGATTGTTAATTGACCTTACTAATCTGATTCCCTAGACTAATTCCAGTCAAGCAAACCCAGACTGCATATACTCTCATCCAGATTCAAATATAAAACAAATAGGAATAAAAAAAGATGTCCCGATATTTATATGACTTTGATAATATAATTTGAATTATGTTGTCATCCAGCTTTGATGGACAGTTTTTTTGTTGTTTTTTTGTTTTGTTTTTTGTGGTACATGGGCCTCTCACTGTTGTGGCCTCTCCTGTTGCCGAGCACAGGCTCCGGACGCGCAGGCTCAGCGACCATGGCTCATGGGCCCAGCCGCTCTGTGGCATGTGGGATCTTCCCAGACCGGGGCACGAACCCGCGTTCCCTGCATCGGCAAGTGGACTCTCAACCACTGCGACACCAGGGAAGCCCTGATGGACAGTCCTCTTGATTGGCTTTCATGATTAGTTGATAGATAGGTAGACAGATTGAGTGATAGATTATATACAGCATTTCTCTTGCAAACACAGTATTTAAGAGAGTTCACAATTAAGGAAAATAAGATAGTTTTATGATGAACTTTTGAAAGACTGTATGTGTGTTTGCTTGCAGCATTTACAGTAATGCTAGCACACTAAATAGTGCTTTATAAAAGATATTCTATACATCTTATATAGCTATTAGTATGTGCTATGCTATTAATGTCCATGAAGCATTTTCTCCTTAAATTTCTTTTAGCCAATCCATTCCCTGAAATTTCAATGGAATGACTGTAAATTCATGTTGGTTTGTTGAAATTGAAACAGCAAATTAGAGACATTTCTCTTTGCTTGGCTGGCCATCTAAATGGTTGATGGATTTTTATTTTACTTCTGAATGTTCCATTTGCTCCTCCCATCCATGCGTCCTGCACTTACCTGTAACTTCATTTGCCCTTTTGCTGTTTCTCCAAGTCCTGCTGGGGAACTTGTGTCTGAGTTGCTCTACCTACAGAGATGTCATTTCTTGCTTCCCACAGAATTTAGAATTCAGGACTAAGTTTATTTTTATCAAGGCTTGGAGATAGAATAGATTGGTAAACAGACAGACAGATAAATAAATGGATGAATAGATGGATAAATAGATTTAAAACCTCCAGGCTTTCTCTGCATCCTTGGTGATTACTAACTTCTATTTCATTCATTTTTTTGGTCTGATTAACAACAACAAAAATGACTAAACATTTATATATAATGGAACAGAAGTGACACATTTGACAAATAGTGATTCATACAGAAAAAAATTCATGTGTATTCACAGGCCAAAGAAGGAAAACTGTGGAATGGCAGGGATGGTTGCCTTGATTTGTCAGATTTAGCTTTTCTTGAGTTTGTGGTCCAGGTAATACTAAAGTAAATTAGGCAAACACACCACCCTGAAACCAAGCACAAGGAACATGTGTTTCCCTAACTGGGAAAGTATGGTTGCCAAGACCCAGCAAATATAGCCACCAATGTGATCCTAAACAATGTATCTACTTTCCTAAAGGAGAAATCGTCTCAATAATTACGAGATTTTTTAAGTCCATGACACTGATTTTCAAAGATTTATTCCTTCCTTTACTTTTGTTCATTTGATTTCAATTTTGCTACACACTAATAGAATTCCTCAAGGAAACAGACTAGTTCTTTGGAAGCCCGCTGTGACCTTAGGAATCCAGGCATGGGAGTCCTCCATCCCAGCCTGGTGGAATCCAGCTTACTCTCGCTGTTAAAACAGATGCCTGGATTGCTGAAATGTAGTCCGGAGGAGAAGAGGTTGTCAGACCCTGTCACGTAGCAGGCACGTAACGACTGTCCACGTCCCATGTGAAAGCCAGGGTTCAAGGTGACGGACAACGGTGCCCTTGTCTCACCATCTGCCCCGCCCCCCTTACCAGGATATATCATCATGCGCTTCTCTGTTTTTGCTTTCACGACCCCAAGTGTGATCCCTTCTCCTGCTCCCTAAAGAGGCTTATTTCTCACTCTATCCCTCTAGTGTCTGAGCCTTGCACTTACCAACTATGTTTTGAATTGTCTTCCCCGTTCAAATCTTGGCAAAGACACAATACCCTGGATGGGAATTTCTCCTCCAGGTTGGTTGTGTTGAAAATAACCTCAGGTCCCCATCACTGGAAAAACACCAAATCTGGCCAGCCCACCCCGCATCCCCACAAAGTGTGCGGGGAATGGGGTAAGATGGAAAGGTAGGCTGAATTCATGTATTTGGCAAAACATTTATCCCTTAGAGTGTTCTTTGAGGAACTGCGGAAGACATGCCTTTTCATAGCATCCTCATTTTATTTCACTGTTTCTGCCTAATTGCCAACAATATTGGTAATATCATAGGCACATTATTAAATACTTTGAACTTAGTGGGATACAAAAAGAAGTGCCTTTATTTACTTCCAACCACTGCCTTCAACATGCTCTCTTCTACCTCCTTTTTCTACCACCCTATGACTTCTTGGGCATAATAATATCACGTCAGCAATTTCGTCCCTTTCACATATGAATGAGTCCTGTCAAGTCTAAATCACACATCATTCTCACCTCCAGTTCAAAGTCTCCCTCCTCTCCTTACACAACCCCCTACACTTCCCCCCAGGTCTAACCAGTGGCTCACAGATCTACGTGGGCAGGAACACAGGTAGCTTGTCCTTTTCTTCACCCACCTCTTTGTTTCTTTCTCTTATGGCTCATTCAAGGTTGAGGAGGAAAAGAAACATTGGCTGAAAAGGGTTAAATATTTGTTAAGTTTGCGTGTTATCTTAATTGCTTCTGCTGTTGCAGCTGTCTCCTGGCTAACACTGGTTTGCCATTGACTCTCACTGTGGCAGGTGTTAGGTGCTGACAACTTCAGCGCATGCAACTTCCTGACATCTTAAGCTGGTCCTCACAGTTCCTGCCTGGGGAACAGCCCACAGACTGACTCTCAGTGGGTGGGCTGCCCTCTTGGTGGGGCGCCTTGAAGACAGCTCTAGTTTACCAACTTCCATGGCATCTACTCAGCCAAAAGGTGGGATACAGATTGATGAACCCCTTATCTCAGGCTGTTCCCAGCCTCTTGCCTTCAAAGTTTTCATAGAGAAGAAGCTGGTTCAATTACCTACTCAAATTCTAGGAGACGTATGTCCTACTTTTCTAAGAATTTTCTCAATGTGCTCTAGTTCAGGGACAGGGACAGCTCACAAGTGTCAAAGCTCAGCAAGTATCCAACCATGGAGACAGAAAATGCTCTTCCTCGTACCCACCACAAGGTGCACCCACCATGCTGCTGAATCTTTTTCCAGAGTCCCCCTCAATTAACCTGGCTGGGATGGGCAAGCCCTCTTCTTACCAGGGTGATAATTCACTTTTTTGTGAATTCTCCACCTCAGAGAACTGCTCTAGAGACCTGGTAGTCTCTGTTATTGTGTGGGAGAAAGATGCAGGTCACAGTGGGTGAGGGTTGCAGGCTGGGCTAGACTGCTATCTCTTCAGTTCTCTGGAGGGGATTTCTCCATGTTCAATGCTGTTGTCTCCACATGGCGCAGACACATCACAGCTGCAGCTTTCAGCTTGAGGATTTCAGACAAAATTCTGAGACAAGAAAGGTAGCATTTGGGGTCCTGAACCCCTGCCTATTGTAAAGCATTTATGGAACTTGGTTAGCAATTGCTTGACCCATTCTACAGACATTGAACATGAGATCTGAAGATCGTGAAAGACTTGATCAAATGACTAAGACAGGCATTGTAGATTATGAAATCATTTTTTAAAGTTAAGTGCAACATTTAAACCATTTGTTTCCTTAGTCAAAAAGTCTGTGCAAATGCAATTCACTTGACCTCCCTGTATGTGTATATATACATGGTTGAAAGTAAAAAATAGCACATAAGATGTTAGGTGCTTTGCAGAACACATAATTAAATACCATTCCTGTGTACTTTTTTTTAATCCAGAAGATTAATCACAAATAAGGACAATTAATGATTTTTTAAAAAATATTTCAGGTTTATTTTCAGAGTTCTTCCTTATAAAATTTCAATAAACTTAACTTCAATGATATTGTAGTATTTCAATATTAATAAAAATAAAATTCCTAAGAATAATACTGAAAGAATCAACATAAAACTTTCAAAGCTATGAGCTCATTGAGATCATAGTTTGATAACAACTTTCATTGATGGTTTAAAAAGTAAGAAAAATTTATCCCATAATTCCTTAAAGATGACATCTGAAGCTTTAGTTGTGTTTGCTTTCCATCACCTGTTTGAGGAATTCAGCTCACCAGAGTCCTGCAGAAACCAGCAAAGAGCAGAAGTACACTATATTTATGGTCACTGTTGTTAAAGCTGGAAGGTTAATAGTTGAATGGTGTCCATAAGATAAAACAAGCAGGAGTGTCTGGGAAAAAAGGGCCAGAGGTGAGTGCTGGTAGCCCTCATAGGAGTCAGACATGGGCAAAGTGAGGACCAGCCACTTACAGCAAGCGGGAGTATGGCGGGCTTACATCCTTACATCATAAGGCATCAGTATTTGAATCTGTGATCTACATTCCTCTAGTTAGTATTTGCATGAGGAGAGCTGGGAGAGGACAGACAGGTGCAGAAATTATAATATGCTTATCTCCTATTCTCCTTTTCATCTATTTAAGTATTTCCTGTTGTTTTTGTCCATATACTTGTTGAAAGACATTTATTAGTGGATTTCCTCAGTTATATTTCTGTCTATTTGTCTAATCAAGCTCTATCCTAGAGATCTACAATGTGAAGACAATGTGATGTGCACAGCGATGAATACAACCTCCTTTTCTGAGCAAGTTCTTACTTCTTCTGGTGATATTTTCTTCCTTTCAACACTGCCTTGCCCTTTGGCACTTGGAACCAGTGTATAATTGAGAATCCCCAGAAAATTCTCATGATGCAGGACGACCAACATATGGGGTTATTTTTTTTTTCTATTCCTACATGCAGGTGGTGGTCACGGGAGCTTCCATCTCTAGCAATGCACAGTGCAAATGCCACTCCAGCTTGCTTTTATTATCCCTTGTTTTCCATCCTATCCAGTCTTCATTGATCTATGAAAGATGGGAAGGAAGTCTTCAGAAGAGTACCATTCCATTCTCTGAATGTGGAGACCAAAGCCATGCTCAGCATTTGAGGTTAACAGACCCTACATCTCTGAATTTGGGGAGTGATGTAAGGAAACACACAATATCTTCCTACATTTTCCTCCAAAGGTCTGTACCAAGAAGCAAAGACAGAGTTCACCCTGAGCAGAAGGATGGGCAGGGAGAGAGCTTCGCAATACTCATCCCTTTGTCTCCTAATTAATATCATTTTTGTTTGATTCTAGCTTTAGAGCTTTAGGGGTTTTGTCATTTTATATTTTCAGTGTGAAAACTTCTTGCCTTTCTTTTTAACTCTATGATATTTTCTCAAGAATATTGGTGTAAGTATGTTGCAAGCTGCCAGTGAAATATCATGACTCTAATGCCCAAATGTGAGGGTATGAGTGATCTTCTTTTCATCACAAATTAATAACGAGACATTATTTTATAAAGTTAGAAAATGTGTTGAAATCTCATAGAAAATATTTCAAATATTGATACACAATGAATGATCTTTCCTTCAAAAACTGTCACGACACCTCTAGGGAACTAATAAAAATTTCTGCATACCTTCTGGGCCCATAATCTCTTAATCAATACTAATTTGAAGCTAATGTGATGAATTCAGGACTAATTGGAAAGATACATATTATTAATGCCAGACATTCACCCTAGCCTCACAGTCCAACAGGGTTCATTTTTGAGATGAGCAAATTAAAGATTAATTTCTATGGCAGAGAAATGCCCAGTGAGAAGGCATAATCTATTTATATAGTGCACTATTCCCTGTAGTCTAAAAGGCATATAGATTAGTAGCTAATGCATTCAAGCTTAGACCAAAAAGACAAGTAACTAATTGCACCTTTTTCAATAACTCAGTGGTATTCCATTATTTCTTCTGGGCTAAATTCCGCCAGTGGTAAAACACAGACCTGTTAGTTCACTTCTTAGCCAAGGAAATTACAGAGATTAGTGATTTTGGAAATTCCTATCTAAATGATATAGAAAATTTATTGCTACTTCCTTTGGTCCAGCCCTTTGACTGGTGGGATGAACAGAATCTTTATGTTCAATGGTACAGGATTGACATGAGCACTCAATGGGCCTTTTAAGATAATTCATAAAGTACTTAAGAGGTGAACTAAGTTTATTCTAATGAGACGGAATAATTGGATAAATAGTGTATTAGGGTTCTCCAGATAAACAGACCCAATAGAACATATATCTTCACATATATGAGGAGATTTATTATAGGAACTGGGTCACACGATTCTGGAAGCCAAGAAGTCCCACAGTCTGCCATCTGCAAGCTGAAGAACCAGAAAAGCTGGTGGTGTCATTCAGTCAAGTCCAAAGACTAGTGAACTGGGCAGCCAATGATGTAAGTAAGTCCCAGTTTAAGTCTGAAGGCCCAAGAACCAGGATCACCTATGTCTAAGGGCAGAAGAAGATGGATGTCCCAACTCAAGCAGAGAGCACATCCTTCCTTCCTTTGCTTTTTTGTCCTACTCAGCTCAGAGCATTAGCTGATACCCACTCGCGTTAATGAGGGCAATCTTTTTTACTTAGTCTCCCAACACAAATGCTAATCTCCAGAAACAACCTCAGACACGTCCAGAAATAATGTTTTACCCACTGTCTGGACATCAATTAGCCCAGTCACGTTGACACATAAAATTAACCATCACAAATAGTAATTCCCTTTTTCTAGTAAACATAAAATTAAATTGAGGCTTCAAAAATGACTTTGAAATGCTTGAGATGGGAAACTGGAGGAGGCCACGCTGACATCCACTCTTTATCTCACTTAAGCCTCACTATTTTGGACTTTTGAAGGAAGGAAATAAAAATATTCTTGGTTGACGCAATAATTTATCGAAAGTCAAAACAGAATGGATGCCTATCAAAGAAAGAATTATTAATCCTTTTATTCACTCCTAAATCACTTATTCATTCACCCAGCTAGTATTATCTGCTAAGTATTAGGGATAAAAGATTATAAAATATATTTTACCCTTAATTGTCATTTTTTCTAAATAACAGATGCAATATCATCTTTGTGAATAAGTATTGTATGTACTTAGAGACAATAATAGTACTTAGTTTAGAACAGAATTCTGAGAGCTGAAATCCTGGTTACTTTGTACATTTGCACATCATAAGTTCTGTTGTCTTATCTATGCTTCAGGCCACAGGTATGAATGTCATAGACAATTGAGTGAATTTCTGTCCATTAAACTTTTCCCAGGAGTTACTTGGAAAAGTCTAGCCATTTCATGAATTCCATATCTCCCTGTTAAAAAACATTGCTTATTTCAAGAAGGAAATATAGTCATGTAATATCCCTCCACTCTGGCAAAAATAAAGAAATAAACAAAAGACAAACTAGTTTGATAAAGAAGATGTGGTACATATATACAAAGGAATATTACTCAGCCATAAAAAGGAATGAAGTTAGGTCATTTGTAGAGACGTGGATGGACCTAGAGACTGTCATACAGAGTGAAGTAAGTCAGAAAGAGAAAAACAATTATCATATATTAACGCATATATGTGGAATCTAGAAAAATGGTACAGATGAACTGGCTTGCAAGGCAGAAATAGAAACACAGATGTAGAGAACAAATATATGGACACCAAGGGGGGAAAGCAGGGGGTGGGGGGATGAATTGGGAGATTGGGATTGACATGTAGACACTAACATGTATAAAATAGATAACTAATAAGAACCTGCTGTATAAAAAAATAAAATTCAAAAAGAAAAATAAAACTAGTTTAACAGGAAAGAGTAGCAGCTGCCTCGGGGAGAGTGGGAGTTCTTCTCATGATGATGACAGAAGTATAAGAAGTCCCTCCCACACGCCAAACCCAACTGGAAGCAAGAGGACAAGGGAACCTGCTGACACAGCCCATGGATGTCAGTCTTCTGAAGGTTGGAGAAGAGTAGAGAAGGGCCAAGGGTGGAATTGGAGGAGCAAAGAGCCCCCATGCGGACTGTGATAGAATCTGCGTACTCTATACAATGGCATGCTGGATCTCTGTTTCTGTGACCGCCAGCTGTGAGATGGCATACCTTCCGAGCAGATAGATGAGAGAAGAAGCTTGTCCTATAGGAATCCATCTCCTTTCCACCCTGGAGAGCCTCATCCATCACTTGTCGTTGCAGAGACCCAGCTGATGCGTGCTCAGCAAGGAGTTTGTGATCCTTGAAGATTCCTGTGCTTTGCGGAGGAAACTTGGCAGGCGGGCGGCGAGTCTACGAACTGTCACCAAGGCTTTGTGACTTACAGTTGATTTGAATCCATATCCCTTCGTCGAATGTACTTCTCATGGCCTTGACTTCATTTAATTAAAAACTCAAGGGGGACCTTGAAGATGGCGGAAGAGTAAGACGCGGAGATCGCCTTCCTCCCCACGGATACACCAGAAATACATCCACACGTGGAACAACTCCTACAGAACCCCTACTGAAGGCTGGCAGAAGACCTCAGACCTCCCAAAAGGCAAGAAACTCCCCATGTACCTGGGTAGGGCAAAAGAAAAAACAGAGACAAAAGAATAAGGACGGCACCTGCACCAGTGGGAGGGAGCTGTGAAGGAGGAAAAGTTTCCACACACTAGGAAGCCCCTCCGCGGGCGGAGACTGCGGTAGGCGGAGGGGGGAGTTTCGGGACCGCGGAGTAGTGCACAGCGACGGGTGCGGAGGGCAAAGCGGGGAGATTCCTGCACAGACGGTCGGTGCCGACCAGCACTCACCAACCCGAGAGGCTTGTCTGCTCACCCGCCGGGGCGGGCGGGGCTGCGAGCTGAGGCTCGGGTTTTGGTTTTGGACGGAGCTCAGGGAGAGGACTGGGGTTGGCGGCTTAAACATAGCCTGAAGGGGTTAGTGCACCACGACTAGCCGGGAGGGAGTCCGGGGAAAAGCCTGCACCTGCCGAAGAGGCAAGAGACTTTTTCTTCCCTCTTTGTTTCCTGGTGCACGAGGAGAGGGGTTTAAGAGCGCTGCTTAAAGGATCTCCAGAGACGGGCGCGAGCCGCGGCTAAAACCGCAGACCCCTGAGACGGCTAGGAGACGCTAAGGTTGCTGCTGCCGCCACCAAGGGGCCTGTGTGGGAGCACAGGTCACTCTCCACACCCCTCTTCCGCATAATAAGGCCACAGACACCCCAAAACACACCACCAGACGTGAACCTGCCCACTAGAGAGACAAGATCCAGCCTCATCCAGCACAACACAGGTACTAGTCCCCTCCACCAGGAAGCCTACACAACCCACTGAAACAACCTTAGCCACTGGAGACAGACATCAAAAACAACGGGAACTACGAAAGTGCAGCCTGCAAAAAGGAGACCCCAAACACAGTAAGATAAGCAAAATGAGAAGACAGAAAAACACACAGCAGATGAAGGAGCAAGATAAAAACCCACCAGACCTAACAAATGAAGAGGAAATAGGCAATCTACCTGAAAAAGAATTCGGAATAATGATAGTAAGGATGATCCGAAATCTTGGAAGTAGAATGGACAAAATGCAAGAAACAGTTAACAAGGACCTACAAGAACTAAAGATGAAACAAGCAACGATGAACAATGCAATAAATGAAATTAAAACCACTCTAGATAGGATCAATAGCAGAATAACTGAGGCAGAAGAACGGATAAGTGACCTGGAAGATAAAGTAGTGGAAATAACTACTGCAGAGCAGAATAAAGAAAAAAGAATGAAAAGAACTGAGGACAGTCTCAGAGACCTCTGGGACAACATGGAACGCACCAACATTCGAATTATAGGGGTTCCAGAAGAAGAAGAAAGAAAGAAAGGGACTGAGAAAATATTTGAAGAGATTATAGTTGAAAACTTCCCTAATATGGGAAAGGAAATAGTTAATCAAGTCCAGGAAGCACAGAGAGTCCCATACAGGATAAATACAAGGAGAAACACGCCAAGACACATATTAATCAAACTGTCAAAAATTAAATACAAAGAAAGCATATTAAAAGCAGCAAGGGAAAAACAACAAATAACACACAAGGGAATCCCCATAAGGTTAACAGCTGATCTCTCAGCAGAAACCCTACAAGACAGAAGGGAGTGGCAGGACATACTGAAAGTGATGAAGGAGAAAAGCCTGCAACCAAGACTACTCTACCCAGCAAGGATCTCATTCACATTTGATGGAGAAATTAAAACCTTTACAGACAAGCAAAAGCTGAGAGAGTTCAGCACCACCAAACCAGCTTTACAACAAATGCTAAAGGAACTTCTCTAGACACGAAACACAAGAGAAGGAAACGACCTATAGTAGCGAACCCAAAACAATATAGAAAATGGGAATAGGAACATACATATCGATAATTACCTTAAATGTAAATGGACTAAATGCTCCCACCAAAAGACACAGATTGGCTGAATGGATACAAAAACAAGACCCTTATATATGCTGTCTACAAGAGACCCACTTCAGACCTAGAGACACATACAGACTGAAAGTAAGGGGATAGAAAAAGATATTCCATGCAAATGGAAACCAAAAGAAAGCTGGAGTAGCAATTCTCATATCAGACAAAATAGACTTTAAAATAAGGACTATTAAAAGGGACAAAGAAGGACACTACATAATGATCAAGGGATCGATCCAAGAAGAAGATATAACAATTGTAAATATTTATGCACCCAACATAGGAGCACCTCAATACATAAGGCAAATACTAACAACCATAAAAGGGGAGATCAACAGTAACACATTCATAGTAGGGGACTTTAACACCCCACTTTCACCCATGGACAGATCATCCAAAATGAAAATAAATAAGGAAACACAAGCTTTAAATGATACATTAAACAAGATGGACTTAATTGATATTTATAGGACACTCCATCCAAAAACAACAGAATACACATTTTTCTCAAGTGCTCATGGAACATTCTCCAGGATAGATCATATCTTGGGTCACAAATCAAGCCTTGGTAAATTTAAGAAAACTGAAATTGTATCAAGTATCTTTTCCGACCACAACGCCATGAGACTAGATATCAATTACAGGAAAAGATCTGTAAAAAATACAAACACATGGAGGCTAAACAATACACTACTTAATAATGAAGTGATCACTGAAGAAATCAAAGAGGAAATAAAAAAATACCTAGAAACAAATGACAATGGAGACACAACGACCCAAAACCTATGGGATGCAGCAAAAGCAGTTCTAAGGGGGAAGTTTATAGCAATACAAGCCCACCTTAAGAAGCAGGAAACATCTCGAATAAACAACCTAACCTTGCACCTCAAGCAATTAGAGAAAGAAGAACAAAAAAACCCCAAAGCTAGCGGAAGGAAAGAAATCATAAAAATCAGATCAGAAATAAATGAAAAAGAAATGAAGGAGACGATAGCAAAGATCAATAAAACTAAAAGCTGGTTCTTTGAGAAGATAAACAAAATAGATAAACCGCTAGCCAGACTCATCAAGAAAAAAAGGGAGAAGACTCAAATCAATAGAATTAGAAATGAAAAAGGAGAAGTAACAACTGACACTGCAGAAATAAAAAAAATCATGAGAGATTACTACAAGCAACTCTATGCCAATAAAATGGACAATCTGGAAGAAATGGACAAATTCTTAGAAATGCACAACCTGCCAAGACTGAATCGCAAAGAAATAGAAAATATGAACAGACCAATCACAAGCACTGAAATTGAAACTGTGATTAAAAACCTTCCAACAAACAAAAGCCCAGGACCAGATGGCTTCACAGGTGAATTCTATCAAACGTTTAGAGAAGAGCTAACACCTATCCTTCTCAAACTCTTCCAAAATATAACAGAGGGAGGAACACTCCCAAATTCCTTCTACGAGGCCACCATCACCTTGATACCAAAACCAGACAAGGATGTCACAAAGAAAGAAAACTACAGGCCAATATCACTGATGAACATAGATGCAAAAATCCTCAACAAAATACTAGCAAACAGAATCCAACAGCACATTAAAAGGATCATACACCATGATCAAGTGGGGTTTATTCCAGGAATGCAAGGATTCTTCAATATACGCAAATCTATCAATGTGATAAACCATATTAACAAATTGAAGGAGAAAAACCATATGATCATCTCAATAGATGCAGAGAAAGCTTTCGACAAAATTCAACACCCATTTATGATAAAAACCCTCCAGAAAGTAGGCATAGAGGGAACTTTCCTCAACATAATAAAGGCCATATATGACAAGCCCACAGCAAACATCATCCTCAATGGTGAAAAACTGAAAGCATTTCCACTAAGATCAGGAACAAGACAAGGTTGCCCACTCTCACCACTCTTATTCAACATAGTTTTGGAAGTTTTAGCCACAGCAATCAGAGAAGAAAAGGAAATAAAAGGAATGCAAATCGGAAAAGAAGAAGTAAAGCTGTCACTGTTTGCAGATGACATGATACTATACATAGAGAATCCTAAAGATGCTACCAGAAAACTACTAGAGCTAATCAATGAATTTGGTAAAGTAGCAGGATACAAAAATAATGCACAGAAATCTCTGGCATTCCTATATACTAATGATGAAAAATCTGAAAGTGAAATCAAGAAAACACTCCCATTTACCATTGCAACAAAAAGAATAAAATATCTAGGAATAAACCTACCTAAGGATACGAAAGACCTGTATGCAGAAAATTATAAGACACTGATGAAAGAAATTAAAGATGATACAAATAGATGGAGAGATATACCATGTTCTTGGATGGGAAGAATCAACATTGTGAAAATGACTCTACTACCCAAAGCAATCTACAGATTCAATGCAATCCCTATCAAACTACCACTGGCATTTTTCACAGAACTAGAACAAAAAATTTCGCAATTTGTATGGAAACACAAAAGACCCCGAATAGCCAAAGCAATCTTGAGAACGAAAAAAGGAGCTGGAGGAATCAGGCTCCCTGACTTCAGACTATATTACAAAGCAACAGTAATCAAGACAGTATGGTACTGGCACAAAAACAGAAAGATAGATCAGTGGAACAGGATAGAAAGCCCAGAGATAAACCCACGCACATATGGACACCTTATCTTTGATAAAGGAGGCAGGAATGTACAGTGGAGAAAGGACAGCCTCTTCAATAAATGGTGCTGGGAAAACTTGACAGGTACATGTAAAAGTATGAGATTAGATCACTCCCTAACACCATACACAAAAATAAGCTCAAAATGGATTAAAGACCTAAATGTAAGGCCAGAAACTATCAAACTCTTAGAAGAAAACATAGGAAGAACACTCTATGACATAAATCACAGCAAGATCCTTTCTGACCCACCTCCTAGAGTAATGGAAATAAAAACAAAAATAAACAAATGGGACCTAATGAAACTTCAAAGCTTTTGCACAGCAAAGGAAACCATAACCAAGACCAAAAGACAACCCTCAGAATGGGAGAAAACATTTGCAAATGAAGCAACTGACAAAGGATTAATCTCCAAAATTTACAAGCAGCTCATGCAGCTCAATAACAAAAAAACAAACAACCCCATCCAAAAATGGGCAGAAGACCTAAATAGACATTTCTCCAAAGAAGATATACAGAATGCCAACAAACACATGAAAGAATGCTCAACATCATTAATCATTAGAGAAATGCAAATCAAAACTACAATGAGATATCATCTCACACCAGTCAGAATGGCCATCATCAAAAAATCTAGAAACAATAAATGCTGGAGAGGGTGTGGAGAAAAGGGGACACTCTTGCACTGCTGGTGGGAATGTGAAATGGTTCAGCCACTATGGAGAACAGTATGGAGGTTCCTTAAAAAACTACAAATAGAATTACCATATGACCCAGCAATCCCACTACTGGGCATATACCCTGAGAAAACGAAAATTCAAAAAGAGTCATGTACCAAAATGTTCATTGCAGCTCTATTTACAATAGTCCGGAGATGGAAACAACCTAAGCGCCCATCATCGGATGAATGGATAAAGAAGATGTGGCACATATACACAATGGAATATTACTCAGCCTTAAAAAGAAATGAAATTGAGCTATTTGTAATGAAATGGATAGACCTAGAGTCTGTCATACAGAGTGAAGTAAGTCAGAAAGAAAAAGACAAATACCGTAGGCTAACACATATATATGGAATTTAAGGGAAAAAAATGTCATGAAGAACCTAGGTGTAAGACAGGAATAAAGACGCAGACCTACTGGAGAACGGACTTGAGGATATGGGGAGGGGGAAGGGTGAGTTTTGACAGGGCGAGAGAGAGTCATGGACATATACACACTAACAAACGTAGTAAGGTAGATAGCTGGGGGGAAGCAGCCGCAAGGCACAGGGATATTAGCTCGGTGCTTTGTGACAGCCTGGAAGGGTGGGATGGGGAGAGTGGGAGGGAGGGAGACGCAAGAGGGAAGACATATGGGAACATATGTATATGTATAGCTGATTCACTTTGTTATAAAGCAGAAACTAACACACCATTGTAAAGCAATTATACCCCAATAAAGATGTTTAAAAAAAAAAAAAAAACTAGTTTAACAGCTTCTCATTCCCTTATTCATTTCACCTTCCAAATGCCAGGCAGGCTCAGATGCTGCCAGTGCCGGGGCTGAGGAGGTGAGTTGTCCAGGCTGGACATGGGCTCTTCTATTCCAATGGTGTGACCTAGGACAAGTTCCTTGGCCTTTATGTGCCTCCATTACCTCACATATGAGATGGTGATAATGTTTGCCACACAGGGTTGCTGTGAGTCAGATCGGCTAATTCTCATAGGGTGTTTAGAACAGTGCTTGGGATATAGAGAGAGCTAGTCAAGTATTATCTCCTAGTAGTAGAACCAGGGCCAAAACTATACCAGATAATCAAACAAAGCCTGGATAGAAATTAAGACGAGAGACATATAAAACAAATAAATAAAGCATGTTGTGTGTGAGTCAGTGCTATAGGCAAGGGAAGGGGCTGGAGAAAGAACAGCTATCAGATTATACATTTGGTGTGGCTGTGCCTCTTCCAGTTTCTCCAGCCCCATCTTTTCCTCGTAGTCTACACTGTATTCCCACTGATCTCCTTTCAGTGTCTGGCAGACAGCCATGTTCCTATGCAAAATACAGCCTTTGTACCTCTGTCCCTTGTTTGGAATATCTGCTCCCTCACTCCCCAGATGAGTTGATCAGGAACGATCTTCTGGTCTCTGCTCAAGGTCACTCATCTTGGTGGCCTTCCTGACCTCATGTGTTACATCAGAGTCCCCAGTTCTGCTCTCTCACATCACTGTGTACTTGTCCATCACTGTATTAGTCAAATTTGGAATCATGAATTGATCTGTGATGTTAAATTAATATCATCCTCCACGTGATATTATTAATATATTTAGGCAGAGATTCTCTGAGATTCCTCACAGTAAGTGCTCATGAAATATTTGTAAGAGTGACTGACACTGCCTTCAAAGTCAGGATCAAAATCCAGCTTCAGAAATGTCTTCCTGACCTTCCAGTGAGGTTTGATCCTTTCTAACACTGAAACCCAATAGCACTGCCTATGACTTCTGTAATAAGTATCTGTGGAAAGGGATTTTCTGCCATGCAAAGCCATAAGCAACCCAAGAAGGGGGTCCATTTATTTTCTTTATTTTTTTGGTTTGTTTTCAGCCAACCCAATTAGCAGCTTACTCATGGCTTTCTGACTAGATAGCACCATGGGAGCATCATGTGACAGAAAAAATAGTGCTTATGTGAATCCCCGACTCCCTTACAGTTAAAAAGAAAGTAGTGTGCAGGTATACTGCAGTGATTTTATTAAAATGTTGTTTAAGGGAGTTTGTAATTTAGAAATTGTCTTGAACATCCTGGAAGTTCTCTAAAAAGGGCTTGTGTTCAGGATACCTCAGTAACATAATTACTGTTGCATGAAACCAAAATTCATAACTCCTATGACCCCAGCACCAGCAACCTACTGGGTGGCATGGAGGTACCAGCCTTAGCTTACTCCTCCACAGAATGCCTGGTCCTGCCCAAGGTCAGCACACTTACCAAACCCTCCCCCTGTTTACAAATAAATCTCTTAGCTTTTTTTTTTTTTTACTTACTACTTATACCTAAGTTCTCTTTCCTTTCCTTTTCACATGAATAAGGCACAGACGAGCACTAAGGTGAAAGGAAATTTCTTGTCACTCAGAATAGCAATACAATCTAGTTTCTTCCAAGACGCTCAGAGCTTTGTATGAAATCAATTACCAACAGGTATTGATTTCGCAGATGTGTTAGCACAGTGTTAGGAAAAATTTTTTTTTTAATTCTGTGGGTTTACTGTTAAGGCAAACAGAGAAAGTCACAATTTATAGATGGTTCTCTGAATCTAACTTGAGGTTTGGGGGTGAAGCAAAGAAAATGATTCCATGGGGCTTTAAGTTATTTTCATGTAATTTACCACGTACGACTCTTACTTAGAGTCATTACCTCCAGTCCTACTCTTGCTCTGACACAATGGAAACTACCAACTACTTTTCTGATGCTTGAAATAAGTGCCATTTCTGAAGGTGCTGGAAGGACAGAGAATTGCCCTACCCTGTACAGTGCGAACTCCCATCCTTTCTGGAGTACTGGGGCTCCAGGGTTACTACTGGTCTCAAGTTAATGTTGATGGTGGCCTTGACAGAAAAGAACAACATTTATTACAATCTTCATGGATGTCAGGTCCTTCCAACTCCAGCACAACATCTAACTTTTACAAAACGCTTGTGAGATGACGGATATCAACAAGAAGTTACAAAATCCATCTAAGGTCACACTTGTAGTTGAGTAATCAGGTCTGGAATCAAATCTTGACTTACATCCCACTACGAAATACTTGCTCATTCTGCCCTATAGCATTGTCTTTGTTTGTCTGAGTAGGCAATCCACCTGCATGACACAAAATCCAAGAAGTATAATAAGGTATAGGAAAAAAAAATCTGTCTTCTTCTATGGCCCTGTTCACTCAGTTCCCTCCCCAGAGTTAAACACTATTAACCAGTAGATTTTATACCTTACAGATACAAATCATGCAGGTATATTTACAAACATATTGACATACGTAGTTTTTTTTCCCCCCAAAATGTGGTAAATCCAAAACATGGCTCTTTTCCAAAATATCTTAGAGTTCAAGTCCATATATCAACATGTACGAAGTTTTCTCATTGTTAATGTCAGGAAAGCATTTCATTATAAAGATAGACCATGATTTTTTTAGCTAGTGTCTATGAATTTCCATGTGTTTCCAACTTTCCTTCCCCTCCTTTGGGTAAAAACACAAAGAATTGTCTTTAAAACTTACTATTATGATGTGGTTGGAGGATAGAAGAGAAGGGGGACATAGAATAAGAGAGTTGTTATTACCACTCATGACCTCCTAAACTGATACAAATAGAAGCGTTTGGAAAAGGCATTGTAATTATTTTTTTTATTGGAGTATAATTGCTTTACAATGTTGTGTTAGTTTCTGCTGTATGATGAAGATAATCAGCTATACGTATACCTAAATCCCCTCCCTCTTGGACCTCCCTCCCACACTTCTCATCACACCCACCTAGGTCATCACAGAGCACCCAGCTGAGCTTCCTGTGCTTTATAGCGTGTTCCCACTAGCTATCTATTTTAGGCACGGTAGTGCATATATGTCAATCCTAATCTCCCAATTCATCCCACCCTCCCCTCCCCTCTCCATGTCCACATGTCCACTCTCTACGTCTATGTCTCTATTCCTGCCCTGCAAATAGGTCCATCCACACAATTTTTCTAGATTTCACATATATGTGTTAATATATGATATTTTTTTTTCTCTTTCTGGCTTACTTCACTCTGTATGACAGACTCTAGGTCCATTCACATCTCTACAAATGATGCCATTTCATTCTTTTTTATGGCTGAGTAATGTTCCATTGCATATATGTACCACATCTTTATCCATTCCTCTGTCATTGGACATTTAGGTGGTTTCCATGTCCTGGCTATTGTAAATAGTGCTGCAATGAACACTGAGGTACATGTGTCCTTTTGAATTATGGTTTTCTCAGGGTATGTGCCCAGTAGTGGGATTACTGGGTCATATGGTAGTTCTATTTTTAGTTTTTTAAGGAACATCCATACTGTTCCCCACAGTAGCTGTATCAATTTACATTCCCACCAATAGTGCAAAAGGGTTCCCTTTTCTCCACACCCTCTCCGGAATTTATTGTTTGTAGATTTTTTGATGATGGCCATTCTGACCAGTGTGAGGTGATACCTCACTGTATTTTTGATTTAAATTTCTCTAGTAATTAGTGACATTGAGCATCTTTTCATGTGCATCTTGGTCATCTGTATGCCTTCTTGGTGAAATGTCTATTTGGGTCTTCTGCCCATTTTTTAATTGGGTTGTTTGTTTTTTGACATTGAGTTCCATGAGCTGTTTGTATATTTTAGAGATTAATCAGTCGTCTGTGGCTTCATCTGCAAATATTTTCTCCCACTCTGAGGGTTGTCTTTTTGTCTTGTTTATGGTTTCCTTTGCTGTGCACAAGCTTTTAAGTTTCATTAGGTCTCATTTGTTTATTTTTGTTTTTATTTCTATTACTCTAGGAGGCAGGACAAAAAAGATCTTGCTGTGGTTTATGTCAAAGAGTGTTTTTCCTAAGTTTTCCTCTAAGAGTTTTATATTGTCTGGTCTTATATTTAGGTCTTTAATCCATTTTGAATTTTTTTTGTGTGTATGGTGTTAGGGAGTGTTCTAATTTCAGTATTTTACAGGTAGCTGTCCACTTTTCCCAGCACCACTTATTGAAGAGACTGTCTTTTCTCCATTGTATGTTCTTGCCTGCCTCCTTTGCCATAAATTAGGTGACCATATGTGCATGCATTTATCTCTGGACTTTCTATCCTGTACCACTGATCTATATTTCTGTTTTGTGCCAGTACCAAACTGTTTTGATTACTGTAGATTTGTAGTATAGTTTGAAGTCAGAGAGCCTGATTCCTCCAGTTCTGTTTTTAGTTCTCAAGATTGCTCTGGCTATTCAGGCTCTTTTGTGCTTCCATACAAATTGTAAAAAATTTTTGTTTTAATTCTGTAGAGAATGCCGTTGGTAATTTGATAGAGATTGCATTGAATCTGTAGCTTGTTTTGTGTAGTATAGTCATTTTCACAATATTGATTCTTCCAATCCAAGAACATGATATATTTCTCCATCTGTTTATGTCATCTTTGATTTATTTCATTAGTGTTCTATAGTTTTCTGAGTACAGGTCTTTTACCTCCTTAAGTAGGTTTATTCCTAGGTATTTTATTCTTTTTGTTGTGATGGTAAATGGGATTGTTTTCTTAATTTTTCTTTCTGATTTTTCATTGTTAGTGTATAGGAATGCAAGAGATTTCTGTGCATTAATTTTGTACCTTGCTACTTTAACAAATTCATTGATTAGCTCCAGCAGTTTTCTAATAGCATCTTTAGGATTCTCTATGTATAGTACCATGTCATCTGCAAACAGTGACAGTTTTATTTCTTCTTTTCCAATTTTTATTTCTTTTATTTCTTTTTCTTCTCTAATTTCTGTGGCTAAAACTTCCAAAACTATGCTGAATAATAGCAGTGAGAGTGGGCAACCTCGTCTTGTTCCTGATCTTGGAGGAAATGGTTTCAGTTTTCCACCATTGAGGACGATGTTGGCTGTGGGTTTGTCATATATGGCCTTTATTATGTTGAGGTAGGTTCCCTCTATGCCCACTTTCTGGAGAGTTTTTGTCATAAATGGGTGTGAATTTTGTCAAAACATTTTTCTGAATCTCTTGAGATGATCACATGGTTCTTATTCCTTAATTTGTTAATATGGTTATCACATTGATTGATTTGCATATATTAAAGAATCCTTGCATTCCTGGGTTAAATCCCACTTGATCACGGTGTATGATCCTTTTAATATGTTGTTGGATTCTGTTTGCTAATATTTTTCTGAGGATTTTTCATCTATGTTCACAGTTATATTGATCTGTAATTTTCTTTTTTTGTAATATCTTTGTCTGGTTTTGATATTAGGGTGATGGTGGCCTCATAGAATGAATTTGGGAGTGTTCCTCCCTCTATCCTTCTCAAACTCTTCCAAAAAAAATGGCATTGTAATCAAATAGTTATTTTCTCACATGCAGGATTAGTATCTCACATGCACATGTTAAAATGAGAACTGATATCAAGAATAAACAGTCAACAGGTCTATAGCATCTCAAAACTCAGGCAGCTCACCCACAGCAGAGATGCCTACTATTCTTCAGTGTTTCAAGCAAACAACATCCAATTCCCAAAACTCCATTCATACAGAAAATGTGAGCTTTTCCCCTAAGTATCATCTTCTCTTGAGATTAAAATAAAACACCACATCTCCATCAGGATTAAAATTGTCACCATGGAAGCATGGCTTTATCAGCTATAAGGTCACTACATTTATTCCAATTGCATTCAAATCTTCCTTGCTTTAAAACACATGTTCCACAAAAGTTCAAAACGTATTTTCATAATTATTTAATAGTACTCCAACTTAGAGATTTTTCCCATACATAACTTTTCTGTTGATAAAAGTGGTCTTTCAATTTTTTATTATTCATTTCAGTTTTATCATTTTTTAAAATATTTGCATATAGTGGACATAAAATCATCAACGATATCCAAATGAGCATTATTTTAAAAACTGATTAATCAGAAGCATCATCTGCATTCTGAGAAATGTGGTATGGGGAAGGGGAATAAATGGTGTTAATAAAGTAAGTTTGAAAAGAAAGAGGCAGAATAATTTAGGTGGCACCTGCCTAAAGTTTGTTCTTTTATTCAAGACACAGCTTGTTTTTTGTGTTTTTTTTAATCTATCTGAGTCAGTCATGATTAATTTGCAAGAAACTTTTACACAACATGTTTGCTTTTAAAGAAAATTACACCATCCAAATTTCAGGATTTCACCCACTAAGACAGTACCAGTCAAGAAAGGAAATAGACATATTACAGCATTGTTGGGGTATCTGTGTAATTAAGATGGAAAGTCTGTGTGGTTTAAACTCTCAGAAGCTGAGGGCTAGAGAGAGAAAGAAATGGAGATGGAGATGGGGATGGAGATGGAGATGGGGATGGAGATGGGGATGGGATGGGGATGGAGATGGGGATGGAGATGGAGATCGATAGGGGAGATGGGGAGAGGAAAAGACCAAGTAAGGAAATCATTCCATTAATTTGGTTATCCCCTTACTACTTGTGTTTATTTTGTAATTAATGGGTAGCACCCAACTAGTTAGACTTATCCTAGTCTTTAAAAGACAGTCACTCTGGTGAGTTCTGTGTTTTTCCTTGGATATACCCACCATCATACAGTAAATTATGGCATATGGCTCTCAAATGACTGTTCTTGCTTAGCATAATTTCTGTGCATAAATACTGCCTGATGTTGCTGACGAGTAGGACAAGTTAATCCTAGTAGCAGACTTTAGTGTATTCAGCTGTAGCCACAGCACTATAATTATTTACTGTACAGAAGTTAATTAGAAGATCAGCTGAGAAGGTAAAGGTATAGGAAAATATCAAGCACATTTCACCAACGAACAAGAAAATAATCTTTTTGTTTCTGGATTGCTGGTAGTTATTGTGTTTTGTATACACATTATTTCTTCAAAGACAGCAAAAGAACACTGCCCTGAAGATATAACATTGCAGAGATGTAGCTAACATAATTTTTGTGGCACCAAATTTAACTCAAAAGGATGAGGTAAGTATATCCATAGAGTTTAAACCAATCAAATCACAAAGCCAATTTCTGCATTCATTTTCCAGCTAACTTAATTATACAGCCCCAATCTCTGACTTCTCATCAATTACCCAAGCTGTAAAAATCTGAGCCCAATTCTGCAATGTATTAATCAACACATCTGATATACAGAAGCAGACTTTATTGTGGTCTCTGGGCTGAAAATCAAACCAGTAACCACTGTTGATTTAACCATACTCGGCTTAAAGAAACATTAATACATGAATTACATAATTTTTAAAAGTTGCACTGGTTGACCAGATGTGACAGCAAAATAGTTAAGAAGTGAGGAATATAAAATGTGCTAATGAGACAATGAGCTAATGTGCTAAGTAAGACAATTTTTAAAAACAAAAGAAAAAAGTCAAATAGGAGAGGTTTCAAGCAGAAGTAAAGAGCTGTTTGAATGTGGTAAAGAAGATGTAAAACCACAGTGGGCAATTAGGAACCTTCTCAAGAAAGACTGCATGAGGCCGGCTCCCCTGACCCTGCCCCAGGTGGTTTCTGTGCATTTGGTGGTAACACGTAGTCAGACTAAAGGTCACAAGCTGATCCAATGTCAAATTTCCATGTCATCTCATTGGGGGACTTTCCCCCCAAATAATTCAACAACAACATGTTAGGCTTGGATGACAACTCTATTTCAGGCAAGTTAAAAAAATGCAGAGAGGATGAGGGGAAGATGGCGCAAGAGTAAGATGTGGAGATCACCTTCCTCCCCACAGATACACCAGAAATACATCTACACGTGGAACAACTCCTACAGAACACTTACTGAACACTGGCAGAAGACCTCAGACCTCCCAAAATGCAAGAAACCCCACACATACCTGGGTACGGCAAAAGAAAAAAGAATAAACAGAGACAAAAGAATAGGGATGGGACCCCCACCAGTGGGAGGGAGCTGTGAAGGAGGAAAGGTTTCCACACACTAGAAGCCCCTTCACGGGCAGAGACTGCGGGTGGCTGAGAGGGAAAGCTTCGGAGCCGCGGAGGAGAGCGCAGCCACAGGGGTGCGGAGGGCAAAGTGGGGAGATTCCCGCACAGAGGATCGGTGCCAACCGGAACTCACCAGCCCGAGAGGCTTGTCTGCTCATCCGCTGGAGCGGGCGGGGCTGGGAGCTGAGGCTCAGGCTTTGGTCAGAGCACAGGGAGAGGATTGGGGTTGGCGGCATGAACACAGCCTGAAGGAGTTAGTGCACCACGGCTAGCCGGGAGGGAGTCCGGGTAAAAGTCTGGACCTGCAGAAGAGGCAAGAGACTTTTTCTTCCCTCTTTGTTTCCTGGTGCACGAGGAGAGGGGATTAAGAGCACTGCCTAAAGGAGCCGCGGCTAAAAGCGCAGACCGCAGAGACGGGCATGAGACGCTAAGGCTGCTGCTGCCGCCACCAAGAAGCCTGTGTGCGAGCACAGGTCACTATCCACACTCCCTTTCCAGGGAGCCTGTTGCAGCCCACCACTGCCAGGGTCCTGGGATCCAGGGACAACTTCCCCAGGAGAACGCACGGCGCACCTCAGGCTGGTGCAACGTCACACAGGTCTCTGCTGCCGCAGCCGCCCCACACTCCATACCCCTCCCTCCCCGTGGCTTGAGTGAGCGAGAGCCCCCAAATCAGCTGCTCCTTTAACCCTGTGTGTCGGAGCAAAGAACAGACGCCCTCCGGCAACCTACAGGCAGAGGCGGGGCCAAATCCAAAGCTGAACCCCGGGAGCTGTGCGAACAAAGAAAAGAGAAAGGGAAATCTCTCCCAGCAGGCTCAGAAGCAGCGGATTAAAGCTCCACAATCAACTTGATGTACTTGCATCTGTGGAACCCCTGAATACACAACGAATCATCCCAAATTGAGGAGGTGGACTTTGAGAGCAAGATTTATTATTTTTTCCCCCTTTTCCTCTTTTTGTGAGTGTATGTGTATGTTTCTGTGTGAGATTTTGTCTGTATAGCTCTGCTTCCACAATTTGTCCTAGGGTTCCATCCATCCGTTTTTTGTTTGTTTGTTTCTTTTTAAAAAAATTTTTTTTTCTTAATAATTATTTTTTATTTTAATTATTTTATCTTCTTTCTTTCTTTCTTTCCTTCCTTCCCTCCCTCCCTCCTTCCCTCCTTTCTTTCTTTCTTTCTTTCTACTTTTTCTCCCTTTTATTCTGAGCAAAGTGGAGGAAACACTATTGGTGCTGCAGCCATGAGTCAGTGCTCTGCCTCTGAGGTGGGAGAGCCAACTTCAGGACACTGGTCCACAAGAGACCTCCCAGCTCCCCATAATGTCAAATGGCAGAAATCTCCCAGACATCTCCATCTCAACACCAGCACCCAGCTTCACTCAATGACCAGCAAGCTACAATGCTGGACACCTTATGCCAAACAACTAGCAAGAAAAGAACACAACCCCACCCATTAGCAGGGAGGCTGCTTAAAATCATAATAAGGCCACAGACACCTCAAAACACACCACAAGATGTGGGCCTGCCCAACAGAGAGACAAGGTCCAGCCTCATCCACCAGAACACAGGCACTAGTCCTCTCCACCAGGAAACCTGCACAACCCACTGAACCAACCTTAGCCACTGGGAACAAACACCAAAAACAACGGGAACTACGAACCAGCAGCCTGCAAAAAGGAGACTCCAAACACAGTAAGATAAGCAAAATGAGAAGACAGAAAAACACACAGCAGATGAAGGAGCAAGATAAAAACCCACCAGACCTAACAAATGAAGAGGAAATAGGCAGTCTACTTGAAAAAGAATTCAGAATAATGATAGTAAAGATGATCCAAAATCTTGGAAATAGAATAGACAAAATGCAAGAAACATTTAACAAGGACCTAGAAGAACTAAAGATGAAACAAGCAATGATGAACAACACAATAAATGAAATTAAAAATACTCTAGATGGGATCAATAGCAAAATAACTGAGGCAGAAGAATGGATAAGTGACCTGGAAGATAAAATAGTGGAAATAACTACTGCAGAGCAGAATAAAGAAAAAAGAATGAAAAGGACTGAGGACAGTCTCAGAGACCTCTGGGACAACATTAAATGCACCAACATTCGAATTATAGGGGTTCCAGAAGAAAAAGAGAAAAAGAAAGGGACTGAGAAAATATTTGAAAAGATTATAGTTAAAACTTCCCTAATATGGGAAAGGAAATAGTTAATCAAGTCCAGGAAGCACAAAGAGTCCCATACAGGATAAATCCAAGGAGAAATATGCCAAGACACGTATTAATCAAACTGTCAAAAATTAAATACAAAGAAAACATATTTAAAGCAGCAAGGGAAAAACAACAAATAACACATAAGGGAATCCCCATAAGGTTAACAGCTGATCTTTCAGCAGAAACTCTGCAAGCCGGAAGGGACTGGCAGAACATATTTAAAGTGATGAAGGAGAAAAACCTGCAACCAAGATTACTCTACCCAGCAAAGATCTCATTCAGATTTGATGGACAAATTAAAACATTTACAGAAAAGCAAAAGCTGAGAGTTCAGCACCACCAAACCAGCCTTACTTACAACAAATGCTAAAGGAACTTCTCTAAGCAAGAAACACAAGAGAAGGAAAAGACCTATAATAACGAACCCGAAACAATTAAGAAAATGGGAATAGGAACATACATATCGATAATTACCTTAAATGTAAATGGACTAAATGCTTCCACCGAAAGACACAGATTGGTGGAATGGATACAAAAACAGGACTCATATATATGCTGTCTACAAGAGGCCCACTTCAGACCTAGAGACACATACAGACTGAAAGTAAGGGGATGGAAAAAAATATTCCATGCAAATGGAAAACAAAAGAAAGCTAGAGTAGCAATTCTCATATCAGACAAAATAGATTTTAAAATAAAGACTATTAGAAGAGACAAAGTGGGACACTACATAATGATCAAGGGATCGATCCAAGAAGAAGATATAACAATTGTAAATATTTATGCACCCAACATAGGAGAACCTCAATACATAAGGCAAATACTAGCAGCCATAAAAGGGGAAATGGACAGTAACACATTCATAGTAGGGAACTTTAACACCCCACTTTCACCAATGGACAGATCATCCAAAATGAAAATAAATAAGGAAACACAAGCCTTAAATGATACATTAAACAAGATGGACTTAATTGATATTTATAGGACATTCCATCCAAAAACAACAGAATACACATTTTTCTCAAATGCTCATGAAACATTCTCCAGGATAGATCGTATCTTGGGTCACAAATCAAGCCTTGGTAAATTTAAGAAAATTGAAATTGTATCAAGTATCTTTTCTGACCACAACGCTATGAGACTAGATATCAATTACAGGAAAAGACCTGTAAAAAATAAAAACACATGGAGGCTAAACAATACACTACATAATAACGAAGTGACCACTGAAGAAATCAAAGAGAAATCAAATGACAATGGAGACACGACAACCCAAAACCTATGGGATGCAGAAAAAGCAGTTCTAAGAGGGAAGTTTATAGCAATACAATCCTACCTTAAGAAACAGGAAATATCTCGAATAAAAACCTAACCTTGGGGACTTCCCTGGCAGTCTAGTGGTTAAGACTCTGTGCTTCCAGTGCGAGGGGCATGGGTTTGATCCCTGGTCGGGGAACTAAGATCCCACATGCCACACAGTGTGGCCAAAAAATAAAATAAAAATAAATAAAATTAAAAAAACCTAACCTTGCACCTAAAGCAATTAGAGAAAGAAGAACAAAAAAACCCCAAAGTTAGCAGACGGAAAGAAATCATAAAAATCAGATCAGAAATAAATGAGAAAGAAATGAAGGAAACGATAGCAAAGATCAATAAAACTAAAAGCTGGTTCTTTGAGAAGATAAACAAAATTGATAAACCATTAGCCAGAGTCATCAAGAAAAAAGGGAGAAGACTCAAATCAATAGAATTAGAAATGAAAAAGGAGAAGTAACAATTGACACTGCAGAAATACAAAAGATCATGAGAGATTACTACAAGCAACTCTTTGCCAATAAAATGGACAACCTGGAAGAAATGGACAAATTCTTAGAAATGCACAACCTGCCAAGACTGAACCAGGAAGAAATAGAAAATATGAACAGACCAAGCACTGAAATTGACACTGTGATTAAAAATCTTCCAACAAACAAAAGCCCAGGACCAGATGGCTTCACAGGTGAATTCTATTAAACATTTAGAGAAGAGCTAACAGCTACCCTTCTCAAACTCTTCCAAAATATAACAGAGGGAGGAACACTCCCAAACTCATTCTATGAGGCCACCATCACACTGATACCAAAAACAGACAAGGATGTCACAAATTAAGAAAACTACAGGCCAATATCACTGATAAACATAGATGCAAAAATCCTCATCAAAATATTAGCAAACAGAATCCAACAGCTCATTAAATGGATCATACACCATGATCAAGTTGGGTTTATTCCAGGAATGCAAGGATTCTTCAATATATGGAAATCAATCAACGTGATACACCATATTAACAAATTGAAGGAGAAAAACCAAATGATCATCTCAATAGATGCAGAGAAAGCTTTCGACAAAATTCAACACCCATTATGATAAAAACCCTGCACAAAGTAGGCATAGAGGGAACTTTCCTCAACATAATAAAGGCCATATATGACAAACCCACAGCCAACATTGTCCTCAATGATGAAAAACTGGAAGCATTTCCACTAAGATCAGGAACAAGACAAGGTTGCCCCCTCTCACCACTCTTATTCAACATAGTTTTGGAAGTTTTAGCAACAGCGATCAGAGAAGTAAAGGAAATAAAAGTAATCCAAATTGGAAAAGAAGAAGTAAAGCTGTCACTGTTTGCAGATGACATGATACTATACATAGAGAATCCTAAAGATGCTACCAGAAAACTACTAGAGCTAATCAATGAATTTGGTAAAGTAGCAGGATACAAAATTAATGCGCAGAAATCTCTGGCATTCCTATACACTAATGATGACAAATCTGAAAGTGAAATCAAGAAAACACTCCCATTTACCATTGCAACAAAAAGAATAAAATATCTAGGAATAAACCTACCTAAGGAGACAAAAGTCCTGTATGCAGAAAATTATAAGACACTGATGAAAGAAATTAAAGATGATACCAACAGATGGAGAGATATACCATGTTCTTGGACTGGAAGAATCAACATTGTGAAAATGACTCTACTACCCAAAGCAATCTACAGATTCAATGCAATCCCTATCAAACTACCACTGGCATTTTTCACAGAACTAGAACAAAAAATTTCACAATTTGTATGGAAGCACAAAAGACCCCGAATAGCCAAAGCAATCTTGAGAACTAAAAACGGAGCTGGAGGAATCAGGCTCCCTGACTTCAGACTATATTACAAAGCAACAGTAATCAAGACAGTATGGTACTGGCACAAAAACAGAAAGATAGATCAGTGGAACAGGATAGAAAGCCCAGAGATAAACCCACGCACATATGGACACCTTATCTTTGATAAAGGAGGCAGGAATGTACAGTGGAGAAAGGACAGCCTCTTCAGTAAGTGGTGCTGGGAAAACTGGACAGGAACATATAAGTGTATGAGATTAGATCACTCCCTAATGCTGTACACAAAAATAAGCTCAAAATGGATTAAAGACCTAAATGCAAGACCAGAAACTAGAGGAAAACAGAGGCAGAACACTCTATGACATAAATCACAGCAAGATCCTTCTTGACCCACCTCCTAGAGAAATGGAAATAAAAACAAAAATAAACACATGGGACCTAATGAAACTTCAAAGCTTTTGCACAGCAAAGGAAACCATAAACAAGACCAAAAGACAACCCTCAGAATGGGAGAAAATATTTGCAAATGAAGCAACTGACAGAGGATTAATCTCTAAAATTTTTAAGCAGCTCATGCAGCTCAATAACAAAGAAACAAACAACCCAATCCCAAAATGGGCAGAAGACCTAAATAGATATTTCTCCAAAGAAGATATACAGACTGCCAACAAACACATGAAAGAATGCTCAACATCATTAATCATTAGAGAAATGAAAATCAAAACTACAATGAGATATCATCTCACACCAGTCAGAATAGCCATCATCAAAAAATCTAGAAACAATAAATGCTGGAGCAGGTGTGGAGAAAAGGGAACACTCTTGCACTGCTGGTGGGAATGTGAATTGCTACAGTCACTATGGAGAACAGTATGGAGGTTCCTTAAAAAATTACAAATAGAACTACCATATGATCCAGCAATCCCACTACTGGGCATATATCCTGAGAACACCATAATTCAAAAAGTGTCATGTACCAAAATGTTCATTGCAGCTCTATTTACAATAGCCCAGAGATGTAAACAACCTAAATGTCAATCATCAGATGAATGGATAAAGAAGATGTGGCACATATATACAATGGAATATTACTCAGCCATAAAAAGAAACAAAATTGAGCTATTTGTAATGAGATGGATGGACCTAGAGTCTGTCATACAGAGTGAAGTAAGTCAGAAAGAGAAAGACAAATACCGTAGGCTAACACATATATATGGAATTTAAGAAAAAAAAATGTCATGAAGAACCTAGTGGTAAGACAGGAATAAAGACACAGACCTACTAGAGAATGGACTTGAGGATATGGGGAGGGGGAAGGGTGATCTGTGACAAAATGAGAGAGTGGCATGGACGTATATACACTACCAAACGTAAAATAGATAGCTAGTGGGAAGCAGCCGCATAGCACAGGGAGATCAGCTTGGTGGTTTGTGACCACCTAGAGGGGTGGGACAGGGAGGGTGGGAGGGAGGGAGACTCAAGAGAGAAGAGATATGGGAACATATGTACATGTATAACCGATTCACTTTGTTATAAAGCAGAAACTAACACACCATTGTAAAGCAATTATACTCCAATAAAGATATAAAAAAAAAATGTAAAATGGAGTTAGAGTCCACTCGTTTGTTTTATTTTTTTTTTATAAGTGGCAAGACAAAAGTGCATGACTCAATGGATTATATATCTTTAGGTACAAAATTGGTAGACATCAGAGATTTGTGGTCTACAGTTTGAAGAATAGAAGAAAAACAATTTCAGAAAGGAATGTGAATTAATTTCAATGAATAACAACTAACCGTATATGCCAATATTTTCCAAAGCCACATGACATTCAGGTCAATCTTAAATTTAAAATGAAATACGTTTTATACAGTTAAAATTTACATATAGCCTAGAGATGAGTTCTAAAGAACTTTCAAGATGCTATCGAATGTCACCTTTATATCACACTTATATGCCAAATAGAGAAGTCTTAAATACTATACAGCAGAGAGAACTATATTCAATATCTTATAATATCCTATAAGAGTGGAATGTGGAAAAGAATATATATATATGTATAAAGAATGTGGAAAAGAATACATATATATGTATATACATATATATAACTGAATCACTTTGTTGTACATCTGAAACGTTGAACTATAATAATAATAAAAATAATAAACTTGACCCAAAACATCCATTTTTAAAACCTCTCTCCTCTTTCATTTCTCTTCACTTTTGTTGAAAATCTAGTGACCACAGAATGAGTAAACAATAAAATAATATATTTTATACTTACTTTCTAAAGTAGAAAGGTAGACAACTTTTTGTTTTTAATTTAGCATCAAAAGTAAGCATTTAGTCCTTGCTAGGAAGTAAACTAGGTTGGCTACGTGCTAACACCCTCACCAGTTAAATGATGAAATCTTGCCTCCTAGGATGCAAGGAGGGATTCAACAGTGTGCTCTCCTCCAGCAAAGCTTCCAAGCTCTTCCTCCTCTCACTCGCTCAATACGCCTTGTCACTTATCATCAGAAAACAAATAGCACCCCCATCTCAAAGGATCTCAAAGCTTAAGGGATATGAAAAATTGGTCTTCCTCACACAGAGGTTACATCTACATTGAGAAATTACCATAATGGTTCCATAGGTACAGAGACCAGCGTGCCAACTGCACAGACTCATCCAGGTGCCTCTAAACTGAATTTTTAGGTTCAATTAAATGGTTGTTATCTACTTCCACATCCCCAAGTTCCTTGCTTTTTTATTTACTGCTTTTTGTTTCTCCTATATGCTCTGCTTGCAGTAGTCATGATAAGAATATGTCTGGTTTGATGAAAGCAAGATTATTGGATATAAAGTGTTTCTATATAAATTTTATACCCACATTACCGTCCCACGAGTAAGAGGAAGAGATGGATTATTCATATGTGATAAAAGGTAGGAACTATACTAGGCACTTACATTTCATTCTAGACAGGAGGAAACTCACCCTCAATATGATGTGCATGTCCCAGCTGGGATCCAATCCCAGGTGAATTTTTCTCTAAACTCTGAATGCTAATATAACGTGACGTGTTTTGTATTTCTTCATTGTCTTTCAATCCATATTGTATGCAACTCCCATTGATTTATATTTGGGTTATTTCCTTTTATTATTATCTGAATGGTGATTTAGGGAAGGTAAAATTTTGTTAATACTAGAAAAATAATTAATAATGTAAACATTTGTATATAACTATAAATCATTTTGGATTTTAAATGATACATTATTAAATAAAGGCTATCTGATTATATAGGTGATGGCTTATGGAGGATTCAGTTTACCTTTCTTGTATTTTATAACTCTTTTGTGAAAGTCCTTTTACTAAGGACTAAGAGAACATTATTTTTAAAAAGATAACTAGATTGAGGGCAAATTTGTTACTTTCTTGGTAGGTTCAAACTAAGTAAAAGCCTTAGAACTCTGTTTTTAACTGAAAAATGATTGAACTTTAATCTTATATATGTATATGTATGTCTATTAAATTCAAAGAGATTTGAATGTTTATTATCTAGAATTTACATAGTGAATAATATGAAGAATTCTAAGGATCTACAGATACAAATCTTTCACTTAATGTCAGTTATATCTACTCCCTGTTAGTTCCCTTACCCATAAAAAGGAAATAATAAATCTTCATAAGGTTATTTTGATAATTCAGTGACTTTAAAATTGATGATATGAGTGAAAAGATTAGCCAAGTATTTGGCATATTATAAGCACTCAGTATATGGAAGCTACTATATAAAATATGAAAAACCATTAGAGAGGTTTCTTCATTCATGAATATTATGGACAAGCTATTATGACCAAGTGATCAAATGATGTTCGTGTAGGTTTCAGAGAAGTGAGTTAATTTTGGAGTCATATAATTTCAGGGCTGGAAAGGACCCTGGAGAGAAAATCCAGTAATTTCCATTATATACGTGTATGCAGAAGGATGGGAGGAGGGGCGAACATGCCCTCGCACCAGAGAATCAGAATCTTTGGAGGATGTATACTTGCAATTTGAGAAGTATCTTCAAGTTACTTACAGTTTATATGATATAATCTACTTAAAAACCCCACGTCATTTCCCATTCTTGTAGGTATATACAAATGAGAATAAGCAAACACATATGGGCATTACGACCCAGGAATGGTAAGTAATATATCTGCAGCCCCATAACATATAATAGCAATGTAAGAAGTGTCCACAAGGACTTCTGACTTCTAATCTCGTGCGTTCTTCCTTTTTTTTAAAAGGACCATTGCACGACAGAATGGAATTGCTTCCTTTTACTATCTACTTACACTGAAATTGCACTCTTCTCAGCCAAAGAATTATAAATAGCTTTGAGAAAGATTGTTTTTAAACAAAACCTGGCTTAAATGAGCCCACAGTACACACCCTATGCTCTGCTTTCCCAGGAGTCATGGCTGCACCCTGACAACCAAGGCAAAGGCCCTGATTCAACAGAGAAGGACCATCTTTGATCTCGGTGGGAAACATCCTTTTTAAGCACCACTGGAAGTGATTTCAAACAGCAGGTACTTTTAGCTTTATCTCAAAGTTAGAAGTGTGTGTGCACAGGCCTGTGTGTAGGTGGGGTATGCGTGTGTTTATGTGTGAAAGAGAGAGACCCGGATATCCATGTGTGTTTAATCCTCTTGGTTTATTTTTATGAATCTGTATCATGTATTCTGTAATACATGTAATCTGTAACAGATTACACAACAAATAGCTCATGAGGTAAACAGCAAATAAAACTAAAATAGCATTTTTATTAATTAAGGTAATTTTTTCAAGTTATACTTGAAGGTATTAACACCAGATAATATGAAAAAACAAACAGGAAAAAAATTCACCCACTGAAGCCAAGCTCTCTGTCTATACTGGGAAAAGACTGCCCTTTCAAAATCAGATTAACTACCGGTAAATACCCAGCACTTTTCATTTAAATAAAGCTTGAGTACTTTTCTGTTTCCTTGTTTCCTGAAAAATAGATTTAAAGAAAGCATTAGGCTCCTTTCCAACAACAGGAACTCATAAGAAGAGAAACAGTTCCAATAATAAACTGGTTGGAAAAAGTGACCTCTCTGCAAGGTGCTGTATTCATCCTGGTACCATAGCTCCCATCCCTGTAAGACTTTCTGTCCACAGTTCAGCAGAATACTGGAGCTGGAGCAGGCTCTGCACCTGAGCAGAGGAACAGAATCCTATTACCTGTGCACCGACACCCACCTTCCAGGGCTAACCGACTCTTCTCACTGTGCAATTAGTATTTTACCTAGATTTCTAAGAAGGGTTGTAACTACCTTGTCCATAAGATTGCATGATTTTGTTGATGGGGAGAAACAACATTTAAGGAAAATAAAACAAAGCAAGCAAACCAAGAACACACACATTTTACCCGCTAGGTGAGAGAGGCAGCTCCTCTTGTTTGGTCTTTCTTAATAGTATGCTGATAAAATTATACAGAAGTAGAAAAATAAGCTTCTCGCTGCAGTTTTAACAGTTTAATCATCCCCAAAGCTGTTTAAATGCTTTAGAATCAGATAGTCCATGTTTCCATCCCCAGCAATGCTACTTTCTAATATGTGACCTCAGGAGAGTTGCCAGATGTTTCCAGCTTCAGTTTCCCCACCTGTGAAATGGGGCGATTAGCAGTAATGACTTTCCAGGCAGTGTTTTGCTGGAGTCCAGGTTCCAGATGGCCCAGGAGCCACTATGTGCATCTCTTCCAGACTCTGCCTTCTGTGACCTCACATTGGGAGATGGAATTCTGCCATCTTGGGGATTTTGCACCACAGAAATTGGCAAATACTTTTTTTTTTTTTCTAAAGAGCTGTAGTTAAACATCTGCCAGTACAAAACTGCTCTGAAGGTTGTGATAAATTGTAAATGACGCAGAAGATTTAGCACAGGTAAATGTTTAGTGGTTTATAGCTGCCATTTTTTACCCTGGTGAAGTTAGCACTTGTTCTCTTCTAATACTTCCCAAAACAACCTACAGGTTTTAGCCTGACAACTATATAGCTATCACTAAAGAGAAACAAAAGGGATTTGAGAGCCAGTAGGAGAAAAGGAAAGAAAAATATCTCAGCCACACCCATACCTGTACATGAAGTACATGGCCACAAAAAAAATCTGCCCTGATGAATCTATGTTTCGTCATCTGAGAAATAAATAGGTAAATACTTCCTTGCAGAGTCTGTATAGAGGAAACTGAAAAAGTAAAATTAAAAGACCTAGCTTGTAAAGCATTTAGTGGAAGCAATTTAATTTCCTACCTTTTTGATCTGGAGATTCCAGAAGCTTCAAATAACTATAATGACAAAAGACAATGTATTTCCCACTTCACTCAATCCCAGAGATGCCTCTTAGGATGGTATAGTAGCCAACAAACATCACACCTCTCAGGTGATTCTTCCTCAGCTAAGGGCTTTGCTCACCTGAGCACTCAACAAATACAAGGAAGTGCTGAGCAGGCAAAACCTAAAATAAAACTTCCCTGAAGGGGAGGAAGTGCTTGCAGAAAAAAATTAACAACTACTAACCTGCCAAAAAGCCACTTCACACACAGTAGTAAAGAAAAAAAGACAATAATCAAATATTAGCTATTATGACTATTAACTACAATACAAAGAAATTTAAATTTGCTTGTCAATGATGCATAAGAAAGTGTTGTAGTCTTCAGTAAATAAAACGTTGTACTTCAGAAGAGCATGACTAGGGAAACTAGTCAGTGATTTCTGGGGTACATGTTGCTTTGATTAAATATTTTTCATAGTAGTAATTTGAGCTTGGAATTTTTTTTGCCCCAACTTGCAAAACATGTTTTCCTGTTTGCAAATTAAGTACTAGATGTGCATATAGCAGTCATCTTAGGTAAAATCACTGAGGTGTTTTATTTATTTTTTTTTTATTTATTTTTTTTTTAAACATCTTTATTGGGGTATAATTGCTTTACAATGGTGTGTTAGTTTCTGCTTTACAACAAAGTGAATCAGCTATACATATACATATGTTCCCATATGTCTTCACTCTTGCGTCTCCCTCCCTCCCACTCTCCCCATCCCACCCTTCCAGGCTGTCACAAAGCACCGAGCTAATATCCCTGTGCCTTGCGGCTGCTTCCCCCCAGCTATCTACCTTACTACGTTTGTTAGTGTGTATATGTCCATGACTCTCTCTCGCCCTGTCAAAACTCACCCTTCCCCCTCCCCATATCCTCAAGTCCGTTCTCCAGTAGGTCTGCGTCTTTATTCCTGTCTTACACCTAGGTTCTTCATGACATTTTTTTCCCTTAAATTCCATATATATGTGTTAGCCTACGGTATTTGTCTTTTTCTTTCTGACTTACTTCACTCTGTATGACAGACTCTAGGTCTATCCATTTCATTACAAATAGCTCAATTTCATTTCTTTTTAAGGCTGAGTAATATTCCATTGTGTATATGTGCCACATCTTCTTTATCCATTCATCCGATGATGGGCGCTTAGGTTGTTTCCATCTCCGGACTATTGTAAATAGAGCTGCAATGAACATTTTGGTACATGACTCTTTTTGAATTTTCGTTTTCTCAGGGTATATGCCCAGTAGTGGGATTGCTGGGTCATATGGTAATTCTATTTGTAGTTTTTTAAGGAACCTCCATACTGTTCTCCATAGTGGCTGAACCATTTCACATTCCCACCAGCAGTGCAAGAGTGTCCCCTTTTCTCCACACCCTCTCCAGCATTTATTGTTTCTAGATTTTTTGATGATGGCCATTCTGACTGGTGTGAGATGATATCTCATTGTAGTTTTGATTTGCATTTCTCTAATGATTAATGATGTTGAGCATTCTTTCATGTGTTTGTTGGCATTCTGTATATCTTCTTTGGAGAAATGTCTATTTAGGTCTTCTGCCCATTTTTGGATGGGGTTGTTTGTTTTTTTGTTATTGAGCTGCATGAGCTGCTTGTAAATTTTGGAGATTAATCCTTTGTCAGTTGCTTCATTAGCAAATGTTTTCTCCCATTCTGAGGGTTGTCTTTTGGTCTTGGTTATGGTTTCCTTTGCTGTGCAAAAGCTTTGAAGTTTCATTAGGTCCCATTTGTTTATTTTTGTTTTTATTTCCATTACTCTAGGAGGTGGGTCAGAAAGGATCTTGCTGTGATTTATGTCATAGAGTGTTCTTCCTATGTTTTCTTCTAAGAGTTTGATAGTTTCTGGCCTTACATTTAGGTCTTTAATCCATTTTGAGCTTATTTTTGTGTATGGTGTTAGGGAGTGATCTAATCTCATACTTTTACATGTACCTGTCAAGTTTTCCCAGCACCATTTATTGAAGAGGCTGTCCTTTCTCCACTGTACATTCCTGCCTCCTTTATCAAAGATAAGGTGTCCATATATGCGTGGGTTTATCTCTGGGCTTTCTATCCTGTTCCACTGATCTATCTTTCTGTTTTTGTGCCAGTACCATACTGTCTTGATTACTGTTGCTTTGTAATATAGTCTGAAGTCAGGGAGCCTGATTCCTCCAGCTCCTTTTTTCGTTCTCAAGATTGCTTTGGCTATTCGGGGTCTTTTGTGTTTCCATACAAATTGCGAAATTTTTTGTTCTAGTTCTGTGAAAAATGCCAGTGGTAGTTTGATAGGGATTGCATTGAATCTGTAGATTGCTTTGGGTAGTAGAGTCATTTTCACAATGTTGATTCTTCCCATCCAAGAACATGGTATATCTCTCCATCTATTTGTATCATCTTTAATTTCTTTCATCAGTGTCTTATAATTTTCTGCATACAGGTCTTTCGTATCCTTAGGTAGGTTTATTCCTAGATATTTTATTCTTTTTGTTGCAATGGTAAATGGGAGTGTTTTCTTGATTTCACTTTCAGATTTTTCATCATTAGTATATAGGAATGCCAGAGATTTCTGTGCATTATTTTTGTATCCTGCTACTTTACCAAATTCATTGATTAGCTCTAGTAGTTTTCTGGTAGCATCTTTAGGATTCTCTATGTATAGTATCATGTCATCTGCAAACAGTGACAGCTTTACTTCTTCTTTTCCGATTTGCATTCCTTTTATTTCCTTTTCTTCTCTGATTGCTGTGGCTAAAACTTCCAAAACTATGTTGAATAAGAGTGGTGAGAGTGGGCAACCTTGTCTTGTTCCTGATCTTAGTGGAAATGCTTTCAGTTTTTCACCATTGAGGATGATGTTTGCTGTGGGCTTGTCATATATGGCCTTTATTATGTTGAGGAAAGTTCCCTCTATGCCTACTTTCTGGAGGGTTTTTATCATAAATGGGTGTTGAATTTTGTCGAAAGCTTTCTCTGCATCTATTGAGATGATCATATGGTTTTTCTCCTTCAATTTGTTAATATGGTTTATCACATTGATAGATTTGCGTATATTGAAGAATCCTTGCATTCCTGGAATAAACCCCACTTGATCATGGTGTATGATCCTTTTAATGTGCTGTTGGATTCTGTTTGCTAGTATTTTGTTGAGGATTTTTGCATCTATGTTCATCAGTGATATTGGCCTGTAGTTTTCTTTCTTTGTGACATCCTTGTCTGGTTTTGGTATCAAGGTGATGGTGGCCTCGTAGAAGGAATTTGGGAGTGTTCCTCCCTCTGTTATATTTTGGAAGAGTTTGAGAAGGATAGGTGTTAGCTCTTCTCTAAACGTTTGATAGAATTCACCTGTGAAGCCATCTGGTCCTGGGCTTTTGTTTGTTGGAAGGTTTTTAATCACAGTTTCAATTTCAGTGCTTGTGATTGGTCTGTTCATATTTTCTATTTCTTTGCGATTCAGTCTTGGCAGGTTGTGCATTTCTAAGAATTTGTCCATTTCTTCCAGATTGTCCATTTTATTGGCATAGAGTTGCTTGTAGTAATCTCTCATGATTTTTTTTATTTCTGCAGTGTCAGTTGTTACTTCTCCTTTTTCATTTCTAATTCTATTGATTTGAGTCTTCTCCCTTTTTTTCTTGATGAGTCTGGCTAGCGGTTTATCTATTTTGTTTATCTTCTCAAAGAACCAGCTTTTAGTTTTATTGATCTTTGCTATCGTCTCCTTCATTTCTTTTTCATTTATTTCTGATCTGATTTTTATGATTTCTTTCCTTCCGCTAGCTTTGGGGTTTTTTTGTTCTTCTTTCTCTAATTGCTTGAGGTGCAAGGTTAGGTTGTTTATTCGAGATGTTTCCTGCTTCTTAAGGTGGGCTTGTATTGCTATAAACTTCCCCCTTAGAACTGCTTTTGCTGCATCCCATAGGTTTTGGGTCGTTGTGTCTCCATTGTCATTTGTTTCTAGGTATTTTTTTATTTCCTCTTTGATTTCTTCAGTGATCACTTCATTATTAAGTAGTGTATTGTTTAGCCTCCATGTGTTTGTATTTTTTACAGATCTTTTCCTGTAATTGATATCTAGTCTCATGGCGTTGTGGTCGGAAAAGATACTTGATACAATTTCAGTTTTCTTAAATTTACCAAGGCTTGATTTGTGACCCAAGATATGATCTATCCTGGAGAATGTTCCATGAGCACTTGAGAAAAATGTGTATTCTGTTGTTTTTGGATGGAGTGTCCTATAAATATCAATTAAGTCCATCTTATTTAATGTATCATTTAAAGCTTGTGTTTCCTTATTTATTTTCATTTTGGATGATCTGTCCATGGGTGAAAGTGGGGTGTTAAAGTCCCCTACTATGAATGTGTTACTGTTGATCTCCCCTTTTATGGTTGTTAGTATTTGCCTTATGTATTGAGGTGCTCCTATGTTGGGTGCATAAATATTTACAATTGTTATATCTTCTTCTTGGATCGATCCCTTGATCATTATGTAGTGTCCTTCTTTGTCCCTTTTAATAGTCCTTATTTTAAAGTCTATTTTGTCTGATATGAGAATTGCTACTCCAGCTTTCTTTTGGTTTCCATTTGCATGGAATATCTTTTTCCATCCCCTTACTTTCAGTCTGTATGTGTCTCTAGGTCTGAAGTGGGTCTCTTGTAGACAGCATATATAAGGGTCTTGTTTTTGTATCCATTCAGCCAATCTGTGTCTTTTGGTGGGAGCATTTAGTCCATTTACATTTAAGGTAATTATCGATATGTATGTTCCTATTCCCATTTTCTATATTGTTTTGGGTTCGCTACTATAGGTCGTTTCCTTCTCTTGTGTTTCGTGTCTAGAGAAGTTCCTTTAGCATTTGTTGTAAAGCTGGTTTGGTGGTGCTGAACTCTCTCAGCTTTTGCTTGTCTGTAAAGGTTTTAATTTCTCCATCAAATGTGAATGAGATCCTTGCTGGGTAGAGTAGTCTTGGTTGCAGGCTTTTCTCCTTCATCACTTTCAGTATGTCCTGCCACTCCCTTCTGTCTTGTAGGGTTTCTGCTGAGAGATCAGCTGTTAACCTTATGGGGATTCCCTTGTGTGTTATTTGTTGTTTTTCCCTTGCTGCTTTTAATATGCTTTCTTTGTATTTAATTTTTGACAGTTTGATTAATATGTGTCTTGGCGTGTTTCTCCTTGTATTTATCCTGTATGGGACCCTCTGTGCTTCCTGGACTTGATTAACTATTTCCTTTCCCATATTAGGGAAGTTTTCAACTATAATCTCTTCAAATATTTTCTCAGTCCCTTTCTTTCTTTCTTCTTCTTCTGGAACCCCTATAATTCGAATGTTGGTGCGTTTCATGTTGTCCCAGAGGTCTCTGAGACTGTCCTCAGTTCTTTTCATTCTTTTTTCTTTATTCTGCTCTGCAGTAGTTATTTCCACTACTTTATCTTCCAGGTCACTTATCCGTTCTTCTGCCTCAGTTATTCTGCTATTGATCCTATCTAGAGTGATTTTAATTTCATTTATTGCATTGTTCATCGTTGCTTGTTTCATCTTTAGTTCTTGTAGGTCCTTGTTAACTGTTTCTTGCATTTTGTCCATTCTACTTCCAAGATTTCGGATCATCCTTACTATCATTATTCCGAATTCTTTTTCAGGTAGATTGCCTATTTCCTCTTCATTTGTTAGGTCTGGTGGGTTTTTATCTTGCTCCTTCATCTGCTGTGTGTTTTTCTGTCTTCTCATTTTGCTTATCTTACTGTGTTTGGGGTCTCCTTTTTGCAGGCTGCAGGTTCGTAGTTCCCGTTGTTTTTGATGTCTGTCTCCAGTGGCTAAGGTTGTTTCAGTGGGTTGTGTAGGCTTCCTGGTGGAGGGGACTAGTGCCTGTGTTGTGCTGGATGAGGCTGGATCTTTTCTCTCTAGTGGGCAGGTTCACGTCTGGTGGTGTGTTTTGGGGTGTCTGTGGCCTTATTATGATTTTAGGCAGCCTCTCTGCTAATGGGTGGGGTTGTGTTCCTGTTTTGCTAGTTGTTTGGCATAGGTTGTCCAGCACTATGGCTTGCTGGTCGTTGAGTGAAGCTGGGTGCTGGTGTTAAGATGGAGGTCTCTGGGATATTTCCACCGTTTAATATTATGTGGAGCTGGGAGGTCTCTTGTTGACCAGTGTCCTGAAGTTGGCTCTCCTACCTCAGAGGCAGAGCCCTGACTCCTGGCTGGAGCACCAAGAGCCTTTCATCCACACAGCTCAGAATAAAAGGGAGAAAAAGTAGGGAGAATTAGTAGAAGTATGAGTAAAGAAAGAGGGAAAGGAGGAAAGCAAGGAAGGAAGAAAGAAGCAAAGAAGGAAAGAAAGGAGGGAGGGAGGGAGGGAGGAAGGAAGGAAGGAGGGAAAGAAGGAAAAAAAGACAGAAAGAAAGACGATACAGTAAAAATAAAATAAAGTATAATATAGTTATTGAATTAAAAAATATTTAGAAAAAAAAAAAAAGGGACGGATAGAACCTTAGGACAAATGTTGGAAGCAAAGCTATACAGAGAAAATCTTACACAGAAGCATACACATACACCTTCACAAAAAGAGGTAAAGGGGGAAAAATCATAAATCCTGCTCCCTGAGACCACCTCCTCAATTTGGGGTGATTCGTTGTCTAAAGGAGGGAGGGAAGGAAGGAAAGAAAGAAAGAACGAAGGTAAAGTATAATAAAGTTATTACAATTAAACTTAATTATTAAGAAAAAGAATTTTTAAAAAAAAGTCATGGACGGATAGAGCCCTAGGACAAATGGTGGAAGCAAGAGTACAGACAAGATCTCACACAGAAGCATACACGTACACATTCACAAAAAGAGGAAAAGGGAAAAAAATCATAGATCTCGCTCCTAAATTCCACCTCTTCAATTTGGGATCATTCCTTGTCTATTCAGGTATTCCACAGATGCAGGGTATATCAAGTTGATTGTGGAGCTTTAATCCGCTGCTTCTGTGGCTGCTGGGAGAGATTTCCCTTTCTCTTCTTTGTTCTCACAGCTCACAGGAGCTCAGCTTTGGATTTGGCCCTGCCTCTGCGTGTAGGTCGCTGGAGGGCGTCTGTTTTTTTGCTCAGACAGGACGGGGTTAAAGGAGCCGCTGATTCGGGGCCTCCGGCTCACTCAGGCCGGGGGTTGGGGGATGGGGGAAGGAGGGGCACTGCGTGCGGGGCGGGCCTGCGGCGGCAGAGGCAGCGTGACATTGCGGCAGAGGCCGGCGTGACGTTGCACCAGCCTGAGGCCCGCTGTGCGCTGTCCCGGGGAAGTTGTCCCTGGATCCCGGGAACCTGGCAGTGGCGGGCTGCACAGGCTCCGCGGAAGAGGGGTGTGGAGAGTGACCTGTGCTCGCACACAGGCCCCTTGGTGGCGGCAGCAGCAGCCTTAGCGTCTCCCGCCCATCTCTAGGGTCAGCGGTTTTAGCCGCGGCTCGCGCCCGTCTCTGGGGTTTGCGCTTTCAGCCGCGGCTCGCGCCCGTCTCGGGGGCTCGCGCCCTCAGCCGCGGCTCGCGCCCATCTCTGGGGTTCGCGCTTTTAGCCGCGGCTCGCGCCCGTCTCTGGAGTTCCTTTAAGCAGCGCTCTTAAACCCCTCTCCTCGCGCACCAGGAGACAAAGAGGGAAGAAAAAGTCTCTTGCCTCTTCGGCCGGTGCAGGCTTTTCCCCGAACTCCCTCCCGGCTAGTCGTGGTGTACTAACCCCTTCAGGCTATGTTCAAGCCGCCAACCCCAGTCCTCTCCCTGAGCTCCGTCCAAAACCAAAACCCGAGCCTCAGCTCGCAGCCCCGCCCGCCCCGGTGGGTGAGCAGCAAGCCTCTCGGGTTGGTGAGTGCTGGTCGGCACCAATCGTCTGTGCAGGAATCTCCCCGCTTTGCCCTCCGCACCCGTCGCTGTGCACTACTCCGCGGTCCCGAAACTCCCCCCTCTGCCTCCCGCAGTCTCCGCCCGCGGAGGGGCTTCCTAGTGTGTGGAAACTTTTCCTCCTTCACAGCTCCCTCCCACTGGTGCAGGTGCCGTCCTTATTCTTTTGTCTCTGTTTTTTCTTTTGCCCTACCCAGTTACGTGGGGAGTTTCTTGCCTTTTGGGAGGTCTGAGGTCTTCTGCCAGCCTTCAGTAGGAGTTCTGTAGGAGTTGTTCCACGTGTGGATGTATTTCTGGTGTATCCGTGGGGAGGAAGGCGATCTCCGCGTCTTACTCTTCCGCCATCTTCAAGGTCCCCCCCCCACTGAGGTGTTTTAAATTTTAGTTTGGGTCTTATGTAATCTTACCCAGCCCACCCACTGCTTATTCATCAAGGACTATTCACAGAAAAATAAGGGGCGACAGAGAATATACATCCTGTTGGAAATTTGTAATAAGATAATCTAATTTACAAAGCCCTTTTCTCTTATAAAGGCATTGGGGAGCAACATAATGAAAAGACTGCCATAAAATTAAGAGAATCTATTTTCTAATCTCATTTGAAAAGTTGGCTGAGATCTTAATGTAATAGCTATGTTATTTTTATAGTTTTTCTATTCCTGTTTTTCTTCATACATCCTATAGACTCCTTAACGACTTCTGTCCATTTCTTTTAAAGTGTACTTTGAAAAAAATAAATAAATAAATAAAGTGTACTTTGTATCATTAAATGAAAATTGTTTCTATAGGTCTGCATAAAGGACTCTTTATGCAGACCTATAGAAATGGTCTATAGAATGACCTATAGAATGGTCAGGCCATGCAGTAACTGACCATTCATATGTTGAGGAAGGAGTAAAATGCCCTCCTGCATAACTTGAAAAAACATCAAAAGAGGTGTTTTTTGTTTGTTTGTTTGCCAAAGTTGAAAAAAAGAAAATAGACCAAACTGATTTATGTTGATCCTAAAATAGTCACTCAGCTATTTCCCAGTAACCCAGCCCCACCCCCATTCCCAATTCCCAATGTACAGCATCCCAGGAGGTGAATGACCGCTTTCTGAGTTCCAGGAACCCTGGAATTCAGTCTACGCACCTCACATCACAGTAATTTTTATTATAAACTCTGTGGAAATAGAACCAAACTCTCTCTCTCTCTCTCTCTCTCTCTCTCTTCTCAAGTGTTCCTGTTTATCTGGGAAGAATTGTGCTTCTTTTCACTCCAATCACAGTGGGAGAATGTTTTTGTGCCATGACAGGAGAAGGTCCTCCTTTTGTTTTCTCACCTACTCCACTAAAGACCCTCACCAGGCTCAGCCCCCTCTTATCACATTGTCACGTTCTGTCTCCTTCCTTCTCCCATGGCCCCCAACCACTCGTGGGCCATGTAGCCACCTGCAATCACTCACAGACAGACTTGGACTTTTCTTGGTAAGTTTCATGTGTTCTCACCCTCCACACTGGGCCTCCACCCCCAGCTACAAGGTAATTCCCTTGAAGTCAAGGAAAACTACAGAGAAATATCATTTAAAGACAAATTGGGGGTCACTTAGGACCTGTACAGGAAATAGAAAATACCGTGGAGATTTAAATAGAAAATAAATTCTTAGAAGAAATTCAGTGCTTCAAAAAATGTTTTGGAAAAAAGTTTAGTGGGTCTCCAGGAATGTATCACAGAATGGAAAACAAGGGACACACCAGTGATCTGATTCCTGTAAGACCATTACCAAAACCATCAAGTTCAAAGATCAGAGCTGTGATCTAGGAAATGGGGCAGCTAGAAACCAGAGGTGTGCACCATGGGAGTCATGGAGCAACTGTCTCTCATCACTGGGAAGCTTGAGCATGACCATTGTATGTCCTGCAGAAAGACTTCTCACCTTGACAGTGCTGCTAAAATCTCAGAAGAAGGTCAAGGTGACAAGTAGACACCTCCGTTTTATTTCACTGTTCCACATTGCAAAGGTGACCAGAACTCAGTTGCAAACAGACCAAAGAGTCCAGTTTTCGCTTTCTAATCTTTGCACTACCCAGCAGGATGGGGGTGGAAGGGCTGAGAATTGAGCAGCTGGTGCACAGCATCCATACACTTTCCCTGGTACAGCACAAGGGCATTGACATGAATCACATCTAATCCTCACAAACCTCCCTGTACTTGAAAATATTCCCCACATATTGGTGTCAAGGAAATTGAGATCCAGGAAAAAGGTGTTGGTAAATTATGTTTATTGAACACCTACTTGTGCCAGACACAGTTCTAGATCATTTATATACATGATTTCCCTTAATCCTTCTATCTTATAATAGCATGATTATACAGATGATATTGAGACTCAGAGAGGTGAAATATTTTCACCTGTGTAATACAGAAGCAGAAAAGTTGCCATTCAAATCCTTGTTGTCTGACAACAAAGCCCATAATCTTTTCATCAATACATTTTTTTAAAGATACTTTGCTATTTTGTTTCCTTTGTTGTTAAGCATACTGTGAAGTGATCATAGTAACATATTGATTCATTGACACTAAGTTCCTGAATAACTGCTCTTGAGTAAGAACGCCTCACATTGCTTTCTTCATGGATAGAATTAATTCCCTATTCTATCCTCTATATAATTCCTCTATAGTCTAGAAAACAAATTGTCTAAATAAATTGTGATATTATAAAGACTTTGTGACACAATATAAATTGGCTTTTTACATTTCCACATACAGAGATGCACTGTTTTGCTAAATGAGGGCCTACTAACCTAGGGGATCCTAATTTTTATACAAATGCACACACATTACAGTATGTGTTCTCCTACCATTTTATCTTATATACCGAAAATGGTAACTTTTAAAAGATTTCCTTTCTCTTACCAATAATTCTCAATTTTTTATAGTAACTAAATAGAGTTAGATTGTTGAAGGCCAGGAAAATATATGCCAGACTTTATGTAGCCGGAGAATAATTTTATTTCAACAGCATCACTCTTGCAGTGAGAAATGGCTCTTCCAACACTGAGACCAGATGAGTAAGACTGATGAAACATGACTCTGTTATCTCAAAGGCACATGACTGACTTATGGAGTGAGCAGCCTAGGTGTGCTGAGTGCCTCTGGCTCTGAGAAAGTATCAACATCTTTTCCTTTTTGGCCCTTGTAGGCTCAGCACACAGGTTTGTGGTCAAAAGAGTATGGATGAGATTAATGGATTGAGGGCATTTGGCCTCCATAAAAATTTTAAACAAACAAATAAACCAAAAGCAAATTTTGATAGCTGACTTGGGATTTTATCTGGAAGGCCACGACTTATGAACACGATATTCTGACAAGACAGTACTTTTATGAATGAGTGAAGGTGAACGACCCATGAAGTATGCAGTCTGGGCTGGCAGGAGCCCAGAGACGTGGCCGAGGAGATATTGGCATGCCTTTCCCAGGCAAGCTGCCAACTAGCTCTTAGAAGGGAAACTTTTTTTTTTCAGTTTCATCATAGAGCAGAACTATTAACAACACTGACAACTGAAAACAGTCTGTTTTACTGAAAACTAGACTGGGTGGTAAATTAGAGATGTCTAATCATAAAAACAGGTAGCTGTATCATGGGAGAAAGATTGGCAAGACCTGCAGCTAAATAAGAAGTGGTATCAGAACACCCCAGATTATAAGGAACAAAAGCAACTTGAGATTTAATTCCAAGCACTTTTCCTTCAGTAAAGATAAGGAGATCTGTTTTTCCTTGAGACGAAGCTTTGTTTTATTCTTATGCTCTTCTACTCCCCACCGCCACCCCCCTCAGCCCCTCAGCACCCTCCAGAAGAATTATGTTTGCCTTAAGAAATTCAGTGTTCTTATCATGCACACAGTTTTGGAAGTAATTAAGTCATGCTGTATTAGTCAGGATTCTCCAGAGAAATGAAAGCAATGAATATATGTATATATGTGGAAAGAGAGAGACTGATTTTAAGGAATTGGCTCATGTGATTATGGAGACTGGCGAGTCCAAATTCTGCAGAGTGGTCCAGCAGATGGAAACCCAGGAGAGCAATGTTGCTTTGAAGTCTGCATATTATCTGCAGGCAGAATCCCCCCTTGCTGGTGGGTGGCCAGGTCAGTCTTTGTTCTGTTTAGGTCTTTGACGGATTGGATGGATCCCACCCATACTATGGAGTGCAATCTGCTTTACACAAAGCTCAACAATTTAAATGTTAATCACGTCCAAAAACATCCTCACAGAAATGTACAGAATAATGTTTCACCAAATATCTGGGCACCATGGCCCAGCCGAGCTGACACAAAAAATTACCTACCACACATGCTCCCAATGAGAATATTTTTGATAATAAAACTAGGTTAGATTAATATTTGTACAAAAAAAAGCAACTACTCTAGGGTAAAATGAAAATACATGAAGAAGGAATTAGCACATTCTTTAGATTATTGAACCCAGTGAGAAATAGAGCAATTGTTGGTAGCTGGGTCATTACACTGGCAAGCAAAATTGGTGCCATGTTCATCAAACTGTTGACTAGCAGAAATGAAGAAAAAATCATGAAATACCATATAAAATAGAGTTTATCTAATTTTTAAAAGAGCACATTAGGCAAGAATGCTTTATTTAAATAGAAAAGATTAAAAGCAGGTTTCTTTAAAACCTTTTCAAACTGCCCTCGACATTTTTGGACCTTCTGTAACTGAAGTTATTTTTATACATTCATTCTACTTACTCAGCATAAAAGAAATATAGTTATATAAATATAGAGTCACGGAAGTGCAGAATTGTTGAATGTGAACGTTAGAACAGCCTTACATAATACATAATCTGACCCCCTTCTTTTTATAAATGAAGAGGCAGAAGCCCAGAGAGGTGAAATGACTTATTTTAGGTGACATAACCAGATTAAAATGAACTCTGCTGCTTCCTAGTTCATACTTTCCTCATTAAACCTGTGTTTTTACAAAAAAGCCTCCAACTGAAGAGAATATTTTTTAAATAATAATTCAGATATTATTCTAGGTGAATTGGTCAAAGGAATTGACTCTCATGCCCTGACAAAATGAGCAAAAATCAAACCAATAAAACCCAGTAAAATACTATAAGCAAAAGGGGGGGAAAATCAACAATCTTTAGAAAACTCTTCCAAAGAAACAAACCAATTTTGACATGGCTCAGTATGATTTCTTCCTTCCCCCATTCTTAAAAAGCTATTCTGCTGGGGAAGATTAAATGTAAAAAACCTTGAACTTTTGTACAACTACCCTCAATGGGGAACAGCATACAGTAGAGTAAATAATTAGGCTGGAGAACAGAAGAAGGAGGAAGTGGAGAAGGAGGAAGAGAGCAGGGGAAGAAGAAGATGGAGAAGAAGAAGAAGAAGAAGGAGAAGAAGAAGAAAAAGAAGAAGAAGAACAAGAACAAGAACAAGAAGAAGAAGAAGGAGAAGGAGGAGAAGAAGATAAAGATTTCAAGCATTGAACTTTTACCTTCAGAAGTTCGGACAAAGCAGGAACTACCTGAGAGTCTCATTCTTCGCCAAGTTGTCTACCTGCAATGGGAAATAATAAAAACTCAGAAGGTATTCTCTCATAGGAATAGGTTACACTCATAATGAATTTTGACAAAAGGTATTGAAAAACTATGAGGCAAAAATGAACAGAGCTATAGTATTAAGAGTTGCTGCTCAGAGCTCCAGCCTCAACCCCTTACATTCAAGTGTGTATTGAAAGAGAACCAAAAAGTTATGAAGAAAGTGAGAACCATGCCATATCAAAGGAATGGCCTGAGAATGTTAGAAGAGTCATATGACCATTATGCCCACTGGCCAGAGAAGAAACAGAGGGAGGGAGAAACATCTCAAGCTGCAGATAAAAGTACTCAGATGGGTATGGGATGGGGTAGGGGAGAAAGAAAAAAAGAACCTAAGTGGAGCAGGGAAACCCTTTTAAGTTCTCCTTATAGAAAACTTAATAAGACCATCAATTCACTTGAGTGAATTTAGCAAAAAGATGTTGTCAGGCAAAAAAAGACATTACAAAAACAAAGAAAATAGCAATTAGAAACAAAGACAGCATAACTAATGCACCATTCTGGTGGAACATAATGATCATGAAGGAGGTTATGCATGTGTGGGAACAAGAAGTATATGGAAATTTCTGCACCTCACTCTCAATTTTGCTGTGAAAGTAAACCTTCTATTAAAATACCTTTAAAATTAAATATTAAAAATGACAACAAAATGAGGATGGGGTAACATCAAAACAGGACAGATAGATATGGTAGAAATGTCTAAACAAGGCTAGAATTTGAATTACTGACATAGAGGTTCAGCTGGAGGTAGACTGAATGCTAGGAAAGAGCCCAGAGATTAAAGCCTTCAACACAAAGATAATTCATCAGTAGCACGAAGGAACCTTTGAATAAGCCATGTCCCTCAATTTGAGAACTCAGCCAATGGAAGAGGGAAAAAAAGGAATTTAAATATATAACAGAAGTGTATTTTCTCTAAATAAAGACCTGAGTCTGCAAGGATAAAGGCCAAAATATTTTCCCAGGGGGAATAAAAACTGATACAGAGCAATCGACACTGACTTATCTTGGATAAGTTATTGAACTTCAAGGATAATGGAAGGACTATTCAAACATTAAGTAAGTAAAGCAAGTCACTTTCAAAGATCAAAGTGGTGAACCAAACAAATAGTTTCTGTCTGCATAGACCTCACATTTCAGTGGGGAAGGAAGACAATGGAAATATCATACAATGATTGGCAGTTTTAAAGATTCCTGCAAGGAAAAACAAAGCCATATAAGGAGATAGAGAATGACAAGGAGTGATCTCAATGGAAATCTTAGTTCATAAAATGATTCCATCTTGGAAAAACTGTACATTTGTTAAGATGTGTTTCTCCTCTCGACACTGTACAGTAAATAGGACCCTTATCTATGGAGCTGGTTGATAATAAGCTATAGTCAACTGACCAAACTACTGACCAAATAATTCTCTGTTTGATGAAGACCAAGAAAGGTAATTCCATCACCAAGGAAGTTCCTGTCTGGATCAACTTTCAGTGGTTAAAGGGGCTGACTTATTACAGAGCAATTGAGCATTGGCTGTTATTTTTCTTTTTTTGACAGAAGTTAAAATATTTAACCAGATGTGATAGAGATAATACCCAAACATCCTGCCTTGATTCCCCACCCCCTTACGATGAAATATCACACAGTAATTATGTTATATTGCATGGAAATTGGAATTTTACAGATGTAATTTCAGCTACTAATCAATTGACTGTGATTTAATCAAAAAGGAGATTATCGAAGAAAATAAATGCAAATTGCCCAAACTGATAAGTTTGTGATAATTTGCTATATAGAAAGAAAAAACTAGCATAGTAATTTTATTGTACATTCCACGTAAAGGCAATGATAAAAATGCAAGTGGTGCAAATAGTGTAAATAGCCCATAAGGCAGAAACTCAGATTTGTTCCTTATTTGCTGTTAACTGGATTTGTGATGTGGATGAGAAATGTTTTCTCACTGACTCAGTTTCAGAATTTGTAGAACAATGAGGTTAGACTAGCTGCTGTCTAAAATACCTCTCACCTCCTACATTCTGTGACACACTGGGTGATTACACCTGTCAGGTGTAAACTTTCAATCACATCACCTAACGTGACATTCACTACAGCCACCTTTCTCAGTGAAGGCATCTCCTCATTGTCCAGAGTGGTCACTCCATGGATTTTGTTGGCTCAATTTGAGGCAAGCACCCAATTCTTCAGATTCCTAATATATACCCACATTATCTCCATGATTCATTTTGGGAGACATGATAATTTATTTATCTTATTTTGAGAGGTATCATTAATTTGGGGAATTTGGGTAGAAGTGTGAAGTTATATTTTCAAAATATTCTTCCCCCACATTGCCCCATTCAACATTGCCCTGGTTACACTTCCATAAGCACCCTTTTAGCTATTAAAGAAGACATTTATTTTGGTACTCGGTCATCTGGCCCAGAGCTTTCATAATTAATAAATTATAGAGGAAGTAAAACAATAGGCAAATAAATGACAATTATCTTAACTAATTTTGTTTTTACACTCTACAAGTAACTTCCTCAGTCTACCTACACACTCCAAGACCTCAGATTCCTAACTCCAAATTTGGATTGTGAATCCTCAACTATGTACTGGGAAGGAGTAAACCAACTCTTGTTGAGGTAAAGGGTAAACCTCTATAGGAAGAGTGAGATTCTTCAGTGATAAGCAGTTATAACACACAGTGGTACTAATAAATACTTGTGATTGATGTGTGGAAAATTATCCTGCTTAAAGAAAATTATCTTTAGCATACTGCTAGCATTAGATGGATTAGGAAATAACTGAAGATATAATCAAAGCTTTAAACAAAAAAGTTTAGCATTACACTACCTAAGATAGCCACAGTATATAAATAGGCAATGATTATCAGTAGGTAATTGGTTAATTAAATTATGCCACATTTACTTAGTAGAATAATATAGTCATTTAAAAGATGGTTATTATGTGTTAATATAGAAAACTATATATGCAAAGGAATAAAACCAAATTCTTCTGTAGTTATATTTGGATGAAAGGATCATGAGTAGATTTTATTCTGTTTGCTTAACTACACTTTTAGGCTGTATTATATGACTGTTTAGTTCATATGTAAGTTTAAAAAATTTTTAAACCATGCTAAAACTATACCATTTCTAGATTTATTACAAAGCATCATGCATGTTGTAACTCGGTGTGCAGTGGTATATGTGTGTAGTGTGTGTGTGCATGTATGTTGTACTCTGTGTGTGTGCATGTACTTGCCATTTCTCCTGTGGCCTTGGTTGGCACCATCACTGAGGTCAGTGAGGTATGACTTGACGCAGGCATCCGTAGACACCTGGCAGATCTGCCCTGTGAGTCAGTCCTCAGAGTTACATGCAGGCGGATGTACTGGACACCTTCCCAACTCACCACGTGAGTCAACACCCTTTACCTTACCCAGCAATGCCAGCTCCGTGTCAATGGAGAAAGCATGGTGGTCAGCAAGGGAGTGCTAATGACATCAGATCATGAAGGAGGCTAAGTGGAGATAGGAGACTGGCAATGGATTTCTCTGTGGAATAACCTGGAAGGATTCCTTCTTTGTGGAATAACCTAGGAATGTTATTGTAGAAAGTGCAGTGGCCACTTAACTCCTACTCCTGCCATGAGGGAATTTGAGGTTCAGGAGAGGAAAGGGTGTCTAAGACCTAGTGGGAAGAAGCAGAAATAGAGAGGAAGGAGCCCATGATTCAGAATCTCATGTCCTGGGTCAACATCTTGAGTGTGCCCCTAAGTGGTGTTTCCCTTGAGCAAATTGCAGTCCTCCTGAACCAGTAGTTATGGTCACTAATCTCATGTTTACTAAGTCAACATTCTCAAATGGTCCAGCCCTCTCTTTTATCTGATCACAGTGTTGCCCTTTCAGAATTTATGATCCACTTTTGGCAGAATTGGGTAGTTAGACTTTGCTCTCCTGAATCTTTATATGATAATCCATGATTCTTTTCCACTTCTTTGCCCTTCCCTTCAAAAAAGTCAGATTAACCTCATTTTGGAATGTATAGCCTGTCTGTTTCCTGCCACTTCAACCTCTTACCTAAGAAAGGTAACTGAGGGCTGTGGTAAAATCAAAGACCGAATGTCAAGGTACCTTTTCCTCACTGTCACTCTCTGGAGCAGATGAACTTTACCTTGACAAGAGATTCTGTAATGCACGTATTGTTATATTTTGGTTTCTACTCATTTACTTAACAAACATTTATTTGGTGCCAGTTCTGTACCAAGCTCCATCCTAGGTATTGGATTAAATAGACATGGTCTCTACTCTCATGAATGAAGTTTCACTTGAGAGATGCTCTCTGGAGAAAACAGGCAGAATGCTCTGAGGACCTATTAAGAGCTGAATTGTGCCCCTCCCGCAAATTCGTATGTTGAAGCCCAAAGCCCCAGTGCCTCCAAATGTGACCTTACTGGGAGATAGGGTCTTTAAAGAGGTAACTAAGGTTAAATGAGGACATTATTGTTGGCCCTAATCCAATATGACTGATGTCCTTATAAAAAGAGATTAGGACACAGACACACACAGAGGAAAGACCACCGTGAGGACACAGTGAGATGGGGGTCATCCACAAGCCTAAGGGAGAGGTCTCAGCAGAAACTAACCCAGCTGACACCCTGACCTCAGGTTTCTACCTCCAGAGCTGTGAGAGAATAAATTTCTGTTGCTTAAGCCACATAGTTTATGCTTCTTGACTATGGCCTAGTGCTGAGGATTCCCTGTAAGAAAGATTCACTCTTCTTAAGTTTTGTCTCCTCAATCACTTTCTTATTTAAGGGATATGAAAAGATGCTTGTTCAAACTCTTTTGGGAGCTTGTTTCCTCCAGAATCTTTCTTTGGTCCTTTCTGTTAGGAGATTGGCAGTATATGTCCAGATGTAAAGTCCTGCATGAATTCAAATAAATCTTCAAGGCTCTCTGTGAACTTCCTGTCACTTTTCACTCTTTAATTTCTCCTGGTGCACTTAATCCCATTGTTTCAAGCACTGTGCCTTTCCCTCCTTCTTTTCTTTCTCCTGGAACATGGAAGTTGGCACCCTCCCTCTCACCTCTCCCCACCTCCTCAGCTGGCTTGGACTCCTTGCTTTCCTTCTTACTTCTTCCATTTCAGAAATAGCTACTTCTTTTGAAATTCTCTGTCCAAGGTTTCCCTGCTGCTTTATTGCTATGTTTTTCAACACTGGTGACTTTCCCTGTTTCTTATCACCTTAAATAGTTTTTACCCCAATGTGAAATGCACATTTTCCTCCTATCAGGCCTTCCATTCCAGATCCCTTTCTTGACTGCTATTCTGTTTTTATGGCTTTTCATTTTGAGCCTCTATAATGGTGGGGTTTTTTATGATAAACTTATTGGCATTTTGAGTTGATAATTCTAGTCAAGAAATTTCAGAAAGTCTACCAGGCAGAAACATTCTCTATCCATCTGTCAACTAGCCTTTATATTCCACATTTGAGGAGAGGGAGATCTCAGAAATCAAGGAAGATCAGTGAATAGTTTAGGGACAGATGCACAAATGATGGATAGAAGGGGAAACACCTCCTTTCCACACTCTCACCATGTGCCACTCACTGCGAACTAAATAGATTTTATCCTCTTAGTACTTTGTAAAGTAGATGGGAGAGAACAGGTATATTGTCATGAGAAAGGTGTAGACAAGCAAAGAAAGAAAGAAAAAAAAACAGTCAGTGTGAGTAAGGCACACAGGAAGTTCTCATCAGATCTGGAGCTCAGTTTTCCCAGTCTCACCGGAATTTGCTTTTCATGAAATCATCAGATTCTGACTCAGTACACATATATATGGAGCAGCTGCTGATAAATTATGCATTGCCACAAGCACATAACAAAACCTCTGCTTTCTCCTTTGTCTCCATAGTGACATCTAAAGATGTGGCTGGACCAGCTAAAGCCTGGTGTTGGAGGGTCACTCCTGTGAGCAGACCTCCTTAGGGTAACACATCAGGCTCTGGGATTCTGCAGTAGGCGCATCCTCCATGGGACTCAGACTCCCCAGGCCTCAAGTCCACCCAGAGCCTTCACACAGCTGCACAGAGGCAAGATTACCCCAGGGTCTTTACCAGGCAAATTTTGGAGAAAACCTATTTCCCCCTTTCTTTCTTCAATCTCTCCATTTGGTCTTGTTTTCTTTTAGAACATGTTTTCTTAATTTTCTTAGCTTCTATGGTTTTCTCTTTTAATACCATATAGAATTTTGTCACCTTTTCTAATGTAAACCATTCACCCTCAAATAAAGATTTCTTCCACAAAGAATTGTACTGTCAGTTTGGTATTGTACGAAGTTATAAAAGAGCTCTTAAGATGTACTCTGAAAGAGAAATGGTGAGAAACACTACATCAGAAGGCACTTTGAGGAGATCCACAACACCATTTTCAATCAGTGACATTCTGATTGGAATCCAAAAAGGACTATTAAAATTATCTGTTGTGCTTTGGATTAAAGGGATGGAAAGATGAACAGAGTCAACCTGAGTCAAAACAAGTCAACTCTAGTGAAAGCAGGGAGGAGACAACGGTACAAATCCGAGTGATCAAGGGTAAAATTTGTTTTCTCAAAATTTGTTAATAGAATATCACAAATTATTAACTGCAGTGGCTTGCCCAAATGCGAGTGCCTTTGGGTCAATGCTGACATAATATCTGAACAAGTCATTTAGACTCTTCATTTTATATAATTCCTATAATTTTATAGGAATTATATAAAATCCTGGTGAAAATGTAATATCTAAAATGAACTTTGTCTGTACCCAAATAATTTTTACTAAAGAATTGTGAGTTCAGAGACCTTTGCAACCATAGCAGCGACACACAAAATTTACCAGATTTATTTTCTTTTAGTTCGTGTTTTTCTATGTAATTTGATAGTGGATTTGACATCCTAAACTCTTTATTTAAATAGGATTTTGGTGAAAGATACATTAAATCTCAAAACTATCTTAGCTCTAAGGGCGTTTAAGACAAGATCTGACTTACTTCTGGTAATAATGTTCCATAGTTAAATGTTTAAATAAGCTACTACATACGTGTTTTGTATAGATGCATTTCTAAGAATCAATGGCACTCTGTTTATAGCTAGTACACATAGTATACATTATTGTTGAGCTTGACGTGTCTTTTGTATGTCCTGGATACATGTTCTTCATCTAATTTGCAGTTTGCAAATGTTTCCTCCTGGTCTGTGGCTTTTTAAAAAATTAAGTATCGGGCTTCCCTGGTGGCGCAGTGGTTGAGAGTCCGCCTGCCGATGGAGGGGACACGGGTTCGTGCCCCGGTCCGGGAGGATCCCACATGCCGCAGAGCGGCTGGGCCCATGAGCCTGCACGTCCGGAGCCTGTGCTCTGCAACGGGAGAGGCCACAACAGTGAGTGAGAGGCCCGCATACCGGAAAAAAAAAAAAATTAAGTGTCACTGGCATGCAGTATGTTACTTTCAGGTGTACCATATAGTGATTTTACAATCAACTACATTACAAAATCAAAGTAAGTTTAGTAACCATCTATCACTATGCAAAATTATTACAGTATTACTGACTATATTCCTAATTCTGTATATTGAATCCCCATGATTGGAAATGTATACCTCTTAATTCCTTTCATCTATTTTTCCCAATCCCCCATCTCCCTCCCCTCTGGCAACCACCAGTTTGCTCTCTGTATCTATAAGTCTGTTTCTGTATTGTTTTGTTTGTCCTTTTGTTTTGTTTTTTAGATTCTGCATATAAGTGTAATCATACTATGTCTTTCTTTTTCTGTCTGACTTATTTCACTTAGTATAATACCATTTAGGTCCACCCATGTTGTTGCAAATTACAATATTTCATTCTTTCTTATTGCTGAGAGATATACCATTGCATGTATATACCACATCTTTATCCATTCAGCTATGGATAAGCATTTAGGTTTCTCCCATACATTGACTACCGTAAATAATGCTGCAATGAGCATAAGAGTGCATATATCTTTCCAAATTCCAAGTGTATTTGTTTTCTTCAGTTAAATGCCCAGAAGTGGAATTGCTGGGTAGTAGGTAGTTGTTTTGTTTTTTTGTTTTGTTTTGTTTTTTTAATTATTTGAGGAATCTTTATAGTTTTTCCATGTGACTGCACCAATTTACATGTTACATCATGTAATAATACATGATGGTTCCCTTTTCTCCACACCTTTGCTTTGCTATTTCTTGTCTTTTTGATGAAAGACATTTGGACAGGTGCGAGCTGATATCTTGTTGTGGTTTTGATTTGCATTTCTCTGATGATTAGTGATGCTGAGCACTTTTTCATGTGTCTTTTGGCCTTCTGTATGTCTTCTATGAAGGAATGTTTATTCAGGTCTTTTGCCCACTTGTTAATCATTTTTATTTTTTAAATTGAGTTGCATTATTTGTTTATATAATTTGGGTATTAACCCCTTATTGGATATACCATTTGGAAATATCTTCTCCCATTCAGTAAGTAGGTTGTCTTTTCATTTTGTTGATAGTTTCCTTTGCTGTGCAAAACATTTTTAGTGGTAGTTGCATTTGTTGATTTTGCTTTTGTTGCCCTTGCCCTAGGAGAAAGTTCCATTCTTCTCTTGAATTTGCTGAGTATCATTATGACTATTTCTTTCAACTCCTTATCTGGACAGTTACATATCTCCTTTTTACTTAGTTCTTTTTCTGAGATTTTGTATTCTTCTTTTGCTTGTAACATATTCCATTGTCTCCTCATTTTGCCTAACTCTCTGTTTCTATGTTTAGGTAGATCAGCTACATTTCCTGATCTTGAAAAAGTGGCTTTGTGTGGAAGACATCCTGTGAGGCCCACTAGTGCACTCCTCCCTGTTCTCCAGTGCCAGGAGCTCCAAGAGTGTCCACTGTGTGGGTTGTGGGTGTCCTTCTGTTGTGGCTGAACCATGTTTGCTGCTGGTGCACGAATGTGTGGGGTTGGCCCTGGTGAGGCTGGTAGTAAGGTCTGGTCACAACTATATTCGGTGCTATGCTGTGCAGGGCCTGCCCTCAGGGTGGGATCCACTTTAGGGGGACTCATGCAGATTAAGGGCACCCAGGATTCTGGCAGTGCAGAGGGCTGATTTGAAGGGGCTCATGTGTGTAGTTTTTGAAAAATATTTTTCAGTGTGTTTTACAGACCAAAATTTTTGAGTTTTAATAAAATCCAACCTGTACATTATTTTTATTTCATGGATCATACTTTTGGTGTATTATCTAAAAACCTATTGTCAATCCAAGGCCATGCACGTTTCTCCTGTTTTCTTTTAGAAGTTTTATAGTTTTATGTTACACATTTAGGACTGTGATCAACTTGTAGTTAGCTTCTGTTATAAGATATGAGGTAAGTGTTGAGGTTGCTTTATGTATGTAACTGCATATGGATATCTGATTGATCTAGACTTATTTGTTGAAATGACTAACCTTACTCTATTGAATTACCTTTATCACCTTTTGTAAAACTCAGTTAACTTATTTATATGCATCTATTTCTGGTATTATGATCAAGTAGAAAAAAATTATATTCTTTCTTTTTGTACTTTTCACCTCTAGAATGACAATTTATATAGTTGATCCTTCCTGTCTGTACCTTTATTGGTACCATGTTTTCCTTTAATTAACTGAGCATATTTTCTTTAATTTTGTGAATGTTATATTTAATATCTTATTTGAAGTATTTGTCTGCTAAATACTACCTCTTCTTTTTTTTTTTTTTAATTTTGGTCCTTTTATTTTATACCATGTTAGTTCATGCTGGTAGTTGTACACAAGGAGAGCTACATCAAATGAGTCCCTTCAAGAGAATAAGACTGGGCCTCAAATCAATAATTTTATTTCTAAGGCTAAATATTTTTATTATCTTAAAATATCCTTTTGCTTTTTATTTATAGGTTGCCATTGGTTTTCAAACTTAAAGACAGTGTTTTCACTGATGGTGAGCAAGAAGATTCTGAGAGATCTTTTATTCTTTACTATGTGGATGTTCCACAGGAAGAAGTGCCATTCAGGTAAAAATCCCTCATCAGCTTAGCAACACTTTAGCAAGTATTGAGGCAAACTAAGAACTATTGCTTTAGAGCAAAATCTAATAATTTGTTGTTGGACTCTCTTAGAGAACTTTGGTGATAGGTTAAAAAATAAAGGAAGAAACACAAAAAGCAAACCTGCTTTATCTCATTTTCCACAGTGTATTTCTTCTTGCCTTGCACTTGTATTAAGAATGGTTGGGTAAGTACCTATTTGACTACTTCTAGTCGTTCCCACTCCATGTTCCTTATCATCAATTCCTTTTTGATCCTCGTCTCCAGGAGCACATTTTCACCCACCCCCAAAACTGGTTTCTTCTTTTCACATTGCATCTGCTTTTAAGATATACTATGTTCTGCAGTTTGGAAGATTTGGCAAATGTGCATGAGGTTTAGAGAATATGAGAAAGGGAGTAGAAAATAGACTCCTGAGGAAATATTAAAGGAATTAGGATGGTTGAGTAGGAAGCGAAATGCTGAAGCCTAAATTAGTACCTTTAAGTATATGAAAAGTAAATATATATTGTTTGGTGAGAAACTACCTTTAATATTCCTTAAATGTAAAACGAAATGTAGCAGGTATGATATACGTAAATATAAAGGAAAAAAAGACACCCCCAAACAAGTTTCTGGGTGTTGGAAACTAGAATAATTTACCCCCAAATTTATACTCTTTTCTTAATGACTTTAAGAATAATACAAAATCCCATTCGACAGGAGGAGTTTCAAACCAACATGATGCAAGTTAGGACTAAATGTGAGTCAAATCACATTCTGGTTACAAATTTCTGTGATTCTAATTCATTCTTACTGAACATTATTTTTTCCCAAAGTTCTCTATTATTTACAGACTTTAAGAGGGTCGCCATTCTGTAAGGCTCAACCAGTGCTGTGTAAAAATATATGCTATTACCAGTAGAATTTTAAAGCTTAAGCATTTAAAATATATCAGACAAATTAAGTAAGGATTTTGAAGCTAACCTTTTAAAATTAGCTAAGAACAGCTAGGTAGGGAGAGATGTGACTGCCTTTTAACACAATCCAGAAATGTTAGGTTAAACCACATGAAAATTTTTTTACGTTAAAAAAAAATGGTCTGATAACTATAGTTTTCATTTGATTCAATCTAACGTATTAATAGAAGAAGTAAATATTCTGGCTTTGAGCATCTGTCATTATAGTTTGCTTACCTTCCAGTCTGCTACTGGAAGTAGTATATACATAGGCAGTAAATTGTTTTTGTCCTTGATGGCATAATTATCCTAAAGTGCATTTATGTCTCTGTAGTAGTCAGTGTGCTTGAATGCATGTCATAGAAATCATCTTTAATCAGTGGAGGACTTTACTGGAAGGATGTTGAGAAACTAAAAGAATTGCTAGGTGGGCTACAGAACCTGGTTTAGACAGTAACCAAGGGAGGCAAGGATAGCCAAAGTTTCAACTTACAGCCTTCTTTATATATTTCTGTTGGCACTACAACACTTGACTTAACCACTGAACACTTGTAGCCATGTCATGGATTTTTGATTTCCCCATAAGTGCTGAAAATAATCTCTTGCTGACTTTGCTTCATTCTCTAAGGGTCAAAACTATGCATCTGATCAACTGATTGGGTATGTTTAAGGCATGTGCCCACACTCTGTCTCCCAAGAGATCGGGAAGACAGATTATCTTCTCCACTTTGGCTTCTGCAGTGAGAGGTAGAATCTTGCTTCCGCTGATCTTGGGACTTCCCCCCAAATAGAAACAACTCAGCAGAAAGACTGTCTACTATAGTCCGACACTTTGACTTCTTTGATTTTCCCCAAAGTTATATATTAAAAATTATTCTTACCTATCCTAATAAATTCCTTGTATAAATGAAAACACATTTCTCTCTCCCTGAAATGAGATAACCTATTCCAATCCTATATAGACTGTGATCAATTAGCTACCGCCAAAGATTTATACTATCAAGGTATTTTACTTACCACTCTGGCCTTGCTGCCTATTTATGTAATTATGCCTCCTTTCTCACTCACTAGTAGTTAGAGGCCACTGCTTGGTCTCTTTCCTCCTTTTTTTTTTAAATTTCTATTCTTATTAGTCATCCATTTTATACACATCAGTGTATACATGTCAATCCCAATCGCCCAATTCATCACAACACCACCCACACCCCCCGCCACTTTCCCCATTTGGTGTCCATACGTTTGCTCTCTACATCTGTGTCTCAATTTCTGCCCTGCAAACTGGTTCATCTGTACCATTTTTCTAGGTTCCACATATATGTGTTAATATATGATATTTGTTTTTTTCTTTCTGACTTACCTCACTCTGTATGACAGTCTCTAGATCCATCTATGTCTCTACAAATGACTCAATTTTATTCCTTTTTATGGCTGAGTAATATTCCATTGTATACATGTACCACATCTCCTTTATCCATTTTTCTGTGGATGGACATTTAGGTTGCTTCCATGACCTGACTACTGAAAATAGTGCTGCAGTGAACATTGGGGTGCATGTGTCTTTTTGAATTATGGTTTTCTCTGGGTATATGCCAGTAGTGGCATTGCTGGGTCACATGGTAATTCTATTTTGAGTTTTTTAAGGAACCTCTGTACTGTTCTCCATAGTGGCTGTATCAATTTACATTCCCACCAACAGTGCAAGAGGGTTCCCTTTTCTCCACACTCTCTGTAGCATTTGTGGTTTGTAGATTTTCTGATGATGCCCATTCTAACTGGTGTGAAGTAATACCACATTGTAGTTTTGATTTGCATTTCTCTAGTAATTAGTGATGTTGAGCAGCTTTTCATATGCCTCTTGGCCATCTGTATGTCTTCTTTGGAGAAATGTCTATTTAGGTCTTCTGCCCATTTTTGGATTGGATTATTTGTTTTTGATATTGAGCTACATGAGCTGCTTGTAAATTTTGGAGATTAATCCTTTGTTAGTTGATTCATTTGCAAATATTTTCTCCCATTCTGAGGAGTGTCTTTTCGTCTCGTTTATGGCTTCCTTTGCTGTGCAAAAGCTTTGAAGTTTCATTAGGTCCCATTTGTTTATTTTTGTTTTTATTTCCGTTACTCTAGAAGGTAAATCAAAAAAAGATCTTGCTGTGATTTATGTCAAAGAGTGTTCTGCCTATGTTTTACTCTAAGAGTTTTATAGTGTCTGGTCTTACATTTAGGTCTCTAATCCATTTTGAGTTTACTTTTGTGTATGGTGTTAGGGAGTGTTCTAATTTCATTCTTTTATATGTAGCTGTCCAGCTTTCCCAGCACTACTTATTGAAGACACTGTCTCTTCCCCATTGTATATCCTTGCCTCCTTTGTCATAGATTACTTGACCATAGGTGTGTGGGTTTATCTCTGGGATTTCTATCTTTTTCCATTGATCTGTAATTCTGTTTTTGTGCCAATACCATATTGTCCTGATTACTGTAGCTTTGTAGTATAGTCTGAAGTCAGGGAGTCTGATTCCTTCAGCTCCACTTTTTCCCTCAAGACTGCTTTGGCTATTCAGGGTCTTTTGTGCTTCCATACAAATTTTAAGACTTTTTTTTTAGTTCTGTAAAAAATGCCATTGATAATTTGATAGGGATTGCATTGAATCTGTAGATTGTTTTGTGTAGTATAGTCATTTTCACAATGTTGATTCTTCCAGTCCAAGAACATGGTATATCTCTCCATCTGTTGGTATCATCTTTAATTTCTTTCATCAGTGTCTTACAATTTTCTGCATACAGGTCTTTGTTCTCCCTAGGTAGGTTTATTCCTAATTATTTTATTCTTTTTTGTTGCAATGGTAAATGGGAGTGTTTCCTTAATTTCTCTTTCAGATTTTTCATCATTAGTGTATAGGAATGCCAGAGATTTCTGTGCATTAATTTTGTATCCTGCTACTTTACCAAATTCATTGATTAGCTCTAGTAGTTTTCTGGTGGCATCTTTAGGATTTTCTATGTATAGTATCATGTCATCTGCAAACAGTCACAGTTTTACTTATTCTTTTCCAATCCGGATTCCTTTTATTTCTTTTTCTTCTCTGATTGCCATGGCTAGGACTTCCAAAACCATGTTGAATAATAGTGGTGAGAGTGGATATCCTTGTCTTGTTCCTGATCTTAGAGGAAATGCTTTCAGTTACTCACCATTGAGAATGATGTTTGTTGTGGTTTTGTCATATATGGCCTTTATTATGTTGAGGGAGGCTCCCTCTATGCCCAGTTTCTAGAGAGTTTTTGTCATAAATGGGTGTTGAATTTGTCAAAAACTTTTTCTGCATCCTTTGAGATGATTATATGGTTTTTCTCCTTCAATTTTGTTAATATGGTGTATCACATTGATTGATTTGTGTATATTGAAGAATCCTTGCATCCCTGGGATAAATCCCACTTGATCATGGTGTATGATCCTTTTAATATGTTGTTGGATTCTCTTTGCTAGTATTTTGTTGATGACTTTTGCATCTATATTCATCAGTGATATTGGTCTGTAATGTTCTTCTTTTTTGTAGTATCTCTATCTGGTTTTGGTATCAGGGTGATGGTGGCCTTGTAGAATGAGTTTGGGTGTGTTCATTCCTCTAATATGTTTTGGAGGAGTTTGAGAAGGACGGGTGTTAGTTCTTCTTTAAATGTTTGATAGAATTCACCTGTGAAGCTATCTGGTCCTGGATTTTTGTTTGTTGGAAGATTTTTAATCACAGTTTCAATTTCATTACTTGTGATTGATCTGTTCATATTTTCTATTTCTTCCTGGTTCAATCTTGGAAGATTATCCCTTTCTAAGAATTTGTCCGTTTCTTCCAGGTTGTCCATTTTATTGGCATAGAGTTGCTTGTAGTACTCTCCTAGGATGCTTTGTATTTTTGTAGTGTCTGTTGTAACTTCTCCTTTTTCATTTCTAATTTTATTGATTTGAGTCCTCTCCCTCTTTTTCTTGATGAGTCTGACTAATGGTTTATCAATTTTGTTTATTTTCTCAAAGAACCAGCTTTTAGTTTTATTGATCTTTGCTATTGTTTTCTTTGTTTCTATTTCATTTATTTCTGCTCTGATCTTTATGATTTCTTTCCTTCTGCTAACTTTGGGTTTTGTTTGTTCTTCTTTCTCTAGTTCCTTTAGGTGTAAGATTAGATAGTTTATTTGAGACTTTTCTTGTTTCTTGAGGTAGGCTTGTATAGCTATAAACTTCCCTCTTAGAACTGATTTTGCTACATCCCATAGGTTTTGGATTGTCGTGTTTTCATTGCCTTTTGCCTCCAGGTATTTTGTGATTTTCTCTTTGATTTCTTCAGTGATCTCTTGGCTATTGAGTAACATATTGTTTAGTCTCCATGAGTCTGCGTTTTTTATGTTTTTTCCCCTGTAACTGATTTCTAATCTCATAACGTTGTGGTCAGAAAAGATGCTTGGTATGATTTCAATTTTCTTAAATAGTGACACTTGATTTGTGATCCAAGATGTGATCTATCCTGGAGAATGTTCCATGCGCACTTGAGAAGAAAGTGTAATCTGCTGTTTTTGGATGGAATGCCTTATAAATATCAATTAAATCTATCTGGTCTATGGTGTCATTTAAAGCTTGTGTTTCCTTATTAATTTTATGTCTGGATGATCTGTCCATTGGTGTAAGTGAGGTGTTAAAGTCCCCCACTATTATTGTGTTACTGTCGATTTCCTCTATTATAGCTGTTAGCAGTTGCCTTATATATTGAGGTGCTCTTATGTTGGGTGCATATATATTTATAATTGTTATATCTTTTTCTTGGATTGATCCCTTGATCATTATGTGTTGTCCTTCCTTGTCTCTTGTAACATTCTTTATTTTAAAGTCTATTTTATCGGATATGAGTATTGTTACTCCAGCTTTCTTTTGATTTCCATTTGCATGGAATATCTTTTTCCATCCCTTCACTTTCAGTCTCTATGTGTCCCTGGGTCTGAAGTGGGTCTCTTGTAGACAACAAATATATGGGTCTTGTTTTTGTATCCATTCAGTGAGCCTGTGTCTTTTGTTTGGAGCATTTAATCCATTCACATTTAAGGTAATTATCGATATGTATGTTCCTATGACCATTTTCTTAATTGTTTTGGATTTCTTTTTGTAGGTCCTTTTCTTCTCTTGTGTTTCCCACTTAGAGAAGTTATTTTAACATTTGTTTTAGAGCCGGTTTGGTGGTGCTGAATTCTCTTAACTTTTGCTTGTCTGTAAGGTTTTGATTTCTCCATTGTAACTGAATGAGATCCTTGCTGGGTAGAGTAATCTTGGTTGTAGGCTCTTCCCTTTCATCACTTTCAGTATATCATGCCACTCCCTTCTGGCTTGTAGAGTTTCTGCTGAGAAATCAGCTGTTAACCTTATGGGAGTTCCCATGTATGTTATTTGTCATTTTTCCCTTGCTGCTTTCAATAATTTTTCTTTGTTCTTAATTTTTGCCAATTTGATTACTATGTGTCTCAGCATGTTTCTCCTTGGGTTTATCCTTCCTGGGACTCTCTGTGCTTCCTGGACTTGAGTGGCTATTTCCTTTCCCATGTTAGGGAAGTTTTTGACTATAATCTCTTCAAATATTTTCTTGGGTCCTTTCTCTCTCTCTTCTCCTTCTGTTACCCCTATAATGTGAATGTTGTTGTGTTTAATGTTGTTCCAGAGGTCTCTTAGGCTGTCTTCACTTCTATTCATTCTTTTCTCTTTATTCTGTTCAGCAGCAGTGATTTCCACCATTCTGTTTTCCAGGTCACTTATCCTAAATATTACTTCTTGGCCAAATCAAATTTAGTTTCTATTGATTTACTTTTTTTTTTTTTTTGTGGTACACAGGCCTCTCACTGTTGTGACCTCTCCCATTGTGGAGCACAGGCTCCGGACACGCAGGCTCAGTGGCCATGGCTCACAGGCCCAGCCACTCTGCAGCATGTGGGATCTTCCCAGACCGGGGCACGAACCTGTGTCCCCTGCATCAGCAGGCGGAGTCTCAACAACTGCGCCACCAGGGATGCCCTGATTTACTTCTTTTTATGTTTCTTTACATGTCAATAATTTTCTTTGAAAAGTGGACATTGAATATGATACACTGTGTTGCTTCTGAACTTTGTTGTATTATTCTGAAAATTAGTAGTTTTTTATTCTAATATTTAACTTTGTCACTCCAAAATTTGCAGCTTCTGTTATCTGTGCTCTGCTCTTGTAGGTTCCCCTGTTGTTTTGTTCTTAGCTCAACCCCCTGTGAATCTTCTCTGTGACTGTGAAATTGGTCCATCACCCAAGAACTTGGGTGGAGATGGGGATCACCTCCTCTGGGATTCCTTTGTTTCTTTGGATTTTCCCCTAATTTCCAACATTTTAACCTGTACCCTGACACTGCATGTTCTCTGTTACCTAATTGTGCACAGCTGGGGAGATAGGTTCTATTAAGAAAAACATAGAATCACAGTTCTGTCTCTGAGTAACCTTAAATTTTCAGAGTCAATTTCTCTCAACTCTGCCTGCTTATTTGTTTTGCTTCCTGGGGTCTCCCCCAATGAACATATTATATCATTGAACTGTCATTCAGACATTTGGGGAATTGCTGCTTTAAATTTTGTTCCCAGTCCCGTAGTTCTTGTACTGCCAGCATTTCTCCTCTAAATGTTTAATTTACCAGGTGCTTTACTATCCCAGAACTATGATCTTACATATATTTTTCTGGTAAATGTTTAAGCCCCCACCCCTTACACACACACACACACACACACACACACACACTCATACACATTCTCACTCCCACCATAGCCATATGGATTTGGCAATTCCCTCAGGCCAGGAAACCACAGCCTCATAATTGTTACCTCTTCTACTTGATGATTTTTGAAATTATGCCTTCCTCTATCTTTGTTATGCTTTTGGAATTTTACCGGTTACTGTAAATCAGCAGGTTGCTGTTTTTTTAATACACTTGGAAAATTCCACTGAAGATTCTTTCAATCATTTTTCTGCCCCATTTCTCTAGGATAGCAATTTGAATCTTTTAGACAGATTCCAAATCTCTCCTGAATTTCCCATTTCTTCACTCATTTTACCTGTCTCTTTAACATCCAGGTTATTTGGGGGGTCTGACTTGCTGATTTGCTGATTTTTCTCTTAACTATGAGCTACATTTTATTTCTTCTTTATAGTTCTCATAATTCTTGATAGTATGCTAGACCTTATCTCTGAAAGTACAATAGAATTAAGTTAGTAAATAAGCGTTGAAATCATTGGAATATCCATATTTGTAATGATCTTTATCACTCATTCAATGGACATTTATTTAAACCTCATGATGTGAAATTCACTTTATAACACTCTAGGAGATGAATATCCATTGTCAGAAATGAGAGTCTACAGTGCAGGTGGCTGAGGAGCTGCAAATGCCTTAGGAGAGACTTCAACGGGCTTCAGAGGAAATTGTATGGCAATTGTTTCAGGGCATCAAAATTCCCTTGCAATAGCATTACCAACCTACTTTTTATATTTCAAACATCTGGCTATCTTAAATCAGGGAACATCTCGACATAAAACTATGTTTAAGTATATAGTTCCCAAAGTGTGAGAAAGACACATCTAGTACTACATCTGCACTGAATTCTTGAGGGGGAGGGAACTCTTTAAGGAAAGAATCATTGATATCAACAATATTTTGTTAAAAGTTAGATATGCCCCCAAATACCATCAATTTGTGTAAAAAGTAAAATTCAATTTCCTAAAAAAATGACCTAAACATTTCCATGAATTTATATTTTTTGTCTATAGTATTAAGAGTTGGGGTATGTTTTGCTACTAAGACCAGGAACTAAAAAGGAAAAAAAAAAAAAAAAAACCCTCAAAATCCAAAATCTGCTCTGTAATTTGACACTTTTGCTTTCTCGGATTTCAAGGGATCTTTAATCCAGAGAAGAGAATCCAAGAGGGAACAAACTACCATTTTATGAGGAATACATAAAAAGAATTCTCTAGTATGAGGGGTCACTGGGCTTTTCCTTAAACTCCAAAATGATATGTTAGGTTTTATGATACTGTTCAACCTCAGGAGAAAAGAAAACCAAAAAGAAGGAAAGAAAACTGGAGACAGCTCTCAGCAGAAATCAGTTCCATAATTTACCAGTTGCTATTAAAGTAACACTGCCTTTTATTTGCCCTAAATTTCTCTTTTATACATTTAGTCTATTCTACCTATTATAAATAATCTGAACTGTAGATTACTTTTCCCTGATAATCTGTTTACTCAATAATTTTACAATCAAAACTAAACCAACTACTTATTTAGAAACTAAGGGATGAAGTATACTTTAGTGATTTTTACTTTTATCTAAAAGTATTAGAAGATAGTTCAAAATATGTTAAAATCAAAAGTTCTATGAATTTTAATTTGTACAACGATAGTAAACATAATGACTGCTTCGTGCAAATACTTGATGTATAATAGATATAAAACTGCCTTTCCAAAATATTTTTTACTCAGACCTGACAATGTTTGGCTATTTATATGATAGTTACAGAGAAAGTTTTAACTTATATATTAATATGGAATTAGGTTGACACGTGTGAAACACATTTTTAACACACATCTTAATTTCAGAGAGACTAGAGGAATCATTACTTCCTGGACAAACCCAGGATTTCCCATTATTTTAAACAAGGAGAGATTCAGCCAAACTTAAGGAATGTTTCTCAGAGCATAGATAGACATGGAAGATGCCATTCATGTTCAAGGAAGGTATGAGTTTAAAAAATTACCAAAATAGCATTGCGTTTGAATATGTTATGGGTGTAAATACCTAGCCAATGATGATAATGTCTGAAGAATTTTATCAACAGTCTGAGTTTAAGCAAATGCTTCACATCTTGTTATCTCAAGAAAACAGAAGCAAACCTTTCGTATTTTTTTTTTCAGAAGCAAACCTTTCTGAAATTAACTTCCCTTTACGTGAATTAAACAGTATGTTTATTCAAGAATGAAGATGACTTGTCTATTTTTTTCTTTCTGTATTAGTGGGGTCTCCTCACTTGGCAATGCATTCATGCCAAAGATGTCTGTAGTTCAAGCTCAGAGTGAAACAGAAATTGCAGTTGCACACTTTGTACTCAGAAATTATCGGTGTGGTGCCAGCTCCTGAAAGAAACAGACTTGCTTCTTGGCATATTCCAAAGAGGACAATTGTTCAAAGAAAAAATGTAATGCAAAGCATGTAGGGTAATGTTATGTAAATAAGCAGTAAGACTTACTGTAGCTATGGCTTTTTTTATTCATTCTCTTAGCTCTGTGATTTTTGCCTTGAAAGTTCTTACTTCGAGTTTCATGCAACCTCATTATTTCTTCTTGGCATTTTCTTTGAGACACAACAGCTGCACAATATTGATAAACTCTAAGAAGGTTAGAATATACCACATAACCATGGCTTCAATTTAAATGGACCATATATAGAAACTCTTGAGTTTGCACCATTTGTGTTGCAAAATCTTCACCTCTATTTTATATTAAAAATTCAACATCTAAAAACTATACACAGTAAGTCTCTCAAAGCATCTTTATTCTAACATATTAATCTTCACTTTTACTATATTATAGTTGAATTTGATAATAAAATTTAAGCCTCAAAAATGATGAATAATTAGTCAAGATGGATCTAAAAAATGTCTTCCTCAATAATGTCATTCTTTTCTAAAGTTCTTCTTTCTCCTTTCAATACAAACTCAAATCATCTGTTGAGGTCTTATTAAGAAAATCATAACAGGAAAAGGACAGAATCACTAAGCATAAAGTTATGGGTGAAGTCACAAAGGAAAAGGAAATGATATATAGATTTCTATATATATATAGTTTAGTTCTAAAACTAAAAGCAAAAATAACAACCATTTGATAGAAACAACTAAGCAAATAAGGAAGACCTGGGAAATATTTGCAACAAGGGCTCAAAGGGAAAAAATATTTTAAATAAATAGCTCTTAAAAGGAAACACACAAAAATGCTAACAGAAAAATGGACAAATAGGATGTACAGCTAATTTACAGCAAAATAGGAAGTACAAATAGGAAGTGTATAAAATCCTACTTAACTCATCAATAATCAAAGCCGTCTATAACAAAACACTATTAGCCAATAGTAGTGAAGGTGCAGAAGGACAGACACCATCAACCTTGGTGATGAGACTATCAAAATGATTTGCATACCATTCTGGAGGGAAAGTTGTTAATGAATATTAAAAGCTTACTAGGATCATTTTAAATACTCATGGCTTTACATAATCCATAAAACAACCCTGTGAGTTACTGATAGTCTTGTCTCTGTTTTACTTAGGATGAAACTGACACAGATGAGGTTAAGCTGTTGTTCATGTCACAGGAGAAGGAGATCGACAGCAAGGCCAAAGCTGGGATTTTAATCCAAGTCCTCTGATTCCACAGCTCATGCTCTTAATACCATGCTCAAACACCTCTGAGAAGAAACAGGAATTTGGGAGTGGGCTGGTGGCAGTATACTGGAATCAGATGGAAGGGCTTTTTGGAGATGGGCAGGTCTAATTAGAAAAATCATACAAGACAGAAGGTATTAGCCGGGGTTTATGAGACAATCAGTGGCAGCAAATGTCCAAGCCAATCCACTTTTACTGACATGCATTATAATTTTCAGTTTTAAGTGTTTGTATTTGTTTTTCAAGCTAATGTATTGCCCTAATAGCCACATTCTTTATGTCAACAATGCTCTACAGAATGAAGGAATAGGAGATATGTTTCCTTACTACATAAATTTCATCAAGGCTCTAGGCAAGTTGAACCCTTATTCATCTGAGTGACAATGTTGAAGTTACACTGAGATTGTCATATCTAATAGAACACAAGCCTAATGAGGACAAAGACCCTCTTTGCTTGCTAATGGGTACAGCTGTATACTAAGCACCCAGCACAGTGCTTGAGCATATGGTGAGGGCTTTGAAAACACTTGTTAAGTGCCTGAGTGAATAAGATGCTTGAAATTGCTGTTTAATCTATTCATAACCCCGTTTTCATGAAATCCTTGTCTGTAATGTAATTTCATGGCCTCTCTGGACTGTGAGTGAGTAAGTGAGGTCACATCAGGAAGCAAGACAATGCTGATATTTTCCCGGACAGAATCCCACATCCTCAAAGTGAGCTGGGCAGTGTCATCACAGCAGAAGAGCTCTACGCTTCTCAGGTGCACCTGGAGTTCTAAAAGATGATGTTCTACTGTGAGCTCAGAAAAGTGAGAGCTTCAGAAAGGACAGTGGTTTATTTATCCATGCTCTGTGAATAACAAGTGAGTTTTGGTCACTTTAAAAACAGTATAAAGAAACTATTAAAGGCATACTTCTTTAAGAGAAAAATGATATAGTCTGAAGGTAATAGTAGTCTGGAATCGATTTCAATTCACCTCTGCCTGTACCCAGAGTTGAAAATCACTCTGAGTTTATTTTCCTTTATCTGGCAAATAAATAGGTTTAACTACATAATTTTAAAAATACTTTCCAGTCCCATTGTCTTATGACTTTTTGTTAGGGTACCACATTATTGTATGCAAATCAGACAGCTTTCCTAATTCTGTTTTCACCTTCTCATGTGAAGTAAATGATGACAAAATTATAACATAGAATTGTCATTGTCTCCTCATGAGTATTGGGCTATGGCATTAAGGGAAAAGACAAGTTCTTCTTATGGCCAAATCCCTTCCATAAATTTATATTTAGATAGTTAACCCATAAGGTGAAAGTCTGCATCATTACATGAAGCATGATATAAAAATACCAGTGATATTTTGTTCACTGATCAGAGTACAAAGTGGGAGAAAACCTCATTACATAGGCACTAGAGTCAGAAAGCTTCAGCCCAGAAACACAGTTCCAACACTTTTAGCTCTCTGAATTGGGCAAATAACTTAAACCTCATTTCCTTACTTATACAAAAATGGGGTGATCATATTTATCTCAAAGATTACTGGGAGTTTGTTGTGACATTTGACACACAGTAATTTTTATCATTTAAAATAATGGGGGAAAGTTTTATTGATAATAACCAAACTGGAAAAATCTAAGTGTTCAACAGGGAAATGAGTAAAAATATATGGCATTTTCATACAATGGAATATCACTTAGCAATAAAAGAATTAAAAACAATACACAGAGCTTCATGGATGAATCTCAAACACATTATGTTGAGCCAAAAAAGCCAAGCAGAAAAGGGCACTTATAATATAAATCAGTTTATATGAAGTCTGTTATGGGCTGAATTGTATGCCCCCCAAATTTAATACTGAATCCCTGACCCCCAGTGCCTCAGAATGTGACTGTATTTGGAGATAAGGTATTTAAAAATGTGATGAAGTTAAAATGAGGTAATTAAGGTGAGCCTTTATCCAATCTGGCTGTTGTCCTTACAATAAAAGGAAATTTACACATAGAAACATCAAGAAATTTCATGCACAGAGGGAAGACCACATGAGGACACAGTGAAGAGATGACCATGTACATGTCTAAAGAGGCCTCATGAGAAACCAACCCTGCCCACACCTTGACCTTAGACTTCCAGCCTCCAGAATGTGAGAGAATAAAGTTCTGTTATGTGAGCCCCCGAGTCTGTGGCACTTGGTTATGGCAGTCTGAGCAAAGTAGCACAAAGTCTAAGAATGAAAGTTGGAACAGTGTGGCTTCTAGGAAGAAAGATTGACTGAAACAGAAAACTAATGAACTTTATAGATGAAAGTATGTTCTACATAGGTATTGCATCAAAAGTCATTAAATGGCACACTAAAGTATGTGTATTTTGCTGAATATACATCTTACCTTAAGAAAACTAATCTCTACATGGAGGTTGCAGTGGACCAAATGATTGTGTCTCCTCAAAATTCGTATGTAAAGCCCTAACCTCCAAGATGATGGTATTAGGGCCCTATGGGAGATATTGATACTTCAGTCCTGAGGGTGGGGTCCCCATGATAAGGTTAGTGCCCTGGTAAAAGAGACCCCAGAGAACTCCCTCACCCCTTCCTCCATGGGAGGACACAGGAGAAGACACCATCTATGAGCCAGGGAGAGGGCTGTCACCAGACACTGAATGTGTCAGGGCCTTGATCTTGCACTTCCCAGCTTCCAGACTGTGAGAAATAAGTGTTGTTCAAACCACCAAGTCTTTGATATTTTTGTTAGTGATAGAACAGACTGAACAGGCTAAGATAGACGTATAAAGATTTTCCCAGCTGTGTCTAGCTTTGTATTTGTTTGCATACATCTACTCTGAAATAATCGATTATTCTCAGAAGACATTATGAGTAAAATTTTAAATATATACATATTTTAAATTTTATATATAAATATATATATTTTATTTATATATAAATATATATATATTTAAATTTATATATATATTTCCATGGTTTTTATATATTTAAATATATATATTTAAAATTTTATATATAAATATATTTTTATTTATATATAAATATATATATATATACATAAAATTTTATATATATATATTTCCATGGTTTGAAAACATTTTTGTGGTGGGATAGCATAAGTTTCATTGGTGATTTTTTTTTTACTATTTTTATTCATTGATTTATCTGTTCATTTTTTAATCAAATAACTAGTGACTCTACATGAATTATGAGTGGATACAGAAATCAGTAAGACTTTCTCCCCAAGTCCTCTTTCCAGAGCTCATTTTTAATAAAGGAGATAATATAAACAATCTTAATACAAGGCAGAAAGTGGCTAATGACATTGACTAACAAGGAATAAATCTGTGGGTATCAAGTGGTAAAGAAGATCTGAAACTGCGAGGCCATCATGACCATTGAAATTGAGCATGTGCATCACAGTAGATCCCCAGTTGTTCTTGTTGTGTGAGCGAGTGACTTCACAGCAGGGTGTTTTGAAAGACAGAATGAAATAAAGTACATTAAAGCAGTCAGACACAGCACACAGTAGCTGTTTAAGAAATGGGTCTCCGTACAATTTCACGATACACATACTTTAAAACATGCTCTTAAATGTAATGATAAATTTAATCCTTTTCACTCATCAAAGAAAAATACTTCTGATTTGTGGAAATGGGTGTTCATTTCATTGCACTGCCATGAGAAAACAACTCTAATGAGGCAATTTAATTTGCACTTACAATGTAATTGGTGTATTGGCATTTATAGACATTAATACAGCTCATAAGGACTTCATTAATGATCATGGTTGTAATGATAGCCCCTAAATAAAACAAGGTGAATATTTGGTTTTCTTTTCTTTTTAATTGAAGAGTAGTTGATTTACAAAGTTGTGTTAGTTTCTGGTGCACAGCAAAGTGATTCAATTTTATATATATATATATATATATATATATATATATATATATATATATACACCTATATAGATATATATACTTATATAGATATAGATTCTCTTTCATATTCTTTTCCATTATGGTTTATTACAGGATATTGAATATAGTTCCCTGTGCTCTACAGTAGGACCTTGTTGTTTATCTATTTTATATATAATACAAATCTTAAAAGTTTAGTCTTAAATGAAATCTCTTCATTGGCTCCCTGAATAAATTCAGGCTGATGACCAAGGTATACAGAACTCCTTGGGAGTGGGCACCCTAAGTTCCAGCCATTTAGAACCTTCTGACATTCTTCAAATGTGTCAGGTGACCACAGAGTTCTTTGTTCCCACTCAGGAGATTCCTTTGTTCTCTCTCCCCACAACCCTCCCTCTCAGAGTCTCCTAGTCAACACCCACCTGTCTTTGATGCTCAGATAGAAAACTGCTTCATTCATGAAGACCTCTACTCTAGACGTTTGATATCTGTAAAAATTTCCATCAAAGGACATGCATCACTTCATTAAAATTTGGGGTTTAGAGCTCTCTTTTTCTCTCCCCTTGAAGGAGAGTTTATTTTGTGCTTCTTGTTTGTAGCCCCATTGCCTGTCATGGGACCTGTGCACATGATAATGTGCTCTCATGTGATAATTGTGAGATGAGTGTATATGGATAAATGAGTGAATTGATGGATGAATCAAAGAATGAGTGCTTTTCGTGGCATGTATGGAGTGAAGATCGTGCTGGGGAAGGAGTGGGGGAAAAACATAATCTTTAAGGTTCCACAGTAACAAACTTTTCCAAATATGTTTTCAAAAAATAACACAACACAAGATTTTAGGGCTAAATGTTGTGCATTTTGTGTAAAGGATACATTTATCCCAAGGGAAAGAGGAGATGACTTACTATTACTAATCCTGACCTCAGGTATATTTCATAGAAGAATGCATTTTTATCAGATAATATTGCTATATCTTATTAAAGCAAAATTTACATATACTTTTTTTATTTTTGAATTTTGTTTATTTTTTATATAGCAGGTTCTTATTAGTAATTTTATACACATTAGTGTATATATGTCAGTCCCAATCTCCCAATTCATCCCACCACTACGAACCCCTCTGCCACTTTCCCCACGTTGGTGTCCATATGTTTGTTCTCTACAGCTGTGTCTCTTTCTGCCCTGCAAACCGGTTCATCTGAACCATTTTTCTAGGTTCCACATATATGCGTTAATATACGATATTTGTTTTCCTCTTTCTGACTTACTTCAAGTAGTAAAGAGATTTTGAATGAGTTAGCTCACATGGTTCCTAATAAAAATGGGAAACCGTTATTAGGATGTTGTCGTTAAAAAAGACAGGATTTATAAAAGAGCCAGAAAAGAGAAGAGAGGAAACACACACACACACACACACACACACACACACACACACACACAAAGCCTGAGAAACGGGAGTTTTCCCTTTCCTTGAGGAACAGATAACTGAAACCTAGTCTGGATGGGTTAATCTAGTGAAGTTCTGAACTAATCAGGTAAACGTTTTTGGCTATGTGTGGATGCTCCAAAAATTCTTCAGAGTTTAGTGGTGAAGTGAATATGGTGGCTTCTCTTTGTGTACATATACATTTTATTCTAGTCATGGAATTAGTCAACGCAGAAAGGAGAAAATCAACTTACAACGTGAATCAATGCATCCTTAAAAAGAGGAACTGTCAGTGCAGTGGGGTCCACATAGCCTTGATGTATGTCACACTCCAACTTAAAACTTTCTAACCATGTCTTAAAACTACATAGTGACATGTATTTAGTCCTGACCAGGTGTTCGGCTGTGTTCTAAGTGCTTTGCTACCATATTTTACTCAATCTTACAATGGCCTAATGAGACAGGCATCGTTAGACCCTGTATGCAAATGTAAAAATCCATGTCCAGAGAGGAAAATGAACTGGCTCCACACATATGTTGAGGAAGCAGGGAAGCTTGGTCTGTGAAACCAGTGGCTGAGCTTTTAGTCTCTTCCCTCTGCTCTTTTGTGACGCTTGCAGAGCTGCCTGACCTGGGGTTTCATTTTTGTCATCTCTAACATTTAAGGGAATTAGGAATTTCAAAACTTCTCTTAAGTACTCATTGTTTTTTGTTTGTTCTCTTTCTCCACTGGAATGGGGATTGGCCAAAGTCGCTCTCACAAAAATACTGTAACCGAAGATAGATACACATTTTTGTCATATACGAAAACACTCTCAGAAGTGGCTGCATACTCAGACAGTGTGATCATCTGTTTACACAGGATAGGATTGATGAGGCTTTGACCTTGCTGTCAGGATAAAGATCTTTGATTATCTCACCCTTACAACTGCAATTGGACTTGGTCTGTTTCATATTTTCAGGGAAACCTTGTCTGTGCCACTAGAGAAGTGTTAAGGTGACAATTAGTTCAGGCGTGATAGCTCATCAGAACACCATGGTCGACACCAACAATGGGGATTTTTTAAATAGTTGCAATGATCTGACTCATTACAAGAATTTTTGTATCATTTTATTTAATTAAAATAAGAAATTCATTAAATGTCATGTCTGAATTATGGCAAAAGCTGTGAAAATTATTTCTCTGTCTCCACCCTCACGTCTTTCTAATAAATTCATGAGACTGTGGAAATAATGATCTTTTAAAATGAAGATATGGGCATTCCATTCCTGTGTTTAAATATATGGATAAATCTTACTGACTTCAAAGGAGTCCAACCTTCCCAACAGGACCTAAACGTCCATCAAGACCTGCGTTTCTACCTGAGCTTGCATCACTCCCTGCCTCCTTGTACCCTGATGTCCAGGAATCCTGGGTGGTGTTTCTCCAACATCTCAGCCTTGACCTTGTTCTACTGTCTGCCAGAAACCTCTCCCCTCACCCTCATGCAGGGGCAATTCCTACAAAGAAAGGAAAAGAAGAAAAATATTGTTTAATAACTCATGAACATATTTGAAAAACATTGAAAATATATTATAGATATAATCCAGAAATGTTTTTATTATGATTGAGTTGACCTTATTTCAGTAGTTCATAGTGAGTTTAACATTGTGAAATGTGTCAGTGTCAATCACCATACATATTTTTATTAATTTATAAAAGATAAATACCATGTGATCATCTCAGTACATCCTGAAAAATAATAGATTCAGCAATGATTTACAAGAAATATCATAGCAGACAAGGAAAAAAGGAAATTCCCTTAACTTGAAAAAAGTTATGTGTAAAATACCTAGAAGCTACATAATAGTAGAATATTAATTTAGGATAAGTCGAGAATATTGGCTATCTATACTTCAACATCCCGCTGGAGGCCTTAGCCATGCAATAATTCAAAAAATGGTAGGGGTTAAAGTTCTCAAAGTTTGGAAAAGAAAACCCCAGACTATCACTATTTGCAGGTGATACAATTATCTAAATCTGGCTGCCTAAATTTTTTATTTTAGATTCTTATAGAAAAAGGTACCATTTGTACAACACATTGTATACTCTTGGCTCCAAGGCTCTGGTAACCCCAGGACAAGCACAACTGATTGGATAAAATTTTCAACATGTTTGCAACTCATTGAAGGCACCCCAGTAGTGTAGATTTGGTCTACAAAAAATCACAAGTAGTAGAAACAAATTGTTAGAATTTAAAAGTAAGTTTAGCAGGGGGGTGATTTATCTTCCCTCTCTGCATTGGTGAGGGAGACCTTCCAGTTGTAGGGTCACAGGGATGGCCAAGAACAGGACACCCAACACGGGAAAGTTGAGTTTAACAGCTGTTTATTAATCACAGAGTCTCAGAGCCTGGGGAGGGGGACACAGCACATTACACAGGCCACACGGGGGCTGTGCTTGGGAACAGAGAGAATAACCAGGGCTTACAGGGGGTGGGCTCTGGAGGATCAGTAGGGCCAGGTGTCCCTGGTTCCCACAGGTGGATGTTCTTGGTTTGTTTGAATAAACCCACGGGCTGGCAGGAAAGCAAGGCCACTTCTCCAGGATGAGCAGGAACTGGGCCTGGTTCCCTTGATAAGGAGTGTTTGTCCAGGGGATGTTGTCTTCAGGACCACCGCAAGGAGGGGGGCTTGCAGGTGGGCATTCAAGGTCACCTGGTTTTCCCAGATGTCATGACAGCATATAATATCAGGCTTTAATTTTAGTTCTTATACCACAAGGGGCCAGATCTAAAATCCTCATTAAAAAGTCACTTATATTTCTATACATCGACTACAGCATTTGGAAAACACAAAATTTTAAATAATTTTTACAGGGCTTCCCTGGTGGCACAGTGGTTGAGGGTCCGCCTGCCGATGCAGGGGATGCGGGTTCGTGCCCCTGTCTGGGAAGATCCCACATTCTGCAGAGCAGCTAGGCCCTTGAGCCATGGTCGCTGAGTCTGCGCGTCCGGAGCCTGTGCTCCGCAACAGGAGAGGTCACAACAGTGATAGGCCCGCGTATGGCCAAAAAATAATAATAATAATTTTTACAAAAGTAGAAACAAGCAGAAAGAAACCAACAATAAAGGTATCAGTAGAGACTCAAAATCTTTCTGAACATAGCTATAAGCCTTTATTCAAAACAATTAAGTAAACAAAAAAACGTATCCATTGATTGGAGGGCTCCTTGTAAAAATACCAGTTCTTCCAAAAATTTGTTTGAAAAATCAATTAAATTTTTCATGGAACTTGAAAAGTGCATTCCTAAATTATATAGAATTTGCAAAAAAATTACAAATTATTGAGTCCGGTGGAGAGAATCACTCTCCTTAACGTTAGGACTTATTATAAAGCTGTAATATTTAGGATGGTGTGGGCTGCCACAGACTTACAGAAACAAATCAGAACAGAAAGAAACATAGTACACTGCCCCCCAAAATGAACTATATCTGAATCTAATAAGGAAGAACTCTTCAATAAACAGTGCAAGGACAACAGTGATCTGTATATTTTTATAAAGTAAAATAGATCCTGACTCCATCTCATACCTTCCCTCCAAAATTAATACCAAATGGATCACAGAATTAAATGCAAAGTCAAGCTTTAAAAAATGTTAGAAGGGAATTGTCAGAATATTTTTATGTCCCCAAAGAAATAAAAAAAAATCTTTAGCAATGCCCAACCCATAAGGAAAACAATCACTTGTTAACTCGGTTTACGTTAAAATTAATAAATTGTATTAAATAAAAGTCACCATAAAGACCTTGACCATAAGAAGAAGATATTTGTAAAACATATAACTAAAAATCATTAGTTTCCATAATACATAAAAAAAAACTGGTAAGAATGAGAAAAAGGCAGGTGTGCAAACACACACAAATTAGACAAAACAAGCCAAAGACATGAGCCATCACTGTACAGAAGGGAAAACAGAGGCATCCATAAAAATATGGAAATAAACTCTACAATCCTAGTAATCATAAGAAGGAAAATTAAAAACACAATGAGATTACGCTTCACAACCAGTAGTATAAAATGGTAAAATGGTTTTGGAAATTGATTTGGCCTTTCTTAGACATGATGAAATGGACACCTGTTGGCTGAGCATTTCCACTCGGCATAAGCCTTGGAAAATTCTTATTTTAAGAACCAGATGTTTAGCGTGAGGAGATGTGCATCTGTTGTGGGTCGTTGCCACCCACCCAGATCCACATACTCCCCTCCTTGTCTGCTTTGTGTTAATAGGGACACAGGTCCTACAAGCACTTCTCTCTGCCAGCTGGCCACAGTTGGGCTCCATCTTGGAGAGAATAAGAGAACGGGAAGTTCCCTCCATACCATGGCAGGGAAAGGGAGTCCTTTCCTGGTTCTGTCCAGCTGTGTTTACCTGGCAGCCAGCAGGTTGTCATGCAAGAGGCCCAGCAGCATGCACTTCTGTGGCCCTCATGGGCCAGCTACATCCTGATCCTTCCAGCAAATTCCTCCACCACTTGGAGCTGACCGTCTTGATGGACCAGCTCTGCCCACATCCTCTAGCAAGCATCTTCCTCCTTCGGGCTGCTGTCCCCGTCAGCAGTGCCTTCTCCAAAGAGGCCAGGATCTCAGTCTTTCTCTTCCTGGTCTCTCTTCTTGAGAGGAGTAGATGCTGTTTGCATTTGCCCCTGCTCTACCCCTGCCTATTCTCCCCCCACCCCACTTTCTTTTGTAGTGGAGAATGTTTTACCAGTTAACAATTCTTTGTATTAAATTTCTACATTTCTCCCTAGTGGATCTCAGCTGAATCCTAATGTTTATATGTATAACAATGTGTATAGCAACATGTTATATAGTTAAAAATATATTGGAAAAATAAATATTCATCAGTGATTATATAATTAAATTGTGCTACACATATGTAAAATAAAGTATATACCGGTGAAAACAAACCAGATCTATACACATAAACATAAGTGAAACTAAAAAGTATCATGTTGGTTGAAAAAAGAAGCCATAAAAGACTATGCAGACAGTATTCATATATGTAAATTTTAAAAACTGGCAAAATCAAGGAACATATTATTTAGAGACATACCCATATTTGTAAACCAAAACAATAATAAGGAAATTCTAAGCAGAAAAATTGTTCATCATGTCTACCCTCTGGGGACAAGTTGGCAAATGTGCTCAACTGGATGGTGCCCGTATTATTCTATTTCTTAAAATGAGCAGAGCACATAGGGTTTTTTGTTTTAATATCGTGCTTTTAAAATGTGTCTATACCTATATATGTGTATACACAAAGTAATTCCTTTTTATTTCAAATGTGTGTAAGCAGGGCAAGATTTGCTAAGTCTAAAATCAAGAGAAGATATCACAAGTTATAATAACACCAAAAATAAAGTTTAGATTTCCAAATCATCAGGCAAATATATTACTACAACTATGAGTAATTAATTAACTAATAAATAGATAAAATATATGATGAATATAAACATAAGATAAATAAAACAATATGACAAATTATATCAATAGATTATTAATAAATGAATCAAGCATTTGAAAATAAACAAATAGTCAATGCTAGTGATCACATCACTACAATTGATACAATGTAATATATTCCTTTACTTAGTTACGTTTCAAATAAATGAAATTGTCCTGATGCCATGCTGACAAGTATTTGGATTACAGTTGCTTCTGTTCTGTCAACACTTCCTTATATCAAACAAGGGTAAAACTAATATTTTATTCACCATGAGTACATAAAGTTGTCTGGTTTAGTAAAGATGAGAGAACAAAGGATCCATGGACACAAGCTTCTTCCTTTCACACGTTCATGGAAAGTTTGCCTGAAAGAGAATTGCTACATTTAAAATATTTGCAGTGGAGAATCCATTCCTTTCCCTTTTCCCATTTAACTTCCTATTAAAACCTGTCTTAGCCCTTCAACCATGGGTCCAATTCACGCACATCACCCAGTGGAGACATCCTGGATGGAAGGTTCTTTGTGCAGGAATTCAGAATGTGCCTCACGTGTTTCAGATCGCCGCAGGTGCCTTTATACCTGACTGAGCCTCACTGTTTTTTAAGCATGAATTTTCAGCTTTGTGGAAAGTGGAACAGCAGGGGCTCTGCAGTGATTGCTACCTGGGTCCTTGTTCCAATTTAAATGTTTTACTGGTCTTTTCCCTTGAAAAATATTCTCTAACGTAAGTCATGCTTCTCAGGAGTCATGGACTGGAGACTGGTGTTTGCTCTTATTTTTTCTTACAAACCTATAACTATTTCTACCACTACAGGGAGCCTTGAGGGTCACGCTTGTACAGTGGTTCCAAATGTGAATAATGATTAGAAGCTCCTGAGAAGACAAAAAAATAAAATTAAAAATCCCAAGAACGTCTGCTAGAGAAGGGATAGGTGCTTAGCCCACTTTGGAACCCTTCTGGGAAGTTTCCATGCTTTCTAATGAGTTTCCATGCTTTCTAACGCATCCAGGTTTAGTAACAGGGCTGGTGCAGATAGGCTGTCTGCTCATGTTCCTGATGCAAGAGTGGCATATATACCAGTTGCAGTACGTAGAGTTCTGGCACTTAACTTTTAACCACAGCAGTGAGGCCATTGGTGCATGTTTGGGCAGGGGGTACCTCCAAAGCTCAGCCTAGAGTCAACTGTTCTGCATACTTAATGTCTTTTAATAAATGTCTCTTGTGCTTGAAGTAGAAAGGTTTTGTTGTCACAGCAGAGAATTCTGTCCAACAAAGAAATTGACCAAACCAACTCCATGTATAGTTATGGAGCCCAGGGAATATTACTGTTATGGGATTTTTTCCCCACATTCCCTTGGAGCAAATTAAAGGCATTTATCCAGAAATTAAGAAAAAATTGAAAAAAATATATAAATATCTTTCTTCCTTCCCTTCATCCTTTCTTTCCTCCTTCCTTCCTTCCTTCCTTCCTCCCTTCCTTCTTTCTTCTTTCTTTCCTTTCCTTTCTTTCTTTCTTTCTTTCTTTTCCTTTCTTTCTTTCTTCTTAAGCTAGAACAACAAATTCAGAGGTCCATTAATAATAGAAAAGCTGAATACCCAGGCCAGGCTAGATACTGGAGACAAACTTTAGTAAATCCTATCACACAGGGAAATCACGTTTTTATGTAAGAGCCTGTTTTACGCCATCATAATGTTATTTCCCAAGTGGAGTGGCAGGTATGTGGTATCCTCACTGGGTCAGAAAGAGGGCTCTCCAGATCTGCTTCAAGATCAGGGAAGGGGATCAGTGAGAGGGACTCAGAGGCAGGACTTATGCTTACTCTCTTTTCAGGACCTGATGCAGCTGCCACCCCACTGGCCCTGTGGTCTTGGCTATGTGGGGCACGTTCTCAAGAGCACAGGGACCCTGGGCTTGTAAACTCTGTTCAAGTAGTAAGTGTGTAAGGTTACTGCTTCTTAGCCTAACCATAAAGCTGCAGGTACATGCAGAAAATTGAAGAAATTGGCCAATTAAACTTCCAGTCCTTCAGGTATAAAAATGGGAGATGAGCAGCCTGAAATTTAGAGCCGTTTTCTTGCCTAACTCACTGTGGGCAAACCGCAAGGTGTCTGGCAAGCCGCAAGGTTTCACCATCTTCTTTATTTAGATTATATATATTCCTGTATGAATATTTCTATCATAAATTTCTGTATTTAGAGCATGACTTTGGATTGAGATACCTTGGGCACAGAGAGAGAACAAAATCCGGTTCTTCCATTTTCTAGCTAGAATTCAGTTCAATTTGCTAAGCCTCTGTTTTCCCATCTGCTAAGTGTACAGCCTACTTCATTCCAGTGTGCTGAGCCAGTGAGAGAGCCAATATCTGATGGCTGGTACAAAGTCAGGGGTCAACCAATGTCCAGGATTTCATAACCACGGATACCTAAATATATAGGTTAGTAATTGTCATATAATTTTTCGTACGCTCATTAGTTTAACAAGCAATTTCTAGAACGGAGAGAGTGATGTAGGAAAGGTGTTGGAGATAGGAGGCATAGGAGATTTTATTCTAGAAGAAATGTTTTACGGGAGGCACAGAAGAAGAGGACTGTTGACACAGATAGGAAACCTGAAAGTGATGGTAAAATAATATCATTCTTCTTCTGGGGACAAGGGTCACTTCAGCTTCAATCATTCCAGGACTAATGAGGACCCGCAGAACCTCTAGAGGGAAGCTGAAGAAAATTAGGGACATGAATTAGAATATGTTAAATAGTCTTGCAGCTACGAATGATGATTACTGGCTGGCAAATAGGTCACAAAAGGCTGTGTTACTTACTGCTGGTGTTAATCTCTTAGGCACAGGTGGGAGCCAAGTCTTCAGTGCCTGCACTTTTTCTTCCCCTAAGTCATGTGCCTATGAAATGCATAGACTAATCTACTTAGAATTTATGTACTTGCACAAGACATCTGAGACTGTTTAGACATTTTTATTAACTTTTAAGTAAAGTTGATTTCTCATTCTTGTAATGGTCCAGAGACTGGAGACACTAACTGACTCTCAGATTCTCCTATTCATTAGTTCATCTCTTCACACTTATCTCATGGGGAAAAAATTTAGAAAGAGAAATGGGAAAAAATGACTTCCTCAGGCAATTTGAAGGCAGAAAAAGTTGATTGGAAATTATCCCAATTATCTCCCTGACCACACTGTACCCTGTAGGTGGAGTGATTTAAGCATAACTACTTCTCAGATTAATGAGACTGAAGTGTGATTTTTTCCTATTCTAGGTCAAGTTTCACTAGATGTTTTTCAAACTTCAACATTAGACTAACAGAGAGCAAATGGCACTCTACAGAAATCCACTAACTTCTGTCCTACTGGTGGATTGGTTTGCTCACATGCACCTCAGACAGGAAAGCACTTGCTTCCATCTGGGTCTGGTCCAAATTGAGAACGCGTTGCCTTTTCGTTTGGTGTGGAAGACATCTTTTATGTCTGAATTGTTTCTCTGTCTCTGCCTATGACGATACTTGCTCCTCTGAATCCAGAGGGATGGTTCACTGTTAATTGCATCTGAGAGAAATATCAGGATAGTGCATGCCCATTTAAAAATGTGTATTTTTACAGTGTAATAAAGCACCAACCAATTGTATATTTTTAATGCAGGATCTCAGGAAGGTTTATGTGGGACTCCAATGAAGAAGATAGCCAGTGGGATTAAATAGTTCCCACATTCCTAGGAACAAACAATGAACATCAGTTACTCATAGTTCCTATAAGGTTGTTGTGTATAAACTGTATGTGACCAAATTTTCTTGATCAGCGTGAAGCAGAAGATTCCAACTGTGTGAGAGCACTGAGGCGGGAGAAGTTGTGTTCACCCTCCTTACTGGGCAGTGCGGGTTCCTTATGCTGGGAAAGCGAGGGGCTGCTTTTCTTCTCTCTGAAGCCGAAAGGAGTCAGGCTCAATGTCTGGAGGAAGGACAACCTGAGGAGAGAGGCGGGAGTTCTTGGAAGAGGTGAGTATGCATCTTCCAGAGATAGGAGGTGTGTGCAAACACGGAGACAGCTCTCCACCTGTGATTCAGAGGTTCAGAAAACTCATGCGGTAACGATGATTTGTCAGGTGATTCTGAGCGAAAGGTGAGGTCACCGTCTCTTCCCTCTAGTCCCCTGTAGCCTTTGGAGACTGTTGAAAGGGTCTTGAATTTTTATTTTTCGTTTCCACAAGAAAGAACCATGGAGATGAATGGAGGAGAAAGATATCAATATATGGCCCAGCAAACGCAACCCCCATCTCTGAAAATATGATGGGAGTATATACGAGGATTGGGGTTAATAGGTAATCTATCTTCACACCTGAGATGGTCATTGGTGATGCATGTGACCAGGGTGAAGCTGATGGTCCCCACAAGGAGCCACACATCATCCACACAGAAGTCACCACTCACCATATGCAAAAAAGAACCAGAGCTATATCAGGAATTCACTCCTTCCTCAACATTGGGCTAGCCACATAAAAAGGTATCTCATCCCTGCCTCTGTTCTCCTTTCTTCCAAATGGCAATGCCACTAGGGCAGCTGAGGAGGTATCTGAAAGTGAGATAACCCTCCCTCATCCACAAGCTGCAGAGGTGATAGCAATGCCTGCACTGGAGGCTAGGGTAAAATTTTTTAAATTTCTGAAATAAAATTGAACAGAAGTTTATGGATTCTACCTAATTATAACTCCTAATTATAACTTTTCTAATTGTAATTAGAAAAGTTCATGCAATGTTGCACAGATGAAAGCTGTGATTGGAAAAAGCAATAAATGTATTATCACAAGATTATTTATTTTGATCAATTCACAACTATTCTGAGTACCTTCTATATAAGACCCTGGTCTTGATTCTAAGTGTATACAGATAAAATGCCCAGGTTCCTATCTTCTGAAATTTATAATCTAGGTAGACAGATAGTCAATTACAATATAGTTTGATACATGCCATGATACACCACGTGGTGTTACAATGGGAAGAGATTCCCCAGCCAAAATGGGAGGATGCATCTTTAGGGTGGGGAGTTGGGAGGTGCAGAGATAAAATGGTGCAGATTATAGAAAAGTGTTTCCACAGGAGGGGATACTTGGTCTGAGGTTTGAGAAAAGACTGGGTGCTGTATCACATCTCAGAGAGAGAGAAGGAGGGGGGGAGACAGCATAAGAAAAGGCATAGTGATTATAGTGCATGGTTTCTCAGGAAATTGAACATAGTTCATTAAATCTGGAGCACAGTTTGTGTGCAAAAGTGTGTGAGGAGTCGAGGAGAATGAGGAGATCCTGGTCAGAGAGATGTAAGCAGAGTCTTGTGAATGGTAACAACAACTGGAAGATTCTTCAGTGCAAACACCATCTCAGACTAAGCAGGGAGGCTTGTCAGAAGGGACAATCATGACTAAATAACAAATGCACGCCAAATTCACTCTGGGCCTCGGGGATTCTTGTCTTCGATAATGAACTGACCTTCATGTGAAAACATCCGTAAGGATTAAAAAGATAAGAATACGTATAAAAATGTTAGACTAGTCAGCCATTGTTCAAGTATATTCATTTCATAATGTGATAAGTGTCTAGTTTGAATTAAGATAATTTCCCAGAACAATTTGCTACCGGAAACAAACATCTGATGATACTGGAGTGTGACCTAGTGATGCATCTAAGAAAGGTTAAACCAAGATTGTAACTGCTGGAAGGATTAAATTATCATATTAGTGACTTAATAATTCCCACAAATGGGTTTACATGTAGCGGTATTAACGTATGTCCTCAGATCAGTCCCCTGGGAAAGGTTCAATTAAAGAATGGTCCCTGGATTGAATATTTCCCCAAGAAGAAGAATGTGGCAAAGCAGTTTTGTTTAATTCATTTGAAGTGGTCTCTATATTCTCTTGCTGGTCTCCCCTTTCCTTATATTTTTCTAAATGCTTGGCATTTATTAAGTATTTATGCAGGACTGACAGTATATTTGAATATTGTGAGAGGGATAAAAGGCAACATACAAGATTGTCCTCATATAAAAGAGCTTGAACATCTACTGAGAGAGGCAGAGCCTACATAGATAGATCTATTGTGTAACGTTGCAGGTAACATAGCACTGAGCCCCAGAGGGAGGGACTGGATCATAGGTGCTTAATTCTTCTCTTAAAACTTCACCCTTTCTCTCCTAGCAAAGGAGGCAGAGACTTCTTGCTTACAATAACAGATCTGAGTGGTCCATAAACTACAGTGACTTTCTTCTGCCACAATTTGGTTTCAGTTCCTTTACAAATATTGTATGCAAGATGTATTCTGATGATGTAATAATGAAGTACAAAATGTTATCACTGTAGAAGTTTGATCGCCATAATTACTTTGAGCTTTTCTATTCTTTTACCCACTTGGTCATCTTTTATTCATAAGGGACTAGTTGCTATAGTTTTAGGTGATCAATCTTGACAAGGATTTGCTAGAATTAATCAGTCAAGTCTAAGAATGTTCAATAGGACGCTACCTCTGAGGGACAGGTTAACAAAATAGCAACTCATAATGCCTTCTGGCAATTCCACAGTTAAAGAAATTATGTTGGTTTTTGTCTCTAAATCCTCCTCTGAAGGAGGCATTACCATCATTATAGGGCCTGGCTCAGCATCAGCTCTGAAGGAACCTCAACCCCCAGCTGAGGTGGTTTGACAAAGCAGGAACTTACGCCAAAGTTACATTATCCACTGCAAATCCTGCCCAAGTGGTAATGGCAAATCTGAACTGCTTTACAAATGGTGTCACACCCTGACTGTGGTATCAATACTTACAGAGCAAAGCCCCAGAGTTCAAATTCAAGGTTAGATAGCAACAAAGATGATTGCCCAGATTAGGAGTGCAGCTTCGATCACTGGACAGAAGACATGAAGTCAGAATGACTGAGTGGGTACCAACGTGAAGAAGAGATGCTCAGGGAGGTCGGTTAGAAAAGAGATTCAGAGGAGAGGTGGCCAGTGGCACAAGGGTTCACCAGCATCAGGATGACAGCCAACCGCCAGCTGGCTAGCCAAGAGAACCACGTAACATCCGGGACGTCTGCACAGGACTTTCGGAGGAAATCAGTAAAATCTATGTGGTGACAGAAGGGGAAACATGTATCCAACCAGGTGCAAAATTTGAGGAATAACAAGGCATAGTGAGCTCCAAAATTCAGTCCCAGTGTGTTCATTCAGTAATTATGCGAATGTGTGCATTTTGGGCTCAGACAAGTGCTCAGCCCAATTCTTCACGTCAAGATACACACACACACACACACTACTATGTATAAGATAGATAACCAACAAGGACCTACTGTACTGCACAGGGTACTCTGCTCAGTTCTCTGTGATAACATATATGGGAAAAGAATCAGAAAAAGAATGGATATATGTATATGTACAACTGAATCACGTTGCTGTACACCTGAAACTAACACAACATTGTAGATCAACTCTACTCCAATAAAATTGTTAGAAAAAAGAGCAGATCTCATCCCTAATTCCCTTATTTATAAGACTAAGTTTATACTAATGTGTATCTTATGTTTGGGAGTGGGAGTTATATGTAATTATGCACATAAAGCAGCAGGTGTGGCCACTACTTATAGCAGGTCCATTAAATACTTCAATTGTAACTTTAAAAACAGTTGATAAAGTTCAAAAGTGAAGAATACTTTGTTTCCTCTATACCCTACACACCAAATCTATATAGTCTAAAATACTCCAATATTTCTGGACAAACTGTGATTTTATTGAGGAGAACAGTCAATACCTCTCTGGCCCTATTCATAAGGAATATGTGGAAATGAATGAAATTTTGATCTTCAAACTTCTGTAGAAATTTTAATTGGTATTTAATAGCCATATTATTGTAAACACAGGAAAAATGTTGGTATAATTTTCAAGCAAATAAGTCAAGAGGCCAAGGTTTAAATTTTGATCCTCAAATTCTGATTTATAAAAATATTTTCTATCATCAGTATTAAATATTTTGTAACAACACGGTCCCACTAACTTGACATAGAGATTTCATTTTTCTATCTCCTTCCTGTACTTAAATGACATAGACACATGTTTTTTATGCCCTGGCAGTAAAATGTACATGTCTTTCTGTGTTTTTCTGTTCTAATTTAACATTATGTTTCTTAGAATCACCAATGAACAAGACAATTTCAGAAAGTGGCTTAACCCAGAACAACAAATCATCTATTTTAAAGAATGAACCAAATAAAAGAAAAACACCATTCCTTTAATATAATACTCAGATTTATAACTATGATAGTATTTATTTGTATTCCTGCCTTTTTTCTTTTTTGTGTACATTTTCCCATTTTCAGGAGTACCTAGATGGAGTCAGCACAAATCTCAGGAAGTAAAATCAGACAGAGGTCTTGTGCTTCATGTTTTATAGCTCCATGGAAACAAGGTATGATATCCTGTAGACAGGCAGGCAGACATTACAGACTATGACCTAGCCATAAAGAGTTTTGGATGCCATCAATAAATCACTCCCTAATAACCTTCCCAAAGAGCAGAGTGCAATACAGCTGGCTACTTTTAGGGTAAAATCTCCATAAAAGAATGTGCATAATCAGAGTTATGTTAGAAAAGATTGACATATATAGCAATATATGCAATAACAGCTCCAATAATCAACTGCAGATGTTAACAACACTTTAAATTGTATTTGTATGGATATACATGTATACCATTGAAATCCACCAGCCGCTGTGAAGTAGTATTACTTACAGAAAAGAAAGAAGAAAGAAAAACAGTAAGAACAAAAGAACACACCTGAATGAACTCTTGTGTAACTGAAAGGGAGGTCTGGTTTTACCAGATAAATTCTCACCTTTACATGTTACTTAATATACAAGAGCCTTAGTTTCTAAGCTTTAATTGTATGTGAAAATGATGCCTGTCTCATATTACTGTTGAGAGTATTAACTGAAAAATATTTTAGAGAAATATTTTAAATTCTATACACATATTAATTAGTATCATTTAAAATCATTTACAGAATCATAGATTATTTATTTTGTTTATTTAGTCAATGTCTTTATTCACTAGAGTATCTTATTGTCAGAAATACATAAAACATCTGTTTTTAGTGTAGTTCTTACTTGCTGGAAGAGTTATACAGTAGAGAGCTGATAAGGAATGAAGGGGGTTTATTTCAGTACTTCCCTGTATGCATTCTGCTACAGTGCTCAATTACATAATGGTTAGCTCTATAAGAATTAACCCAGAAATAGAAAGAGTGGCATGTAAGTTATAAACTATATAATAGTTACAGTGCTTTATTCCAACCTAAATAAGACTTGCTGTACCAGAAAGGTCCCCATTTGCTTGATCTCAATTTTGTATCATGGCTCTATTTTGACTAATTCATGGTAAAATAGAAGTAAAACAGTTTGAATCCAATGAAGTACAGAATCTTAAAAGCGTCATTATGCATTTTTTTAATAGACTGAAGTTTCTATTTCTTTTTCATTGAAGGAGAGATGTTAGAACACTTGAAATGCGCTAAACAAAAATATCATCAGTGGTAGATCAATCTAAACTGCATCCAGGTGTGTATTAGAATAGAGGACTATCCAGAAATAATGATTCATGAAGAAGTTTGCAGAACTGGAGATGCTTAGATGGGAAAGGGGAGGCTCAAGGTTTGGGCAAGGATCAGAAAGACCATGGGCTGGGCAACGTGCTCTTGTTTAAAAGTACGTGGAGAACTTGCCTGTGGAAGAATACTTAGACGAAAAAGATGGAAACAATAAGTAAAGGATACAGGGAAATAAATTTATCTCATTTTAAATTATTTTCACGGGACAGAATGAAATAATGGCCTGGTGTGGGGTTTCTATTGCTAAACAGCAGGATATCAAAATAGAGGATCTTATAAGCTGAGAGACTTTGGATGAGTTACTTAAGCTCTGGTTTTGGCTTCCTTACGGGTGAAATACTGTGAAATGTATTGTCTATAAAGTATCTGAGAGAATTAAAGAAGAAATTATACAGAAAGTGCTGAGCAAAGAGACTGACACAAAGTAAGTGCCCTAGAAAAATTGCCTATAAAATTAGACTATTTTCTCTTTTTAATATAGATATATATTATATATATATCTATATATATAATATAGATATTATTTTCTCTTTTTAATATAGATATTAAATATATTCTTATTAAATAAATGCATATGTATTTATTTTAAAATAAGCATTATAGCATATATAATCTTATATATTATTTAAGTAATCATGTATGTAATAATATATGTTTTAAGTAAATAAATACTAGCATAATGTATTGACATTGTAGAATTTTGGAAATACAGAAAATATAAAAGAGAAAAATCACCTCTACTCCTACGCTATTATTTATATGTGCTTTATTCTAATCAACTGCATTGAGATGATGGAGCATACAACGTTTTACACTCTGATGTTTTCACTCAATAATAATCTTTTGGGAGCATAATTTTAATGGCTGTCTACTATCTCTGAATGCAGACATAACAATAAGAAGACCCACATTACTGGCTATTGTATTGTTGATCACTCTCTAGTTCTTTAAATCATGTTGAGAATATTTGCATCTATGTTCACAAGCGATTCTTTTCTTTTTCTTGTAATGTCTTCATCTGGTCTGAGTGTCAAGGTAATGCTGAACTCATGTAATTAGTGTGAAATTATTCCTTCCTCATCAATTTTCTGCAATAGATTGGGTAGAGTTTGTATTGTTTCTTCCTTAAATTTTTGTTTTGATTACCAGTGATACCAGATGTGTGTCTAAAATTATTTAATGGGAAAATTTTAAGCTACATTTTTAACTTTTAGATAGATATACAACTATTCAGTTAATCTGTTTCTTGGAGAAAGTTTTGTTTCTTTCAAGATACTAGTCCATTTTATCTAAGTTGTTGAATTTGTTAGTATAAAGTTGTTCATAACATTCATTTGTTATTCTTTTAACATCTGTAGAACTTGTATGCTTTCTCTTTTAGTCCTGATATTTATATATTTTTTCGTATAGGGCTAGCTAAAAGTTTACCAGTATTAATAACTGTGCAGAAGAAGCTAATTTTGGTTTTATTGTTTTCATCACTTGCTATTACTTTTAGATTTCATTGATTTTTGCACTTATTCTTTTTATCTCCCTCTTCTGCTTATTTTGGGTTTAATTTGCTCTTCTTTTTCCAATTTCTTAAGTTGAAAACGGAAGTCATTTATTTGAGTCCTTTAGTGGGATAAATTTCTAATTAAACACATTAAACCCCATATGACAGCTTTTGATATGTGTTTCTATTTTTATTCTTTTAAAAATGTTTTCTGACTTCTTCATTTGTTCACATGTTATTTAGAAATGTGTCTTTTAGTTTCTAAAAATTTGAGAGGTTTCCAGATACCTTTATATCATCAATTATCAACTTAATTGTATTGTACAATAAACAAGTCAGTAAATTAATAAATAAAATTCATATGTTTTTAATCCTTTTACATTTATTGAACATTGTTTTATGATATAGAATATAGTGTATCTTGTTTAAACTTGAAAATATTATGTATTCTGGGTTGGGTTTTAGTATTCTATATATGTCTACTAGGTCAATCTGATTAATGATGCTGCTCAGATCTTAAATATCCTTAATGAATTTCTACTTAGTTCTATCAGTTAATGAGAGAGGGATGTTTAAATATCTGACCTGAATTACAGGTTTGTCTATTACATTCTCCTTGTTTTTGATGTATTCCTTTTGAAATTCTGGTAATAAGATGCATAAGCATTTAGTACCATTATGTCCTCTTGATGATATAACCTCTTTATCATTATGAAATTACCATCCCAAATAAGTTTTTTTTGTGCTGAAGTCTACCTTTTCTGATTCATGTAGCAACTCAAGTTGTATTTGGACTCAGATTAGTTTGAATGTTTTCTTCCATTATTTTATTTCAATCTGTTTTATTTCAGCCTTTATATTTATTGTGGGATTCTTGTAGGCAGTATTTACTTGAGTCTTGCTTTTTTAAAAGATCCAATCTGATAATCTTTTCTTTTTAAATAGGTTGTTTAGACTATTTACATTTAACATAATTATTTGTATGTTGTGTTTGTAACTGCTATTTTCTATTTGTTTTCTATTTTTTTCCCACCACTTCTTTTTTGTTGCCCTTTTCTTTTTTAATTTCTACTTTTGGATTAATTACATTTTTTATGATTCCATTTTATCTATTTTATTAGCTTCTTACCTATAATTATTTGTTTCTTCTATTATTGTTGCTTTATGGTTGCTATATGCATATTTTATTCCATTGGGTCTACCTTTAATTACTATTTTACAATGTTATATACAGTATAAGAACTTTACAATAACATAGTTCTAGTCTTTTACTCTTTTTCCAGTCTTTTTTCTCTTTTTGAATATGTTCTATTTTTATGTCTTTGCATTCACTAATATTTTCTTATGCAGTGTCTAATATGAAATTAATGCATTCAGTGTCTCATCCAGGCATTTTTTATCTATAAGTTTAATTTGTGTCTTTTATAAATCTTCAATATTTCTAACATGTTCAATATTTCCTCTACCTCCTTGTACAAATAAAATATGGTAATAATAGCTTTTAAAACATCTTTATCTACTAATTCTTTCATCTATAACATCTCTGAGTGTGTTTCTATTATTGATTTTCTCTTCTCTACAGGTTGTATTTTTCTGCATAATTGGATTCCTGGTTTCTTCAGTTAGATGTCATGCATTATGACTTTTACCCTGTTGTGTGCTTTATAATTTTTCTAAACATTGGAGTTTTTTTAAAAATGTTTTTTATGAGATTATGTTGGCCCACTGCAGCAACATTCAGTCTGGAGATAATCATTCCTCACTAGCGAGGCAAGATGCTTCTGTGTACACCAGCCAATGCCTTGTAAACTATGAGGCTTTCCAGTTTACCTAGTGGGAACAGACACTGTGCAATCACCAAGCTCTGTCTGCTATAATATCTGTGGTTATATCATTATTATTATTGATTTTATTGACTCAGGTAGCTTTCTCATATACCTGCTCTGATCCGTACTTATTTGAATACATGAAAGGAATCCTCTCAGATCCCTAGAACTCTATTTCTGTGCAGCCTTCTCTTCTTCAGTGTTCTGCCTATAAATTAACAGCCTTGGCCTCCTTTGACTCTAGCTCTGTCTCTTCAACTCAGAAAGACCAAGATGTGATAATAAGGTTACATTTCCCTGCAATGATACCTGAACACTCTTCAGGGAGCAATTGGGGATTATTGTAAGATTCATCATGCTTGTTTTTCATCTCTCAGGGATCCTTCTCCAGGCTACAATGACTGCACACTACTGTTTCACATAGTTTGCAAGTTTTTAATTGTTTCAGGTAGTAGGGTAAATCTGGTCCCTTTTATTCCTGGAATCCAAAGAACTACAAAATTCCTTTTTGTGCATTTTTCTTATTTCAAATATATATTTTTAATTTTTAAATTTATATACATATAAAATACTATAAACATTAACCTGATTATCATATTAGCTGTATTCCACAGATCAGGGTTCAGTAAACATTTTTCTGTAAAAGGAAATTTGGTAAAAATTTTAGCATTTATGTGCCTCATGGTCTATGTTGCAATTATTCAATTCAGCCATAGTAAGACAAAATCAGCAACTGGCAGTACATACAGAAATGGATGTTGCTGTGTTCTAATAAAACTTTATTTACAAAACAGGCAGTGAGCTGGTATAAAATCACTAGTGTAATAACTTCTGTAAATATTATTTTGTATCCAGTTCCATCACATTAATAAAACTTTCTAATTTTGCTCTGATTTTCGCTCTTCTAACAGTTTAAATAGATTGTTGCTGTTGTTATTCTTGTTAATCTCTAGTGTTTTTGCATTGTGGATAGAGCATATTGTTTGTATGATTTGTATTATTTACCATTTACTGGAGTTTTCTTGGTACCCTAAGTTACTGTTAATTTTTAATTGTCTCATGTGCGTTTGTGAGAAAAATTATGTTCTATTATTGGAGTTCAGAGTTCGATGTATGATGATTATATGATTTACTTTATTCATTATTCATTACTTTCTTTTAAAATTAAATTTAGCACTTGGTCTATTTGAGATTGGTAGAGATTTGTTAAATCTGGTTGTAGCAAAATTCTATTTTTCCTTGCATCTCTTGAAGTTTCAGCCTTATGAAAGTTGTGTTATTTGGTGCATAATTTTAATAATTGTTACAGAAGAACCATGCATTATCGTATTTAACATTTTTGAGTGTCCTTTTTCATTTCTGTTAATGCTTTTTGATCTGGGATGTCAGATCTGACTATACTAGGTATCTAAATCATGACCTCTGCTTTGTTTCTTCTTATTTAACTAGTATATCATTGCCCCTGACTTTTACATTTACTCTTTTGATCTTTTTGCTTGGGTTTGACTCTTTTAAAAGATTTTGGTTAGAATTTGTTCTTTTAGACAATCTGAAAGTCTTTTATTGTAATTATATTTAATTCATGTTTTTAAAGGTATAATTTTTTTTAAATGTATAATTTTTGACATTTAGGAAATGTTGCATTTTTTTCCCTGACAGTTTCTTTCATACTAATAACTTTATATGATACACTCAGTAGCCTCTTTTCCTTGGAACCGTCTATTGCTTTTCTACTATTATCAACTTTTTAATGTCTAGTAACAACTTCTCACTTTCTCCTCTCCTTTTCCTATAGCAGCCAAATTGAAGAAATAATATTTTACCCAATTAATTCCTATGTGGTAATCAAAGCAGTATATATATATTTTGACTATTCAGATACACTCTGTATATTCACTCTGTGTTTTGATAGTTGTACACTATCTATATTTTCTCATCTTAGATTTATGATTTTTGGTTTTCCACCTTGTCTTTAATCTTTATTTTTGAAGGCCAGTTTGCCTGACATATGTCCTTGGCTTATATTTTCTCTCCCTGTTTATGTTAAATATATTCTTCTATTGTCTGATGACACATGTCATTACTGCCAAAAATTGTGATGTCAGTCTTTCTTCCTTTTATAAATGACTTGGTATTTTTGCTTAATATTTTCAAAAGATTAAAAATGGAATATAATTAATTAATAATTAATCATGCATGTATATATTTAAAATATAATAAATTATGAATAAGCTCTATTTTAGGTTGATTTTCCTCAGATATGCTCTGTGTGCTTTCATATTATGGTTTCAAGTCTTTAATTTCAGGAAATTTTTCTTAAATTATTGAATTATTTCTTAAATTATTGCTTTGATTTTCTTCTTCATTGACTCCTATACATAGAGAGAAGGAAAGATGTTAACTCTCTCTTGGCTATTTGCTACATCACTTTCTCTCCAATTTTTTTTTCTTAATGTTTTTCTTCATTAAAATGTTTTTCTTTACATCTTCTAATATATCAAGGCATAATCTATGCTGTTTACTTAATGTTTACATGCTTTTGACCTCCTCCTTGTGTAATATTTATCTCTGAAATTGTTATTTTATTTATAATTCTTCTCTAAATTCTGTCTGCTGAAATTAAAATCTTCTTCTTGGTCCAATCACTTGAGTTTTTCAAGTTCTAAATATTGTATTTTCATAGCTTCTACCATTTTCTTAATTTCATCTAACGTATTTTGATATATTAGTTTGCACATTTCATCTGTTTTTTGGGTTTTTTTTTAATTTATTTATTTTTGGCTGTGTTGGGTCTTCGTTTCTGTGTGAGGGCTTTCTCTAGTTGCGGCAAGCAGGGGCCACTCTTCTTCGTGGTGCATGGGCCTCTCACTATCGCGGCCTCTCTTTTTTAAAAAAAAAATTTTTTTTTTTTTTTTTTTTTTTGCGGTACACGAGCCTCTCACTGTTGTGGCCTCTCCCGTTGCGGAGCACAGGCTCCAGACACGCAGGCTCAGGGGCCATGGCTCACCGCCCCAGCCACTCCACAGTATGTGGGATCTTCCTGGACCGGGGCACGAACCCGTGTCCCCTGCATTGGCAGGCAGATTCTCAACCACTGTGCCACCAGGGAAGCCCCTTCATCTGTTTTACATGCAACTTTCTGATATGCTTTTAATTCCTCTGAAGACATTATTTTACTCATTTTTTTCTATTTTATTTTACAATAATTTTATGTGGTATTTGACCAAAATCCCTTTCTCTTCAGTTTAATTTTGATTGATTTTCTTATGCTCATAAAAGATGGATGTGGCCAAATAACGTTTTTGGCTTCACAACTCTAAACTCTATTTTCGATTGTTATCTTGAAATGTTAAAAAAATGTGGTACTCTCCTTCTAGAGATCAGCTGGTTTTGTTTTCTGTCCCCTAAATGAACGCTCACTTTCATTGGTACCTATTGACTCTGGCTGAATCATTCTCATTCTACCAATACTAGGGCTGGGCTTTTCCTTGAAAAGAACCCATGGTTAGTTCATGTTGATGATTCATGAGTTCCAGAATCTTCCAACACTGTCCAGCCTCCCTGCATTCACCTGGGTGGATGGAGCCCAAAAGTACCCTCCCAGTTTTAGCCTCTGCCCTCAGGTTGCACTAGTGACATTTCCATTGAGTGATGGTGGTGAATTTTGAATTTCTTTTTTCATGGATTTCAAAATTCCTTTTTCCCTGTCCCAACAAATCTCTCCGGGTGCTTTCCTTTCAATAATAACACTCTTCCAGCTCTATCTGCTATGGAAATATCTCTAGTGCCTTCAAATAGTTTTGTCTCTGTGTGGTTTAATATTTTTTCCAGAGTTTAATATTGTTATCTATTTGAGGCTTTGTTTCTTACAAATTATTTGACCATTACAAGAAGCAAAGGCACTACATTTTTTAACTAAATGTTATTTCTCTTTAATTATGGGAAGTTATTAGATTAAATTTTCTTTAAAAAGTCAAAACTAAGGTAGATAGAAAAATTGTAAAGAACAACTTACCAGGGAACCTTTGACATGATAACAACTATTTTTCTGGTAATTGGATTCAGTTGAATTTAAATATTTATTGAATATTTGCTTTGTTCTTTTTGTCAGGTACCGCACTAGCTAGGGATACAGAGATGAATAAGATTTGGCCATGTCTTCAAGGAGCTCAGATCTTGTGCATATATCAAACATACACAGATATAACTCTAATACGTATCACAATGTGAGTTGTGCTCTGGTTATTCAGAAGGCAGAGAGAGTAATTTTCACCAGAATAATAATATCAACTTTTACAAAGTGGGTGACAAGTGACCTGCACCTTGCAGACAGTGTAGGATTAGAAGATGGAGAAAACTTTCAGGTTGAAGATAGACCATGAGCTGGTATAAATATTTAAATAATTTCATGATAATAAGGAGACTCAAACACACTCAATAAGGAGACACATCAGATAAATATGGAATCAAAATCATGACTTTCTTTTCAGTTGACTTTGAATGAGTTACAATAAATTTCTGAGTCATAGTTTGTCACATTTTGAGATCTTATAATAATACCTGTATCTCAACATTGCTATGAAGATTAAGTGAAAGCATATATACATGATATAGACCATAAGTCTCTGAGTCAGATGTAAGTCTATCATCCCCATCAACACATACACAAATTCACACACACAAACACACGTACATGTTATTATTGGGAAAGCATTTGCAAATATTACCATTTTTATGGTTGTTACTTTGACATTTTACAAATCTAAACCACCGCCCCCCCCCCCGCCTCTGGAAACAGAATGTATATCTGGTGATGTACAGTTTTCATAGTTGAATCCTAAAATTAGTTTATTAAATGGGTGCATTATTCACATGCTGTGTCATCCACTTATGCCCCAAAGCAATAACATAAACTGCTCTTGAGATAATATTTGTGGACAAGAGAGCCCTAATCGTAGATATAGCCTCATAAAACACTGTGTTCTCTCATTTTATAGCTTCACCCACACACATTTCTCAGCTGGATACCGTCATGGAAAACTAATGCCAGGAGACTGGGAATCTCCACTGGGTTTCATCCTCTTGGTGAGGCTGTGTTGAAAACGCTTTGACAGAGGGCTCTTCTCCTGGGGCTCATCAAATATTGCTGGTAGAGAGTTTGCTTGCTTTAAATATTTCCTTTCCTCAGGTACCCGAGAATACTGTGTAATTTGTAGAGATAACTGGGATAATGAATGCACACTGTAGTCAGCTATTACCAATAGTAATTGGTGTACCTTTCATCTCCTGTCAAGCAGAGTGGTTAGGATTTGGACCAAAAGGCGGCTATCATCTCTCTCATTTCCCGACTCAGACAAAAGGCAAAAAATGTGCCTGTCTGTGCTGATAGGTGTCTGATCAAAGCAGCTGAAAGCTGTCAGAAGCCAGCCAGCCTCAGCAGCCTGACTTCTCCTTAATGCAGCTCTGCCTTTGATCCTCCGGCCGCCTAACTACAGTTCTATTTATGTAAAAAATAATAATTAGGGTTGTAACTGAACAGAAGAAAGTGTCATTTTCTATTTTGATGCTGGTTTTTCAGTCTGATAAAGCTAGGAAATGTGGACCAATTCTATCCAGAGTGTGTGTGTGTTCAACTCATTCAATAAAACAAAAACTCCAATCAAATACCATTGAACCTTCAGCAAATAAATTTGCAGTCAGCAGTAAGCAGAATGCTGGTAGAAAGAAATCATTCCCCTTGGAAGGTTAAAGAAAACACTCAAGTAAAATTGCTGCAATGTTGACATCTGTATTTTGTCTTTTCAGCAAAATCGACCAGCTGGCTGTAAGTTTATAAAAGGGGAACTGGTCTTGGATTTAAAAGATTTGGGGTCAAATCTCAGGTCTGTCACTTTCTGGCCATGTGAATTTATACTCATTACTAATCACATATGTGCTCCAGGTATCATCTGGTATATGATACATGGGTACATTCCTACATCCTGGTTACTGCGAGCATTGGTATGAAAATGTTGGCATGTTGTTATTAAAAGCAACAGAGGAAAGCTTCTGGCTAGAGACCAGACAGACAAGTATTAATATCACTTAACCCTCCTCTTTACCAGGTTCCACTGCCACTCTCGATAAATAGAACCAAGTATGTTTCACCTCTGTAATAAAGTTTACTGAATGACTAAATGCCTAAATGAACATGAGCAAGAACAAATGAAATTTACTAATAAATTTTACTTTACTTTACAGAATAGTGTAGAGATAAGTTCCAGAAAGTTAAGTTAAGTTATGTCTTTATTACTATGATTACTAGTGATTTATCTGCACTCAGCCTTAATATTCAGACACGCAGACACACGTACATAAGCAGGACACTGAGCCTGGCCCCTATACATGTCACTAAACGTCTGTGACTGTTACTCTGAGTAAATATATTTCCAAAGTGATCACTTAAAGAGCATAAAGTTTATGATCTCAAGGAATCAATACCTTCCACAATACCTAAAGCATATTTAGTATACAATAAATGTTTCTTGAAAGGCCAGTCATTCTTCCCTAATATTCTGAGGGGGGAAATCTCATACAAATTTTAAATTATTTTATCATACTTATTTGGATTTATCCCTTGCTGCCACCTTGAAACTCTGCTCTCTAAATGTCACAGAACTTGGAACACACCTTGTCTGGTAAGTACTATGTGTTCAATCAATGTCTGCAGAAGGAATTCAAATATCTATAAAAGCTACAATCATTAGAGGCTGGAGTGTATTGTGACACTAAGATTCTGATCAAATCTGCAACTTGAGAGCCACCAGAACAGGACTGGGGCTTCAAAGGCTCAATATGGGCAGTTAGTAAACATTCAATGAGCTGTTCCAGAAAACCATTATTACCAGATAACTTTCATTTTCACCTTGGTTGCCTTTTCAGGCCAGCCAACAAAGGCATGGAATAAACAACTATGCTCTGTGGGCTTTTTGAACTTCTGAGCTCAAGATGAAGTTTTAGGTCATTTCCACTCTTGTGAGCACTCGCTGCTTTCCCACAGAACCCAGCCATGCAGACCCCTCCCGGGACCTCCACCTCTGGCAGAGAAGAGAGGGTTGTGCTGGGTGGTTTTCAGTCTCAGTCAAAGCTGTGCCTCTGTCACTGGCCCCCACCCCACATTTTCACCTTTGTCCACAGTGGACAAAGATACAGCAATATTTCTCTTCAAACGTATTTCTAATATGATGGAGAGGAAAAGAAAACATTTTAGAAATGAACAACAGAATCTCATATGGTCTGAAGTTCCATAGGAGCAGTGATTTATTGAATGTGTATGTGTGTCTGTATATGCACATTTTTTTTTAAATACATAGACTCTTCCTGAGTCTCCAGCTTTCTACCCACTTTGAACATTTTGGACTTGCCAGCCACTTACGCATTCTATTGGTTCTGTTTCTCTGGAGGAACCTGATTGATTAATGCCCCTATATTTTCAGATCTTTCTACCATAACTTCCTCTCACTATCAGCACATGAATAAGCTGTGTCTTTCCTAGGACTTGGTCACTGGTCCCTAAGAGAGGTGAAGGGAAGGAGCTTTCCCTAGTCCCTGAGTCTTTGGATTTTAAGGTCAGTGATGAGGAGTGTTGCTTGAAACAGTATTTCCTGACTTCTTGGAAAGAGCAGAATGGGGTAAGAAAGAATGAGCAAAACATACCAAGGAACAGAGGTAAGCAGTGGAGGAGACAAAAGCCATGAGTTCATGGTTCCAATGGGTCTGAAGCAGTTATCCTCCTGTGTTTCCCAGTTATGTGAGACAAACACTTTGCTTTTTTGTTTAAGTTTATTGGGGCTCAGTTTCTGGCACTTATAGATGAAAATAAATAGTGTTAAGGGAGTTTTTAAAAAGGAGAGATAACCTATGCTCAAAAATTAGGAAAGAAGAAAAGGGAGATTTGATTAAGATTGACTCTGATTGAGGGAGAGGGCTGCAAGCTAGAAGTGTATTTAGAGACTCCTGAGAACCAGCCTGAATAATTTCTTAAATTATCCGGCCATCAGGAGGCAGAGAAAGATTGGCATACAGAAGTGACATAATCAGACTCAGGTTTGAGAAGCTTAACTTCGAAGCAATCTAGATAATTATTTAAAGGAGAAAGACTGAAGTCTGGAAGCCAGTAATACCTTTTGAAAAAAGCAATTTAAATCTGAACCTACTCAGCATTTAAAGTGAAAGAGTGAAATTTTATAAAATTATAAAATCCATTGCCATGACCACCGCATAGGTGGATTGCATATTATAGCGATTATAGCGCATATTATATGCTATATATGCATATTACAGCATATAATATATGCTATAATATATATATATGCATATTATAGCAACAGAAGAGGAAGCATCAAAGATCAGTCTGTAGCCACAGGTCAGAGCAAAGAAAATGCTGCCAGGGAAGCTGAGAAGGTGTGTGACTATCTGCTGGTTCATCCTCCTCAGTCTACAGAGGAATAAATGTGGAGGAGGAGTGTGAGATGGACACTGGCCTTTAGGTAGAAGGTTGAGCTTAAAATGCCAGCTGGAAAATCATGTGGAGAAGTCCTGAGTAGAAATTACAGAAATGTGGTACTCTGGAACTGAGATTCAAATTTAGAAATCTTTATCAGTGAAGAAAGAAAGTTGCATGCATGGTTAAACCCTGGTAGTACTCAATGTTTAATTTAAAAAAAAAAAAAAGAGGGAAAGAAAGAAAAAAAAGAAAGAGAAAGGAAAAGAGAAAGAAAGAAAGAAAAAGAAAGAAAGAAAGAAAAAGGAAGAAAGAAAGAAAGGAGATCCAGGAGGTCTTAGCTCCAAGGAGCTGCAGCAGCCCTGTGGTTCCCACTCATCCACCCTTTGTAACTAGTTTAAGTCCCACCTAATTAACCAATTTCACTGTGCCATCAGTTTTTGCTAAGATGTGACTCTTACAGGTGAGGGTCCAAATCATACAAAATTGATGTCAGATGGAATTTTCCTGAAACTCAGAGTAGATTCCATAAAATTCTACTGCTTTTCACCCCAACCCAAACCCCAGGACAACAAATTCTACCTTGAACCTACTGTTGCCTTTTCCCACACACTATTATTTTCTTCCTCAGGTGTACCTACCATAATCATCCCTATCTATCTATCTATCTATCTACACACATATGCAAATATACGTAACACACACCATATATAGATAGAGATAAAGAAAGATATAGAGATAGATATATACACACAGAGAACTGTTATGTTAAAAAAAAAATCCTAACACTCAATGCATTCATTTTCTCTAGAGACAAGTGCAATCAATTCAGTTATTTGGGTAATTATTTCAGAATTAATTCTTTTGTGTGATATAATATTAATTCATCTAGAGAAATGGTTTTTTTAGAATAACTCATAAAAAGAAATATAAATTACACTAGGAAGAAAGAAGTACCAAGCTGTTATCTCAGTTGCCAAATTTTATAATTTCATAACCAATAAAGTCTGATCTGTGTTATCAGGAAAAGTACCTTAGTTCTTCAGCTGCTTATTATGACAACTTATTTTTTAGCTTAATAGAGTTCACAAAAATCTTTCCTATATTTGATGTTTATGGTAAACATGCGAGGAAGGTATCATCATACTCCCTGTTTGTAGATGAAGTCACAAAAGCTCAGAGAGTTTACGGGACTTTCTTGAGAATACACAGCCAAGGAATTCTAGAGCCAGGACTTGACCCAGGTCTGATTCTCTCACCCCACTGTCTTTCCGTTTTGCACCACTCAGTGGCATCTGTGCAAAGAATTATTGATTTTTTTAGTAAAATAATCTCACTCATTTGTTTCAATATGCTGTCATAATGTCAAGGTGACTGCTATTAACACATCACTGGAAACTGTCTTTCTTTTCATTCTATTTACTCTCCCAGAAAACCAGAGGAAATGTACTATTACACAAAGATGAAATGAGCTGACAGTAAGGCGAATGATGGTTTCTGGAGGGGAGGAAATCATCTGAATCTTGTTGGTTCATTTTAAATGAGGCAGTTCAAGACACACAGAGAGACTCCACCCTTGACCAGAAATCTCACGATAAACAGAGGCTGGATAAAGTGGGATAAAGGAAATATGCACATTCATTTCCAAGGTTTGGGATTTTGGCATTGATAAGGAAGAAAAGTTAAAGTCTGCATAGGTAATCACAGATTCTCCACTCAGCTAGGATTCTCTTCTAAAACACCGATCTCTTTAAACTTTTCCTTCACTCCCACCTGTGAAGAAATGGTAAACATTCATCAATAAAGTGTTTTTTTTTTCATTTATTTAATTAACATTTGTAAAGAATGTTATGATCCTCCAAGGTAGTATATATTAGAGCTGGCAAGTAGTCATCAAGATTAATAAGTAAGTAAAGGTTCTAGTTTGAAGCCAAGGCTTTAAAACTAGATAACCTTACCTGAATATATTGGTTTTGATTGTATTTGTGTTCGTAAACTCATATGAACATAAAAAATAAGTACATTAAGGGAAATTTTTTTTCTTCTATTCTATTTATTCTTCCTTTCACAGTTTGTACAACATACAGTCTTCTCCTTACCAAAGCCAGAAGCTGTGGTCTCCCATCCAGGTGATGTCCAAACAGCAAGTCGGCAAATGTAGAATTAAATGAACCCTCTTTTAGGGATCAAATAACAGTAATATCTTACAGGAAAAAAAAGAAAAAACATTTTTATGAGTATAAGATTATTAGCTCATGCTCTTCTAGAATTTCTTCTCTCCACCACCAGTCTTCTGTCCATGTAATATATCATCTGCTTTGGAAATTTAATTAGTCTGCTCCTTGTCTGGGACTTTGGATAGTAAAATGCCCTATCTTAGTCTATTCAGGCTGCTCTAACAAAATACCGCACATGAGTTGGCTTTTAAACAACAGGCAGCTTATTTCTGTTAATAACAGCAGACTACGAGGTACAAGATCAAGGTGCTGGCAGCTTCATGTCTGGTAAGAACCCACTTCTTGGCTATCTTCTTGCTGTGACGTCACCTGGTGAAGGGGATCTCTCTGGTGTCTCTTTCATAAGGGCACTGATCTTATTCACAGAGCTCCATCTTCATGACCTCACCACCTCCCAAAGACCCCACCCCCTAGCACTACCACATTTGGGGTTACGTTTCAACATATGGGCTTCAGGGGACACAAATATTTAGTTCGCAGTGCACCCCAAACACTTTGTAGCTCTTGAAGATCTTCCCTCTCTGGTCCTCAGTGTTTTCATCTGAGGATGAAACACAGATCTTAGACTAAATATTCTCTAGTGCACCTTCCACTTTGGACATTGTACGTCTGCAACACCTTGGTCTCATCACTCATCCTCCCCTCACCTCCTCCAACTCCTACCCTCCAATTTCCCAGGCCTTCCTCTCTGCCAGGCTCAGGCCACTTAAACTACTTTTCTAAGTTCAAATAAATGGAAAACAGCTGAGTCAGTATTTCATCCCAGCTTGACGTGACTCTTTTTTGGTACCAGTTTTATTTTTTTTTAACTTTTTATCTTATATTGGAGTATAGCTGATTAACATTGCTGTGATAGTTCCAGGGGCACAGCGAAGTGACTCAGCTATACATATACATGTATCCCCTCTCCCCCAGACTCCCCTCCCAGCTTGATGTGACCCTTTACTGATGATTCTGAGATGACCTGCTTCTGCACACTGTACATATCAACTAAGAAAAACGTTCAAAAATCTCATCTGTCTACATCTTTTTATGCCACTGATAATACTTTAAAGACAACCTCTAAATTACAGATCCAGTCTTATCTTACCTCCTGGGTCTAAAGCACTTTGCAATAATTGGTATTAACAAGTTCAGACTATGATACCAAAAAATGTTGTACTGCCGTATCATATATATGTAAGAGTGCTTTTAAATTAGTATATATGATTGGTTTTCCCTTCTTTGGAGTTGCTTTGGATATAGCCTACCTGATAACACTCACTTAACCTGACAACCAACTTTCTAAGAGGCAACTGAATGCAATTCAGTAACTTGAGTATACCGTGCTGTCTGATGGAAAGACTCTGAAACCTGGGAGACTGATATCGTTTACTCATACCCTGGAGAAGCTTCTGCTTCCTTTTAAACTTCTCTGGTGGAACCCTATCTGTTTGCGTCTTCCAGTATCCTTCCTTCCTTCTTTTGAAAAAGCCCTTAGTTTACTCTCTGGAAACTACCTCTGCTCCTTTGCAAGGATTTTGGTGACCTTGGGAGCTGAGTTTTCTACCACCACCCCTGGGCAAGGCACTGGTAGATGGCAAACTACCCACTCACATACTCTTTTCAAGGATATTGGGATGTGGGGATAGTGGTAGCAGACACATATTTAAACAGTTCTGGGGAAGCATGTTATTTTCTGTCAACCAGGTCCCTAGAGCTCTGTAGTCTGTAGGGTCTGCATTTCCTTCACTTCTGTGACCTCTTGCATAATCTTCCAATAATTCTGTTTTGTTTGGTTTTTATTCGTCTTTGTTTGTGAAAGGAGAAGTGATTTTTATTAGTTTCATCCAAAAAAAATAATAAAAACCCAAAGCTGCTACATATTTATGTATTTAGCAAATAATTTTCTAAACAGCATACACATAGGCTAACTTTCAGGCCTAGAATATCTAGGTGACCATAAATTCCAAAATTGTTGACTGATATAACCCCTTCCCATGTGAAAACATAAAGGACAGCCCAAGTATCATGCAACAGCTGGGATAGTCTATTCTTCACTGATTCTCAAATATCAGGAATTTTTATGCTTAAATTTGGGTGTGGGATAAATGTAATACCTTTACTCTCTGAATCAGTCCTTGCCCCATTCTCATCCAAAATACAAAAGGTCATTCCCAAGCAGTAACTCATTTCTACTTCATGTTAAGCACTTCCTGAAAAGAAAATGATGGAACTCATGGGGAAATGAAGACAGACTTCAAGGAGCGAAAGGCAACATGTGACCCTGAGGATGCAGAGGTCACTGGGTCTGTGAGATGATGATTTGGGGGAAGGAGCCTACACATTAGAGTCCACCTACAAAATGCCATGTATTTCTCTTCTGATGTTAAGTCTGACCCAGTCAATCACTGGATTCCCTTGCATCTCCTTACGCCCCCTTTTAAAGCTGGAATTTAAGTCTTCCCAAGGGTGGTACCCAAAGTCTGAATCCCTGGGAATTTGGAAAGAATGGTTCATGATAAGTTAATAGGATATCTTTTCTTGAGAAATTGTAAAGACAATATTTGTTGAACAATAAACATTCAGTGAACCGAAATATAACAAAGAGCATCTCCTGGTCTTATAAAGACCACATAACTTTCTGCCTCAACTCCCTCGACTCAGCAAATTGGTCTGCTATCCAGAGAAACTGCTAGATTGTAATGATATTGCTCAAGAAATGGTCTTCTAAGTACATATTCATGGTACACAAATCCCCTGGAGGCATAGTTGGGAGTTTGGAGAGTTCAGATGGATCAAGGAGGTTCAGCTTCCTTTTTATAGAGATGTTACAAAGCTGAACAAAGGGCACACCAGAAGCCATGTATAGGTTTGCAAGCAAAATGCATTTCTGAAGCTGTTCAGGGTTTGTTTGTTTTATTGTTTATATATTGCTTGCCTTGGAGAAAAGATGTGTGTCAAACTAGATTTCTGTTCGTTGTTTTACTTAATAAATTGATCCTTTTTAATGTACTAACAAATCAGGTTTTAGGAGAAATTACAGGCAATCCCGCTGACAAACAAGAGCTCTGTTGACAGGCTCATGAGGAACCTAGGCATTTAGATAATTATTTTTTTCCTCTAGGCAAGTTCTTCCAGGCACCGAAGACAATGGAACTCAGCCTTGGCCAGCTGAAGTCACCATGAATGGCAGGATCAGATTAGCTCCAAATTTGGGAAGTGACAAATACATGCCTTACATTATGATAGGCGCTAAAATTACAGAGATGGACCAAACACATTTTTCCTTGGAAAAGCTACAGCTTCGTAGCCAAGACTGATAGTGAAGACAACCCTGACCAAAGAGCTTTATAAATGTTAAGATAAAGGGATTAAAAACTCTTCTAACATTGCTCCTCAGGGGAAGAGAACTGATTTATAAATTACAGGCTCTGATTCAAGATGTAACTCTATTTACTAACTGTAACACTTTAGACTAAGTTGTGTGCTTTGTTTGAGTTATTTTATGTGAAAATAAAGGTATTAGGGTTTTGCTTACTTATATTTCTTAAATCCTTGATTGTGAATAAGAAATATATATGTAATTTAAATGAAGAAAATAATACATATTTAAGAGGATAGTAGTAAAGACCAAATATTAAAAATATTTACATAATTTTTTTTTTTTTTTTGCTGTACGCAGGCCTCTCACTGTTGTGGCCTCTCCCGTTGTGGAGCACAGTCTCCGGACGTGCAAGCCCAGCGGCCATGGCTCACGGGCCCAGCCGCTCCGCGGCACGTGGGATCTTCCCGGACCGGGGCACGAACCCGTGTCCCCTGCATCGGCAGGCGGACGCTCAACCACTGCGCCACCAGGGAAACCCATATATAAAAGGTTTTAAAATGAGGTATTAGGTAAAATTTTATTATTATTATAATCAATCAGCATTTAGATTTAGCAAGTCTTCACCCACCCAAAAATGTTTTTTATTTGTGTGTGCACATGCTAGTTAATTTTGTCACATTAGCTAAAATAACAGTATTTCATAGAATTTTTGAAACTTAAATGTTCATCTAAGTCTCTATGTATTGAAAAGGAACATAGCTTACTTCATCTCAATCAGCCAACTCTGATTACCAACTTTTTGTTTTCTTTTTACTTAATAAAAATGAATTTTGATATAAAATATCTTAGAAAAGAGATTCTTTTTATTTGGAAAATAATCTTATCTCAGCATTTTTCTCATCTAAATACAGGACCTGTCGACATTGATAGCATAAATAAACGACTGTCCTCACCTTAATCTGAATTTCCCAGTAAAATTATATTTTCTACTTAGATTTTATTTAATGCACAAAGTTTATTTCATAGCCATGCCTGGAGAGCAAAATGACTCCATTTAGCTTTGGTTTTTAGGCTGAGAAAATCTGCTGCATGTCAATTACTTTTCCTTGAGAGAGTTCATTGATATTCAACATCTTCATCTTCTTCTTCCCTTTTAAATAAAATCAGGCGCTCAACTTTTATCTTGTATATGTGCACTCTGAGCATGAGAACACTGGATTTTAGATACACACCAGAGAAGAGTAACGATGAAACTATATGGTAACCCCAGGGAAGGAAACTCTGGGGATTCAGGTATTAATCTTAGAGCAGGACGTTTATTCACAAAATCATTCTCCTACTCATTCAATTATTCAGTTAATCATACATTCATTCAATAATCACTTTGCAGCAATGCAAAGCCTCTGAGCCCTATACAAAATGTCCTTATATAGTCAATGCATTCAATTAGGAATCATGCCAAAAATGAAGAGGGGTTATAAGTGGGAGAAAAGCCACAGTGAGAGGAATGAACCCAAGGAAGTCACTACATTTTTTTAGCATTAATGCATCGGTGGCCCTGATTTATTATGAGTCGTACGTGACCCCTTGTCCTTGTAAGGTGTTACATGTATTTTTCAGGTTTATATTTTGAAATAAAATAACTGTCATTGGATTATCAGGTTAACTTTGGACATCTTTGGCAGCCAAACTATACACCTGAGTGTTCTTAAACCACCAAAATAATAAAACATTTGTGTTTCAGTGTTTCACACTGGGGGAGAATTCTCTATTTGAGAATGGGAATGAGATTTTATTTTATGTTTTTGTTTTCTTTTTTTGTTTTTTTTTTTTTTTTGCACTAAGATCCACATCAGATTCCATATCTTTCCCTCACTGTTCTCATCCACCTTCTGAAAAAATGGGAAAAATATGTAAATTTTGCTGCCACTGACTGTCTCCTTCTCCATGACCATCTGTAACTGCTCTCAAGGAATTACAATATGAGTATTTACACCTTATTCTGAATATGATTTTTCTTGCCCTATCTTGTAGAATTTGCCCTATAAAATTCATTGTGTTTCTTCATGGAAAAGGTTTTCGGTCCCCTGAGAAGGATTTCAGAAAGAAGCAAGCCACGGGACCATGATGAAGGTATTGCCGTGGCTTTGGGGAGCATTCTCAGGATTGAGTCCCATCATTTGGAGACTGTCTTATTCTTGGCATACATGAGGCCAACTCCCTCCTTCTGCTATTCCTGCCTTAGAAATAGTTACTTACAAACTGTAGCATTTTGGTCATTTTACTTTTATTTTAAATCCCAAGTTAATTTAAGCCTAAAATCTCTCCAGACTAATGGATTTTTATTTTTAAATAATTCCTATTATGTGTCCGTGACATTGAAAGTTCCATTAAGGCAGTCATATACTCCTAACTCTATTAGTAAAAGTTTCTGAATGCTGTCCATGAAAAGTCATTTTAGACACTAAATTATGACAGTTTTCAGAAAGTAGAAAAAACATGCTATTCTGTGGCACAGGTGTATTCACACACATCAGAAAATTGAAATCCAATTCAGAAGGCAATACTGGAAATAATTTGAGCCTGGACCCAATCTGGCCAGGGATGAAATAGCACAAGAAATGACTTTGAAGATGATTCTACCATTTTTTTCAGTTCATTCTATATGACTGGAGCCATCAGTATGGAATGCACTTGAAAACCCACATTAAACTCCTGTTTATGTAATTTCAGCCAGACTAGAAGCTGAAAGTTACTTCCAGTGATCCTATTTAAGTGAAACGTTACACAATTAATTTTAAAAGTTAAATAAGAGGCAAAATTAAAAATGTACTAGACTTATAAAAATACAACTACAAAAAATGCACAAGTGTAATTATTTTTAAATAATAAATACAAATTCCTAATTCCAAAGCCATAGACATTCTTTTATACTGTTGTAATCTCTACTTTAATTATATAAGGATATACATTTTATGCAACAAATTCAGTCCTAAAACAGTATAGTTCTCATTGTTTTGAGTACTGATTTTTCACAAAAAAAGAATTGTGTTATGCATGCATTATATGATGATTGAGTAAAGAAAATCTTCCTTTTGTAAAAGGAAGAATCCTTCTGGCATATAAGTAATCAGTCCTGTGAATTTTTTAATTTGTATTTCCATAAAGCCATTAAAGGATCTCCAAGAGTTGTCCAGATGCAGCTGGGGGCACCCGGGGTCCCCTCACTGTGTGTGGTTCCCGTGAGCCTCAGCTTTCCTTGGGGACCAGAGAGCAGAGGACAGTCTTCAAAGGTCAGAGTGTTTTGTGTCTCTTGATCACTGCTGACTTTATAACTAGGGTTTCAGCTTCCCTGGACCATCGTGGTTTGCCTCTGCTGTCTAATTCTTTACTCTCCAAAGTGGCCTGGCTGTGACAAGAAATTACATATGACAAGAAAATCTTATGACTGACTCTCTCCAACTCACCAGACTTTGGACAAAACTGCCTGATTTTCATCAGCATTATCAGTGTGGTCAATTCTGCCTGTCTCAGCTGACACCTGATATGAATTAGTGCTCTTATGGTTACAAGAGCATTCACATGAATTGTAATAAGGATAGGACCAAATTTTGTCTTTCTCCATGCATTACATATGAGTAGAATGTTGTCATCAAAAGTGGTAACCAGTAGTAATTTTTGGTGTTTTGATTGCATTTCTTTGTTGTTTTATTTTCCTTTCTTTTAGCATTACACAAATTACCTTCTACCTTTCTGATACCTCAAATTCTTATTGTCAAAATGACTAATTTATGGAATTTAAAGAGAGCTGTTTCACTGGATGAGCCCAGAATGGGTAGTCTAGAAAATATTAATATATGCAAAAATTATTTGTCATCTTAAAAAACATGGATAAAATTGATCTTGGCAAAAGAAAAGAGACATAAACAGAGTAAGGAGCATAACTCATGGGTGTATGGAGAACATATCCACAGGACTCAGAGGACTTCAAGACCTAAGGTCCAGAGCTCTGGGGGCAGGGAGGGGACATGCCAGTGGCAGAAGCAGCTTCCATATGTATTGGTTTTAAAACAGACTCTCTCAACCAACACTTGCAATGTTGGGGTTTTGGATCTCAGTGTAGGCTTTATATTTATCTCTGATCATTTTTATCCAATCGGATAAAATGTAATACCTTGGTCCCCTCTAAAGCTTACCTACAGGGTGATAATTTGGCTGTTTATTGATCATTTCTTCTGAAGGGAATCTTGCTTCATCCTGTGGAAGGCATTGACTTTTGAGTACTTGCAGCACTTAAACTACCCTTCAAGAAATACAGATGGCCAATAGGCACATGAAAATATGTTCAACATTGCTAATTATTGGAGAAATGCAAATCAAAACTACAATGTGGTGCTAGGAGATTGGGATTGACATATATACACTATTGATACTATGTATAAAATAGGTAACTAATGAGAAGCTACTGTATAGCACAGGGAACTCTACTGCATGCTCTGTGGTGATATAAATGGGAGGGAAATCCAAAAAAGAGGGGATATATGTATATGCATAGCTGATTCACTTTGCTGTACAGCAGAAACTAACACAACATTGTAAAGCAACTATACTCCAATAGAAATTAATTTTAAAAAAACTACAGTGAGGTACCACCTCACACTGGTCAGAATGGTCATCATTCAAATGTCTACAAATAACAAATGCTGGACAGGGTGTAGAGAAAAGGGCATCCTCCTATACTGTTGGTGGGAATGTAAGTTGGTGTAGCAACTGGGAAAAACAGTATGGAGATTCTCAGAACACTAAAAATAGAGTTACCATATGATCCAGCAATCCCACTCCTGGGCATATGTCTGGACAAAACTATAAATCAAAAACATACATGCACCCCTATGTTCATAGCAGCACTACGCACTATTCACAATACCCAAGACATGGAAGTAACCTAAGTGCCCAGTGACGGATGAATGGATAAAGAAGATGTGGTATGTGTATATATATATATATATATATATATATATATATATATACACACATATATACATATACACACACACAGTGAAATACTACTCAGCTATAAAAAAGGATGAAATAATGCCATTTGCAGCAACATGGATGCAACTAGAGATCATCATACTAAGTAAAGTAAGTCAGAAATAGAAAGACAAATATCATATTATATCACTTATAGGTGGAATCTAAAATATGACACAAATTAACCTGTGTAGAAAAAGAGACAGAATCATGGACATAGAAAACAGACTATTGGTTGCCAAGGGGAAGGGGGTTGGGGGAGGGATGGAGTGGGAGGCTGGGGTGAGCAGACGTAAGCTCTTATATATAGAATGGATAAACAACAAGGTCCTACTGTGTAGCACAGGGAAATATATTTAATATCTTATGATAAACTGTAATGGAAAAAACTACTAAAAACAAATGTATATATATGTATAACTGAATCACTTTGCTGTACAGCAGTAATTAACACAACACTGTAAATCCACTATACTTCAATTAAAAAAATAAACTATCCTTTAATTAATTTCTATTGGAGTATAGTTGCTTTACAATGTTGTGTTAGTTTCTGCTGTACAGCAAAGTGAATCAGCTATGCATATACATATATCCCCTCTTTTTTGGATTTCCCTCCCATTTATATCACCACAGAGCATGCAGTAGAGTTCCCTGTGCTATACAGTAGCTTCTCATTAGTTACCTATTTTATACATAGTATCAATAGTGTATATATGTCAATCCCAATCTCCTAGCACCACATTGTAGTTTTGATTTGCATTTCTCCAATAATTAGCAATGTTGAGCACGTTTTCATGTGCCTATTGGCCACCTGTATTTCTTGAAGGGTAGTTTAAGTGCTGCAAGTACTCAAAAGTCAATGCCTTCCACAGGATGAAGCAAGATTCCCTTCAGAAGAAATGATCAATAAACAGCCAAATTATCACCCTGTAGGTAAGCTTTAGAGGGGACCAAGGTATTACATTTTATCCGATTGGATAAAAATGATCAGAGATAAATATAAAGCCTACACTGAGATCCAAAACCCCAACATTGCAAGTGTTGGTTGAGAGAGTCTGTTTTAAAACCAATACATATGGAAGCTGCTTCTGCCACTGGCATGTCCCCTCCCCGCCCCCAGAACCCTGGACCTTAGGTCTTGAAGTCCTCTGAGTCCTGTGGATATGTTCTCCATACACCCATGAGTTATGCTCTTTACTCTGTTTATGTCTCCTTTCTTTTGTTGCGGACATCACCTGATAAGAACAGGTTCTCAGCTCCCATAATTCATTTTGGCTTACATTAAGCTAAATGATTTCACCACAATTTGCCTTTCTGATGATAAATTTTCTTGATGTCTGCCTACTCTCCTAAACTACCAATTCATTACCTCATCTCTGCTTTTGAAATAGCAACACTTCCATAGCTTCATCTTTTACTGTCTCCTTTGTTGGCTTTTTATTTTGTTTAGATCTCACTGGGGGTATGTGTTTCATTTTTCCTGGGTAAATGCTGTGTACAATCCAGCTTGGCCTGGGGGCCATTGTCCTCAGAGTCCCATATCAAGAAAGCTGGAATTAATTGAGCCAGGATAGAACACAACTTCTGGTATTTTTAAAAGTACCCCAGGTGATGTTAGTATTCTACAATGATTGCAATCCACTCCCCTTATGGAATCCTCCTTCCTACAATTCTTGCAAAATATTCTGTAGCCTTGTAGACAGAGCAAACTTCCAATAATTTATATAGTTGCCTTCACATTGGCAACACAGAATGATCTTTTCTAGGACACAGGATAGATATCCCTGTGTCTCATTTAACTGTTATCTTCTAAGTTAACATCTCCAGTATTTCTCAAGTATCCTTCTCTAATAATTTAAATTTGTGACAGCAAAAATATGACACATGATGTCATATATATTCTAGTCATCTTTGCAGAGAGAAACTATTTCACACTCCCAAGTTCTCTGCTTTCCCAGTGCCAACACCTTGGACCGAGGTGTTACATGTCAATTAATATCAAAGAGTTTTATTACGCTCGCTCCTGCTGAAGAAACCTACCACAGAAAAGTGTCATCATGATTATAGGCAGCAGAGGTCTCTAGTTGTTGCTGTTAATATTGAAACTAAATATCACCCTTAAAAAATAATAGAATTAGTAAAAAGGTTTTCTTGTAGATTTAAATTAATATTTTCCATGTTAAACCAGTGGTAAAGTATTTATATAATATTTGTTTAATCACTTTCACTTCCTAGTTAAAAATTCAGAATATGTCCAGGATACCCTACATTTTCCTCCCCAGTAATTTTATGAACCTGTGATAGAAACCAAATTTACCCTAATCAGTAAGTAAAATTTGTGTAATTTGGGACCTGCAAAGCCCATTGTCAGTTTTAAACTTGGTAGTTTCCTTTGAAAGCTAGGATGCATGAAAAAGCTTGTAGTTGAATGTCTGGCACTAAGATGTCCCTGGCGAAACAAAGACAAACATTTTCCCTGATTTGTTTTCTGACATGGACTGTAACAGAATTTGGTGGGAAGGATGGATTTGGGAAGGGGTTGGAATTAGAGATGATGTGATACTCTTGAGTCAGTATCCCAGCTTTAAATATATTTTTGAAAATTAGCCTTGTTGGAATCAGCTTTGTATGGGACCCAGCCTAATCCCACTATTGAACTTGGGAAGAAGTTTCCCTTAGAAGCAGGTTCCAGGGTTCATCTGTCTTTAGGGCCCAGGAGGGATCCTCAGTGGGGTAGGGCTGGTGCCCTGGGATGGGTACACCTGGGACTCAGCAGTGAGCATTTCTGATGCTGAGCCTACCCACAGAGGACCCGACATTTCCAGAGGCATTGGCGTTAAGGCTGGAGGAACAGAGCCCAGCAGCAGACAGGGACAGAAGGACAGAAGACCAGTGATGGCTCCGGGCCCTCCCCTGAGCTGCCACCACAGGGCAAGGTTCCTGACTGATTCCGCAGAGAATGACTGAAAGTGACCTAAAACTTAGACTTTTTAAAAATCTGGATGAAAACAATAAAAGTACTGTGATGTTTCTTGTTTTCCTCCTCACTTACCCTCTCACCTTCCCTCCCCCAGGCAAACCAAAGGCACAAATGAGGTTGAGCTCTGTCTTCTGTAAAATACGTGCGAGACATAGAAGGTCCCAGATGAGACAGGACTCTAATGTGTTTGGTTCTGTACATGAAGCGTGGTTTGGTTTCTTGTTTAGAACTAATGATAGGCTTTTATGGTTATTTCTGCCAATTTGTACACCCATTCTTTAGGGTTATTAAAGTCTTTCTAGTTTTTTTTTTAATGTTTTCTATTCTTTCCAAGGGTTCTTTCAGCATGCATTTCATTGAAGTCTTCATTTTAATCATTTTGTGTGTGCTATTAATATATATCATAGATAGATAATATATATCATAGATAAATATATCATAGATAAAATAGATACATAAATACTTGCCTGTTTATCCTTGACAAAGGGCTATTCTTATATTTTGATATCCATCCTTCTGCTAATAGTTCTTTTCTCAGAGTTATTGAGCCAACAATTTCTGCTAATATTCAGTGTATATTTTTAATGTTTGACACCAATATTTTATGGCACGCTTTGGCAAGTATAATGCTAAAATAAATCCAGATGTATTTTTGCCTATGACATTTCCCTGAATCTACTAGTCTAGCCATGTTTCCAAAAATCAGGCTAGGGTTCTAACCATAGGACTTTCTTTTCTGAAGTGTGGTAGGCAAAATAATGCCCCCCAAAGATATGCATACCCTAATCCTTGGAATCTGTGAATATGTTTTGCTACAAGCCAAAGAGGACTTAAGGTTGCAGATGGAATTAAGTTGCTAGTCCACTGACCTTAAACTGGGAGGTTATCCTGAATTAGTCACATGGGCCCAGTGTAATCAGAAGGGTCTTTAAAGTGGAAGAAAGAGAAGAGAATTGAGAGTCAGAAGGAGATGTGAGTATGGGAGAAGTGGTCAGAGTAATTTGACAGGAGAAAGACCTGATCCATCATTGCTGGGTTTGGCGAAGAGAGGGGCCATGAGCTAAGAAGTGTACACAGCCTCTAGAAGCTAGGAAAGGTCATGAAACAGATCAGGATCCTCTCCTGTCATTTCCGGAAAGAAAAACATTCCTGTCGACCTCTTGATTCTACCCCAGTGAGGCCCATTTTGGCCCTCTGACCTCCAGAACTGTAAGATAATAAATATGTATTGTTTAAACTAGGCAGGTTTTTGTGACTTGTTACAGCAGCAATAGGAAACTAATGCATGTTTGTGTAGTAACATTGGTCAAGCCTAGGTTGGTGATTGAGAGCTTCCTGATTGTCTAGGTGTACTCATATAAATAATAAATACTATATAAATAATATAAATAATGAATGGTGATACCTATCATATTTACAATAAAATAATCTAGCAAACCCTAAGTAGGATATGAAGAAGCCTTAGAAACATGGTCTGTATCCATAACTTCTACTGTTTCCTTCTTCATTGTTTAGAATTAGTGTAAAATTGGTAGTGGTTTCTTCACTCTGTAGATTCAGTGATTGGTTATCAGAAACACAAAGCAAGAAATATCAAAGCTTTTGTTCTTGCTTTCGTTTTGTTTCTTGTAGCTGAATAAGACCACCAGCAGATGGTCTAATTTTATCTTATCATCACATATGGCTACTATGCCAGTTTAGTGGTTTTAGAGAGAATATATCATCCATTTTCTCTTATTTTACTCCTTTTTATTTCAATCTTTACCCAAGAGTTCTCCAAATGAATGCACTCTGCATCTGTGGCTTTTTATGTTGGCATATAGATTTCATTATATATTGCTATTTTAGCTCCCCTGCCAAATAGCTAACTTATTTGTAAAAAGAGATATACGATCTGTTTACACGAGGGGACGATTGACATGTGAGTAAAAACGGAGGCTGGCTGCCCTGGCAGAGCCTCTCAAGGTGACACTAGTTTGATGTGGTTTTTCTCATCTTCATCTCTGGCCTGCAGAGCTTTCAGCATTGCCCTCAACCTTGAATCTGTGGGGCAGATTACAGCTAACAAAATTCATAAGACCCTCACATGTAAACTAGACTCTCCATACAGGTATTTTAGTGACATACATAATTATCCAGCAGGGTTAGCTTTTTGTATCTCAATAAGTCCTCTCTAACATGGACCCTTCCCCTGGGGCATTTCCTTTGTTTTCATAATAAAAGAAAAAAAATAAGCTCTCTCTAGAGAATAGCAAATAGCTAAATACTATTGGTACATTGCTTGCATATGAGATATAAGTAAAAAGATTAAACTGGAGGAATTGTCACTGAGTTGCTGTCGCCACATTAGAGTATCCTGACCGATGCTCTTACTTACTGAGTTTTAATAGTTTTGGATAAACAAATACTCCTAAAATCAAGGGTCTACTTTTCTACTTTTTAAGCTGACCATCTCTCTCTTATCCATGTTTTAACTGCTGGGAGAATATAATAATCCTCCCTGAATTGCCAGAGAAGTGCATGGAGGTGCCATCAAAGAAGGGTCAGGACCACTGTGAAACCAAAAGCCGATACCTCTGCTGCATGGTCTGCTCAGGCTACCAGCCCCCCGCCCCACCTGACCCAATGTTGTTCTCAGTAGGAAGTTTAAGCTGTGTGGATTTCCCTAAGAATAAATTCCTTAAGGGAGATAGCAAGATGCTTTATTCCACGTGCTGAAAACGCATGGGTTTTAATGCAATTGACAGTTGGTAATTTTATCACGGTTTTCCCCTTCTGCATCAGTGACTTATTGAAATGACATCCATAATGAAAAATGCAAGAAGTTTTTCTTCCTACTTTTTCTCTCTTCAGTTAACTCTGTAGGTGAGCACATCAGCTACACAGAATTCCTAGTACATTAATCAGAGGGAAACCATGTGAATTCAGAAAGATCTATGGTTCCACTCTTAGATTTAGCAAAAATGACTATGGTAATCCTCGTATAATTGATGTATTTGATATATTTCAGATTCCAATTTCAATAATGATTCAGCACCATGGTTTAAGGATTCAATCCATTTGAAGAGCCACCCTCCAATCAGGAATGAAAACAAAGAGGAATTCTGTGACTTTAATTTATATGACTTTAATTTCCATTTCCTGTTCTTTTCCTTCTGCTTTATCCAAATCCTGCTCATTCCTCCAGGATTAAAGGCCCACACTCCTCATTCAACCCTGCCTGACCATGTCCGCCCTCACCTACCAGGTTCCTCTAAAAGTCTGCAACATGAAGATAAAGTAAGTCCACTCCATGTTACACAACCGTTTTTTTCACTCTTGCTTGCTTTGGTTGTCTTATCTCCAAAGTGGAGTTTCAAGTTTCTTTACCCATTTCCTCTCCACCAAGCCCACCAAGACCTTCACCCCCAATACAGTGCTGACATGACTATTTTTGCAGGTTAATTAACTTAAATAAAAGAGCCCAGTTCAGGAAAAGTTCTTCTTAGTTGTGTCATGTGTAGTGGCAGTTGAGAAGACTGTAAGAAGATAGTATGGTATCTCTTACAGTCTTCAACCATTTCAGTCAGTAGTTTTCAGTTATCAGCTTAGTCATTTTACATCATATGCTTGCAGTGATTAAGGGTAAAGAAAAAATTTATTATAATGCGAACTGGATGCTCAAGTCCAAGATATAGATAAAAACCTACTTAGAAGTGTTCTTTTTGGAAAATGGTAATCAGTAGTTAGATGGAATTTTGTCTAGATTAATGGTTTAAAAGCTATATAGCCAATGTACTAATTTTATTTTTTCTTGAGTATTAAAGTGGACATTATTAAGAATAAAATTTTATACAAAGATATCTTGTAATTTATTTACAAATCATGTTTTGTAATATAAATTTTCCTGCTTTATACAACCTATAAAAATTCAAATTTAAAGAAACATTAAGGATCAATTATTTTACCAAAAGATTTACCAGGCGACTCCATTTTTAAAAATTGTTTCATACTAGTACATCAACAATTAGTACCTAAACAATTCTATGACTTGGTGAAATGAAAAAGATGTGTACAGTAGCCACAGTACATCCCTTGGATACACTGAGATGTGGGGAAAGCATAGAAACATACAATTCTTAGCTGTTTCCAGCCAACAGATCATCTAAAATGATATATTCTAATGCTTTCTACATTCTTTCCATAAAGAAATGACCAGGAAGAAAACACTTAGATATCTCTGAGGAGCATAATGTCCCAAAATTTCTCACAGTCAAGTCACAAAGGTTTAACGACCTACAACAAAGCAAACCAAAGCAACACGACCACCTGCTGAGGAAGGTGAGCAGAAGACTGGCTGAGCCTTGCAGCCCGGCCATTGTACAGCCCCTATGAAACCAGCCACATGGGGCACCTACAAGATGAACCCTAGACTAATGTTCATCCCCATGCACACCCTCCTTCCTCACCTGCTCTTTGTGTCGTCCTGGCCACCATTTGCTTTGGGGTAGTGGTTTCCATTCTCGTTCAGCCGCCAAGACATTTAGCTGTTGCCTTGTTTCATCACCAGTGTTAGAACCTCGCAGCACATGTGGATTGCCTTGTTAGAGATTCCCAGATTCCTGCCCAAGTCTCATCTTGGGCCCAGCCTTGGAATTTCTGTGTCAGAATTTGTCTCTCATGCAGTTTCTTCTGTCTTCATTGATAATCATTAATAGTTAAAGCATGCTGATATCCATGAAAGAGGAATTGTCTGCATGTATTATGACATCCAGCTGGCTCCTGGTACCTAAGATTTTATGGTCTCATATCTGCATCAAGTTCCTCAGAACACATTTCAAAAGTAAAGAGTTCAAAAACTAAAATGTGTTTGTAAGTAGTCCATTTTTCCTAATCTTGACATCTAATTTGATAATACTTTACTTAACTAAGAAACATGCCAGCATTGTGTTAATTATTCAGCCCTTCCCAGGCTTCTGCAAGCTTTAATTAGTAAGAGAAATTTTCAGGACAAGTTGTAATTTGCATGCCAACAAATTTTCTTATAAATTACACAGTAAAGGTAAAATTTGGTAGTACATCAACTCCCTTTATGCAGCTAGAGCTATTATATGGATAGATTAGCTATGGCTTGTACCTGAATATGCAGCCATGAGACCTCGTGAGCATTTTGTTCCATTTTTCCCCTACCTTAGACCTGTGATTACAATTTCATTTTGATTTTCTTTCCTGTAAATCTCTATTTGTTATAATAGCACCCTAATTCGCAAGCCAAAATAACTGCCTGAAAGCTATACAAATATTGTCCTTGTAACCTTAGATAGTTCCAGAAAAATAAAAGGATTTTGATATGGCTTACTAGAGTGTGTCTTACTCAGTAAATAACAAATATAATATCAGAATAATTTTGAAAGCTAGACTTATTCCAAGAGGAAAAATAAGACTTGATTTGAATGAGGCCATTTTTGCCAGGGCATCAGGGTCCAAGATCATACAGTATTAAGCTTATTTTTTATGTACTTATTTTAATATGAATGCATTTCTTACAATGTACTCTAACTTCCTTCTTCTAAATAAAAGTACATTTATATGCATTTATAAAAGCATTTTATTTAGCTTACTTATCCTTCTTGGCCTAAAGAGTGTGGACTCTCCGAGGGAGTTCATGCTCTTGATTTCAATTTTTGCTTTAAAAGGTAATTCCTGGTCTTCCTTGGTGGAGCGGTGGTTGGGGGTCCACCTGCCGATGCGGGGGGCGCGGGTTCATGCACTGGTCCAGGAGGGTCCCGCGTGCCGCGGAGCGGCTGGGCCTGTGGGCCGTGGCCACTGGGCCTGCGCGTCCAGAGCCTGTGCTCCACGGCGGGAGAGGCCACAGCAGTGAGAGGCCCGCGTACCATAAAAAAAAAAAAAAAAAACAGTAATTCCTAAAAAATTGTATTAGAAGGAGATCTTATAAATTTTAACGAATCCCCAAAGTGGACTTATTAGACGGTACGGTCCTACTGTCTCAGTTACCTCCTTTCATCCAGAGACATTGCACCTGGACAAACAGCTGGTGTATGAAGAAATGATGTTGCCCAAAATCACCCTGTCAGGACTCTGGACACTGACAAAAGCAAACATTGAACAAAGAAGTGGTAATTCATGAAAAGCAGGTGGATTTTGTGGGAGCAGAAGTCTGTTCCTCCCTGGGGCTTCCCTCAGTCCCCACACAGCAGGGTTGGTGAGATAGTTCTACCAGTTGGGACAAGTTGGGATAACCAGCAGCTTTAGTGCCCAAGGAGCCTGACTCGACTGAGTATGGAAGGTAAGACAACAATGCTCACAGCATCTTCTGTGATAACAACAGTACTGGTGTCAATCAACAGAGAAGAAAAGTGACTCCCAAAGTTGTGGGTTGGTTCAGGCAAACAACAGATTGACAGACTAGCTGGAAACTTAATAGGGAGATCTAAGAAATGAGACAGCCATAGGGGTATCGGATTAACGACTGGCTGACCAAAACACTACTCAGACACAAGGTGACCTGAGGAAGCCCCCCTAAAATAATTTAAAATAGATATAATTTTAAACTGAGTAGAAACAGCAGCAGCCACACACCATAGGGAAACAGATCCCATTGATTTACCCCAGGCAAGGTACTACACAAAAAAGTAAATTCAACAATTCAACAACAAAAACTCTCCAGGGATAAAACATCAGAATCCACGGTTGCTAAACTTTTATCAGAAATGTTCAGTTTCAAATAAAAAACTGAGACTTGCAAAGAAACACTAAAGTTTGACCTATATTCAGGGGGAAAAAAAATCAGGCAATAAAAACTGTCACAGAGAAAGCTATTTTAAATACATTTTTAAAACTACAGAAAACTATTGTAAAGAGAATGTAGAAAAGAACATATATATATATGTGTGTGTAACTGAATCACTTTGCTATACACCTGAAACTAACAAGATATTGTAAATCAAATATATTTCAATAAAAATTTTAACAAATAATTAAAGGAAACCATGACAACAATGACTCAAAAGTAGAGAATCACATCAAAGAGAGAGAAATGATTTTTAAAAAGAACCTAGAAAAAAATTTGGAGTTTAAAAGTATGATAACTAATACTTAAGAAAAAATCATTGCAATGAATCAATAGTATATTCTAAGGGCAAAAAAAAGGTAACAGAACTTAAAGAATAAACTCTACCAATGCTTTACAAACGCTCTCAGAAACTACAGAAAGGGAGACCAGTTTTCAACTCATTTTATAAGGCCAGTGTTAATTTGACACCAAAAACAAAACAAAGACATTACAAAAATAATGAAAAATTATAGGCCATTATTCCTCAATAATATAGACACAAAAATCCTTACACATATTAGCAAACTTAACCCAGCAATATTTAAAAGAATTAAATAATATGACAAAATGAATTTATCTTCAGAAAGCAAATTTGGTTATACATTTGAAAATCAATAAATGTAACTTTCTATGTTAATATGATAGAAAACAAATAGACCCAGGAACAGCATTTGAGAAAACTCCAACCCTTATTCATTATAAAAAATTCTTCAGAAACTGGGAAAAGTACTGCCTCAATCGCATATAACACATCTATGAAAATCCTATAGATAACATTACGTTTAATTGAGAAAGACAATGCTTCTTAAAATCAGGAACCAGGCAAGAATGGATGTCTACTATCATTGCCTCTATTCAGCAATGAGAAAGAAAACAATAAGAAAAAGAAAACAAAATAGAAAGGAGAAAGAAGAAGGAAGGAAAGATGGAGAGAGGAAGAATCCAGATTTTAGAGAAGCAAGTGTAACTGCTTTTATTGACAGGTATCATGATCCTTTAGATAGAAAATCTTAAGTAATCCATTTAAAAAATATTGCCAGAACTAATGAGTTCAGCAAGATCATAGGATGCAACATTACTTTATAAAAAATAAATTGAATTTCTAGGTATTAGCAACAAAAAATCTGAATATAAAATTAAGAAGGAAATTTCACTCAGAGTAATACCAAATGGTAGTATACTTAGATATAAATTTAATTTCTAAAATTACAATACTTGTTTACTAAAAATTATAAAATGTTGCTAAGAGAAATTTTTTAAAATCTGAATAAATGGAAAGAAGTTCCAGGTTTATGGATAAGAAAATTCAATACTGTTAAGAAGGCAATTATCCCCCAATTTATCTGTAGATTTCACAGAATCAAGTTTGTGGAAATTGACAGGCTTATGCTAAAATTTACACTAGATGTGAAGACACCCAGAAGAAGTAAAACAATTTTGAAAAGGAAGAAGTTGGAGGAATTCCAATAACTGATTTTAAAACTTACTATAAAACATATAAAGTAAATAAGGCAACATAGTACATACATAAGGATAAAAATATAGATCAAAAAGACAGAATTGAGAGTCCAGAAATAAATTTTTACATTTATGGTCAAGTGACATTGCACAAAAGGCCCAATACAATTTGACTGACAAAAGATGGTCTTTTCAATAAAGATGCTGGGACAATTGGTCATTCATGTGCAAAGGATGAATTTAGATTCTTACATTCCACCTTACACAAAAGCTTACCTCAGAATAGATAGAGTTTCAACTATAAAATTTATGGGAGAAAATCTTCATGATGGTGGATTATGCCGAGTTATCAGTCACTACACCAATAGTACAATCCATAAAAAATAAATAATTGGTATATTGGACCTCATCAAAATTAAAAACATTCACACTTCAAAAAATACCATTAATGAAATGAAAAGTCAAACCACAGATTAGTAGAAAATATTTCCTAATCATGCATATATCATAAAGAACTGAATAACTTGTATCTAGAATAACAAACACTGCTGAATGTAAAGGAGACAGCCCAGTTTAGAAATGGGAAAACTAATTGCACAGGCATTTTACCCAGTAAGATATACACCTGACTAATGTGCACATGAGAAGATGTTCATTATTATTCGTCTTTAGGGAAGTAAAAATCCAAACCACAATGAGATACCATTACAATCATTAGGTTGTAATCACACACACAAAAAAAAAGCAGAAGAAGAAGGGGGAGGAGAGGAAGAGAAACAGGAGATGGAGGAAGAAAAAGAAAAGAAAAAGCATTGGCAGCGATGTGGAGAAAATGAAACCCTCACACATTGCTGGTGGGTATGTAAAATGGTACAGCCACTTAGGAAATCATGTGTCAGTTTCTCTGAAAAGTTAAACATAAACTTACCAATGACCCGAAATTCTACTCCTAATTATCTAGCCAAGAGAAATGAAAGCAACTCCACACAAAGATTTTTACATGCATGTTCAGAGTAGCATTACACATAGTAGCCAAAATCTAAAAACATTTCATATGTCTATCAATTGGTGAGCGAATAAACAAGAAGTGTACAGCTATTCAATAGAATATTATTCAGTAATAAAATGCAACTACTGATACATGCAAGCACATGGATGAGCCTCAAAAACATGACGCTAAGGGAAAAGTAGCCAGAAACAAAAGTCTTCAGACTGTTTAATTCCACTGATACGAAATAATCATAAAAGACAGATCTATGGGGCCAGAAAGCAAAGCAGAGTTTTCCAGAGGCTGAGGTGGGAGAATATTTGTTGATAATTATTTAAGCCAAGTGATGGGGGGTTATTATACTCTTCTTTCTACTTTCATGTATGTTTAAAATTTTTCATGAACAAAAGTAAAACAAAGTCAAAAGCTAGTGGACTCTGTTGTCTCTCTTAGGCAGATACCAGCAGGCAAACAAGAAAATAATGCAGCACAAATAAGCACTCTTCCTCGAGGAAAGGACTGATCGTGTTCCTTACACCACAACGTTCAAGCACATGATAATTAGCTGTCTTTGCTGGGGGGTTGTTTAAGATCTGGTTAAGGGTAGTATGTATGCAAATTAACAGGACTGCTTCCTCCTTATTACAGTCAGTCAGATGATGGCATTTATTGTCCTCAGACAAACAAACAGTCACCAAGACAATCAAGGGCAGAGTCAGCAATTCCTGATTTACAAATTCTTCTTGAAATGTCCAGCGATTAGGAGGAGAAGACGCCTTCACTGGACTCCCAATGTGCTGAGCGTGTTCAGTCTATTCACATTTACTCATTTATTCTTCGTAATATCGAGTGCATATTCCAGGTGACAACCCCCAAAAGGGGAATTTGTTGTCATAATTTTGTCCAGATGAAAAAGCTGAGCCTCACAGAAATTGTTATTCTTGTAAAATCACTCCAAGAATTAAGTGGCTAATTAAGCCAGAGGAGGTTGAAATTTATAACATCAACCTCCTAAGCAAGTAGTTTTTTCTAATACGCATATACAGCCATGCATGTATGTGTTTGTGTACCTGTGTAAATGTGTGTGAGTGTGCATGTAGGCATGCACACGTGTCTGCCTACTTCCTAATGCTGACCCTAATGCCGGCTGTCAAGGCCCAAAATCCTCTCCCAGCTCATATTCCTACCACCAGACTCCACCTCACATACATATCACAGGAATATTCACACCTGCAGGAGTTTACAAGCACACACAAATGTTCAGATACATTTAGTTATTTTTCCAAAAGGATGGGGGAAGCCTACCAATGGGATGGGTTGACGGTGGGAGCACCTGGACGTTTCTTCATACCTGAGAAGAACAACTGCAGAGAAGAGCGTGGTGGACAGAAGCCGGGGTGCTGATGCCGGCTGCCTTTGTGATAAGACACAAGGGCCCTGCTAGTGAACACGGGCCACCTATGGCAGTGTGAGATTATGCTGAAATTCCAAACTGTAGAACATAAAACTAAAGGAAGGAAAATGAGCTTTATCGATTAGGCCCTCCAGATTAGGCAGAGGAAAAGTCAAAGTGGTTTCCACCCAAAGAAAAAGCCAAGCAATCTCTCTGATTTGTGGTTTGCACAGCACATTAGTTACAAAGACGTGAAGACAGATCAGCGCACTTTCCTGTTTTGATGGTCTTGGGGGTTCCATGGCTGCGTCTCCCATGGATTTTTTGTCTGGCCTCCACGGGGGCCTCAGGGAAACCTGGCTGAATGTGGTACATCAGTTGAAGTGGCCTGAACCTGTGTGTGCTCCTTTTTAATTTTTAAAGCAACTTTGGACCCTATGGTGTTTCTCCTGGAATCCCGCTTTCTGAGATGGCTCTAACTAGGTGACATGTCTCATAGCCTGAATATGGTCAACGAGATAGGGTAAACTGCAAGGAAAAAGGTATAAAAACTTGACCGTTCATGTGCAACCCGTCTGTCTCACCCTGGCATCAAACGCTATCCAAGAGAAAAGCGCTCTTTCTTTTAGTCATCCCAACATAGAGGGCAGAGGGTGGAGCACAAGCTCTTCCCCTAGCTTCCTCCATTGCTCCTCTTTTGCTCTCCCACCCTGTCTCCCTTCAACAGAAGAGGTCTGATAACATTCTCTCTCTGAGCATCCTCCTTCCTTTCCTCCCTCCTCATGTTTTCCCTTGATCTTTTCTATCTCTACGTGTTCTTCTGGAAAGGAGCTTGCTCCACCCTCATCTGGCAGAGCTAGCTGTTTTTGGGAATGAATACCTTCTTCCCAGCTGCTTCCTGGAAGAAACAGTAACTATGGACATCCTCTGTCTCTTCTGGGGAAGCTGTAGATCTTTCTTCAGAGTAACAAATCTAAACCAAAATACCATTTCTTAATCTATTAGTATTAATTTCAAAACATCCACATGTTATTACGTTAACACTTCTCGTGTCCTTTTATTATACTTTTATTATAAACCTCCACCTCATCAGGAGGAAAATGGTGAACATACAAAGAATTTTCCAGCCTCAGACACATTCCATAGACATAGACTGAGAGCCTGCTCACAGAGTTTCAGACACTCTGCTAGGACCAGGAATGCACAGGTGTATGTGGTAGAGCCCTGTCCCTCAAAACTTTATATTTGTTGGGGGAAGGGGACTGTCAAGAAAACAGACAAGTATAATACAAAGTGATTTGAGCCATGATAGAGCTAAGCACAGCATATTGTGGGGACATACAGTGCAGACTGTTTTGTTTGGCCTGTATTGGGATGCAAGGAAGGGCTACTGGTCACTCCTGGATTAATTCATTCATTTAAGATACATCTATTCAGTGCCTACCTTGTAGCTGACACTACTAGGTCCTGGGAATACAAATGTGAAGGAACTCAGGACCTGACTTAGAAAATTTCAGAATCTAATTGGGGAAGCAGAAAAGTGAAAAAGAGTATCACATATGTCAATGGCTTGTGTTCAACTTACTCTAATCCTACCTTTCCAGAAAAATACACAAATCCTTGGATAAGCTTTCCTGATAAGAAATCCAATTGCTAGAAATTTATATTAAGACAGCTCTTTGGAAAAAGACCTTTCCAAGTTCAATGAACTAAACCTGAACATTTATGTTTGTAAACATTACCACACCAGCTTGCTATGGCTAGAACAAGGTAATGTCTATAGATGACAGTAATAGATTTTTTACTAATGCTAAACATACTTGTATTGATACCATTATTTTTATACAGCATGCCATCACAAGTTATCTACTCTAGTGATGATTAATATTTAACTTAACTTAGACCAGATAACTGGGTAGACTTCAATATTAGCATAAAATATACTAAGCAAGTCATTGATTCTTCTATCAGTTCAGAATCACATACAATAAGCATTTTCCCAATAAATTTATCCAGATGATAAAACACTGGCAAGTACCACAACCACTATTCATTTGACCAGACTGAATCTGTTACAAGTTTGTAAAATGCCCTAGGCCCAAAGTTGATACAAGGATTACTTTATCTCTTGTTGAATAAGAGTCTAATTAAATGTGCACAGCTCTACCCAAATGAGATGGTACGTTCGTTTCAATGTTACTTAGTAATCAGAGCTTTAGAAAACTATGCAACCTTTATAATCTCAGAATCATTGGCATTGTTCTTCATGTCCCAGACTTTTAAAGAATTGTAAGGGGGAGGTATACACCTAGTATAGTTAAAAAAAAATAGTGATAATAGTCTTCTGAGATTAGGTAGAATTGAATTCAATTCCCCACTCTGATGCAGCAGCTATTTTTTTCTTAACACTTTACTGATTTTATACATGTGCTGTAACACCCCTTAGGTTGTTTTTAAAACTTTCTATAAGTCTGAAGTTTCAAGTTAAATAACTAATAATTATAGGTATTTATAGATCTTGTATATAAAATGCCTTTAGAAAAATACAAATTTAAGTAAAAACAATTCCTCTTCAGCCTGAGTGTATATTTAATAATTTTATGTTTGTGATATTTACATGATCCTTTGTTTACATTACCAAAAGCAGTAAAATTAAATAAAAATGGATAGTTCTTTTAAAATATTTGACTTGTTTATTTATTTTGCAGCTCTAGAATGTAGAACCCACAGGATAGCATGCTTGAAATCATCTAAAATTTGCTCAGGGCTACCTTATCTCACTTATTTCTACAAGTACAGTAATATACGGATGCTTACTGATTTTTTTTCTCATTCCAGCCTTCAACTTGTATGAATTCTCTCTAGAGATGAAACCTGTTTTATAATACTACTAATAATAAAGCTAGTTTAAACCAGTAGATTAGTTTCAACATAAAAAGAGGGCAAGGGGGGCTCTACAACCTCACTCTTTCTAAAACAGAAAGTATTCCTATCCCACACCTTTATATAGATGCATATCTTTATTGATATGTGTCCGTTCATGATGCATGGACATCATTAACACACAGACTGCACACTACTTTCTTTCTCCTATTTGGCTTTTATCACTGTTTTCTCCTGAGTAATATTTTCAGTATTGAGTTGAAATTCTCTGGGCCCTTGAAATTCAACTCTGTGTCCATTCATGTCCTCTCAAAAAGTTTGTCAACAAAAATGCCTATGTCATGTAGAGAATGGACTTGAGGACACGGGGAGTGGGAAGGGTAAGCTGGGATGAAGTGAGAGAGTGTTATGGACGCATTTACACTACGAAATGTAAAACAGATAGCTAGTGGGAAGCAGCCGCATGGCACAGGGAGATCAGCTCGTTGCTTTGTGTACACCTAGAGGGGTGGGATAGGGAGGGTGGGAGGGAGACGCAAGAGGGAGGAGATATGGGGATATATGTATATGTATAGCTGATTCACTTTGTTATAAAGCAGAACCTAACAGACCATTGTAAAGCAATTATACCACAATAAAGATGTTTTTAAAAAATGTATATGTCAGTAGGAGGTAGAGTTTGATACCATATGTTTAAGCACTGCAACAGAATTATATTAGAAGTTGGCAAGTTTCCCAAAACTTGAGATACTTAAACAGGGATTGGATTAATTCAGTCAAGGACGTGAAAGACTTGTACACTGAAAAATGCAAAACATTGGTGAAATAAATTGAAGAAGACCTTAAATAAATGGAAAGGCATCCCATGCATATGAATTAGAAAACTTAATAGTGTTAAGAAGGCAATATCCCAAAAGTAATCTACAGATTCAATAAACTCCATATCAAAAATCCCAATGACCTTTTTTGAATAAATGGAAAAACTGATCTTATGATCCATATGGAATTGAAAGAGGCCCTGGATAGAAAAAAAAATATTAAAGAATTAAGTCACAGAACTCACACTTCTCTGTTTCAACTTTTCTACAAAACTACAGTAATAAAAACAGTATGGCACTGGCATAAATATAGACATACAGATCAATGGAATGTAACTGAAAATCCAGAAATAAATCCATACTTCAATGATCAATTCATTTTCAACAAGAATGCCAAGATCATCCAATAGAAAAAAACAGTCTTTTCAATGAATAGTGTTGGGAAAAATGGATATGACTGCAAAAAATAAAACTGAAACCTACCTCACACCATATATAAAAATTAAATCAAAAAGGATCAATTACTCAAATACAAGATCCAGAAGTATAAAAATCTTAGAAGAAAATGTAAGGGTAACTCCTTATGACCTTGTATTTAACAATGTTTTCTTAAATATGACACCAAAAATACCAGCAACAAAAGGAAAAATAGATGTTAGATTTTACCAAAATTTACTTTTTTTTCATCAAAGTACACAATCAAGAGAATGGGAAAAATATTTGCAGCATTTTCAAGAGAATGGGAAAAATTATTTGCAAATCATATAACTGATAAGGGTGTAGTATCCAGAATTTATAAAGAAATCTTATAATTCAGCAACAAAAAGTCAAAACCCTTTTTTAGTCGGCAAAAGATTCACATAGAGATTTGTGCAAGGAAGATATACAAATTGTCAAAGAGTACCTGAAAAGATGCTCAATGTCATTTGTTAGTAGGGAAATGCAAAACAAAACTACAATGGATAACCAGGTAATACCCACTAGGATGGCCACAATTTAAAAAAAAAAATAGCAAGTAACAAGTTTTGGCAAGGATAAAGAGAAATTGAAACCCTCATACATTACTGGTGGGAATGTAAAATGATGCAGCCGTGTAGAAAACAGCTTGGCGTCTCCTCAGAACCCTAAAGCATGGGATTACCGTATGGCACAGCAACTCCACTCCTACGTGTACACCCCAAATAACTGAAAACAGGCATTCAAACAAAAACGTGTACATGAAGGTTCAGAGCAGCTCTATTCACAATAATATAACAGTAGAAACAACTTACATGTCCATCAACAGACGAACAGGTAAACAAAATGTGGTATATTCATACAGTGAAATATCAGCCATGAAAAGGAATGAAATACTGGCACATGCTACATCATGGATGAACCTTGAAAACATTATCCTAAGCCAAATAAGATAGACACAAAAAGACAAATAAGTATTGTGTGATTCAATTTATAGGACGTACCTAGACTCATCAAACTCATAGAGACAGAAAGTAAATGAGCGGTGTCCAGGGACTGGGTGGAGGGAGGAATTGGGAATGGCTGCTAATGGGTTTTGGGATGACAAAAATTTTGGAACTAGGAAGTGAAAATGGTTGTACAACACTGTGAATGTACTTAATTCCATTGAATTGTGTACTTTAATATAGCTACAATGGTAAATGTTGTGCTCGCTTTAGCAGCACATATACTAAAATGGTAAAATGTTATGTGTATTTTACCACAATAAAAATATTTTTAAGTGGAAAAAAAAGAACAAATACATTTATTGAGTAATCTGGTATATGTAGATTGCTATAAGGGTAGCAGGCTCTCTCCAGTGATGCAGAGATGTGTAAGATTCTGTCCCTATACACTGAAGTTTTATATTGTACTGTGGCTAAGAACTACCTGAACGAGTAAATTTCAGTATTTTACACCTGACTAAAGATACTATTTAAAGCGCCCCGGGAACCCTGAGAAAAGAATACTTAATTCTTCCTGGAGAGAGGAATATATTCTACTTAGGAAGGATAACAAGCACAGTAAGTTTTTTTTTTTTTATAATAATGAATAATGAATAGTATTTCTTCTGTTAGAAAAGTAGAAGGACGTTTCAGGTAAGGGAAACAAAGTAGAGCAAAACACAAACACATAACGTGTACAGGTACAGGCATGAAACAAAATACATATTCAGTCATCTTGGTGAAGTCATTTATGGTTATAATAAGAGCTAACAGTTTACAAAGTTAAGTTATTTAATTTTCATAAATGCCCAAACAGGGAGGCACAATTACCTTTGCTTCTATTTTACAAAATGTGAAACTGTGACTAAAAGGAGAACAGTAATTTCCTGAAGCCGCAAAGCTAGCAAACCGCTGAAGCTGCCATTTAGACCAAGTTCACACAATGCCCAAGTTTGTTCCCATAACCACTCCTCATTGTGCTGCAAAGCAGTTGGGATTGAGAATTGAGACACAGCAGGGAATAGATGAAGTAGGTCTCCCATGAATCTCATCCTCCAGGAAATGAGAGCAATTGAATGTGGTTTTTTGTACGGGAGTAATCAAATGTGAATTTAGAAGTATTACTCTGGCAGTGATGTGGAGAAAATGAACTAACATCTACTCAGATGTTTTACTCTGATCACCTGTCTGGGATGTTCTGGAGCTGAGGGAAGGAACAAAAGAGAAGCACAAATGAGGCACAAGGAACTAACACATGAATGCGCGTGCATTCCTCGCTCTTTATATCACTATCTTACTCAACTCCAATAACGATTCAGAAGCTTTAGAATTGTAGTTTCTGTTTTATGATGAACTTTGGGCTTAGAAATTTTAAATGATCTATGTAAATCACCTGGCTGGAAAGTCATGGATTTGGGATCAAATCCAGGCTTTTTTACGACCAAAGTCCATGCTCACTAACAGTGTCATAACATCTAAACCATTTTCTGACTTTATAAATGTTGTTCAAGCCTGCAAAACTGGTGAGAAGTAGGCAGACACTGCATGTGTGGCTTCAACAAGCTTCAAGGAGAATTCCGTCACAGAAATGCCTTCAGCAGTGACTGTCATGGAAACTTGTTTTGACTTGATTTATTGTTGATTTTATCATTCTGATGTCTGTGCTGGTATAACTCAAGTGGGTGCTGTTCTCACACTTGCCCATCAAGTTTTGTCTGGTCTCTTTGGCTCGTGTACACGATTGTCCATTTCTTTGTCTGCCAAACCACTAACTAAAAATGATTTTATTTATCATTATTTCTTCATCCTCATAAGAGGATGGAGTTATCAATAAATGTATATGTAATATCCCCATATCCCCATCTTTAACCAGATACTGTAATTTTCAATGACTTGGCCTTTCCTGGTGTATTACACCACCTATTTCACTTTGTCACGTGGATGTCATCCAAGCCAGCTCTTTATGTTTGTTTGCTTCTTTTCTCTCTCAGGGAAGAAAATTTTGACATATTAACAATAATTTACAAAGGCTTAAATGATTTACTTCACAAAAATCTCAAAATTCATAAAATAATTATCTTCGTAGATATATTTTTGAGTTTTTTGAGTTTCAGTAAAAAAGCGCACAGCCAGAACGACATGGATAAAAGACAAACCTGAACAAACTCTCATTCACGCATGTCAGCTGTGTCCTCAGGATGAAGGTCTTTCCCTAAACCTGCCATAGTCTAGCTACTCATTCTTACGCTGGGTTTTTGAACACTTCAACCTGCCCCCAGCACTGCTACTCTATTTCCCCAGGAAGCAATTCCTTCAATACATCACATTCCCTCTTCGTCCTTACCCATTTGTTCTTCCTTCTTGGCACTCACTCCTGTCCTCTCTTCCTCAGATTAGTAAACTTTCTCAAGTCCCAGTTCAAATTTCACCCCACTAGGAGGAAACTCTCTCTGTTTTTCTAAAATATATGCTTCCACACCAATTTTCCCATTTATGATTGTTTTCTCTTTGTACATGCTGCTGCTTGACATATAGAACTCAGTGAGTGAGTAAATCAATTCTTTGCATTGAATAAATATTTAAAAACATTTGAAATATTAAAATGATGAATAAGTGAACCAATGAATAATTATGCACCTACAGATTTTCGCAATTTTAATATTTGTGATTTAAAAAAATATCCTGAAATAACATTAGATTACAGCAAAGGTGAAAACACAGTGTAGAGAGTTCCTGTGTACCTTTCATCCAAATTCCTCCATGTTAATATATTATATAATTAAGAAGTTAAAGAAAAGAGTAACATTGGCACAATGATATTAATTAATGTACAGGTTTTATTCAAATTTCTCCAGTTCTTTTCATGAGTATCCCTTTTCAGTTCCAAGATTCAACCCATGGTCTCACATTGCCTGCACTTATCACGCCCTTGTCTTCAATGACCTTCACAATTTAAAGAATACTAGACAGGTGTTTCGTACAAGGTACCTCAACTTGAGTGTTCCTGATATTTTCTCATGATTAGACTGAACTAATGGATTTTTGAGGTTACCACAGATTACACAGATCACAGAGATGATGTGCCTTCTTATTGTACCATAACAGTAGTATTCGATGTCAAAACGACTTATTTCTGGTGGTCTTCATCACTTTGTTAAGTAGTTTCTGTCAGATGTCTCCACTGTAAATTTGTTGTTTTTCCTTTTCATACTGTATGTGTGAGAAGCCTGTTACCACGTACAGCTCACACCCAATGGAGGGGAATTAGGCTCCACCTCCCAGAGGAAGAATTATCAAAACATTTGTAGACACATGTTAAAACCACTGCAGCAATTAATACATATTTTGTGGGAGAGACTCTTAGGTTATGAAAATTTTCTATTTCTCCTTAAAGTTTTGTCCCCTAATTATAGCATTCATCAATGACTGTTGCCTGCAGTAATTATGGCTGTGGTGTTCTAATGGTGATTTTCTATTTCTCTCATTCTTTCTACATATATTAATTGGAAGTCTTTTCTAAAAATAGTTGTCCTTACTCTCCCACCCGTTTGATTATTTATTCAAGCATATGCAGTAATGCTGTTTGGACTCTTGGATGTTTATTTTATTCTCTGGGTTATAATCATAAATGATATAGTAACTTATTTTTTTGTTTCGATTGTCCTAATCTAGCACCATAAGTTTCTAAACTTCCTCTCTTGACAGCCTAGCTGTCATCACCTACAAAGTATATAGTTACTTGTTTAGGGTAAGTGTAAAGTAGTTTAAAAGTTGCTAATATGCACCTCTATGAAGGGCAGTTTAACCAACAAGAGAACAGTGCTTATGTAGATTTGTTTTTGTTTCCACCGTTATAGTATCAAGAAAAATTGCCAAAGCTATGTTGGCCAGCTTCTTTATCCCCAACCCCTTCAGTGCAATTATGTCAGACATTAGCAATAATATCAGATTTATTTATAACAGACTGAACTCTTCTCTGAATTCCCCCCAAATCTCAGTTTAATTTCTTTTATTTGCGTAAAGTAAAATTCAGTTTTTGTGTCGTGCAGTTCTAGGTGTTTTGACAAATGCATGAGCTCGTGAGCCCACCATCCCAGTCCCACACAGGGCATTCCATCACCCAGAGCTTCCTTCGTGTTTTCTACTTGCTGCCAGCAGCCCTCTTCTCCACCAAACCAAGGCAATCGCCATCCATCTTCCCTCCGTATAGTTTTGTCTTTCCCAGGGCAGCACATAAATGTCTGTATTCTTGCACTCAGTAAACCTCATTTGAGATTCATCTACATTACTGCATGAATGCATAGCTCATTCCTTTTTATCTCTGAATATTCCATTATATTCATTTTTGTGTTAACCCATTGATAGACTCTTGATTTCTTCCAACATTTGATAATTATGAATAAAGCAGCAATAAACATTATGTGTAAGCTTTTATGTTAACCAAAAATTTTTTTATTAAGATTTTATTTTTTTAGAGAAGTTTTAGGATCACAGCAAAATTGAGAGGAAGGTACAGAGAGTTCCCAAATACCCGCTGCTGGGACAGGTGTGTATTCATGTTTCATTAGAGGTACAGATTTTCCCTCTTACTTCTTTCTTCCAACTGCAATGACTTTCCATAATTCTCTGAGTTGGCAGTTTTTACTCCTGTTTTACTGAAGATTACAGTTTTTATTTCTTAGGGGAGATAAGGAAGATGGGTCTGGGAAGAATTTTGGCTTTGATTGCTGTTACCCTTCCCTAGTTGGCAACGTGGAAACTTTCTTAAATTGTCCCAACTTTCTGCATGAGTGCCTGCTTGGATTCATGCAGGAAAAGCCTGTAAATGGGATATAAGTCACCACCTGATGACTGGTGCTCCTGGACATCATCCTCTCACAGTAGCCCACACTCTGCCTCTAAGAGTTGATTAAACACTTAGCTGAATTTTATGACTGGCTTGTGTGCTGTCTGGCAGCGTCTGCCGTCGGTTTGTAATCACCGGGACTGTTTCTCCCTGCGGTCACTCTCTCTCCCCATATTTTGAGTTAGTTGTTTTTCCTGTGACATTTGTTCTCTGATGAATTCAAGAGAAGTTATCAATTTGCATTTTACACCTTTTTTTCTTGTTGCATAGGGTGACACAATTTCCAGTTCTCTGTATTTCTGAGCTGAAACAGGAAGTTCATCAACAATTTTTTAAAATTTAATTGTGCTATTTTACAAAATAATTTACCTAGAATCCACAAGTTGAAGACACTGTGATTTGATGACAGCATGATTAGAAACAGGGATGAGGTGGGGAAATAAGGAAGTATTTGAGATTTCTGAGGCCACGTGATTGTTGGCCAGTTAGATGTGGCGAGTGGGAAAGATGGATTGGTTAAGGATTTTCCATACTTGTAGCATCTCTGATATTCCCTTAAGTGATTTCTCATGTGATCAATTAGAAACTGTTTTTGAGAAACTTTCTTTTTTTCTAGGTTGTTTTCATTCATCTTTTGCTTCTCTAGCCAACATTAGAATCAGGACTTTCGACCCATTCTGTGGAGATATTGGGAAATATAGATTTAAGATGTCATTTATCAGTCACTTCTCTATTGGGAAATATAATTCCTTCCCTCTATACTACTCAGGGAAATATTCCAGAAGTTGTAGGTCAAGGTGTCGTTCATACGAAATTGTTCTGAAACCAGCTGACTGAGGACACTGCTTCCATTTCAGCTCTAAGTTGGTGTTGGTTACTCTCCACTCCCATGCTCATGTGCCCACAAGTTTGTCATATTTCTTAAAAATGAATGTGTGTCCAAAACATGACTCAGGGAAAAGCTAGGTTAGCATCATGTTAGTTTTGATTTAAAAAATATATCTATCTTTCTACATATAATATATAAAATAATATTTTAAATTATACACACACCCAGGCATACACACACACATGTACATACTACACTGGCATTCAAGCTCCAATGGACATTGCTGGATTAGATTGAATTTTTTTCAAAGCCCAAATCCAGTTGCTTTGGAATCTTTCTGGAGTAGGTGTGCTTTGAAATAGACACATCTGCCTTGAATGAAAATAAATGGAAGACCTACCATATTCTACCAGCGGAAACTATTTGAAGTTTTTCCAAAACAATTTCTTGGTAAACGGCTTAGTCTCCTTCAAGGCGATCTACGACTTTCCCAGGCATCTTGCTCTTCAATTCTTCACTTCAGTTCAACACTTCAGTTCTTCAGCAATAGATTGCTGAACTTACCTCAGGATTTTAGCTTTGAAATATATCAAGCTGAAAATGGCTGAGAAGATGCATATCCCAGACTGCAGGGCCTTAAAGAAGTGTCAGAAACCACAAATTTCAAATCCAAAACGATTCTCTCAGATACTGTGTGTTTTCACATTTGTGAGGGGTGTCTCTTAACACATAATTATCTAACATGGTCCATATTTTCACCTGTAAATACATGATGTATATCAAACTGGAAAATGCTGATAATATTATCTATGCCTTGGAGACATAAGCAATTAAACTGAGTGAGAAGAAAAGCAAGTGGAAAGAAAATATTTCCAGAGTCATCTTGAAAACATTTCTCTCCATGATTTCCCCTAAAGTTTTTAAAGCACACGCCTTGATTTATTTGTTAATCCTTGGACTGATTCAAATAGTTGAGGTCAATAAATGCCCTCTTCTTAATGAATTAAGTTTTATTTCTATGTTAATTTAGAAGAACAACTCATATTCTTCATTACCCCTGTATATTCACACATTTAGTCCTAAAATGTAGAGATATAAAGACTCAGGTATCAGTTAAAGGCAAAATGTGGAAATAAAACAAGAGTAGATGTATTGACAAATGCTCTTAAGGATGAATTGTAAGGACACTCTTTATTAACTAAAGGTTAAGTTGATTACTTAACCTCTTACAACTTGACTTACTGTATCTGGAAACTGAATGCAAGCATAGTAATCTGAGCAGCCATTGGGTTGATTAAGTGATAAAATGCAAATCATCTCTTACATAAAAAGTTTAATGCAGTGGTTCAGTGTATAGTCAGATGCCTGATTTAAGCCTATTACCACTTACCAGATATGTATATTAGCCAAGTTACATAAAATTATTCTTAGTTTCCACATCTGTACAATGGGGATAACTACAGTGTGTACATATTATAGCATTGCTAAAGGGCTTAAGTGAATGTATGAGTGTGTGTGTGTATGTGTGTGTGCACACGTGTGAACTTATCTCGGGATAGTTCCTGCACATAGTAGGCATTAAACAAATATCAGCAGCTAGTACATTTGTTAATAACTCTATTACTCAATTTGATTGTCTTCCAATTTTATTAATAAATCATCTTCTATTTTTGGTACTGTTGGATTTATGCCTCTTAGTATTCATAGCATTTAAAACACTTATTTCAATAAAATTCTATTCTTTTCCAAGTATTTATTTAAAAGTTTCTAAATTAAATTTATACCTTTTAATAGAAAACATCAGTTTCTAATCATTGGCACTCATGTCTGAACAGTGGTCTCTGAAACTAGGCTGTCAAACACTGCTGATTTCTGAAAGGGTTCTGTTACCCATGATGACATTGTGCATTCAATAAACGTTGCCTAAAGAGGAACTGTGCTTTGAAAATACGAATGGCACTTGTGAGAAGAGAGGAAGGAGGTTTCTTGAACATCAGTGGGTCTAATACTCTGCTTTCAAAAATGAAAAGCTGTATATCTATCTAATTATATTGTTAAAATATAGATTCTTAGAGCAGTGAATTGTAATTATTTTATTTTATTTGTGCCCAACAATTATTAAAAGGTTTAAATGACATTATATTAGACTACTGCAAGATTTTGCAAAAGGGAAGATTAAATACAGATTCACTGAAGAAGAATTTTAATAACAAATCTGTATGAAAATGATTAATGCTGAGAAGAGTTTTGAATGTATGTATGTCAAAATCCAAATGGATCATGGCACAGTTATTTAAAACTTTCAATTAACAAAAAAGTGTACTACATTTGTAAAAGGAATTTCATTCCCTATCATGAATTAATTAAAAATTTTAAAAAACATCCAAGTGCCTCTTTGCCTAAGTACCAAATCAATCAACACTTTTATGTTTTCTATAAGATTAAAGCTCAAGTCATAATTTTAGGTATAAATAGTGACAAAATAATAGATGTTGATTTATGGAAAAATCCAAAGTCAGATCAAATTTTACTTGTTTTTATCTAGACTATAATTATTCAGGTAAATATGATAAAAATATTTTAGAATGTTTTATCCCAAAACAAAAGTTAAGACAGCAAAAAGTTGTTGCTTGATCCTCAGGTACTGAAAAGTTCTAACTAATGAAATATAATTGTTCCTTCAAGGTAGGGATATTTGAATTTTACTGTTTTTGAAAAGATAATGTATAGGTTGATTCATATAGTAAGTGACCTTCAACATCTATACAACATTTAGTGCAAAAAATAAACATATGATAAAAATGAAGCCATGTATAAAAGTTTATAATACTGGACAGAACATCATGAATATGATGCTACGAGAGTAATTGAAGCCACAAATTTAAGTAATTTAAGGTTTTCAAAACAATAAAGCAGAGGAAAAAAAAGAACAGTGTGATTGATATCAACTGGAATTACCTAGTCCTTTTAGAGTCAAACAAAATTAGCTTGAATTGCCATCCCATGTACCCTGGAATATTGTCTCCCTTATAATTTCACTCTCCCAAGTGTGCTGTTCCTTAGCCACATTGCCTTGCTCCGTAATGAGAGCTGATAAATTATTCTCTTCTCCCAACTGTCAGCAACACAAAGTCGGGGCGTCCAATGCAAGGTGTATTGAATATTCAGGAAAACAGAAGAGGTTTACATATAAGCAAAGAGTAGGACACACGTGAGTTGCAATACTATGCTTTTTGGAATCATGCAAAGAAGAAATACATCTTGGTGGAGACCTGCTCTTGTTCTGAAAATAACTTAAAATTGAATATTAGAAATATCTATCCTTAAAATTCCATTGGATACTTAACTCTCATGGATTTGTCTTGACCAGCTTTTCCATGAACTCAGTCTAGCGTCATATCGCTGTTTTTATTCGGCCATTTTCACCTCCCCCCTCTCCTTTACCACTGCTAACCCCAACTCCCAAATCCTGGCTATTGACACTATCTGCCTTTGCTTCCGGTTTTTTCTCACAAAACCGAGGCAACCTATTATTTTCTTCAAACAATAACAATCGTCTATGAAGATCTGTATGGCTGATTTTAAAACAGTATGATTTCCCATGTACCTTTATGACATTAGTTGAATGCCATCTTCTTGCTGCCATTGGAATTTTACAATTCCTTGGAAGCAGTTACTACACAGGGAGATACACAGGGACACTGAGGTCGGCTCAGTTAAACAACGTAGACCAAAGTGGGGAAATGGCATTTTCACAAGTCTTAAGTCACAGCTGGGAAGTGCAAAGTCAAGATTTGAACCCAAATCCACTTGGCTCAAAAGCACAAGCCTGTTTTACTTTTAAATGTAAAATAGACTTTTAAAATTTGCTTCACAAATCCGAAAATAAATGAAGAATCTGTAAAAGAATATATATATGTATATGTATAACTGAATCACTTCATTGTACACCTGAAACTAACACAACATTGTAAATCAACTGTACGCCAATATAAAATAAAAATTAAATTTTAAACGAAGAAAAGAAATGAAGAAGATTAGCCAGAGGAAAAGTGTTATTTAAACAAGGACTGATGAAAACAAATATTTCCTCTAGAACATTAGTATATTTAGAAAAGATTAGATTTAGATTTAATACATCTCCTGGGCCTTATTCGAGGTGTGATCTTCAGATTTACACCCATAGCAACACGAAATGTAGAATCTCAGGCCTCACTGTGGAACCAGTGAATCAGAACCTGCATTTTCATTTTCATCAGATCCCAGGTCACCCTCAGCACTTCTGAGTTGGACGTTGATCTATAAAATCATATTATCTCCAAAGGCAGTCAACCAAAAATGTATATTTATGAATTAAGTGGAAGTTGCCAAACGTGTGATGATATAGCCATGCAAATGGTCATGCTTCTCATGTAGAAACATATATGCTGTCATACTCATGTATATGCACACGTGATTCTTGGGTGAACAATGCCTATTTGGTAGAGATTACTAGCTTGATTCCATGGTGATGGTGATATCATTGGTGGAACCGCCCACAGCCATTGACAAAACTCTAGAAGAGGAACAGCAGGAGAGAGGCTAGCCTGCTTCCGCTTCCCTCCCCCAGGCCCATCTGAGTCACGGCTGCTCTTGGACTCCAGAGCCAAGCGTTGCTGTGCTGGAAGTAGAGGAAGTGCAGGTGTGGCCACCCCCTCTCCACACCCCCTCATCCGCTTACCTCAGCTCTGCTTCCTTCTATTTCCAGACAGGTGACTCAACTAACACCGGTGAGTAATCTCAGCATCCCACTTCTTCGGCCTGCAGTCAAACTTTTAACATCTCTATGTCCTGTTTGTCTTTCCCCTCCAGCAAAAAGGAAACTGTCTTAATGTGGCTGAAGCTACAGTGTAGATCTCGCTGAAATGCAGACTCTGAATCAGGAGGTCTGGGGTGGGAGGTGAGACTCCCAGGCGATGCTGGTTGTCTGACCATACAGCCAACAATTACTTGTACTGGTAATAAATTGTAAAACTAGTGAAATGTGTTTGGGGAAAGTCATTTGGAAGTATCAAAAATCTTTAAGTATAGTTTGACACTGATTGCATTTCTAATGAATTTCTACCAAATAAATATTCAGGAATGTACGCAAAAATTTAGATAATATTCTTCGCATACCTATTACAATAGCAAAAATAAAATAAAAATAACCCGACTGTTCTCAAAGTAGAGTTTGTTTTGACTCAAAAAAATTATCTGAAATCACTTAATCTGAAGTCATTTGTACATAGATTATTGAGGAAAAAGTACTGGTATGGAAACACATTCAAACTATAATTTAAAGCAAAAGATTGGCTATGACACTGCATGTTGGGGGTGAATCTCACATTTTATTACTTTATCTGAATATTAACAAATATGTGGATTATAGAGACTTTGAAGGATATGCAGGAAAGTGATTATATTATCTTCTACATTACAGTAAATAACCTTTAACTGCATAGTCTAGAAATTGAAAATCTCTTTTACACCCAGCTTAACACATCCCAATCTGACCCCAACAGAAACCCTCCTCACCCTGTGGTCCACTCTCTAGTTACTCTTAGCTCAAGTCAGCTTCATCCCTGTATCCCCATCCCGCCTCCTCCTTCCGGGTCCCTTTCCCCATCACTGTGCATTTGGAGAGTGGACCTGGCATCTAACTCCACTGTTTCAGGAAACGTTGCCTTGAGACCCTGCATGGTAGCCTCTGGCTGAGGGCATCCTGGGTCCTGCCTAGACCCAGGGTCTCAGGCTCCTGATTACCAGGAGGAGGGATGAGGGTGCCTCTTACTTCTCTGCATCAGAAGCCAGGGAAGGGGGACCAAATGTTTGCTGTGGACAAGACATCAGACTTGTAAAAAACCTTTTTACACCATGCAAACCTTACAAACCCCATGAGGAGTTGTCTCCTTGCCTCAGGTCCCCTGAGGATGCTGAGACAGAGGCACAGAGTGGAAGAGCCCATGCAGCTCACACAGATGGAAGGCAGCTGAGCTGGCCTGAGTCTAAGCCTTCAGGTTCTTGATTGGCTTTTCCAGCATGGATGATTGAAAGCTGCATACAGCTTCAATTAAGCAGTGTACCTTTTCCAGTGCTTCAATTCCAAAAGCTAATTCACCAAAGGAAGTGAGATAACCATAAGTTAGAGTCTCTCTACTCATTGCTTTCAAAAGGGTATGTTCAACTAACTGGATTTTATTGTGATACTACATATAGTATGCAGTGCAGTAGGTCTCAAACTTTATTGTACATAAAATTCATTGGGGAGAGCTGAGAAACACACAATCTACCATACAGAAGCTTCTCTTGGATATAGACCTTAGGGGTCCATCTTAACATGCCCCCTGAATGCTTCTGTGGCAGCTCTTCTACAGATCACAGTTCAGGGACTTCCCTGATGGCACAGTGGTTAAGAATCCACCTGCCAATGCAGGGGACACAGGTTCGAGCCCTGGTCCAGGAAGATCCGACATGCCATGGAATGACTAAGTCCACGCGCCACAGCTACTGAACCTGTACCCTAGAGCTCATGAGCCACAACTATTGAGCCCGTGTGCCACAACTACTGAAGCCTGCGTGCCTAGAGCCTGTGCTCTGCAACAAGAGAAGCCACAGCAATGAGAAGCCCTCGCACCGCAACGAAGAGTAGCCCCCACTCGCCACAATTAGAGAAAGCCCACGCACAGCAAAGGAGACACCAAAAATAAATAAATAAAAACACAAAACAGATCACACTTCAGAAGCACTGTTTTTGGTGATGACCCTTTGGTGTCCATGTAATGCAACTGGTCAAAACAAGTTTGGGCATGTATAACTGGAAGGAAGAATGCCAAAATAAACACCAGATTTCGTGTACAAGCCTGTCAAAGTGGCTGTTTTACTAGTTACATGCAGGAAAGGAAAGAACAAGGGCATTTCTGCAGTGTGTGCTGAAAAATAATATCTCAATTAAATATTATATTTAAATGTTATGAAGTGTTTAAATGCCTTACAACTTTTGCAGGACAAACATGACATTTGCAGAAAAGGAGACAAGTGAAGTTGAGGTCACTGAGCTTCTCATCTATGGATCAGGAATTGAGCCCAAAGTTGTGGACATCAGATCCTAAATTCAGTGCTCTAATCACCACTCCTCTCCTGGATGGACACCTTGGGGGATCACAGTACTTTGGGAAAAGAAAGAACTTTGAAACCAGAACATGCTAGATTTCAATCAGGCTCTACCACTTCTTCACTGGCCAGTTTTGACCAAGGTAACAAACTCCCTTTGGCACCTTTCCTCAGCAGTAAATTTGGGCTTGACTCACTTATTCAACAAATACTTACTGAGCTTCTACAATTGAGAGCAAAATCAGTTGTCTCTTCTTTCACAGACTGTACCTACTGTACAAATTTGTTTTGAATATTAAAAATTAAATCCTTGAAATAACAGGGATTGATGAGCAATAAATATGCATTCTGTCACCTACACTCAGTTGTGAAGCAGGAGAAGGTTGTTGGTTGACGTGCATAAGCAATATTTTTTCTAGTAGAATACTTCAGAAAAAGAACTTTGCAACCTGTTTCTTTCCACATTTTAGGAAATGAAAAAAATGTCCTGTAATGCTACACATAACAGGAAGGGTAACAAAATCAAAACAAAACCAGAACCAGAATCTTTAAAACCATTAGCTCATGTGACAATAAGTCTCTCGTTAGTGGCTGCGGCTCCCATTAATTGTTGCTCTTTAGATATTTCAGGTAACTCAGCAGACAAAAGTGATACTTTGGGAGTCCTTCCTTTTATGATGAAATAGGCAACGAAGCATCATTTTTTCTTTCACTTGTCTCAACGTTATAGTTAATGATAACATGTATTTGTTACCAGGTGGAAAAATGAATCTATCATGAGACCCTCCTTGTACCATTATTAAAGAGCTTTAAGATCTTTAAGATAAAAAGATATTCTGGGCAGTGGCTCATACTGGGGGAGATGTTCAAACATAGAAAAAAGCACTGGGAAAATCAACATTTTTCACTGCGTCAGTGGCATATTTATATTCCAGAAGATTAAAAGTTGCAGTCTCCACAGCAGTCTTTTTTCTACCTTCAAAGCTACAACATAAAAGTATCAGTAGCTCAAAAGAAAGTATCAAAATATATCTCCCTTAACCTGCTGGCATCATGCTTGCCCTTGGTGTGGGATTATGGGCAGCCTATAAGCAGGTGCAGCCATTCAGCTGACAAATGTCTTCAGTGGAACAGAAAAGAGAGCCCAGGACTAAAACCCAGCATACAAGGTCAAACTAATATTGCCAAGAACACTCAATAGGGAAAGGATAGTCTCTTCAACAAACGATGTTAGAAAAATTGGGTAACCATATGCAGAAAATGAAACTGGACCCCTATCTTACACCACATACAAAAATTAACTCACATGGATTAATGCCTAAAACATAAAACCTGATACCATAAAATTCCTAGGAGAAAACACAGGGAAGAAGCTCCTTGACACTGGTCTCGGCAATGATTTTGTTGGATATGACACCAAAAGCACAAGCGAAAAAACAAGTGGGGCTACGTCGAAGCTGGCAATGGTCTTAACCAGCCCCTAGGCTCTGACGCTTTAAGGAAAAGTATCTTGGCACCAAAAGAAAAAGTACTCTGAATGCTATGTTTCCCTGAACTGGGGAATTTATTCAGAACAAAAATATTTAAGATCTGACTTAGAGAAAAACACAGAATTCCCTTCATTTCTAAGCCACCCAGTGGTAGGGTGCAACTAGCTCATACCAGCTCATGAGAGCCAATTTTTGTTCTGTTTCTAAGATTTCTGTAAATCAGTTGCTAAACACAGTAGTTATTAAAAATTATTTGCGTGTTTTATATCTGCAGGGTAGAAATACGACATGACAGTGTACTAATGCACATCTCTTCCCAAGACCTCATCGAGTGATTTTGTGTTGGTGGCTTCAAACTGCCTATGATTAGAGTATTTACACTGTGGAAATTAATGACATACAAATGAAAGCATTTTCTTTCTGGAGAGTGGGTAGTTAAGCCTTTCCCAGTACAATTCCAATGCCATCACATCAGTTAAAATACTGTCACCTCCAAATGATCTATGCTCATGAAGAAGCAATCAGTGCTGAATACTTTAAAAGAACAGTACTCTAAACTATTTTGATTTGCTTTGGGAAGGAGGTAAAGAATCCAAGATACTCTCTGTCTCTGTCTGTCTCTGTCTCTCTGTCTCATACAGGCACACGCATACAACACAAACACAAGTGTTTTATGATTTTTTAACCTCCTTACTTTGAATCTCCTCAGATTTGCCATTCCCTCTTTCCTCTTAGTAAATTCCTATTTATTAGTTAAGACCTAGCTCATCTGTTACTTTTCTGTGAAAACATTGTCCATATCCCAGGCATCCCCTGAAAGTTCATACTTTGTGCTACATTCTCAATGACTCCTACCCTGACCACTGTTTAAAACTGCAACCAGGCACCATCACTCATCCTTGGCATGCTCTTTCTGTTACTCTGCTTTGTCACATAAGCACATAAAAATGTATTAATTTTTTTTATCATGCCTCTTTTGAATTCCATGAGGGCCAGGAGTTCTGTCTGATTTGCTTATATATTTCATGCACATTAAACAGTCCCTAGCATGCAGTAGGCACTCAACAAACAGTTGACAAATGAGTGAATTACATTTGCAAGCGGCAGTGAGAAGTCGGGATCCAAAATGAGATAAATTATTTACTAGCTCTGTAGCCTGGGCAAGTTACTCAGGTTCTCTGGGCCTTATCTCAGGGTCGTTATGAGAATCAAATCATGTGGTAGGATAAATAACCCAAACCCCACTGACCAGCACCCTGTAATGACTGCAAAAATGTCCATATCATTTCCTCTCCATGAGTCTTTCTTGCCTCACAGATGTCATGCTCCCTGAAGCCCTACTTGCAGTGTTAACCCTGTGACTGTCTGTGTCATAGTAGTGAGCTGCCTCATCCTCCACTAGTATCTGGCCACCCTGGGGCAACTGGGAGGGGCCAGGACTGGATTGCCGTAGACAATCTGCTAAGAGGATAAAGCATTTTCAGCCACTAAGAAGAAGCTCACTGCTGCAAACTCTGATTTGGCCCATTACTGTCGTCCCTGCCAATCATATGGAAAAGCACCCACATGGTGATTAACCTTGAGGTTTCAATTATGAATGAACGAACAAAATGCCTGACGACCTGCTCTAGATTATTAAACATGAAACATAAAACATCAAAAAATGTATTAAATTATTCATGGCCAGCATTTGGAAGTTCAAGGGTTTGAAATCTTTTCTCATCCTGGATCGTGCAGTCAGGCAAGACACGTGACAGCCTGAGCCAGCATGTCAGCAGTGAGGTACGCGGAAGGCAGATTACGATGAGCCTGGGATGCTACTCTGAGTAGATACAGCAAAACAGGTTTTGTCAACGATTCATTTCAACCTAAAGATAAAATTCGCTTAGAAGTGCCTCTGTGGAGTTTTGACTTTCCGCTCATATTTACTCAAGGCAAAAGGCAAAGCCTTTAAAGGCACGTCATTATGCCCTGTTTTATCTAATAACCACGGTATTTCATTCACCTAATAAGTAGTGGCATTTCTCCAGGCATAGTAAGAATGGTATGATATTTCATATAATGTACAAACTGCATTATGAAGCTTGAAAATAAATTCCTTGGAAATACCCTTCTTATAAGGTGGAAAGATTGGGGAAGAATAGTTTAAAGATAGTTTGGAACTTTTTTTGTTTGTGATCTGTGTAGGAAGTTTAAGGGTAGAAAATATTTCTATAATATTCAGGAATTCAGAAATCTCTGGGGATGATCTGTGAAGCATAACCAAACTCTTATATAAGCCACAGATAATATGGGGTGATTTTGAAGTTCCCACCTTCTCCTTGTATTCCGAAAGGTCTCTTCTGTGCCCAAAGCAAGATACAGGGCAGTTTGATTCCATTTTTCCTTAATTCTTATTTTAGGGTATGCATTTGGAACACTGGAAGATGCATGTGAAAATTTTCCCATCAGCTTTGCCTGCCCGAGTGTGGCAGTAATAGCTGTTGGGGCCAAGATAATAACATAGCATCCAAGGCTTACAATAACAAGAATGTTACCCAAGAGCCTGACCACACATGTGGGTATTACCTGCATGTAGGGAAGGAGGGAGAAAGAAGGGCACTGACATTTAATGAGTGACCATCACGTGATGGTTGGTCCTCAGTTGGTCCTCCCAACATCACAACAGGGTGAATATTATCATCTTTACTTCTGTCACATAAAGTCTTGAAAATACTCTAAATTCATTGTCTGTGTTTCAGAGGAAAAAAATAATGGCATTAATCCTCTGGCCAACCTCTGTAGGAAAACCCACAAGTAAGATGAATGCCCAAACCCTGATATTCTCAGGCATTTGACCAGTACAGTAGCAATAATAATACCTAAAATATAGGGTTATTGTGAAAATTAGAGTTTTTGTATACATGTTAATGAACATTATACTCTAAAAATAGCAGTTGTAGTACTAGTAGTCGTAGTACCTATTCTAGTTAATAATGCCACTTGTATTATTATCATTAGGACATGTTATTCGCCACCTACATTATAAGTTGCTAGAAAAGGAAGGCAATTGCTTATACAATATTTAATGCCTGGTAGGCACTTAAATATTTGTGGAAAAATGATTGGATTTTAAAAATTGTGCCTCATCCTCTTCCTCATTTTTTCATTTCTATTTTCTCTAATTTGAGAAAAAGAAATTATCTTTTAATTAAACATGATCTTTAAAAGGATCCAAGGAAGTCCTGGATCACTTTTTTCCTGCTTTTTCACAGCTCAGTCAATTGCATAGAGGATTACTGAATCTCTCTCTTTATTCACAAATTGGAAACTCAGTATTTAAGGACATTCACCCATTGTATATATTTGATGAATTAGTGTGTATCAATGAAAGATGCATGTAAAATAAATATACAGATGGATAAATAGTTATGTGAATAGAGTACTTAACAACGCATTTCAGTATTGCTTCTAATCTGCGCTTTTTCAAGTAGAATTCTGCAAACCTCATGTGTTAGATTTTAGTAATCCATTTGTGATAAGAAGCTTGGAGGAGGGAGGACCTTCAAGATGGTGGAGGACTAAGACGTGGAGATCACCTCATCCCCACAAATGTATCAAAAATACATCTACATGTGGAACAACTCCTACAGAACACCTACTGAATGCTGGCGGAAAACCTCAGACTTCCCAAAAGGCAAGAGATTCCCAAAAGGCAAGGAACTCCCCACATACCTGAGTAGGGCAGAAGAAAAAAGAAAAAGCAGGAACAAAAGAATAGGGATGGGACCTGCCCCTGTGGGAGGGAGCTGTGAAGGAGGAAAAGTTTCCACACACTAGGGAACCCCTTCACTGACAGAGACAGGGGGTGGGTGAAGGGGAAGCTTCGGAGCCACGGAGAAGAGCACAGCAACAGGGGTGCAGAGGGCAAAGTGGAGAAATTCCTGCACAGAGGATCAATGCTGACCAGCACTCATCAGCCCGAGAGGCTTGTCTGCTCACCCACCGGGGCGGGCGGGGGCTGGGAGCTGAGGCTCGGGCTTCGGAGGTCAGATCCCAGGGAGAGGACTGGGGTTGGCTGCGTGAACACAGCCTGAAGAAGGCTAGTGTGCCACAGCTAGCCGGGAAGGAGGCCGGGAAAAAGTCTGGAACTGCCTAAGATGCAAGAGACCATTGTTTTGGGGTGCACAAGGAGAGGGGATTCAGAACACCGCCTATACGAGCTCCAGAGATGGGCGCGAGCCACGGCTATCAGCACAGACCCCAGAGACGGGCATAAAACGCTAAGCTGCTGCTGCTGCCACCAAGAAGCCCGCATACAAGCACAGGTCACTATCCACACCTCCCCTCCCTGGAGCCTCTGGAGCCCGCCACTGCCAGGGTCATGTGATCCAGGGACAACTTCCCCGGGAAATCACACGGGGTGCCTCAGGCTGGGGCAACGTCAAGCCGGCCTCTGCCCGCCACAGGCTCGCCCCACACTCCGTATCCCTCCCTCCCCCCAGCCTGAGTGAACCAGAGCCCCCTAATCAGCCATTGCTTTAACCCCTGCCTATCTGGGTAAAGAACAGATGCCCTCAGACGATCTACATCCAGAGGCGGGTCCAAATCCAAAGCTGAACCCCGGGAGCTGTGCGAACAGAGAAGAGAAAGGGAAATCTCTCCCAGCAGCCTCAGGAGCAGCAGATTAAATCTCCACAATCAACTTGATGAGCCCTGCATCTGTGGAATACCTGAATAGACAATGAATCATCCCAAAACTGAGGCGGTGGAGTTTGGGAGCAACTGTAGACTTGGGGTTTGCTTTCTGCATCTAATTAACTTTTGGTTTTATGTTTATCTTAGTTTAGTATTTAAAGCTTATTATCATGGGTAGATTTGTTTATTGATTTGGTTACTCTCTTTTTTTTATAAACATATATATTTTTTTCCTTTTTCTCCTTTTGTGAGTGTGTATGTGTATGCTTCTTTGTGTGATTTTGTCTGTATAGGTTTGCTTTTACCATTTATCCCAGGGTTCTGTCTGTCCATTTCTTTTTAGTATAATTTTTAGCACTTGTTATTGTTGGTGGATTTGTTTATTGGTTTGGTTGCTCTCTTTTTTTTTCTTAATTATGTTTTAATTTATTTATTTAAAAAAATTTTTTTATTTTAATAACTTTATTTATTTATTTATTTTCTCCCTTTTCTTCTTGGCTGTGTGGCTTACAGGGTCTTGGTGCTCTGGCCAGTTGTCAGGACTGAGCCTCTGAGGTGGGAGAGCCGAGTTCAAGACATTGCTCCACCAGAGACCTCTGGGTCCCTCATAATATCAATCAGAGAGAGCTTTCCCAGAGATCTCCATCTCAACACTAAGACCCAGCTCCACTCAACCAACAGCAAGCAAGAGGGCTGGAAACCCCTGCCAAACAACTAGCAAGACAGGAGCACAGCCCCACCCATTAGCAGAAAGGCTGCCTAAAATAATAGTAAAGTTACAGACATCCCAAAACACACCACCAGACGTGGTCCTGCCCACCAGAAAGAAAAGACCCAGTCTCATCCACCAGAATACAGGCACCGGTCCCCTCCACCAGGAAGCCTACACAACCCACTGAACCAACCTTAGCCTCTGGGGGCAGACACCAAAAACAACAGGAACTATGAACCTGACACCTGCAAAAAGGAGATCCCAAACACAGTAAGGTAAGCAAAAGGAGAAGACAGAAAAATGGACAAATTCTTAGAAAAGCACAAACTTCCAAGACTGAACCAGGAAGAATAGAAATATAAACAGACCAATCACAAGCACTGAAATTGAAACTGTGATTAAAAATCTTCCAACAAACAAAAGCCCAGGACTAGATGGCTCCACAGGCAAATTCTATCAAACATTTAGAGAAGAGCTAACACCCATCCTTCTCAAACTCTTCCAAAATATAGCAGAGGGAGGAACACTCCCAAACTCATTCTACAAGACCATCATCACCCTGACACCAAAACCAGAAAAGAAAAATGAAAACTACAGGCCAATATCACTGATGAGCATAGATGCAAAAATCCTCAACAAATACTGGCAAACATAATCCAACAGCACGTTAAAAGGATCATACACCATGATCAAGTGGGCTTTACCCCAAGAATGCAAGGATTGTTCAATATACACAAATCAATCAATGTGATAAACCATATTAACAAACTGAAGGAGAAAAACCATAAGATCATCTCAATAGATGCAGAAAAAGCTTTTGACAAAATTCAAAACCCATTTATGATAAAAACCCTCCAGAAAGTAGACATAGAGGGAACTTACCTCAACATAATAAAGGCCATATAGGACAAACCCACAGCCAACATCATTCTCAGTGGTGAAAAACTGAAACCATTTCCACTAAGATTAGAACAAGACAAGTCTGCCCTCTCTCACCACTATTATTCAACATACTTTTGGCAGTATTAGCCACAGCAATCAGAGAAGAAAAAGAAATAAAAGGAATCCAAATCAGAAAAGGAAATGTAGAGATGTCATTGTTTCCAGATGACATGATACTATACATAGAGAATCCTAAACATGCTACTAGAAAACTACTAGAGCTAATCAATGAATTTGGTAAAGTAGCAGAATATGAAATTAATGCACAAATATCTCTTGCATTCCTATATACTAATGATGAAAAATCTGAAAGAGAAATTAAGGACAATCCCATTTACCACTGCAACAAAAAGAATAAAATACCTAGGAATAAACCTACCTAAGGAGACAAAAGACCTGTATGCAGAAAACTATAAGACACTGGTGAAAGAAATTAAAGAGGATACAAACAGATGGAGAGTTATACCATGTTCTTGGATTGCAAGAATCAACATTGTGAGGCTGACTATACAACCGAAAGCAATCTACAGATTCAATGTAATCCCTATTAAACTACCAATGGCATGTTTCACAGAACTAGAACAAAAATTTCACAATTTTTATGGAAACACAAAAGGCCCCAAATAGCCAAAGCAATCTTGAGAAAGAAAATCGGAGCTGGAGGAATCAGGCTCCCTGACTTCAGGCTACACTACAAAGCTACAGTAATCAAGACAGTATGGTACTGACACAAAAACAGAAATATAGATTAATGGAACAGGATAAAAAGCCCAGAGATAAACCCACACACATATGGTCACCTTATCTTTGATAAAGGAGGCAAGAATTTACAATGGAGAAAAGACAGCCTCTTCAATAAGTGGTGCTGGGAAAACTGGACAGCTACATGTAAAAGAATAAAATTGGAACACTCCTTAACACCATACACAACTGGACAGCTACATGTAAAAGAATAAAATTGGAACACTCCTTAACACCATACACAAAAATAAACTCAAAATGGATTAAAGACATAAATGTAAGGCCAGACACTATCAAACTCTTAGAGGAAAACATAGGCAGAACACTCTGTGACGTAAATCACAGCAAGATCCTTTTTGACTCACCTCCTAGAGAAATGGAAATAAAAACAAAAATAAACATGTGAGATCTAATGAAACTTAAAAGCTTTTGTACAGCAAAGGAAACCATAAACAAGATGAAAAGACAACCTTCAGAATGGGAGAAAATATTTGCAAATGAAGCAACTGACAAAGGATTAATCTCCAAAATATATAAGCAGCTCATGCAGCTCAATATCAAAAAAACAAACAACCCAATCCAAAAATGGGCAGAAGACCTAAACAGACATTTCTCCAAAGAAGATATACAGATTGCTAACAAACACATGAAACGAAGTGCAAATCCAAACTACAATGAAGTATCACCTCATACTTGTCAGAATGGCCATCATCAAATAATCAACAAACAATAAATGCTGGAGTTGGTGTGGAGAAAAGGGAACCCTCTTGCACTGTTGGTGGGAATGTAAACTGATACAGCCACTATGGAGAACAGTATGGAGGTTCCTTAAAAAACTAAAAATAGAGCTACCATATGACCCAGCAATCCCACTACTGGGCATATACCCTGAGAAAACCATAATTCAAAAAGTGTCATGTACAATAGTGTTCATTGCAGCTCTATTTACAATAGACAGGACATGGAAGCAACCTTCATTTCCATTGACAGATGAATGGATAAAGAAAATGTGGCACATATATACAATGCAGTGTACAATGCAATTTTTGCAGGAACAAAATTGAGTTATTTGTAATGAGGTGGATGGAATTAGAATCTGTCATACACAGCAAAATATGTCAGAAAGAGAAAACAAATACCGTATGCTAACACATATATATGGAATCTAAATTTTAAAAAAATGGTTCTGAGGAACGTATGGGCAGGACAGGTATAAAGACACAGACCTAGGGAATGGACTGGAGGACACTGGGAGGGGGAAAGGTAAGCTGGGATGAAGTGAGAGAGTGGCATGGACATGTTTACACTACCAAATGTAAAATAGATAGCTAATGGGAAGCAGCCACATACCACAGGGAGATTAGCTTGGTGCTTTGTGACCACCTAGAGTGGTGGGATAGGGAGGGTGTGAGGGAGACGCAAGAGGGAGGGGATAAGGGGATATATATACACGTATAGCTGATTCACTTTGTGATACAGCAGAAACTACCACACCATTGTAAAGCAATTATACTCCAATAAAGATGCTAAAAAAGCTTGGAAGAATATCTGTTTATAGTAGAACAAAGGTTTTTTTAAAAATTCGGGAAATTAAAGTAGCAGAACTTTATTCTAATATTTTCTTATTCTAGGACATGGAGTATATATAGGTCAAACATTTTCTGAGTGTTGAGATGCCTACAGATATTTTTCAGTTCCTTCCTTATATAGTGCAAAAATAGAGAAGAAATAAATCACAGAAGTTTAACATTTCTTTACTAAGAACTGATTGATGGATATAAATGTATGATAAGAAATCCATTAGCTCCTTGCTGAGGAAGAGAAGCTGACTGGAATGTTGTTAGGCCACAAATAATATGGTTTAGATATAAAAAAATCATCAACAAAAAGAAATATATGAAAACAAGGTTGTGGATACATTTAAATCGAGAGTAAAATAGCCTATCTGATGTTATGTATATATGTTATTTCCTTTAGCTTGCTTGTGGTGATTTTTCTTTAACTTTTGATTTTCTAATAATTTTAGATTTACATAAAAGTTACAAAAATAGCAAAGGGAATTCCCATAGCCTTCCCCCAGCTTCCGCCAGCACTAGCATCATATATGACTATACTATAATGATAAAGAAATAAACATTGATACAATACTATCAACCAAACTACACACTTTATCCAAATGCTCATCCTATCACACTAACATCTTCTGTCTGGTCCAGAATCAAATTCGGAATCCCACCTTGCATTTAATTATCATGTATCCTTAGTGGCCCTCATCTAGGATGGATCCTCCATCTGTCTTTGTCTTTTAAGACCAGGACTCTTTTAAAGAGTATTGGCTAGTTGTTTTGGAAATGTCCCTTGATTTGGGTTTGTCTGACGTTTTCTCATGAATAAATTGAGACTATGCATCTGTGGCAAAAAATCACATAGTTGATATGGAGTCTTTCTCAGTGTATTATATCAGGAGGTACATGATAATAATATGTGTTATGGCTTGTGATGTGAATTTTGATCTCTTAATTAAAGTGGTGTCTGCCAGGTATTTCCACTGCATAATTATTATTTTTCACTCTTCAATTAGTAAGTACCTTGTGGGGAGCTACTTCAAGTCTATACAATATCTGTTTCTTGTCATACGTTGGCCTACTCATTTCAGAATCTGTTGATAATTCTTGATTGAATTATTAGTGCTATCGTGTTTGTAAAATGGGGATTTTCTTTTTTATTATTCTTGCTATACGTATTAATTGAATTCAACTCTAAGGAAGAGCTGCCGTTTCTCCTACATTTATTTATACAATTATTTATTTACATCAGTATGAACTCATGGATGTTTATCTCATTTTCTGGGTTATGAACCATACTACAAAAACTATTTTATGGCTTATCTCTCACCTGCCCATAGGGAGCTCCTGCGAGTTGGATCCTGTGACCTTTCAACACGACCCCATCACTTTTTTTTTAACATTTTCTTACTTTCTGACATCATGATATATTGTTTTATCTATTCCCCAAACCTGGAATCAGCCATCTCTTCAAGGACCTCTGACTCTTTGTATTGGAACCCAAGATATGATTGCTAAATGTGGTCATTGTTTCTGGAATGTCATTGATTCTAGACCCTCATAGTGGACAAAACTAGGAAATATGTGTATGTACATTCACACTTGTAGATAAATAAAGAGATAGATAAGTGACGGATAAATTACATAGGTAAAGATAGATCTGATAGATAGATGTTTTATGATATTAATGGATTTCTTAATATTAAAACAACCTTCTTATATTCTTATAATAAATCTGACTCGGCCATGGTATATTATTTTCTTTATGTGTTATTGGTTTCTCTTTGTTAGTACATTTTTAGTATTATTGCATTAGTTTTTATGAGATGTTGATCTGTAACTTCTTTTCTTAATTGTATTTATTTATTGGTTTATTTTTACTGTCTCTACTAGGTTGATTCTTTTTTCCTTGATAATTTGAGCCAGGAATTTAATTCATTTACTTTAGTGCTTTCCATTTTATTGATTTAAAAAAAAAAATCTCAAGAGTTGTTCCTGATATCATACAAATTAGAGTAAATTGAAAATATCATTTAGGTAGATCTTATGGATATATATCAAAGATAATAGAGGATACAACTATTCAAGCATCTATTCTAGTCTATGCTCTGTAGGAAAATATATTTGATTTTCAAAAAAGAAAATAATTAATACTTATCCCCTATTTCTCCTTCCCATTCTTTCTGGTAACTAGTAATAGCTTCTTACTACCCACTTTTCAGGAAGGTGGAAAATTTTTTAGCCAGTTGAAACAATTGGTAACTGAAGGTCCATATCGTCATTTTAAAATATTTTTAAGTATTTACCAAAATCACCCTACCCATCTAATTTTGTATTATATTGTTTTACGAATAAAATAAAATCTCATATTTATGGGCACGAACTCTGAAATACTGTAGGAGATAAAATAAAGGCTGCTCTCAAAGAATTATCTTGATTGGGGATATAGAGCTTAGGTAAAGGTCCATAGATAAGTAATTAATTTTAAAATGTTTTAAGAGATCATCGAAGAAGTTTGTAGAGAAATGCATCTTTAATTGCAAATAAAATATCCAGACACAGGCAAACATTTGGTAATTTAGTAAAAGCACTCTCTCTCCTCCTGCCGATGTTAACCAGTCCTCACTAGACTACTATTCATATTAAAGGCTACCAGTTTTTACTCAATCAAGTATTCTCTTATGTCACCGGATGAGCCTGTTTAGAATATCAGAATCTTTCTCAACTCAGCACTCCCGTCTACCATTACCAGTTTATATGGGTTGGCATATGGGTTAAAACCTATTAGTTAACCCAGTTAAGTCACTAGTTGCTGTAAATATCATTTCAAGTTTGCATTTTAAGAGAAGGATTTAAATATCCTATACAATGAAAGGTTTCTTAAATGGTAAATTCTATTGGTTAGATTAAGAGGAACAGAGAGAACATTTTAGGATTCCAAGAAGAAATCTGAAAGGTAAGAAAGAGTAAAGTCAGCTGTGTTCAAAGATAAACTCACTTTGCTAAGAAAAGTATGCTCTTGTCAACAGAAGTATCTCATACTTGACTGTGGAGGGCTTTGGGGAGTAAGATGAGGATTTTGGCCATTTTCAGGTAGTGAAGGAAAAACTCTATTTCATTTTAATGAAAGTGTATTTTAGGTAGTTTTGACTGACAAGGCTGAATTGTATGGAGGGAGGCAGTACTTAGAAAGACTATTTGGTAAGACCTGAGTGAAGAGGAGTTTTAAAACTGAATAATATGTAGTAGATAGTCAAGACCTTAACTTGGGTACTTACAGGGAAAAAATTGGAGACGTGAAAGGGGCACTCTAAAGGCTAAAGCAGTGATGAGGAGATGTGGCTGGGTAAGAGGAGGAAAGATATATGAGATCAGCTTTAACTGCTAACTAGCTACACCATGGACTCATCTCCCCAGACCCCACTTCTGCCACCAAGCCTTCTGCATAGGGGACCCTCTGCTTCTACGCTGTTACAAATGAGTGTTTTAGCAAAGAAGGACTTTCCAAATTAACACAGGAATATGCTTCTATGAAGCCTGTAGAAATAAATGATCACCCAAGTGAGAACAAGAAGAGGCTGTTTAGTCAGAGCTTGCTATAACCAGGAAGGCAGCCACCATCACTTGCGTTTGGCAGAGAGTGGGCAGGTGGGGAGTGGTAAAGAGTCGAGTGGGGTGGAAGCCTCCAGGTGAGCTTCGAGTGGAGGTTTGGGGTATAGGAGGCCAATGAGAAGTCAGGCATCTTATGTGATTGGTTTGGGGAACATGTTTGACTTTCTCTAGTTGGTGCTGAGCTAGAAGCAGAGCCAACAACTAGAGAGTTGGCAGTCATTGACCAAGTCCAGACCTCTGGGCTGATGGCTGCAAAGCTGTGATTTGGCTTCCAGAATTAATTGCTGCAGACGTCAGGGGTCTGAGTTCTATTGTCAAATATGGTCTGGCCATCGTCTATGTGTATATTCATCTCTCAAGCCATGCATGCAATGTTCAGGTAAGATGTTCAATTAAAGGTTAGGAACTTTCAGAAACAACTTTACTTAATTAGTTTCTTTTCAAGAATATTGACTTTTTCTTGTTTAAATTGGCATGAGAGATTACCAATTATTCAAATGTGAATGTTTTAAAATAAGAAATGTGAAGAACATGATGAAACTACCTCTCTAACGTTTATGCTTAATACTCTAAAGAAGGGTAGTTCCTCTGAATTTGGTTAATCCAGTTAACAAAATCCAGTTAACCAAACTTTTTTAAAACACTCTTACCAATATTGTTGCTTTGTCGGCAGTAAAGGAGACACAATTGATATGAAGATAAAATAAAACAGATGTTCTGGCTAAATAATAAAGGATTTTTGTCTGCAAATGTCTGTCTGTCATAGCCTGAGAAATATGAGTTAATTGTTTTCCCCATGACTTAATGAAAATTGAAATTATCTACCAAACCCATTAGGATTAATTTAATAACAAGAAGTTAACTAATTGACACAAATAGCCATTTAGGTAACGGGATAAGATAACCTAATCTTTTTTTCTTAATAAATTTATTTATTTTATTTATTTATTTTTGGCTGCGTTGGGTCTTCGTTGCTGTGCTCAGGCTTTCTCTAGTTGTGGCGAGCAGGGGCTACTCTTAGTTGCGGTGCGCAGGCTTCTCATTGCGGTGGCTTCTCTTGCTGAGGGACACAGGCTCCTAGGCTCATGGGCTCGGTAGTTGTGGCACACGGGCTTAGTTGCTGCACAGCATGTGGGATCTTCCTGGACCAGGGATTGAACCCATGTCCCCTCCATTGGCAGGCGGATTCTTAACCACTGCGCCACCAGGGAAGTCCTAACCCAATCTTGAACATTACATGTGACACTTTTCAAAGCCATTTTAAGCATTCATAGTTTACTAGGAATTTTCCCATTCTAGGGAACAAATTGTTTTGAAATTGTAGCACATTTTTTTAATTTTTAGGGGACTTCATAAAAGTGTGATTATGTTCAATTATGTTATTGTTCATCCAATTCATCATAATGGTCTTGATATTTGTGGCCTCTTTACTGAAAAATTGAAAGAGGAAAATAATTTAAAATATTTTCAGTTTCTGGGGATTAATATCATAGCACAAAAAATAACTCTCTAAATATTTGACTTTAAGAAAATCTAATGTAACACTCTCTATGTCAACATTTTATAAAATTAAAGAGCATGTTTTTCCCAAAGCCCACTTATAATAGTCTTCTAAGCATGTCTAAAACATTTCTTGACAAAATCTGGTATTGCACAGAAACAAATTGTATGCCTTAGATTTAAAGGTTGTTAAAGCATTTTTTAGATTTATTTTATTGCATAAGACATTCTGATAGTCTAACATAAAACTGAACATTTAAATTTGCCATTTATTTTAAAAATCTATTATTGGAAACAAAAGTTACACTTTCATTGCTTCTCAGATGTTCTCAGAATTTTGAAGAAATTGGTTTTTGACTGGATTTGGAAAGATGGTCCTTAATGGGTTTTCAAAAGTGTTCCTATTTCCAGGCCCCAGAATACCTAAGCTATCCTTTAGGATATTCTTCAAATATTGAAATATCACTTATTACTGTGGCACATTTATAAGAATAGTCCAATGGCATCTATGCTCACATAACCATCTCTCTATACATCACCCATTAATAATATGACCCAAATGTCAATCATATTAATTTAATCTTCCATTTTGTTTCTCAGCTAATAATGATTTTTCAAAAATGTCCTTGCCTATCGTAAGAAATAAAGTTTCTGGTACAACTAATATCGAATTATATCCATTGTATCTCTGGGGACGAAGTGAACATTTTTGGCATAAGTGAATCTTAATGTTTATTGAAGAAGGCAGATCAACGTTGCTCCAATTTCCAAACTGATTTCAGTGAGAAAAGCAACTAATGTATTCATCATAAAACAATCTTATCATTTATTTTTCCATTCCTATTCAGTGCACTGCCATTAATTTTTGTTCTGAAATATGAATCTCATGAAGCACTTTGGAATGAATGCATTTAATAGGCATATTGATAGAGATCTCCTATAAGGAACCAGCTGAGACTGCAGCCTAGGGTTTTTCAAATCATTTTTATTCAAATTCTTCATTTAAAGCCAAATGCAACATTAATGACCTTTATCATCAATTTACTTGCTTTTTATTATTGAAGTTAGAGGAAACGGAAGATAAGAGAATTCTCTAAAGGAATAAAGAAAACCAACATATGTATGCCTGAAGTAAGTGGACATTTACCTGAGTCACTTGTGACAAAAGTTCAATGCTTCTCAAGGAACTGTTTATTCTGTAAACTTTATGATGAGGATATCTGGAAAGACTATTACTCAGGATAAATAAATAATTCTCTTCATCATTTTTTTTAACATTCAACGATCAGAAGTTGATAATTCAGTGATTCTTCACTCTAGCTGATGACATAGATTTTCCCTAACTCTTTAATGAAATGGGACAAAATTCTCAAAATTAAAGTGCATTTAACTTAGCAAAAAGTCTATGGTACAGACTTGCTCTATGGTACATGTCTATAGGACAGAATTATTAGAAAGAAAGGGGAAATCTGAAGGATTTTGAACATGTCAGTAATTAACACTTTTTGAAAAGAGTATATGTTTCTTGTACTATAAATCAAAAAAAATGTTATCACCAAGAATATATATTAGGCAATATATTGTTCACTGTCAGAATTAACTATGATTTGCTCAGTCCCTGTGAGGATCCCCAGGTCAGGGGTGGAGTCTCTTTCTCCTTTGCAAGGTACTACTGTTCTGCAAAAAGGATGGGCTCTGGATCCAGAAGGGTCTGAATTTTAATAAGGGCTCTGCCCTTTAATAGCTAAAGTTTAATGTTTTTGATAGTTTCTAAACCTCAATTTCTTCTGGGTACAGGGAGGGTGATAACTTCTGTATTCATTTCCTGGGACTGATGTAACACAGCAGCACAAATCAGGTGGCTTAAACCCCAGAAATGTATCATTTCACATGTTCTAGAGGAAAAAAGTCCAAGAGCAACTTGTAGGCAGGGCTGGTTCCTTCTGAGGCTGTGAGGGAGAATCTGTGCCACCTCTTTCTCAGCTTGTGGTGTTTTGATGGTGGTCTTTGATGTTCCTTGGCTTACAGATCTCTGCCTTTGTCTTCACATGGAGTTCTTCCTGTGCGTGTGTCTGTGTCCAAGTTTCCCCTTTCAGAAGGCCACCAATCACATTAGATTCAGGTCCACCCTTCTCCAGCATGATTTCGTCCTTACTAATTGCATCTGCAATCACCCTATTTCCAAATAAGGGTGCATTCTGAGGTACTGGGAGTCAGGACTTCAACATATGAATTTTGGAGAGACATAATTCAACCCATACCAGCATCTGTTCTGTAAGACTGCTATAGAAACTGAGTAAAGGTTTAATATCTACTTGCAAAAGGGAGAGGTGGTCCCACAGCATATTGGCAAAGAGAACCCCGGAAACACAGCACCCAGATCAGAAACTCACATCTGTCACTTATTAGCTATGTGACCTCACCAAGCCTTGACACTCTTTCTGTAAAATGGAGAGGTTTAATGCAATAAAATATGTAAAATATTTACCATGGTACCTAGCACACAGCAGTGCTCAATGAACACAATCCAGTTTTATTAATATATCTGCACTCATACCAATATGGTAGTGTACTTTTGATTATTTTCTCCTTTCTTAATTAAATGTGCTCTCTTCTACAGTTTTACTCCTAATTCCACTTCTGCTGACCAATGATTGATTCTGGCACCAGTTAGGATTCTGCACCCAATTCAAGTGGGGGGAGCAGGGTTCCTACACAGCCAAGCAATTCTCAGACACCAGCTGGGTGTCCCACAATTCAACTCAATTCTGACATGATCTACCAGGAGATAATGACAGATCCCACACGGAAGGCTCAATCCTATAAGACTGCTCCCCAGAGTCCAATCACAAGTCCAGGTTGTCACCCGTGCTTCTGACCCCACTGCCTATAGACCAGATGTTCTCACAACCCTTCTTTGGGTTCAATTAATTTGCTAGAGCAGCTTACAGAGCTCAGAGAAACATTTACTTCCTAGATTACTGGTTTATTATAGAAGGATATAACTCAGGAACAGCCAGATGGAAGATGTTCAGCAAGATCCGGGGAAAGGAGTTTCCATGTCCTCTCCACTGTGCCACTGTCCCCAGATGTCCATGTGCTTTCCAACCCAGAAGCTCTCAGAACCCCATCCATTTGGGTTTTTACAGAGACTTTATGACACAGGCATGATTGATTAACTCATTGGCCATTGGTGATTGATCCTACCTCCAGCCCCTCTCCCCTCCCTGGAGGTCAGGTGGTGGGTGTGAAAGTTCCAACCCTCCAATCACATGTTGGCTCCTCTGGCATCCAGCCTCCATCCTTAGGTGACCTATGATTGGTCCAAAAGTCACCTCATTCACATAAAAAAGACACCTTTGCCACTCTCATCATGTAGAAAATTCCAAGTGTTTGTGGAGCTCTGCACAAGGAACAGGGAAAAAGATCAAGTATATATATATATATAATATTATATAAATAAATTTATTTGATTAATATATTTATAATAAATTTATTTAGTATATAATATTATAAATTATTGTTTAATATATAAATATTATAATAAATAATCTATTTATTTATTTATTTAATTTATAAATATATATAAATTTTTATATATTATATATAATATTATAAAATAAGTCACAATATCACAGTTTCCCTGGTTATATTTATAAGGGCTAGGCAGAACCTAAACATTTAGAAGTTTTGATTAGCTTTTAAACTGGTTTTGTTTGGTTGAAATTCTGTGGGTGTCAAATTACTTGTCTTGGAAATTTGATTTATTTTAACTGTCATTAAAGACATTTAGTCATTCTTTTTTATTAAAATTTTAAAATCTAAGTTTCTACAAGTACAGAAATCTAAGTAAAATGAATAGGAAGTTTATAGTGCAATTTTAAATTTTGTTTCTAGAAAAATAATCAAAATGTTTCATAATAATCTTTTAGGAAGGTTGTTCTCTACGTCTGTGTCTCTGTTTCTGCTTTGTAAATAAGATTGTTTACACTAATTTTTTCAGATTCCACATGTATGTGTTAATATATGATATTTGTTTTTCTCTTTCTGACTTACTACATTTTGTATGACAGTCTCTAGGTCCATCCATGTCACTACAAATGACCCAATTTCATTCCTTTTTATGGCTAATATTCCATTGTATATATGTACCACATCTTCTTTATCCATTCCTCTGTTGATGGACATTTAGGTTGCTTCCATGACCTGGCTATTGTAAATAGTGCTGCAATGAACATTGGGGTTCATGTGTCTTTTTGAATTATGGTTTTCTCTGGGTATATGCCCAGTAGTGGGATTGCTGGCTCACATGGTAGTTCTATTTCTGTTTTTTTAAAGAACCTCTGTACTGTTCTCCATAGTGGCTGTATCAATTTACTATTGGGAGATTGGGGTTGACATATATACACTATTGATACTGTGTATAAAATAGATAACTAATGAGACCCTACTGTATAGCACAGAGAACTCTACACAATGCTCTGTAGTAACCTAAATGGGAAGGAAATCCAAAAAAGAGGGGATATATGTATACGTATATTTGATTCACTTTGCCGTACAGTAGAAGCTAACACAACACTGTAAAGCAACTATACTCTAATAAAAAAATAAATAGAAATAATAATCTTTTATGAAGGTTGTTTTAAAACTTAATGCTTCTAATATTTGAAAATATTTAAAGGACCCGTTTTGACAAAGAACTAAATAAATTTTATATAGCATTACAACAGAAAATAGGTGCTTTCATTTATTAGGTACCATGTAAGTCTAAGATGTTAATTTTAGTATTTTCATGCTTACTCTCTTCTTCTAGCTTTATCAGTGGAAAGAATAGTGCACAGACTAAAAAGAAATATGCCTCATTAAAGTAGACCTTTATAAGAGGCATTCTCCTCTGGTTGGGTCACACAAACTCTTCTATCTACCCATTAGAATATATATTGGGAGTTTGGGATTGAGATGTACACACTACTATATTTAAAACAGCTAACCAACAAGGACCTACAGGGAACTCAGCTCAATACTCTGTAATAACCTAAATGGAAAAGGAATTTGAAAAAGAATGGATACTCGTACAGGTATAACTGAATCACTTTGCTGTATACCTGTAAATAACACATCACTGCTAATCAACTATACTCCAATATAAAATAAAAATTTTAAATAATATATAGTCATACTATACATATGTATATATGTATATTATATTTAAGTATATCATAATACATTGCATTTTTAAAGATGTTGTGGAGATTTTCTTATACTGAGAAACTCTTTCCCTTTGAATGGATCCCCATAAAAGTATAACCCAAGACCCCATGTCTGCAGTATTCTGGGTTTACCCTTCCTATCTTCCCCAAATACTGAAGCTAGGGTCCCCTTCATGTTATGCCAGCCCAGTGCCCTCCCCATAAATCTGAATATTTCTCAGTAGAAGAGGAGGCAGCGGATTGGCAAATGTTTGTCTGAGTTGCCTCTTAGTGGCACAGCTCCTAACAGCAGCTTTGACGTTCTCTCCATACCATTTGAGTCCATAATTCTCTAGGAAAAACTAACAGAAGAGTGAGGGTACAACAGTCCTTGGACAATAAAGCTTTTCTATGAGTAAAAGTGGATTACAGAGTAAATACAAAGAAACTATTTTAGTTTGCTTAAGAGGGCCAGGCTTGAAGTCATATTGCCTTGGCTGACGTTCATTCCTTGCATAAATTTTGAGCTAGTGATTATCTACTGGCTTACTTCCCCTGTATCCACTAGTAATCCTTTGAGCAGCTCCTAGGATTCTCCTTTGGAGAACTACCAACTCCTACACTCAGTGCATGTGGTTCAGCTGGGGCCAGCTCCATCCTTTATGCTCCAGGGATTGGCCTGTGTTCAGTGCTGGTTGTTAATAGTCACAGTGACTTATTCAAAAATAGATGTAGGTTCCAACCATCGAAATGTGAGAGATAACCCAAGCTTTGGCTGGAGCTCTCCGGAAAGGAAAGGGGTCTGCTCTTTCTGGCTGGGTTGCTAAGGCACGTAGAATGCAGGACTAACAGTGCTGGTGGGCATGATAGGACACTGGAGAGTTTTCCAGCAAGGATGATGTCACCCTGGAATAGAGACAGGCTGACAAGTCTCCCTAAGCAGCCGCATGCAGTGGTGCCTGAAGCATGGTTTCCTGCTCTGGTTTTAATGACGTCTGCCACAAAGTTTCTGTTCCCTTTAAGCATAGGGGTTAAAAGTCCAGACGTCAGTGCCAGACTGCTCAGATTCAAAACTCAGACCAACTTCTTACTAGCTGCGTGACTGTGAACAAATCAATAACCCTCTCTGTGCCTGTTTCTTCACCTGTACCCAATTTATAGGATGGTTATAAAAAACAAACAAGTTAATATATGCAAAAACTTAGAGCAGATCCTGGCACAGAGTATGAGCTGTTTAAATCGAAGTTTTATTAGGCTATTACTAAAAGTATTTATTGTTTAAACCAATTGCAACTCGATTTCTGTCATTAGTAACCAACAAGATCTTCTCTACCTAATTTTTAGTGCTATTGCTAGACTAAATTAACAAACTGGAAAGCCCTGGAAGGCAGAAACCATTCAAATATACTTGTTTTTATTATTGTCAGCATGTAATTACTCTCATCTTCCTTTCCTTCTTCAAAGTATCATTATAATCAAAAGGAACTATTATTCCCCAGCTTTAAGAATTTCTCAGCAACCACATTCTATCCTTGAGATCTTGCTTCTGGGATTTTGGGCCTGCCTTTCCTCTTCTCTCCCTCCATGCCATCACCCATCAACCAAGTATCTTTGATTTTATTGTACAGTTCAGATCTCCACCATGAAAGATTAATTCCCATGAATAGTCCCCTTTCCAGCCAGTGTCACAAACAGCAGGAACTGGAGGGAGACAGTTTCTTTACCAGCAGTGAATTCTAAGCAAAGGGTTATGGTATCCGTTTCCCAATCTGCCCACTAAAGAATCCTGAGGTCCCATAGCTAACATGGTTAAAGGAGCCTTCTCTGTACTGATTCAGTCTGGATTCTCTTCTCAGGGGCCCCTGAGCTTCTTGCATCCCTTAATCTGCTGTCTTCAGAGTACATACTGTTGACCATAAAGCAGTCATTGCTTAGTTTAAACCTACACTACCTTAGAATGTGTAAATACTTAGTCTTTAATGTTCACTCCAATAATGGCTGGTAACGCTGCAACTTTCTGTCTCTAGTCTGAGTGTGGTCCATCTGGGCATTTGTATTTTCTCTGTGGGGTCAGGGATGGCTTCATTTCCTGAACGCTTCAGTGATGGGAGGGGTGTTAAAGTCACTTTAGAGGAAAGAGGCGTCAGTCTGAGTACCTGGTCTATAAAATCACCTCCTTATCATGTGGCACCAGGACATTTCCTGTGTGTGTTACACCTTTAAATGCTCTGATGATAAGAGTTTGTAATATTACCGTTTAATGACTTTATTCTCAGTATCACGTATATGAGCTTGGGGATGTCCCTTGCACCTAGAATTCACTTTTCACCCTCTGCAGCAACTCCATCCATCTCAGGCACACACGTGGAAACTTCCTCCTAGATTCCAGAGTATTGCTGATTCTTATTCCTATTCATCCTCTGGGGAACTTTCCCTAACAACCAAATGAGTAAGTGCTCCCCTTTTGGGGGCGGCCTCGGTGCTCTGTGGATACCTCTTGTTTACCAGGTGAACCAAGTTACATATCTGTTTTGTTTCAGGGCAAATTGTGCTCAGAGACTGAGATTGCCTTTGCCAATATTTTATTCAACACAGGTTTACCGCGGGAACTATAATAATTTCACAAGCCAATAACATACAGGATAATGTCTCTTAATAAGCCAATGAAGAATAACCTAACATAACACATTGCAAACCAATGATGGATTAATTTCACCATTGTCTCAAGCAAGGGGAAGATGAAAGGAATAAAGTCCCAATTTAGCTGAGAGTGTAACTTTCTAAGAGTTGGTTCTCGGGAGGGATGGTTTAGCCAACCAATAGCTGACATCCAGCTGTTAGCGCAGAAGCCAAGGTCCCTCTTTGCTAGAGCACATTGCTAGGGAAGGAAGATGCTGATGTTGGCAGACAAGATGATCTTCCCGAGGCCACTGTGAAGTTTTCACCACCGTTGGGCAGATTCATCTGGCCCAGGTAGGAGCTAATGCCCCCAAGGTCTTCAGGAGTATTTAGAGCAGCACAGAGTCGCCTTGGCCAGACCTAACACTCTGGGATCATCCTCACAAACTCTGGATCCCTCTAGTTGCCTTTCCATGTGTTCTTGTTGATAAGCCCCCAGAGGGGCCCTCAGCAGCTGGGCTACCCTGTGCTTACCAGCAATGGCAGACAGCAAGGACCTCATCCTTGCTCAACAATTTCACCTTTGTATCAAAACAGCTCTACTTGTAAAAACAACATCCTTTTTGTCATGACCAAGTGGATTTGAAATCGTATCAAACCACTGCACAACAGTATTTTGGTATCCCTGTCCCTCCAACCTTAGCTCCTTGAGTGTATCCTGATGTCTCCATGCCTGTGTGCTGTGCCCAACACCCTCTTTACCTTCCTCGTGGACTTACCTCCAGGACAGCGGGCTCGTCATGGGTCAGCCCAGTGGAGACAGTGCTTGTCTCCCTCACTACCAACTTTGCTGGAATCAGAACTAAATGACCTGCATCTTGATCAGGTTCTGGGCTGTAGACCTCAGTGACCAACTCAGGCTTTGCCGTTAATGCTTTGAACCTAGTTCAGCAGTTCAACTACACGACAACTCAAATGTTGATTACTTCAGCATTTACACTTGGAGGCCTCACAGTGATACAGAAAGACCAAGTTAATGGAGAGTGTATTCAGATATTCAGACGTGTTTAACAAACTCAGTACAAAGGCAGATATATCTTGAGAGTGTGTCACCAAACATGGCATCAGAGTATCCCAGCTGCGGACAACAGGTTAGGATTCTTCATGAGTCGTCTTCTCCAGAGAAGCTGCTCTGTTCATTCTCCCCAAGCCACCACCTTTCCTGCCTTTGTTGAAGCTCTTTCCTCAGGCACTGGGAATTAAACAGCTTTCCTGTGAACTGACTTCATCAAGTGGCTATTTGAGCTTGTGTAGACAGAATTGCTGTTGGAAAGATGCAGTAGAAATGAATGCTGGGCTGCAATCTCATTCGTGACTGCATTTTTATTAAAACAGTTAAAGACTGAACTCCAAATTTCATATAATATACAATCACCCTAATAGCAATAAAAGTATCCACCTATTATAGTATAAAGTAAAAGTACAAAACCAAGATATTTTAGTAGTCTGTGGAATCTAAATTTGTATAATGTTGATACAAAAAATTGAATTTCTTGGTTATGTAATGTTTCGTACAGATTTAAAACTCTGCTCAGTCTCCTGGTGACTAATGTTGGTTCTAATAAGAAATATGTAAATACCAATATAAAAATAACTTGCAGGGGAAAAGCAAGAAATAGGAGAAAATATAGGAATGCTTTTTTAAAACAGCCGTGTCTCTGGGGCTGGGAAGGGTGACACTCTCTTTAGTGGAATTATTAACGTGATACTTACTTGGAAAAATATCACAGAATACAACTATAGATCACACTGTAGCTAAGATTCTATTCATTCACAAGTACTTCATAAAACATGTTTTTAGTAGGATGAGTCACTGAATGTCAGGCGTGTTGCTAATGACCTATCAATCATGTTTACTAAACAAAAATAACACATAATCATGACGAATTTTTAAATAAAGCTCATTTGTGAAAAACTGTCATAAGAATATGAAATGCGTGAAGCATCTTTTGCCCCAATCATAGGCAGGTCTACAGGGGTAGGAGGCATATGTTAAATTAAGTTCCGTTGCTGAATAATTTGCAGGAAACTCTTCTATAACTGCTTTGCTCTTTTGAGCTCAACATTTTTTCCCCTTGTGTGTGAAGTAACTGTCCAAAGAAAAATCAAACACGCGGCATGTGGGATCTTCCCGGACCGGGGCAAGAATCCGCGTCCCCTGCCTCGGCAGGCGGACTCTCAACCACTGCGCCACCAGGGAAGCCCAAGGCTGTCCAATTTTAAAACAAAATGTTTAGTTTCCAGCCTAAAATGCAGCTGGGTCAGAGCAGCACCAGATCAATAATGGAGATTACCCATCAACTTCAATAGACACCTTCCACCCTCCCATCGCATGCCCCTGACCTGGGCGTAGAAATCCAGAAAGCTTTGTTTGTTTCCAGTTCCTGAGATTGTGCAGCCTGGGCCTGCCCTGCTCCCCACCCCTGAGCTCTCTGTCCTCGCCTCTGCCGGCCTCAGTGGACAAACTTGCAAGAGTTTAGGATGAATGGAATTAAAGAAGTAAGATATGCAGAGCATGGGGAGTGATTGGCTTTAATATTATAGGTAAATGGGGACTTCCATGGCAGTCCCATGGTCAAGACTCCACACTTCCACTGCAGGGAGCGTGGGTTCCATCCCTGGTCTGGGTTAGACCCTGCATGCCACCCGGAGCAGCCAAAAAAATATTTTTAATTGTAGGTAAATATAGATGTAGCTATAGATGTCGATCTACGTGCTTATCTACCTATTCACTATTTATCTATCCATCTACCTGTCATGGCCTCCTGGCTCTCATGGTAATTCTGTATTTCAGGTTATCATTTTTCAGAAAAGATATGTTTAATCATGATTGGCTAAATGGGGGAATAAATAAATGATTGAATAAAATATGAAATAAATATCATATTAATACCAGATTAATCTGATTTCTAAGCATTTGATGCCTCTTCACAGGCACCTTTCAAAATAATTCTATTCAGGGTAGGTAGATAAGCACCTGATATATACTATCAGAATCCTCTCCTTTTCTCACTGATAAATACTTTTGCACAGAAGAGGGGGTAAAACACAAGAGACAGAGTACTCTTCCAATGGAAATTGTAGTCATTTATAATACAAAAATAATATTACAGTAATAAATGGAAATTATAGTAACACATGTAGCTATGGAAAGAAAAATGTATAATGTACAATCAGTCACATTTTCCCTTCTGGGAATTCATGTACCTTCACTCAGTCGCCTAATAGAGATTGCCACCTTTGAAGGACAGTGATGGACAGAGTTTTTCATAATGATGTTTGACAATTATATTTACTGTGATTAGATCTACATCGGGTAGAAAGTTGTCAAGTAAAAGCAACAAAAATCTGACTTAAGCTAGCTGAAACCAAGACCAGGGTGGAGGGAGGAGTGAGAAAATGCTGGTTTTAAGTGTGATTTTTTTTTTCCCCAAGATTCACGGTGATGTCAGGGCTCATACCCTTTTCTGGTGCCCTCTGGCCTCTGCTGGTCCGGCTGGGTCAGCATCTGCCTGCTCTCTGTCCTACTGTCAGGAACACTGCTGGCTGTTTCAGTGCCTGACCACTGCTCCCTCCACTCTTTAGGGGGTGTCCTACCATTACATGGTCACCTGCAGGCACCCTCACGTTGACTACCCCCTCCCCGCCAGCCAGTCTGTGACCTCGGAGCGGTTAGCGTCCCTGGACCTGTACGCCCTCCCCAGGGAAAATAGACCGCTAAGTACATTAAGGACCCTGGGAATGGGACACAGATTCCAGGAAGACAGCACACGCTCACTTCGATCATTACACTCCAACTGGTCATCAATCTTGTTAAAATGGATTTGGGATTTTTACTTTCCTGTTTAAATATATGTCGTAGTTTCTGCCCCTCATGGTGAAAGCTTTCCTCCCTCCAGTGATGACTCAGGCACAATTTGACTCCTGTCTATTTTTTCATCATCTTTCTCTCCTCCTGTCTTTTCATCAATAACTCCAAACACTTTGTAACTGTACTATTCCCTGTCATTCAGAACAACACTGTAATTTGTATTTATATTGAGTTACTCCCCCATCCTTCCACTCATTTTCTCTGCGTCATGCATTCACAGCTTTCTACATGTTAAAATTCTATTCTTTCTGGCTACTTTCACTAGTATATCTTCTGTGAAGCTTCCCTTGGATACCCCCTGCCACAAAATTTTCTTTATTACTGCACCCATGGTAGGGAGCTTCCAACACAACCCCCATGATCCCTGTCTCCTGGTGTCCACATCCTGATATTGTCCCCTGCTAAGATGAAGGGGGCGGACTTTCATAGCAAAAGTAATGTGGCAGAGGTGATGGTTGGACTTCGGGCTGGGAAATGTGTCGTGACTTCCTCGCATCTCTCTCAGTCTGTGTGCTCTGGGAGAGGCCAACCGCCATACCGTGAGGAAGCCTGACCGTCCTTCAGAGAGGCCCCCGGAGCAAAGGACTGAGGCCTCCCACCCACAGCTGAGTGAGTGAGCGGCCAGTGAAGACGGTCCGCCTGCCCCAGCCACCCTTCAGAGAAGTGTTACACCTGCTACAGCCTCACGGGAGAAGCTGAGCCACACCAGCTAGCAAAGACCCTCTCAGATTTCTTTTTTTCTATTTTTATTGGAGTATACTTGATGTACAATGTTGTGTTACTTTCTGCTGTACAGCGAAGTGAATCAGTTATACATATACCTATATCCACTCTTTTTTAGATTCTTTTCCCATATAGGTCATTACAGAGTATTGAGAAGAATTCCCTGTGCTATACAGTAGGTGCTTATTAGTTACCTATTTTATACAGAGTAGCGTGTATATGTCAGTCCCAATCTTCCAATTGATCCCTCCTTCACCCTTTCCTTCCCAGTAACCATAAGTTTGTTTTCTACATCTGCGACTCCATTTCTGTTTTGTAAATAAGTTCGATCCACAGAACACGTGAGATGACAAGCATTCGTGTTTAAGCCCCTGCGTTTGAGTGTAATTTGTTATGCAGGAACGGATTACTGAAACAGTAGCACGATGCTTGGAAAGTAGCAGGTACACCGAGTAGCATGGTGCCTGGATCACAGGCATTGAAATGTGCTGAGTATGTTTATGTCTTTTGCATTAAACATCAGTTTCGTTTTGTCTTGTTTTTACCCCTGGAACTAGTTCGGAGCTTCACATATTAAGCAATATGTCATACAAGGAGAGCTGTAGAGGATGAGAAGGAAATAAGAAGAGAGAGGAGAGCAGGATCCAGGAGAGGGCAGGGCGGAGCAGAGCTCCTGAATTCTGGTCGCAAGGACAGCGAGATAAGCTTAAAAAAAAAAGCACAAGTCTACTATTCAGTAAGTCTACTATTTAGTTTACGTTGATTGTTATTTTTGCTGTGTGACAGACACCATCCCTGATTCTCATTATTACAGCTTAGATGTGACACATACAGCCTTGTGTTAATAGTAACGTAAAGAAAATTTAAAGAAAAAAAAAAGCAGAGCTGCATTCCATATTTGTGTTGTTCAAGGTCAAAGAGGAGAAAGAGCCACACCTGCCAGGACTTGGAGCGACAGTGCAGGACAGGGACTTGAGGAAAGAGGAGAGGGTTAGGAGAAAGGCCAGCTGTCCTCGAGGGGACCTCAGAGATATTTGGAGAGACTTAACTCTGGCTTTCACACCATATCAGGAGTGGGGGCTTGAACCACATTTGGTGTTTATACCTGTTAAAATGAGGATAGGGCTTCCCTAGTGGTGCAGTGGTTGAGAGTCCGCCTGCCGATGCAGGGGACACGGGTTTGTGCCCCGGTCCGGGAAGACCCCACATGCCGCGGAGTGGCTGGGCCCATGAGCCATGGCCGCTGAGCCTGCGCGTCGGAGCCTGTGCTCTGCAACGGGAGATGCCACAACAGTGAGAGGCCCGCTTACCGCAAAACAAAAACAAACAAACAAAAAATGAAGATAAATCAGCCTCAGATAATTGTAGAAACACAGCACACTCAGACAACTGACTTTCGGGTCACGTGTAAAGGGTGTGACCTACTCTCCAGATATTTACATGCCAAGGAGGTTCTTAGTAAAAGTCAGATTTCATACTTTTTCTTTTATTTTCTGAACTCCAGTACAAAATGTTAAACCATAAAAACTCGAGTCACATGTTGAAGCGGATTTCCCAACAGAGGGAATGATTACTGAAGGTCACAGATAGAAGGAGGTGGCCCAGTGTGATTAGAAATCTTCCCGTGGGGTGATGTATGGGAATCTATAGGCCTGAAGGGCAGAGACACACACTCATACAGGGCGAGGTCTGGGCAGCTCTGAGAACCTGCAGAGAGAGCATCCAACCTCCTCGTGAAACTTACCCAGTTGCCAGATCTGAAAACTTCCCAAGGTTTATTCCATCTCCAAAGCACAGATACTCACTGCGCGTGTGGATTTTAAGTGATGGTGGCTTAACACCGCCCCACCCCCCAGTGCAGCTCCCCTCTTTCGTGCTGGGGATGACTGTGGCAGGGTGTCCTCACCCCTACCTGCCGGGCAGCATTTCACTTTCTGAAGTTTTAGGACGCTTCCTCCATGATCTCTTCTCTGGACCCATTAATTGTTCTCTTCTTCTTAAAATATATCCTGGATTGCTGTCAATGAAGTCCTTCTGCAATCGTTGTCAAGACAAGAGCTGTCACCAATTTATTTCTCCTTAATGTACAGCACTCTTCCTCTCTCTGTTTTGATAACCTTCTTCCAGAAACTTCTCCAAACCCTTTTCATACATCAGAAGCCCTATAATGGAATTAGCCTATACAAAGAGTTTCCTCATTAAGAGTGATATTAGTGAAGCCTGTAAAAATATGTTACAAGTAACCCCATTTCATTAAGTTGCAATGACATCTTCTCACTACAAGGACTGAGAAGCCAATTAAGTGAGAATTGCTATTCGCTGCCCCCAAGGCAGGTACATTTCAGCTGCTGATCCAGCCCTCAGCTCAGGTAGCAGGAGAGGACCCTCCCCAGCCTAGAGCAGGCAGGAGCTCCAAGTCATGGGAATCTCCCATCTTAGAGACACGAAACAGTCAAGCATCTTTAAAGGAGGGGGGCAATGCCACTATCAGACAGACTGTGGGCTTCAGATTAACACCAAAAAAATCATAGTTTGTCAATTAATAAATCTGTATGTTTGGGTAAATTTCATGACTGTTATGACACAGTTTCCATTTGGGTAAATTTGGGATTCTCTCTCTCTCTCATACACATACACATCTATCTATATCTATCTGTCTATCTATCTGTCTATCTATCATCTATTCACCTGTCTATCTATCCACTCTCTTATTCCCCAAGCAATTTAACATAACAGGACAAATATAGATAAGGCGATTGTGAAAACCAAAAATTAAGAAAAAAAAGTAAGATGATGCAGAGATGAAGTTTTGTATAAAATAAACGTTCTCAAATCCTAGACACTTGTATATGTGGTTCTGAGCTGCTTGGAATACAAGACAAAAAGTAAATCAATTGCCCAGGAAAAAATGACAGGGTCCTTTCTATCACAGAGACTTGAAACAGCCTCCTGCAGTTGCCAGCAAAGAGAATCTGACTTCTGTTCACCGGATATGACCAGCGTCATCCACAGCATCATTGGAGCAACCATGTTTGCTTGACCAGGATGTCTCTTTCTGTTTGCTTGTTTTTAATATGGACAGATTTCCTGTTGCTGAAGTACTGTTCAGTTAAAAACCATTGTTGTGGAAGTTAGTGGTAGTTTATAGAAAAGTGCGGACATGATCCTTAATTAACATCCTCTGTGATGTGATTTGCAGCTGCTACTACTGGCGTGTTGGTACCGTGATTATAATGTTGAAGATGCTCTAATAAGACCTTACCCAACGTGCACAAGATTTTGATAGATAAGCAAGTAAATCTTACCATATGTGCCCTTTGTATTGAAATTACCTGGAAATCTTTAAAAAACTACTGATATGTGGCTGCCATCCCCAAACATGTTTTCCCTCAAGCTTTCATCGACTGCACTCCAAGAGTTTTATAACGCTTGATGAATTAACCCCTTAATCATTATGTAATGTCTCTCTTTCTCCTTGGTAATATTTCTTATTTTGAAGTTGGCTTTTATATGGCCAATCTAAATTTTTTTGGAATTGGATTTTTATGATACATCTTTTCTTCTGTTGACTTTTAGTCATCTGTGCCTCTGTAGCTAACATGTGCTTCGTTACACAGCATGTAGTTGCTTCTATTTTTTTATCCAGTCTGAGAATCTTGGCCTTTAATTTTATCATTCAGGGTGTTAATATTTCACATCCTTATTAATATGTTTTAATTTAAATCTGACATCCAGTTTTAAATCAAACTGTCTTTTATTTTAAATTAAACTGTCTTCTAGCTTAAATAAAACTGTCTTTTATTTGTCCCATCTGTTGCTTACTCTATTTTTCCTCTTTCTCGTTTTAGTTTGAATTAAATGCATTCTTATGTCCCATTTTATTACACTTTTGGGTTCTTAGGCAACCTTTATAAAAAGTATTCATTAATTTATTTAATTATTAATTTCACTGATTGCTTTGGGGTTTACTACACCCATCTTTATCCTAACACCGTCTACCCTCAAATAATATTATATCACGTGTGAAGTAAGCTGCTCCAAACATGCTATCCTTTCTTCTCCCACCCACTGTGTCACCATCACACATTCTTATGTCAACAAGCCCAAAACCCCTACTGTTATTTTTATTTACATGTTTAATTATTTTATTAAGATTGAAATGGGAAAAATGATCTGATTTAGAAAACTTGTATTTACAGCTAATTGTTCTCCACATTCCTTTATGGACATGTTAATTTCCATCTGGCATCATTTTTCTTTAACCATCATGAATGTCCTTCGTCATTTACAATGTCACTCTGCTGGTGATGAACTCTCCCAACTTTTGTTTGTCTGAGACAGTCTTTAGTTACCTTTATTCATGAACTATATGTACACCTAGTACAGAAATCTGTCTCCAAAGAAACAGAATGTTTATTTCTGCCCAGAAATGGACTTGCCTCTTTTCCTGCCAGGCTCTCATGTGGCTTGGTGAGTCCATTTGGTCTGCAGCTGAGCCCCACTTGGGTTTGTTGTTTCTCGAATTACTTTGGGTGACCACGGGCTTCAAATCCCCTCAGCAGAGCTCCACCCCTGCCCTGGACGTCGTTGAGACCTGGAGTGCCAGGGGACACCAGCATTCTTGCTCTACTCCCAGCTGCCAGGGGCTCTGAACACTGCCCGTCTCAGGGGTGAACTGCTTTTGCTTGTTGCTGGGAGCAAAGCTTGTGATGGGGCAGGAGTCACTGGATTCCCCTGCTCCAGCCTCAGACTAAAGCTGAGGCACTCCAGTGTGGCTGAGCCTCAGGAATAAGACTTTCTTAGCATCTTTTCTTCCCCCCGTGCAAATCCCTGGGCCTCCTTCTGCGTGCATGGTCCTGCACACACATGGCAGCCAACTCTACTGAGTGCAGGTGCTGGTGGGGATTCTTGGCGGGGTGAGTTTCCTGCCCCCAGCCTCCAGCAGACTCCTACATTTGTTGCATCAGGGCAGAATCCTGGGCACGAGAGGCTCCTCTCCCCATACCTGGTGGCAGTTCACTTTTGCTGGTGTGTGTAAGGGCTGCATGGGGTGTTTCTTATCCCTCCCTTAGTGGGTATCCAGCATTTCCTGCCATCTGCCTCTCATCACAGAAGGGCCAGGTGCCCTCGAGCTTCATGCCTGTCCCTCTAGATGCACATAGCTGCTTATGCACCCCTGCTGTCACCTTGAACCTAGGGAGTCCCTGCACACCTGCCACAGAGGTGGGGAGAGGGCTTCCAGGCCTCAGTTGTGCCCACACCTCTCCTGGGAGTGGCAGGTGCTTGTCCATGGAGAAGAGCCAGCCAGCGGGGGCAGCATGCCTCGGGCTCCAGGGAGTCCACCCTTCCCCAAGGGGCACTGGCATTAAGGAACCCCTCACCACGTCACCGCTTTCCTCTTGCCGCCCCGTACCCCACAGAGCTGCCAAATGGAAGGGTTGGGTTCATCAGAGGGACTGGACTCTCCCCAGAGGGAATTCAGGTCATGTGGTGGTCATGCAGCCTCAGTGCTGATGGCCTCAAAAAAGTATGATTTCATAGATTATTCACTTGTTTCCTCACAGCTGGGGTTACTACTTGCTGACCATTTCCCCCTATTTAATGCTTATTATCTTTAACTCAGACTATGGAGCTTATGAAGAAGCCTGCATTCAGAGAAGCTCATCTGGGAAGAGGAGGCCGGGGAGTGAGATTCCGGTGCAGAACCCAGTGGGCCGAACCTCACCTAGTCATAGGCATGGTAAACGGACTTTACACCTGAAAGGCATCGCTTTCTGAGTCAGATACTTACATCTTGAAGTGAGACCAGAAGATCTGCATGTGGACAAAGGGCACAGGTATGTGTTTGTGATGCTTCATTTTAATTAATAGGCTAATTTTTTGGAGCAGTTCTACGTTTACAGAAAAATTGAGCAGTAAGTACAGAGTTCCCATACACACATCCCCAACGCACGCACACACACACACACACACACACACACAGTTTCCCCTACTATTAGCATCTTGCATTGGTGTGTTATGTTTGTTGCAACTGATGAACCAGTGTTGATATATTATTATTAACTGTCTTGCTTAGTTTGGGCTGCTAAATCAAAGTACCATAGACTGAGCGGTTTATCAATAACAGAAATGTATTTCCTACCGTTCTGGAGGCTGAAAGTTCAAGATCAGGGTGCCAGCTTGGTCAGGTTTTAGTGACGGCCTTCTTCTGATTTGCAGATGGCCAACTTCTTGTTGTATACTCACCTGGAGGAAAAAAGGTTGAGAGAGTTCTCTGGGGTCCCTTTTACAAAGGCACTAAACCCACTCATGAGGGCTTCACCCTTATGACTTAATCAGTCCCACCTCCTAATACAGTAATATGTGGACTTAGGATTTCAATGTAAGAATTTGAGGGAACACAAACATTCAGTCTATTGCAATAACTCAAGTCCATGGTTTACATTAGGTTTCACTCTTGGTGTTGTACGTTCTATAGGTTTTGACAAATGCATAATCTAATGTAACCACAATTGTAGAATCATCCAGAATAGTTCTCTCTCTTAAAAATCCTCTGTGTTCCACCTAATCACCTCCCCACTGCCCCCCAACTCCTGGTAACCATTGATCCTTTTACTGTCTCTATAGTTTTGCCTTTTTCAGAATGTTATATAGTTGGGATTATACTGTGTAGCCTTTTTAGTCAAGCTTCTTTCACTTAGTAACACGCATTTAAGGATTCTTTTTTCTTTTTTTATAAGTGTGTTCTACAAAGCTAAGGCTTATTTTCATGGGAAATGTGTTCTGAAATTCTAAAATACATCATTAATTTTCCTCAACTTTAGTTTTTTCATTTATAAAATGGGGGTCAAATTTTAACTTCTATCCCAAGAGTTTTGTGAGAACTGAAAGTAATGATTTACATGTTAAAAAAAAAAGTAAAATGTTAGACAAGCATCACTTTTCTCAAAATGTCATAATAAATGCGAGGACATGGGGAACTTGGAGAGAATTAAAATAGTCAGATAATTCCAGACATGGGTAAGAAAGGAAAGGCTATAAGTATTTGATGTTGCTTTTGACTTGTTCAGTAATTGTTTCTTAATATTATTTATTATGTTGGTAAAGTACTATTATGATATTATTCAGTGAGAACACTTTTAACTCAGAAAATAATGTAATCCTCTTTATTTCAATTGATTTGTTTTATAATGAGCCATTGATATTTTAACTTTTGCTTTAAGCTTTAAAAACTTATTTTATATTGGGCTGTAATGATTTTAGATAAAATAAATGCTGTTCTTGTAAGTGAACTGAGTATTTAATTTTCACACATCACATGATGTTTCTAAGGCTGACCCTTTTCTGTTCCATAAGACTACTTCCCCCAATTGCCTTTATTTTGGATGAAAGGAATTTACTTTCAATTCTTGCACTGTATTTCAGACTTGCCAGAGACTGACAACATTTTGTTGATTTTCATATTAGCAGTGTATATTGTTTGCTCAATATCACTGGAGAAATATGAGTGAGTATTAAGGTGTCAGGGAAAACCTAAGATCAGGTAGAAATATTGAGTATATTTGTTTCATAAAATAATTGCTCTTCTGGATCATCTTTGGAATCACTAAAATACTTTTTGATAAATTAAAGATTTAAAAGGCTCTTCGATGAGTCATCTTTCTCAAACTTTTTCTAGATCTTTCTTGTGACAGAAATTATACTACTTATTCATTGTTGAAAAAAATATACATTTGAGTTTAGTCTGTCAAAGATCTAAACAACATTCATATAAAAGTCTATTATGTTCTTAGGTGTCAGAGGGCTGGAAGAAACAGAAAAACTATACAACATCTACAGTTTAGTCTTCACAATGCAGGACAGGAACTATCTTATGTGGTGATGTTCGTTTTGAAAAGTTTCTATGGAATAACCAAAAACATAAGTAACAATTATTAACTTTCCCTAGCACGCTTAGGTACAAAAAATGTGACATTTCTTCTCAGCCTTTTTTAAAAATCCAAATTAAATATAGTTTTAGGAAAATATTCTCCAACATAGCACGAGGCCCAATATCTACTGCTATTGAAGGACAATAACGTTCCTTATTTCTAAAGCCGTGGCAGGTCTTCTGAGTCTAACATAGTCTAGGAAATCCAAGGAAATTCTCTCTGCTCTCTGGAATACCTTAGTCACTGTTGGGCTTACTTCAACTTTGAAGGTGGATAAGGTTGCCCATTAAGTCGCTCCTTCTGGGCAAATCCAGGGTCTTCTACACCAAGGCACCTCATTTCTAACGTCTGTAACACACAGCACCAAAGTTCTGCAATTTACAGGCTCAGCTCTTCCCCAGATAAAGCAGAGCCTCCTCACCTCACACATTAGACAACTCTTCTCAAAGTACTAACTTTTACCTCTTAGAAGATGTGACTTAATTTCTTTTTGTGTGCTTAGATTACTGGTTTCCACATATTGCTTTTTACTGAAGTTACCTGGGAATCTTTAAAAAAATACACACATGGCCCCAATCCCTAAACATATTTTCCCTCAACTTCCAAGTACTGCTCTCCACCACTGCAATTGTTTTAAAGATTGTTTCTTGTTAATATCATTTTGTGTAATGTGCCATACACTGTTCTAAGCCCTTTCCATGCATTTTAACATTTAAGCTAGTGGAATGCACACAATATCCTTATTAAACAGACACTATAATCATCACCCATTTACATCTTGGGGAACTGGGCACAAAAGAGCTAACCTGGTGGGCACTCACAACTTGTAATGGCAGAGCGGGGATTTGGAGCCTCACAGGCTAACCCACCACGATGTATGTCTCTCCCTGGCTGACAGTGCTGTCCGTGCTCTAAGTCTCCCAAATCTATGCTTCTTCCACTTTCAAAACAACTTCTGTTCAGTGCTCATTATCTTAGCTTCCCGTGGTCACTTTTCTTTTGAAAAAACAAAATCATTATATTAAAAAAATATATTCACACACACACCCCTTACTCTCTGCTGGCTGGATGGCATTCCAAAGCTATGATGTCTATGTGGAAAAGGGCATTTACCACGCACATTTGTTCTTGCTATCTCCTCCTTAAGCTTCTGCTATCTCAAAAAGACAGGTGCTCTTACCTCCTGGCATTTTAATTACTTGTTTACACTGTTTATTCATTTACTAGGCTGTAAGCGTTGGCTTTAGCAAATCCAGTCCATTTTGAAATGGATTTCTGTCTATTAAAAAAGAATTTCCCTCAAACCTATTAAGCCCAAATCTATTCAGACAGAACAATGAACATCAAGGGCATAACTCAGATACATATATATATGTATACATATATATATGTAACTTGCTACATATATAGACAAAATTAGAAACTAACATTGAAGGGGAAAATAAGATTTGTTTTTTTTCAGAAAACCTGGACTCCATCATCACCACCCTTACCACCACACAAATATCACAAAGTAAGTTCCACCTTGAACAATAGCTGCTTTGGTTTGGGTTTGGAACTGTAAACCTCCCATTGACAACTGCTCAAGGCAATGCATCCAATTTCAGGATTTTATCATCGTTTCTGGTAGATCACGCTGCAAGATCCCGATGGTTTCTAATTCTGGCATTAACAATTAGCAGGACTGGTCTATTATTTTCCTTTGGATTTCCAGGAAGTTTTCTTGCCAAATGGGGAATAAATTCCATGAGGTTTATTTCAAATTGTCTCTCATGGATTTCTCACTTTAAGAATTTGTTTAAAAGGGCATTAAAAATATTTTCATAGCCAATTACTATCTTGTTTGTCTAAGCCATATTATTTCATTTTCTTACATGAAAGCTGCCCAGAATTTGCACCCTGGTCTTCCTCATCTTGTTTGGTGATCATGGACACTGATTTTGATCTCCTTTTCTGAAAAGTATCTCAGGTAAACAGTCCCATTGGTGGTATCTTTAGGAAGCGTCAAACTCTCTCACTTTCATGCATACTTGGATTTTTTTTTCCCTTGGTCTTATCTTACTTTAGAAAAAGCACCATATTAAAAATAAATCCTTCTTAAGTCAAAGCTTACTGGTGCAAGAGGAAAATCAGAGAATTCTGATTGAGAGCACATTCCTGAAGGAGCTGTTTCTGTTTTGCTTCAGTTGCTATATAAGTGTGTACCTGAGCTTCCCTTGCTTCTCTATTTGTTACTATTGGATCAGAGCCTCGCAAACATGAGTGAAGTGTCTGGGTTCACTTCAGGGACTTTACCTGCTTTCTTTGAGCTCAGACTCCAATCAAGAGGCCTGAGAAGTAGACAGCATTGCACAGCTCAGGTCATTTGCTCTCAGGAGCATTCTGGTTCCAGCTGTAGAGGACTCCACACCAATGTTTATATACCACCTGTTCTGGCCTGGCTCTGGCCGTTCATTTAGGGAAACTCTCAAGGTATCATTTTTTTTTTTTTTTTTTTTTTTTTTGCGGTACGTGGGCCTCTCACTGCCGCAGCCCCTCCTGCCACGGAGCACAGGCTCCGGACGCGCAGGCTCAGAGGCCATGGCTCAGAGGCCCAGCTGCTCCACGGCATGTGGGATCTTCCCGGACCGGGGCACGAACCCGTGTCCCCTGCATCGGCAGGCGGACTCTCAACCACTGCGCCACCAGGGAAGTCCTTTCAAGCTATAATTTAATATCAACTGCTGATGCCCTTGACTCTCAAAATGCGTGTTGTCCTGTGGGGTCTCCAGTCTCTCTTGGGTCCTTTACATTTATGGATCCCAGGGAAGGGCTCCAGTGGAGGCATTCTTGTTATTATGAATGTGTTTCTGTGGCCAGAAAAATAACCCTGACAATGCTCTTGGCATTCTATTTTATTCCAACGGGATTTCAGCTTCAGCTTCCCTGAGACTATAATTTCTTGTCCCTTAGGAATGATGAGTATTACCTTCCTCAATGAGGAATACATCTCACTTAAATACACAACTCTTGGCAACAAATGTTTCCTACTCTGCAGAAAATTTCTCCATCTACTTCCTCAACACAGATTTTACAGGCTTCTCATTGGTCTCCCTAATTCAAAAAGAAAGAGCGTTGCCTCTCATACTGAAGTTCAAGGTCTTCTCATATATTCGCCATGCCTCCTTAGTAGTCTACCTAGATTCTGCTTAGATCTCCAGTTGTCATTGTATTTATCTTTGCATCCTAACCTCTAACTTTAAACTTTAGTTAATCCGTATAATAAATCTTAAGGTAGAAATAGGGAATGTTTACTTGGTTTTAGCTATCTCTGTAGACATAATCTGATTATATAGTCAAATAGAGTCAAATTAACACAATAATTATATTTAAAGAATTTAGACCTTATGAGAATGGCAAAAACAGAGTTGTTCAGAATGACTGATTCAATGTCTTTCCAGTGTTTGGAAGGAGAATTCCACACACTCTATTCTATGTACACTTGTTACATACAGAGGACCATCACAAGACTTATCAGTCTTACTTCCTCCTCGCTTACAGGAATTGAAGATAAAACACCACCAAAAGTAGTACCACTAACTGAGACAAAGCCCTGTCTTGTGTCCTCAGTTATCACATTGATAAATGGAATATTGCCTGCCATATCAGTAAACAAAGGATGTCAGAGTCATCAGAATTGCAGCCACCTCCGATGGTGAGCTGGTGAGCCCTGACTGAACTCAGGGAGGAAACAAAGAATACCTGCCATCTAGCAGCCATCAGACTGCAGCCACTCCCCAAGGTGCCCCCTGAGGGGACTCAGGAAGGAAAAGTACAGCATACTGGCCCCAGGTAGCTGAGATGCATATCAAAGGAATGATCTCAATGAGCCCAGATTCTTGCATCTTCCCACACATAGAAGAGCGCTGAATTCCTGAACTTGAGATATCTAGTTTTCTTTTATTAACAGTAATCTTGTGTTCCTACTATGTGCCCTTTGTTGCAAAACTACTGTATATCCTAGCTCCCCCCTCACCTCCTTGGAGCAGTTCTCTCAGGGTTACTTGAGATGCTGCCTCCTGGGCTTGAAGTCCTCAGTATGTCTGCCAAATAAAACATAACTCTGAACTTTTAGTTGGTGAATATATTTTTTCAGTTGACACCATCTTTGGAAATGGATGGAACATATGCGTCTTTCCCTGGAGTCTCTATTTCTGGATGTTAGCCTCTGCTCACGCACCTCCTCAGTGATCTGACTATGTATTAATTGCTTTTGATAGAGATGGTAAGGAAATGTTTGTCGAGTGTATACTATGGACTAGACATAGTTGTATGCAGTGAGGATACACTGATGAGGCCAACAGATAGATCTCTACCATCCTAAATCTTACTTTCTGGAGGGAACTGTTATGAGCTCTGTAATTGTGCTTTAATATTTCAGCGTGTGTGTGTGTGTGCTTTCACACCAGGCTAGCTTCGTCTATATTCCTGTTCCTCATAACCCAGTGTTGGTGGGAAGCTAGCATTTACTCTGAAATCCAAAATTTCACAGAAAGCTACCATAAGTTCTTTCAACTATGTGCATCTCTCATCAATGCCAGAGGCTTTACTAATTAATAAAATAAATGTTAAATTTTCATCAATGAAAACAGTGGCTTCTTAATTAGCAAATTGACATTAGAAGTTAATTCTAATAGATAAAATTATTAAATTGCATGGACTAGCTGAAATAGTTTCATGACCTTTTCATAAACATTAACAGGATATAAAAATCTAGTGAGCCCAGAAGGCTACAGTCTTAGGATTGATTCCAAAGATCCAATCCCTGAATGGTCCTGTGTCCAGTCTTTGTTTAGAGGATTCTGGCTGATACCTCTTAGTTCTATTCCCCTCCCTAGGGTCAACAAAAGTCTTCTCTTTAACACTAAGAACTGCTTTAGAGCAGTTTCTTATCTTCCTAGCTTTTGTAGTACTGTAGCTCAGTATAAAGCAGCTTCTATACACTAAGTCAGTGTTTATTGTATGAACCAATAAATGAATGAATCACTGAACATTATTGATTATTTCCAGGCACAAAGACAATTCTAATCTAAATTACTAGGTTGTAATCTGTACTGGCATCAGCATGTTCTCTTAATATTATTTTTTATTTGTTTGTTTGAAGAGTTTTGTTAAACATTTTAAACAAATCCCTGAATATAAGTTAAAAAAATTTTTTTTTTAGTGTAGGATACAAGAAAAAATTCTGGTTAATTGACAGTTCTGTTACATTGGCCTCAAAGCCAAATCCGGCCTCTGTACCCCGACACCGAAGTAAATCTTGGAGACAGAGTTTTGGGTGAAGTAGAAAAGAATAGCTTTATTCCTTTGCCAGACAAAGGAGGTCACAATAGAGTAATGCCCTCAAAACCATGTGTCCTGACCTGGAAGGAGTAGTGAGGAGTTTTATAGTCCAGGTGGTGGAGCTGCTGATAAGTATCAGGGTACCTGCAGGACCCACATTCCTTCAATCCAGAGATCATCTGGCTTCAGGTGATGGTGGGTGAACTGTGACCTTCCCTCTGGAATGAGGAACGCTTCATCAAGAAATTAACATCTTCCATTTGGAGGAGGTTTTAGTTCTGCAGAGGAACTCAAAGATATTGTTGTGTGTATCCCTTGAGGGGGAACCAGGGCCCTGCCCCAAGTCTGCACTGTTGTTTCTTGACTGCTCCTTCCTTGTCTCTGCTTCCCCTCACTTCCCTGATTAGCAACTGTTTGAACCTGCCCTTTGGAACTCAGGGAAGGGGACACAGAAAGGCTTTTGTGCCCAGGAGCCTCACAGGGTCCTGCTCGGTTTCAGCCTCCCTATAATAGAAAAAACATGTCAGAATTATTTCCTTGTGCTACATCAGGTATTAATAAGGCATGTTTCATAAAACAAAAAACACAAATGGTCTGTTATCTGCCTCTTCTGAGGTTGAGTTGAGGCACTCAGGACTCCTTCCACAATCTGAAAATAATAGCTAATATAGGCATTTCCTCTCAATTTACTCAATATATCCAAATGTCAGAGAGTAAAAAGTCTATGAAAAGACCAATAAGCCTGTATCTTGGTACCCACGCTTCCTCTTACAGGGAACACGTTTTGCCAACAGCTAACGTCTACTGTGATTGATTCCTGGCAAATCTTTCAAAACAGATGACACTCCAATCTTTAGAAGGGTTTTCTTTTTTTCGGCGGGGGGCTGGGTGGGGGAAATCATTTAATGTCATCAGAAATAATAGTTCTTCAAAATAACTTTTATGCCAGAAGTTGAATAACTTTGTACAGCTTGTTTTTGTTTTTACCAGAATTTGTAGAGAGAACTTAATGAAGTGCCATATGTCAAGTCTGGAGTCAGATTAAAAACAAATAATTAAAATATATCCTTTCTCCATCAAAACAGATTGTGATATGTTGGTGGAAGGAAACAGAATCTGACATGTCATGTTTTGACAGGTTTTTTTTTTTTTTTTTAAGAAAATCAGTCATATAGTAAGACATTGTATTTGAAAGTTGTGTTTTCTTCCTGTGGAATGCCAAGTTTTAAGTCATAATCTAACCTGCCACATCCATTAACCTGCCATAATGCAATAGAGAGGCACGTATCTGGAGACATATGGGAGCATCTGGGGAACAGTCACGGCACAGACGTCAAAGAGTAAAAGAAATTTTGAGAGGTTTTATGTGTGTTGACGGGGTGTGTGTATGTGAGCAATTTCACTTTTCTCCCTAAATTCATATCGATTTTATGCAACAAATGATTCCTCGATGAGGACAGACATTTCCTGGTGTTCTTTTTTTTTTTTTTTTTTAATTTTAGGAGAGGGTGATAAGTTTTTGTTGAAATTTTTAACATTAAAAAACAACACTGTAGGTCAAGTTTTCAGTATGAAAAAGTAATAACAGAACTTTTATAAATAATGATATTTCTATCCTTACTTCCCAGAAAGGCATTTCAAATCATCACTCTGGCCAGGCCCACCTGGAGACATTTGATGGCGTCTTCACCAGGGTTCATTTTAAACACAGGACCTGGCCGCGGGCTGAGGGCTTTTCACACACCCCTCAAGGCCCACCTGAGCAGTAGGGCATCTCAGGAGGGGAAGGTGAAACCCTGGGGTTCTTGTTAAGCGGCCCTCCCATGGGGGGCTTCTGTGAGCCTGGAAGCGCCATCAGGTCACACAGTTAACAAGGACACTACTTGTTGAGGAAGAGTATGAGGAAGCTCAGAGCACAGAGATCAATGCGGGTGGAATCACCAGGAAGCTGGCTCCCCATCCTAAGGCATTTAACGCCCATTACATTGGCAGCGCACATCCTTTTGGTAGGAAGGTCACTAAGAAAGCTTGCTGAGCTATTAGTGCTAATTATACTCGTGACAAAGTCACACCAGGAAGGGCCTTTTTCCAGCTCTCAATTTGACCAGATTATGTGACACTATAAGAGTTTACCTGCTCTTTGAAAATCAGTGCATCATTCCATCTTTTATTCCTTGGGAGTAAACATCTTAGCGTGACCCCAGAGACTCCTTTGTAGCTACCTTCAGGAATTACGCCCCAGTTCAAAAGCTTTGACATCTCTTAGCTCACCGATATAATCCCTGCTGCTCCATCTGAGATTTTTTTCATTGGATGATCTCTGCGATGAAGATCATAGAGATCACACACTTCCTTCAGCACAGCCGGCATCGTGGGTCAAGTGCAGATTATCAGAGGTTTGTAAAGAATCTGGGGCTGGGAGTCAGGAAACATGGTTTGTAATCTCAGACCTGCTGTTAACTAATGTTGTGACCTCTGACACCTAAGTAATTTTTGTCTCAACTTTTTCCTCCCTAAAAACAAGGTTCTTGTCATGTTTACCTTATGGGGTTATTAAAAGGATAAATTGATGTTATCACTGTTGCCCAATGTTCACAGTAGGACATCAGCTCCCCTCACCAGAGGGGAAGGGATTGCAGGTGGGAAAAGGAGATTTCTGCTCAGAGATGGAAGGTACAGGCCCAGGTGAAACTACCTGTGTCCAAGTACCAGCCCCTCTTCTTACTGTGTGACTTTAAGCAAGTTACCCAACCTATCTGTGCTTCAGTTTCTTCATCTGTCAAATAAAGTATCAATTTCATAGGGTTCAATATATAAACCATTTGCAGATCTGAGCTGAAGGACTCAAGCAGATTCAGTGCTCTACGTGTATGTCATTGTGCATATCCAAATACTGCACGGTGGGGCTTCTAACTGAACTTTTCTTCACTACACATCCTTCTGCCTCCGGAGCCAGTAGAACACGGCCCCAAGACTGATGCAGTGGCAAGCCCAGGGCTCGGGAGAGGCATCCTTAAGAAAAGAAAAGGGAGACAGGAGGGAAGCAAGAGGATTAACCTCACAGATCATCTCAGGGCCACAGCAAAAGGGGAGCATGCCTGCTCTTCACAGACTAGCATAGGGTAAGCGGAGCTGGAGACGAGTGAGGGGTGGAAAGGAGTGGAAGAGGGTGGGAGTCTCAGGGCAGGGGGAGGAAAGAGAGCACTCACATAGTGCCTTCTCGACCTTGCTAATGACTCTGACTTTATCTCGGAGATGAATGAAGCTCACTGTATAGTTTTGAGCGCAGGAAGGACACAGCTTCGCTGAGTGTTTACAAGGGATTTCAGTAGTGGTTGCACTGAGAATAAACTGCCCCCTTGAGGTCATCCAGGTAAGAGGATACAGTGGGTTCAGCACTATGGACACGTAATAAAAAATACGGAGAGTGATGAGAAATGGCCGGGGTCTCTGTGTGTTTTGAAGTAGATCCAGCAGAATGAAATGATGGATTAGAGGCACAGAGTGAAGGAAAAAGAAAAGTCAAGGATGACTTGAAGGTTTTTGGCCTGAATAACTAGAAGGCTGGAGTCAGCATCGATTGACAGGAAGAAGTCTGGGGGTGGAACCAGTTAGCGGGGAAAGGGCAGAGCCCTGTTTAGGCTATGTTGAGTTTGAGAGGTCTGTTCAGTATCCAAGCACAGAAGTTCAAGAGGAAGTTGAATATCTGAGTATGGAATTCGGGAGAGAGGCCTAAGCCTGTGATTTATATTTGTCTGTTAGTGTGTAGATGTTGTTTACAACCAAGGGGCTTGATGGGACCCTTAAGGAAGTGAGTACAAATAGAAAAAATCCAAAAAAGTGCCTTTTCATTGTAAGGCTACTAGAGAGGATTAAAACTGTGAGAAGTCTTAACCACTGTAGACTTCAATTTTACTATCAAAACGTCAGCAAATAACCTTATCAATCTATGATTGCCAAACATCTATATGCATGTAACCAGACATGTTCTACAGAATTACTTTGGTACACCCACGATTCGAAACCAAGCCTTCACTGTCACCGAGAATAATAGAAGTAGTAGTCTTACAGGGAAAACCTCTTACGATTTTGCAAACTCTCACCTGGAAATTCTATCTCTTCATTATTTACTTTCCACTAGACAGATACTGTTCAGTAGTTTCTTCCTGGAGCCCAAGACCAACTAAACACTGTCTCTTTCAAAGAACTGACAATTTTTGCTTTCACAGTAAAAAATGCCTAAGATGTATCTCTTGTTGAATTTCCTTTCTGTGGCTACCATTGAATTAGTACTGAGTGGTTAAGTGCTAAGACTCTGCACTCTGCCAGCCCCTCCACCACTTACTACCTCTGGGACGTTGGGAGGCTACATAGCTTCCGTTATCTTCATTTACTCATTTGTAAAATGAGGATAATAGTGTTAGCTACTAGGGCTGGGGAAAGGAAGAAATCAAATAACTTATCCAAGACACTTAGAATTGTTGTTTATCGTGTATTACGCTCAATGTAAATTTTTAGCTAGTAGTAATAGTAGTACTACTATTAATAGGCAATGTTTATGAAAATTTTGCAGTGTTCCAGACATTGTTTTAAGTACTTTACAGAGATTATCTCATGTAGTCCTCTACCTTATGAAATACACTGTTGTTATCTCTATTTTTTAATGAGGTAAATGGAAAAGGGGAAAATCATTAATACTTTCTGTTCCTTGGACTTTGTATTACATGCCACCTCTCTTTCCCTAATTACTTGACCTTTGTTGTTTATTCTTCACTAGTTACACAGTCTTGTTAGAAAACAACTTTGCCTTCAATGGAGATTGAGGTAGAAATACAAAAATGTTGTTTTAAACCCCCAAAGTTTCCCAAACTATGTGGAAAAGATTCTTTATAATTGCTCCTCAGAACATTAGACATTTTTTACTACAACATTGATAGTGTATTATCATGTGAGAAACAGAGAACTGAGAGCCAGGACATGCGGATTCTACCAGCAATTTTAGCATAAATTTTCAGATAACCAGCATTGATGTGATTAAGCCTCCCAGGTCAGGGCTACTCAAAGTGCCGGGGAGACATAGGCAGCTTATGCAGTACACACAAGTAAATCAAGGCACCACTTCCTTCACCAAAATGTCTCTCTCAGGAAAAAAAGGCTACCTGAAATAATTGTGTGCTTGGTGGTAGTGGGCTCACCCTGGGGCTGGTCCCTGAGCTCTTAGCAGAGCTATAGTAAATAGTTGAGAGTTCCCATACAGGAGCCCATCTGTGGACCACACTGAATAACATTGCCCTGGACCTTTGTTTCATCTTCTGTGAATGGGAAGAGAAGGTTCATTTGCTAGTAGGCTCAGTGATTTACATTGTAACAATCTGAGTGTAAAATCATAATTGCTATTGTACCGATGAGAAAAAAGCTGAGTCAAGTGGAAGTTCTAGACCTTATCTTGACCACTTCAAAATGAGAAAAATAACATATCTGTCCATTAACCTTCAGCATCAAACCCACAGTTTGCACCCACTGTTCAGTTCTTACCTTGAGAGAATCATCACCTGGGAGAGGAGGATGTAGCTTTTCAAACTTCCTGGCCACCAGCTGGGTACCGCTGAAGGAAGCTCCCTCTTACTCTGCCTGGCCCTGTATGTCCCCTTCGAGGTGTCACACTTATCTACAAGGCATTTGTTCTACTTTGCTCATCCTTTCAAAGGGAAGCTCATTCAAGTAGTCACTTAAATAGAAACGCTGAAAGTCTTTGCGAAAGGAGCACTGAGTTTCACAATCAGGAAGGAGGCTTCCCTTTTCCTCCTAAAGCTGGACTGACCAGATCACACTGGACCACATCAGAGGCTGGAACATCCTTACTCCAAGACTCTCCTACATCCAGGAAGAGCCAACGTTTATCAATCAGGAGAACCCACTGTATAGTGACTATCAATCAAGCCACTGGATAACAGACCACCACACAACTCTGGTCCCCCAGTTCCTATCTTAAAGAGATAGGACTCAGCATGGAAGCAAGAAAGAGAAGAAGGAGCCTGTGCTGTCCACCCAGCCACGGGTTGGATTCGGTGATGCAGTCCAAGGAGAATGGGAGGAAACGAGAAGGAAGAGTCTGCATAAACCATAATGACACGGTAAACTCCTCCCAGCCAAAGGCACAGCGCATCCATATATCCCAGGCGTGAATCTGGATATTTATCATATATGTGGGCATCTAAATCCCATGCACCAGGGAGGCTCTGTACTTTTAGCATCTTCATTGTCACTGTGGACTTGGCTTAGAGCAATTACTCTTTCCTTACCCCTCTCCTTCATCTGACAAAGCTCTCTGGCTCAGCCCTCACAGAGCATGTGCTGTCCCCCCATGGCCCCCAGGGAATGAGCCCTCACTGAGGGGCCATCTCTGTAACTTAGGGAAGAAGAGTTGACATAGAGCACTTGCTCCCCGCCAGGTTTCATAGCGGGTATCTTTCATGCATTAGCTCCATTAAAGCTTACAACAAGCCTCTTGATTATCTCTGATGGATTTTGGCCTCTGCATCCGTTGATTTCTGTCTGCTTTGGGAATCCATATTCACCGGTATAGAGGCCTTTATCCCCAATGAGTCTAGTCAGTGTGCCCCATTTCTGACTGTTGCCTAAGCTACAATCAATACCTGGGCTTTCCCACAGCCCTCACAGCCCTGCATGTTACATTTCCCTACATAATTTTTTTTTCTTAATGGTCATCAGAAGCAGCTGCTCTGAATCATAACAGCTGTCCATGGCTACTTAGGACAGAAACTAGAATATTAATTGTAGTTTGTGTCTTATATCCTAAGTTAACTCACATGCCATGGATGGTTCTTTGGTCCAAATTGAAGACCGAGGGCCTAAGGAGAGGATGTTTAAAGCAAGGCTGTGTCCAAGGAACCCAGCATAACGGGTTTCTAAAATATCTATGCTGCAGGACAAGAGTTACCCGGGATACCTAATCCCCTTTCATCTTCGTGGCAACATGGGGACAGTAACAAGGAAGTAGACACGAGCAGGAATCCTGGGACACCTGTCACCTCCAGGGGGCGCAGGAAAAGGGAAGCTAATTGGGTTTGAGGTCTAATGGCTCTTAGGCTTTGGGGCTTTCAGCTGTTGTTACTTCGGATACCAATTAAGATCTTATTTCCTCTCTCATAAGGGACGTCTTCTGAGGAAATGACGTTTTCATTTCTTTCAAGGCTGCATGTCTCCCTTACTGACCCTTGGTTTTATTCTGAACCACTTAATACATTGCTGGCTGATTGAGAATTAGGCTCAATTCCTAAACTTAATTGGACTAAAACAATGTCCCTGGTGAGATGCAGTGAATCTTCCTGTTGGACTTAAAGCAAAAATTGGGAAGTGGGGGCTTCCCTGGTGGTGCAGTAGTTGAGAGTCCGCCTGCCAATGCAGGGGACACGGGTTCGTGCCCCAGTCCAGGAAGATCCCACATGCCGTGGAGCGGCTGGGCCCGTGAGCCATGTCTGCTGAGCCTGTGCGTCCGGAGCCTGTGCTCCGCGACAGGAGAGGCCACAACAGTGAGAGGCCTGCGTACCGCAAAAAAAAAAAAGAAAAGAAAAATTGGGAAGTGGAACAAGAAAAAACTGGTTCACGCTTGCCCAATGCTTTATTGTTTCCCAAGAATAGGAAGAATGAGTACCCACCTAGACAAAGCGAGGTAAAACAATATTCTATGGAGATTTGGGGCAGGGGGTTGTTTGTTTTTGTTTGTCATTTGTTTGGTTTGCTTTATTGCCAATTTGTCCAATGTGGGGAGGAGGGAATTAGAGGCTGCAATGGCTAATGGTCCACCCAATCTGAACTGCTACTTTTGACAGTATGGATGAAATTAAAAATGTACTTGAAAAGGGACATACCATTGCCTCTAGTGGGAATAAATCATACTATTTCAATAAGTCACTAAATTCTTTGTTATAAAGGTATGATGCTAACTTTTAATTCCTTTATATTGAAGAAAAAAATTTTTATGAACTTCAGTTTTTTTAAATGTGCTCAGCTACGATAGCATTATTTTTCCTGGTCCAATGTGAATGCCTCATGTTTTCTTTTATCGAATGCAAGTTCAGATACTCTCACTGTGTACCCATATCCAGGTCATGGACACTGCTCTCAGTGGAAAAGTTCTGTCACTCACATTCCTGCCTTAGCCTGTAAAATAGAAACTCTGGTTACCTCGGAACTAGGAGGGAGAAATTATGTGACATTCTCAACACTTTAACTCTTCTTCTTGGAAAAGGAAGTGACTTACTTTGTTGGTGACACAACTCTCACCCCTCCGAGGGTCAATTTCACACAATACGACACTCTCATGTCTGAATCCCATTCCTCCGTACTTTGCACCAACCAGGAGAGGCCTGGTTTGAGTCACTTTCCTGGGATTGGGATGTCTGTAATTCAGGGTGTTAGCTCTTCTCTAAATGTTTGATAGAATTCACCTGTGAGGCCATCTGGTCCTGGACTTTTGTTTGTTGGAAGATTTTTAATCACAGTTTCAATTTCATTACTTGTGGTTGGTCTATTCATATTTTCTATTTCTTCCTGGTCCAGTCTTGAAAGGTTATACCTTTCTAAGAATTTGTCCATTTCTTCCAGGTTTTCCATTTTATTGACATAGAGTTGCTTGTAGTAGTCTCTTATGATGCTTTGTATTTCTGCAGTGTCCATTGTAACTTCTCCTTTTCATTTCTAGTTTTATTGATTTGAGTCCTCTCTCTCTTTTTCTTGATGAGTCTGGCTAAAGGTTTATCAATTTTATCTTCTCAAAGAACCGGCTTTTAATTTTATTGATTTTTGCTATTGCTTTCTTTGTTTCTATTTCATTTATTTCTGCTCTGATCTTTATGATTTCTTTCCTTCTACTAACTTTGGGTTTTGTTTGTTCTTCTTTCTCTAGTTCCTTTAGGTGTAAGGTTACATTGTTTATTTGAGATTTTTCTTGTTTCTTGAGGTAGGCTTGTATTGCTATAAACTTCCCTCTTAGAACTGCTTTTGCTGCATCCCATAGGTTTTGGATTGTCTTGTTTTCATTGTAATTTTTCTCTAGGTATTTTTTGATTTCCTCTTTGATTTCTTCAGTGATCTCTTGGTTATTTAGTAACGTATTGTTTAGCCTCTGTTTGTGTTTTTTATGTTTTTTCTCCTGTAATTGATTTCTAATCTCATAGCATTGTGGTTGGAAAAGATGCTTGATATGATTTCAATTTTCTTAAATTTACTGAGGCTTGATTTGTGTCCCAAGATGTTATCTATCCTGGAGAATAAACCCTGTGCACTTGAGAAGTGTAATCTCCTGTTTTTGGATGGAATGTCCTATAAATATCAATTCAATCTACCTGGTCTGTTGTGTCATTTAAAATTTGTGCTTCCTTATTAATATTCTTTCTGGATGATCTGTCCATTGGTGGAAGTGAGGTGTTACAGTCCCCCACTATTATTGTGTTAATGTTGATTTCCTCTTTTATAGCTGTTAGCAGTTTCCTTATGTATTGAGGTGCTTCTATGTTGGGTGCATATATAATTATAATTGTTATATCTTTTTTCTTGGATTGATCCCTTAATCATTATGTAGTATCTTCCTTGTCTCTTGTAACATTCTTTATTTTAAAGTCTATTTTATCTGATGTGAGATTTCTACTCAGCTTTCTTTTGATTTCCATTTGCATGGAATATCTTTTTCCATCCCCTCACTTTCAGTCTGTATGTGTCCCTAAGTCTGAAGTGCGTCTCTTGTAGACAACATATAGATGGGTCTTGTTTTTGTATGCATTCAGCAAGCCCGAGTCTTTTGGTTGGAGCATTTAATCCATTCACGTTTAGGTAATTATTGATATGTATGTTCCTATTACCATTTTCTTAATTGTTATGGGTTTGTTTTTGTAGGTCTTTTTCTTCTCTTGTGTTTCCCACTTAGAGAATTTCCTTTAACATTTGCTGTAGAGCTGGTTTTGTGGTGGTAAATTCTCTTAGCTTTTGCTTGTCTGTAAAACTTTTGACTTCTGCATCAAATCTGAGTGAGATCCTTGCCAGGTAGAGTAATCTTGGTTGTATCTTCTTCCCTTTCATCACTTTAAATGTATCATACCACTTCTTTCTGTCTTATAGAGTTTCTGCTGAGAAATCAGCTGTTAACCTTATGTGAGCTCCCTTGTATGTTATTTGTCATTTTTCCCTTGTTGCTTTCAATAATTTTTCTTTGTCTTTAATTTTTGTCAGTTTGATTACTATGTGTCTTGGTGTGTTTCTCCTTAAGATTATCCTGCCTGGGACTCTCTGCACTTCCTGGACTTGGGTGGCTATTTCCTTTCCCATGTTAGGGAAGTTTTCAACTGTACTCTCTTCATATATTTTCTCACTCCTTTCTCTCTCACTTCTCCTTTTGGGACCCCTATAATGTGAATGTTGGTGCATTTAATGTTGTCCCAGAGGTCTCTTAGGCTGTCTTCATTTCTTCTCATTCTTTTTTCTTTATTCTGTTCTGCAGCAGTGAATTCCACCATTCTGTCTTCCAAGTCGCTTATCTGTTCTGCCTCAGATATTCTGCTATTGATTCCTTCTAGTGTATATTTCATTTCAGTTATTGTATTCTTCATCTCTGTTTGTTTGTTCTGTAATTCTTCTAGGTGTTTTTTCTTTAATTCTTCTAGGTTTTTGTTCTTTAATTCTTCTAGGTCTTTGTTGAACATTACTTGCATCTTCTCAATCTTTGCTTCCATTCTTTTTCCAATAGTCCTGGATCATCTTCACTCTCATTATTCTGAACTATTTTTCTGGAAGGTTGCCTATCTCCACTTCATTTAGTTGTTTTTCTGGGGTTTTATCTTTTTCCTTCATCTGGTACAAAGTCCTCTGCCTTTTCATTTTGTCTGTCTTTCTTGAATGTGGTTTTCCTTTCACAGGCTGCAGAATTGTAGTCCTTCTTGCTTCTGCTGTCTGCCCTCTGGTGGATGAGGCTATCTAAGAGGCTTGTGCAAATTTACTGATGGGAGGGACTAGTGGTGAGTAGAGCTGGGTGTTGCTCTCGAGAGAATTTCCTATAAAGACATTGGTGTTGAAAGACAAGGAAACCAGACAAGCCTGACACAGCAGCAAAAAGGAAATGACCACAGGATCTGCTCCCCTCCAGGCTGGAGAATAAAGGGAGGGAACCACAGCCATGCTGGCCTATCTGGCCCCGCCAGAGCCTCAGAGAAGACACAGCCCTTCAGAGCTGCCCCAAGGCTGTCAGACAGGGGGAGGGGCCTGCGTCTTCCTTCTCTTGCCTCTAACACTTGAGGGTCCCAAGGGTCAAACCAGTCAAGAGCAGTCAAGTGGGACAAGAAAGGCCTGGAGATCTCAAATATTCCTTGGGATTCAGGAGAAACCAGAAGTATTCAGGAGAAATTTGTCATATGTTTTGGGCTTGAGAAATAAGAAATATAAGAAATGTGTGTATTTGGGAATGAGTGGGGGAAAATTAAGCCAAAAACTTGTGTATTTTTTCTGTAACTGGATTATGCAGACATCATTTTGGGACACACCTGGGTTTTGAAACAAGGATGCATACCTACTTAAAATCAATTCTGTTTTTCTAATTTGATGCTTGTAATCTACAGAATTAAAAAAACAAAAGCAAACAAACCAAAAAACCCAAGAAAAATCAGTCTCAGTGGACACAGCCTGTAGACTACAGGGAGAGCATGCCTCCTGTAGAAACGTCTTCTTCCATGTCTCTACTTGAATACTAAGAGCAGTAGGACTCTCAGCACTAGTTTCTTCTTCAATGGCAGGACTTTACTGATGAAAGCAACCAGCAAAGCCATACATTCTGGATTCTTTGCGCCATTTCTCCTTACAGTCCAGTTGGTTGGCACTTGGTTGTGAGTGTCCAGAGCACAACAGACCAGTTTCCCAAGAGTTTCTAGACTGCAATGGTTGGGTCCTCAATTCCCATACCCATCTCCTCCCCTCCACCAATTCCAAAATTTAGGTTTACTATTTTCACTCCTCACTCTGGGTAACTGAAAGCAGCCTTAAAACAGTAAGACCTTACTTGTGTCAGAAGACAAGATGAATAGGAGTCTCAGCATTAGCTGCAATGAGGTCCCTTTTGTAGCCAGCTCTGCCACACTTCCAGTGAGATTTTTCTCCTCAGGACTGCAAGACTGTGCAGCATCTCATGGCATCTTATCTTCATTCCAGTGAAAAAGGGGAGGAAACAAGATGAAGAAAGGGAAGGGACAACAGAATCAAGAAACAGGCCAATTGAAATGTCTTTTCAAAAAGCTTATCCTGGAAGCGACACCTGGAGATGTCTGCTTACATCTATTTCCCCAAAATGGGGTGACATGACTAGTCTCACTTGTAATGGGGTTTAGAATCAGGAAAGAATTGTGGAGGCACTTTAATGTCTCAAAATTGGGGTTGCTTTTTGAAAATATATATATTATAAAACTTTTCTCTCATACAGAAATGTTAGAAGAACAATACAGTGAAAACTTACACACACACCACCTGAATTCTGTAAATAACATGTGTTATATTTGCTTTATCACTGATTTGTCCATTATCCATTCCTCTATAATTCAGTAATCCATCTTATTTTCTTATATTTCCCCAATGAATAATGATGTTGAATGTCTTTTAATAAGCTTACTATTGTCTTGTGAACACATACAAAATGTATGTTCATTGTTTTATTGGAGTGTAGTATTTTATTGTCAACTTATAGGAGTTATTGATATATTTTGGATATAAGTCCTTTCTCATTCATATAGATAAATACTGGGTACTTGGTATTCAAAGACAAATAAAATGAATTCCATCCCCTTTATATGTAAAGCAAGTTTTAAATCTAGACTGAGTTAAGCCAACCAATGTTACATATTCTCTTTCTGAACATGATTTGAAAAATATTTTTTTACCTGACAGAGATGCCTTCTCAGGGAGTCATGAAATCCCAGTCTGGGAGAGTGTTTTCATTTCCTAGGGCTGCTGTAACAACATCCTAAAAACGGAGTGGCTTAAACAACACAAATGTATTGTTTCAAAGTGCTAGGGCCTAAAGTCTGGGATCAAGGTGTCAGCAGGGCTATGCTCCCTTCAAAGGTGCCCTGAATTCTAGTGGTGTGATGACAATCTTTGGTATTTTCGTCTTATATACTTACCCAAGTGTCTGCCTTCATGTCCACATGGTGTTCTCCCTGTGTGTATGTAAGTCTGTGTCCAATTTCCCCCTTTTATAAGGTCAGCAGTCATGTTGGATTAGTGCCCACTCCAATGACCTCATCTTAACTAATTGCATCTGCAAAGAACCTGGGTCCAAATAATGTCATGTACACAGATACTGTGTTTTTCTTCAACAAACAACAGCAGAACATTTGCTGCTCACAACTGAACATTGGCATTAAATAGCGAGTGTTTTCATAGAGGTAAACATAACTGGAGGAAAAATTACTTTGCACTGTTGTTGGACAAGATCAGGGAACAAAACACTATGGTCTTCACATTCTTTTCTAAAAGGAAAGAAAAAGAAATGTGAAGGTTGAGAATAGCAGGAAAGATCAAGAAAGGGTATTTCAGGAAGAGAGAGATCCTTATTACACAGTGTTTGCTAAAAGCCTATCTCATGATTCCATCCTAAATCCAGTGAGTGGCCAATGCAATTATTTATGACATAAATAATTCTCTGTATTAAGATACCTCTTTATCCACAATGTTCCTCCAGGGTGGACCAGCTGTCAGGGATGGCTGCATTCTCACTGGACTATTAGTGACTCCTTTTCATAAGAAATTGAAGCCTTCTTTCTGATGGAATATATGTGTTTAAAACAGGGTCCCTTTGAACCTAAGCATATAAGACTTTGATTTTTTATGACAAAGCCAAAGGGGGGAAAAAACGATTTTTTATGACACACCCAAAGGGGGGGGAAAAAACCCAAAGAAATAATAATGAAATTGTAAGAATGAAAAATAGAAAGGAAATATGATATTCTTTAAAATATTTTAGCCTACAATTAATTTCTCTAAATACAGTTTTGAAAGCAATCACCACAAATCTGAACATTTGCTGGATCATCTGGTCGGCAAGTGCTGCTGGATGAACAGCAGAAGGCGGGCAAAAGGCCCTTCCCAGTGTAACTCGTCTGGACTCTGGGGAATTTGGGGCACCTCCTGTCACTCTCCAGAAAATATGCCGGAAGAATATCAGGGAGAAGGTACAGCCAAAAATAGAAGACTGAGATCCCGGCACAGCAGGAACAGAGTCGATGACTCCTGACAGTATCTCCAGGATGTGCCAGAGCCCGCGGGAGTCTCCCCGGTGATCAACCCACAGAGGGCATTCTCTCCACAGAGCAGGACAAGTCTCTGCACCACGGGGTGAGGTCCGCCCCCGGGGTGCGGGGTGACTCACGCTTTATCCTGCCTCCCGACTTCTGCAGCTCAGGAGGGAAGAGCATGAAGCCTGCACAAAGTATTCCATGTAAAAAAGCGTTTTATTTCTGCCTCTCTTTCTCTTTCTCCCCCAACCCTCCCTGGAACTAAGAGATTAAGACATAAGAATACAATCCATAAGGACTCTTTTTATACCAGAGTGATATACCTTGCCGGAGAAGAAAGCTTGTGGCATAAAATATAGGGGTAGTTTCAGGTCAAAGAAGTAGAGGCAAATACAAAAGACAGTCTCCTCAGTGGGGACAGCCTCGCTCACCATCTGCTTGACCCTGGCATCTTCTACATGGCTCACTGGGAATTGTTTAAGTCACAGAGTGCATCCTGTTTGTAGTTAAGAATTAAAGAGCAATCAGTTCAACATTTAAAAATGAGTATTCGACTTTATCTTCACAGGAATGCTATTTTAAAATATTATATATAATATAATATATAATGTTATATATATTAATATTATATATTAATTTCCAGTATCCACCCCAGAAATGTGGATTTGTCTGTGTGGGGTGGAACTTCAGCATAACTGTATTTTTAAAGCCTTCCCAAGCAATTCACTATGGAGCTAGAGTTAAGAACCACTAGTCTATTGTGTCCAAATTCTAATTTTTTTAAATTATGAAACAAATTTCTCTTTGATCCTTAACCAATACTCTATCATATTCTCCAGGAATAAAAGAAAGGAAACACTTCTGCACTCAGTCCATGAGGTCAGCTCTGTGCTAGTCACAAAAACCAGACGAAGTCATTACAAGAAAAGAAAACTGCAGACCAGTAACTTTTATGAATATCGATGCAAAACTCCTCAAGAAAATATTGTCAGCTTCAATATAACAACATAAAAAATAATTATATGTTAGCAAGTTTAAAATCCAAAAAATAAAGAAATATGACAATACCAATTGCTGGTATGAAAGCAGAGCAACATGCATTCTAATTCATTGTTGGTGGGAATGCTAAAAGGTCCAACCATTTTGGAAGACAATTTCGGCAGATTTTTACAAAGCTAGACATAGTCTTACCATACAATCCAACAATCACACTTCTAGGTATTTACCAACTGGATTGAAAACTTATATGTCCAAACAACACCATGCACATGAATGCTTACAGCAACCTTATGATTGCCCCAAACTGGAAGCAACTGAGATATTCTAAAATAAGTGAATGAATAAACCCACTCTGGTACAGTCTTACAAGAAAGCATTATTTAGCAATAAAGAGAGATGAACTATCAGGACACATGATATGGGTAAATCTTATATGTATATTTCAAAGAGAAAGCAGCTAGTCTATGATTGCATATGTATGATTCCATCTATATGGAATTCTGAAGAAAGCAAAAATATAGAGATGATGAAAAGATCAGTGGTTGCCAAGGTTTTGTGGGTAGGGAGAGTTGAATGGATGAAGTATAGGGAGTATTTTAGGGCATTGAAATATCTGTTTGCTATTGTAATGGTGGATACGTAACACTGCATTTTTCAAGTAACAGAACTTTATAGCACAAAGATTGAATCCTAATTATACAAATTATATATAAAATATGTAACATATATATTACATGCAACATATATAATGTTACCTATTATATATGTATGTATGTAATATATAGGTAACATATAATATATATTACTATATATATATAGGATCTTGTGGGGATTCAAAGATGGAATGCAGAATATGATGAAACAATCCAACTGTATTATGAATGCATGGAAAAACTGCACTGAAGAGATTCAGGGGAAAAGGTCTTGACCTAAGTAATTTTGCAAAAGCATAGAATCTGTGCAACTTAAAACAAAATAAATTGTACATAAACTGTACTCTAGTTGATAAAGCTGTTTCTTCCTGTAGTATCAATTAACAATTCTGTAACACTATGCATGTACACTGACTGAAACTGGAAATTGAAGTAAATGGATGGCAAATGGTAGGAGAAGGAATAATCACTCCAGTTAACATACCAACTCTCAGAATTTATTCTAAAATGTATGCTACCAATGAGACACACTTTAGCATAAAAATACAGAACAATTAAAAATGAAAGATATAAAGGACAATGTAGAGATACAAATGAAACTAAAATCAACAGATTTCATTAATATAAAAAGTGTAAGAAAAGAAATATTAATACAGGTAAAAAGGGGTCTTTCCCAGTGATAAAGGGGTCCATCCAGTAGGAAGTTACCACAATCCTAAGCTATTGGAATCCATACATCATTCCAACATGCATAAAGCAAATTAAAAGAGAATTTAAGCAAATGCACAATCATGTTGGGAGTCATTAAAACACCTTTCTTAATAGTGATAGAACAAGCAGACAAGAAAATCAGTAAGGACGTACAATGTATTAGCAACAACATTTGCGAAACTTGATTTAACCAACTTAAGAAAAATATCCAATATCAATAGAATTTGCATTCTTTTTAAGGTCTAATGCCACTCGTACAAAAATTGTCCACACCCTGGCGCATAAAGAAATCCTCAAGAAATCAAGATTAAAATTAATCAGAAGACATCTTCTGAAGATAAAGTTAGAAATCAATAACAAAATAGCTACAGAGTTCCTAGCCATATGAAAAATAAACAGTACAATTCTAAATATCTCAAAAATAAAAGAAATCACAATTATTATTTTAAAATATTTTAAACTAAGTGCTAATTTGATACTGCATGTTGAAATTTTACAGTATGCTGATAAAGCAATGCTTAGAGGAAAATTTAAACCAAAATGCACAAATCAGAAAATAAGAGACTGAAAGTCAATCCAATTTTCCATCTTAAAAATCTAGAAAGAAATAAGCAAATCAAAATAAAATAAATAAAATGATAATAAAAATAAGAAATCAATGGAGTAGAAAATAAAAAGTAGAGTAAATCGATAAAGCCAAAATTCGTTCTTTGAAAAGAATAATTCAGTTAATAAGCTACTGGCAATACAGATCAAGGAAAAAGAGAGAAAGGACAAATTACCAATATCAGGAATGTAACAAGGATACATCAAGAGATCCCAAATATACATTATTTGATCCTTCCTACATATTAAGGATGCTTGAGATTGGCTGTTCTAGGATTAAATTCAATTGTTTAATGATTTCAAGGCGTCTAGTCCTCCTCTTTGTGTTGCTAAATGGCTGCCACAGCTCCAGACATCACATCCTTGAAGAACCACTGTCAAAGGCATTAAATGGGACTGAGGCTTTCTCCTCACCTGCCCTACTATATCAAAAGGAAATTCTTCCCCAGAATTAAGCCAATAGGCTTCATTTTATAAGTCATCAATCAGAATTAAGGTTACATGCTCTTCAAACAGAGACGGTGACCATATACCACGATACCAAAGGCTCCTCAACTATATATGGAATTTTTTTAATCATCAAGAAAGATGAGGAGCAACAACACTGGGGTAGGCAACCATGTTCTCTGTCACATTTAGCGTTCTTCTCAGCTCCATGAGTAAACATATTCTCTCTTTTGAAAAAGCTACTGTTGGTTGTCTGTTATTTGCAAATAAAACTATGTGGTCTAATACAAACTGAATGCTATTTATTCATTAGTGCCTGTCCTTGGAAATCAAGATAATGAATATACCAGCTACAAACCACTCATAATCATTAAGGAAAAACATTCATCCGTTAATGCCGATCATTCCTATGTCTGTGTTACTAAACATTTTTATAGATAATAAAATAATATTTACAGTATTTTATAAGGCAAGGGGCTTTTTTTGTTTGGTTTTTTTTTTGTTTGTTTGTTTTGTTTTGTTTTACCCTGGTATATACACATATCAAATACATGGGTAAGTACAATCAGCTCAAGACATGGTTTCAGTCGCCCGCCATGGGCGAGATACCCTGCTATGTGAGGAGCACACTGGCCTCTACAACTCTCAGTCTACAACGTGCACAAATCATTCCAATTTACTGAAGCAGGAGCTAAAAGAGAGCAGACACATCCAAGAAAAGTCAGAAAAGTGTTCCTGGCAGAGAAGCATTGGGTAAAAATATACATCCTGATGTTTGATCATGTGCTTTGTCTTGCTCTAACTTTACCCAAATGGAATTAGACACTGACTGATGTATGGCTCATTTTGAATTCCACTGTCCCTCGATGATGGAAATCTAATGTAAAATGTTTACTCTAAACTGGGTGGTACACAAAATATTGATACTATGATTGAATCAGAAATGTATTTGGATCCTCTGCACATCATATAGTTTGTTTCCTAAACAAATCTGGTTAAGGAAAACATCAAAGGTATTTTTGAGAGAATAGAACTTGGGAAAATAAATTCAGCCCAGCTGACATTAAACTCTGCTCCTGTCAAACCAAACAGGATTTTAATGTATCTTGCCTGTTAAGTATTAGTGAGGAATCTGTCCAAACAGTAAAAAATAAAATCCCACAGTCACTAAATCAAAGTAATTAGAACTCCAGTGATGGGTGAAAGTGGAATCAGATGTTCTCCCTCACTGGGAAGTATCAGTTGGCTGGGGTATTTGAAAATCCATGACTTCAGACAGAGAGCTGCAGCTAGATATTATGACAGAGGATTTTTTGTGTTATGCAGGTTACACTGAGCTATATTTTTGCCAATTTCATGTAGGAGATGAATTATATAGAGAAATTAGATTTTTGGAAGCCATGTGCTGATTTTCCAACTGCAACTTATAGAAGTTAGCTGTGTACATACATCAGTCATCCCCAGATGTTTTACTATTTTCCCTGTAAATTGTTAGTGTAGAATTCTTCTTAATTTGGGACTCTGGTATATTTTACTCCTTAACTTCTATAACAGGATGGAAATTCTGTTAACTGTGCTGTGCATTATAAGTCTCCTCCAGCGAGACCTAGAGTAACGGCAGCCACGGATGCCTCACGAATCAAAGGAGCACTAGGTCCTGAGTTAACTAGTTGAATGGTGAGTGGCTTTCTCTGTTAAGCAGATTTTAACATTTCAAAATGATTTCTTACATCTATTTTAATCCTGGATTACAATATATATGGAAGAATATGGAATACAAATAAACTAATAAAACAGAAAATAAAACACTCCAGAAAAAATTTCAACAAAATTGGCCACTTTGTTGTGTCATATATAGCAAGAAAACCTACAATTTTTCAGTGATGAATAGTATTTGGGATGGATACAGACATTGACACACCTTGCATTTTAAAGTCTAATACTAATAAAAATAATACCGATTCCAAACATACATTGACCCATCACTACCTGGTGGCAGGCAAAGCCTTCACGTTTTCAGTGCAATACATCCCTTGATCCTCACACTGACCTTTAAGTGTTTTACAGATGAGGAAATTATGGTCCTGCCTAAGTCACAAAGGCAAGTCGCCTAACAGCACACAACTGCTCATGTGGGTCTGGGGTTTGGACACTGCACGGTAGAACCACAAAGCCGATACTTTAGCCACTTTCCTTCACCACCTCCTAACTTTGAAACATGGCATGTCAGGAAAGTTTGCCTTGTAATCCAGTTATGCAATGACTTTATCAAGAGTAATTTTCATCCTTTAATGTCCAACTATTATATCACCATTTTAAGAAATTCCCATTTCCATCAGCAGTGTACCCCACAGGCATTAACCAACATAAGGGTGTTTTACAAGCCAGCAGGGTTTCGGAAGACAGGGCATCCTGCAGAGGGGGGACAAAGACCCCAGGCTGCAGGGAGTTGGTGCTACCTTCCCACCTTGGCCAACTGCTGCCTTTTCTTCAGCTCCACGCAATGCCTCTCCACCACACAGGTGCTGGAGGTGAGCAGGTCTTCCTCTTCTTATTCCCTCATCCCAAATCCACAATCAGGGTTGTGGTGGTGGAGGTTCCTGGAAGTCAGGCAGGACACATGTGACACTGGGGGTGGTGACATCAAATCACCTGTTTGGACTTAACATTTCCAGCATGCTGTTTATCCTGTGGGTAGCAAGAACATTGCATCTCCAAGAGAAACCTGACTCACCCAAAGTCACCTGGAAGGGAGAGCCTATGGGCTGGTTCCTCACTCGAGATGCCCCCAGGAAGAAGCCAGCAGAAGAGGAAGGAGTGACATTCAGTGGTGAGCCATCTCCTCTTCTCATGAATCCCATGTGACATGTAGTAATAACTCCATCTTACAGATTAGAAAAGTCTTGTTGTGGCCAGGTCCCTTGCTCAGGGTCACAGACTTTGAAGGTGTCAAAATCTGAAGTCAAACCAAGGCACCTGGTACTCTGGGAAGACAGTGGTGTCCCTCTGAGAAGACAGGATACCTGTAGCCTGACCACACAGAGGTTGGGCATTTTGTCCATGGTGGTCTTGGATAAACATACAGTTCCATCAGCCTTCATCCCTCTCAACTTGGACATTTTGCCATAATTAAAGAGTGAGTTTCTCTCTTGCACCTCAAATTCAAAAGTCTGACCCTGCGAGTCAATTTATTAGGCAGATGATACCCTCACAGGGTATGTTTTCCACCCTAAATATATCAGGAAGACTGTCTGCCTGACTTCTCTTTTAGTCTTGGCTACCTCGGAAGTTGGCTTATTGAGAAAGAGTATGGCGTCATTTTGCCTTATCATTTCCACCTCCAGGCAATCCGCAGAATAAGTAGATCCCAGGAGATGCAGGGGTTTATTACAAAGTGAAAAATGTAACTACACACCTGAAATTCTGTGCAAGTCCACACCAGGCTTAAAGTGGTTTGGGGTGGACCTTCCTGCAGATGTTTTCTTCTTTCGAGTAAGCATTCTGCCACGTGCAGTGTATTTGATTGTCAGAGACTTCAGTGTGTCTCTTCATTTGTGAACTGCAGGAACTCCACAAGACGGATGGTCAGGAGAACTAGTTTCAGGACCTATTTCTGCCACAGGATGATTAAGTTCTTAAAAGTCATAGTCTCCTTACTTTTAAAATGGGGAAGAGAAAAATAAGAACTTCACGTGTTATTTTGAGAGTCATATGAGATTTTGTATGCGAAACACTAAATAAAACTGTAAGGCATTATATCAATGCCAGCTATATCATTACTAGTACTGTTGTTAAATTATTATTATTATTACAAAAGTATGTAGTTGGCTGTGTTATGGGATGTAAGGCTTCATTGTAATTAATTATGTGATGTGACATGAAGGGTCTCGTGGTGTAGCAACTTCACTGGGTGTCACTGGAAAGAAAAACTGTTTGGGAAGGACAGTGAACTGAGCACCAATTGTCTTGCAGAAAAGGACCAAAAAAGACCAGAATGAGTATAAAATGCATGCTTTGTCAAGCTTCTGGGTGGAATGAGTTCCTGAGACCGGAAGCCGCAATCATCCTAAAGAAACGTCTGATAGACAAGAGTTCTAAAGGGGTTGCTGGCCTGCACTTTGCCCTGCAGACCACGGGCTCTGAGGGGGCCTGTCATCCCCCAGCCACGATCCACAGGTTAATGCTCTCAGAGTTACCAGCCCTGCATCTGTGGCCTCTGGCTGGAACACATGTTATTTGGGTAACTGAGAAACAATCTCCCTCCCTATCAAGCTCTTATGGACAGAAACTAATGTTTGTCTGCTGAGCACATGTATGTCACTTGGTGTTCCACCTGTTTATTCTAGAGGACATTCTGATCAGGGTTTGGAATTCGCACAGAGAAACTCACTGGCTTACTGACACTCCCAGAATTGCTACTACCATAATCACACTCAGATTTCCATTGGCAAATATGTATGAGGCAGTGGTAGGGAGAGGATGAAGATATTTTTCCTGGGGAGCAGACGGTCTGAAGCTGAGAAAAGGAATATCTGATTTGTAAACCAGACACAGAAGACAGAGAAGGCCAAGGTGGACCATCTGGTCCTATAATAAACTCATGCTGATGCTTCTGATTTTTCAGTAGACCTTTTAGCACATGATTTAATCCACAATCGGAACTAGAGAAATGTTGCCCATCTTAATTGAGTAGCAAAGCAGTGAGCACTGCCTCAGTCCTTCAGACACTGAGCGGGCTTGGGAGGCAGGGTCTCATAGGACAGTGGGACTGGCTGCTTCTCCTCCCAGCTCCTCACAGGGTGATTCTTAACTTCCCAAAAAATGCAGTTTTATTGGGGCTGGTGTTGCGGAGGATGCTTTCTTTCCCTTAAACAAGCTACGGGTCATGCAATGATGATTTTTTGACACCATAACAAACTTGCAATGAGCAAGCAGCTCTTATGTCTCAGGACTCTACACTTGCTGCAGATACAGATGTGAATAACCTTCTCTGCTCTAACAGAATTCACTTTCAATAATACCATGTGATAAGTACTTTAATACTAATGTACACAGACTGCCACTAGGGCACTAAGGAGGAAGTGATGAATTCTTCCATAGGGAATCAGGAAGGACTTCTCAGGTAGGTGACATTCGAGCTGGATTTTGCAAGATGAATGGAATTTTCCGGTTGGGGAAGGAAGGAATGACGGCATAGTGATTTGTATGTTGAAAGACATGGAATTAAGGAAAGTCTTGGAATTTTCCAGGGACCATAAGAGGTAAAGTGGTACTTGCTTTGGGGGAAGGGGACCGGGTGGCCAGAAAGGAATTAGAAGTGGGGTGAAGTTTTGAATAGCTTATGATACTCTTCATACTTTATCTTATGCACAAAAGGAGACAACAAAAGCTTCCCTTAGGTAATAGATAAAAGGAATTGGCATTTGGACATTTCGGCATTAAAAATGACAAGATTGGGACTTCCTTGGTGGCGCGGTGGTTAAGAATCCATCTGCCAATGCAGGGGACACAGGTTGGAGCCCTGGCCCGGGAAGACCCCACTAAGCCCGTGCAACACAACTATTGAGCCTGTGCTCTAGAGCCCGTGAGCCACAGCTACTGAGCCCGCATGCCTGGAGCCCATGCTCCATAACAAGAGAAGCCACTACAATGAGAAGCCTGTGCACTGCAACAAAGAGTAGCCCCCACGCGCAGCAATGAAGACCCAGTGCAGTCAAAAAAAAAGACAAGATCTCATGAATGTGGAAAAGCATGGGTAGACCTTTCAAAGAGTGATAGAACTTGCAAGCCTACAGGTTGATGGTCGTATATATCATTCACCAAGAAATGAACCCAGGAAGAAAAGATTTGGATTTTGAAGCATAACCAGATATGATGATAATGAGTTTAGACTTGGACATGTTTTTATGGATTTGCTTTCAGATCACAGGTCAAGGAACACCACAAGCTAATGTGTTTACGATTGCACATAACATGTACAGAGAACTGTTTTTTTTTCTTGTGGTTATGATATATGGAAAAGTAGCATGTGGCATGTCTTGAACAATTGTTTGGGGCTAAATTGTGAAAGGCCTTTAAAAATGGACATGTGTCCATTAGAAAACAGAGTCAGGGGGATCTTGAATAATTATTATAGCAACAGGACAAATAGATGTGAGCCATTTTATTTTTTTTAAATGACAGGAATATGAAGAGGAAGGATGAGTCAGAGGTGACTCCAAGTTTTCAAATTTGGTAAAAGGTTTTGGAGCGTTCACTTTATTATGTGGTACTGAGCAGAACTGAGTGAATGCAACCATTACAAATTACAGCGGACCAGACTTCCAGCAAAGCTGTGCATCTGGAACATATACTCTGAGCAGGAAGGGAGGGGTCAGCTGAGCCACTCAACTGCCATAAAGTCAACTCACTTTGTTTGATTGACTAGATAAGGATGAAGCAAACTAAAAGGGGACACACTGACAAATGACAAAAAGAACAGTAGACATCAAAGGCACAGTACAGAAAAAAATGCATAAAAGCTGAAGAGTCTGAGGACATTGGCACAAAGGTAAATAGATAACCTATCTCAGTAGCCCATGGTGGTGGTCAAATAAATTGTCCCTATTTAAAAATGTTGATTTTGACTCATCACAGCAATGTTTAAAAACAAAGAAATATATGTAACAAGCTTTGGAATTATTTTAATAAAAATTGTGAAAAAAAATTAAATGCTAAAATTTTCATTACCTGCAATATTTATATATGTAAATAATCTTGCCAAATATTATTGGGAAAGTAGTTGAGCAGTTTGTTAGTAAGTAGAATTCATATGTGGAGGAATAGAAAGAGTAAATATAAATTTTTTTCCTTTACTACTCATTCAAATGGATTGTTGCCATTCAAAGTTTTTTTTTATAACTTCAACTTGTAATGCTATTTTGATAATGGAATTCTATTGTAATTAATATAATCAAATATATTTCATCTGAGATTCATTTGGGACCTAGCCATTTATACAAATACCATGTTCTATTGAATTTCAGTTACTAAAATAGAAATTATGTCAAAATACATGCAAGAAATGATATAGTGAAAATGAACCTAGAATGTAAATATTAATGTGGCTATTTTAGACTGTTTCTTGACATTTTTTTCATATTAAAGCAACATAATCCTTTTATTATAGCCATAGTCTATTATTATTATTATTATTATTTAAATTTCAAGAGTTTGTGGTCTCTTTAGTTGCTCAATTGCTATTATTCATATTAATTACATATTTACCATATAGAGTTTCAGATTGTAATTTGGAAGCTGGCTAGCAGAATAAGTCATTAGTTATCAAATTATTTAGTAAAAATTAAAGCACATAACATTTTCTGTAATAATGTAGTTAGAAGCATATGTTATTGAGTAAATAGACTAGTCATTCATGGAATATGGGATTAAGTGCACTAGCAAATCTGTTCCCACCCAAAACTCAGATTCTAGGCAGAGGTTTTTTTTTTTATAGGATATTTCCTCTCAGAGGCTGTGTGAGGTTAAAACTGGTCCAAAACAAAGTCTGTGAGGGCAACTTAAGTCAAGAGACTGAGCAACTGTCCTTTGCAGGACAGGGATTGTAAAAGGAAGCCAAAATCTAGAATTAGATATGGATAGAAACTGAACTATCCATTGTCCATAGACAATAAACATTGTTTCTTCCAGTTTCAAATTTTGTTTTCAGTTAAATGGAAAATCCATCCAATCACGTTAAGATATTAAGTGCTTGCTGTAAATTAACAAAGTTAGTGTTGGGGTAGGTATGGCATGTTAGCTTGGATGGGATTCTACGAAAACACTGTGACATATTGCAAATGTTACAAATTGTGTGATCTTTTCACAATTATTTAGCTTTCAAAAACCTCATTTCCTCACTTATAAAATGGAAATAATAAAAACCACAGGGCGATCTGTTGTGAAAAATAAATACATAGTAAAGATATATAGTAGTTGACACAGAGGAGTTGACATATGATGTTAATCCCTGACCTCTTCCCCTTAAGATGGAAAAGTTGCTCAGGTCTTATGTCTTTTGCAAGGCGCATAGGACTCGCAGAACTTCCAGCCGTTCATAGTCCCCCCAGTGTCATGTCAGACATCAAGCAGTTACATATTAGAAGATGCAGGCAGAGAATTCCTTGGCAAACTCTTTTCCGTAGAGTTGAATTCCTTGCCATCCTTGGATTTCTGTACTGCAATAGATGCCTATTTTTAGTTGCAGTAGAATACCTATTCTTTGCCCAAATCCTAGAATGCACCAAATGGGAAGCAAAATATGCTTAGAAAGGCAAATGGAGCAGTTTCACAGATTCCCTGGTCACATGGGGCCCTGAGTGCTCTGCGGCTCCACTGTTCCAGGTACATGTGTTTTGTTCTGGGGAAGATTATATATAGGACGCATGAACAGCGAGGTCCTGCTGTACAGCACAGGGAGCTATATTCAATATCCTGGAATAAACCACAATGGAAAAGAATATAAAAAAGAATGCATATATGTGTATAACTGAGTTGTTTGCTGTACAACAGAAATTAGCACAACACTGTAAATCAACTATACTTCAATAAAATAAATAAATACACAGAAAAATTTTTTAAAAAGGAGGGTGGAGGGAAGATCCTGATGTGCCTTCCAGTCACGGTAAGACTCAGCTTTGTGTGAGAGGCATGCGAGCACTGGAGGCTGGTGTGGAGTGCAAGCTGATGAGCCGCTTGGTGGAAAGGCTGTGCTGGTCCATGTTAGGTGTTTGCTTTGGAAACCAGTGTCCAGCGTTGTAAGTGCGCTGGACACACTTAACATTTACCCACACTTCACTCCCCCCACGTGTCAGATGCCCCAGCACCTGGTAATTTGCACCACAACAGCCATTCACGTGCTCCAGGTGTTCAAGAAATGTCCATTGCACAAATGGATAACCATGTTGAAATATGGATCATAACTTTCAGAGATGAGGATTGAACTTTTTAACCCCCTCTAATAGAATAAACTGTGTGTGTATGTGTAGAAAATTGTCTAATTCTCATATCAAGCTGCAAGGCTGCTACGTGTTCCCCCATTTCATAGAGAAACTAAAGACTAGAAATGTTAAGCTAGTCAGTGGTGGAAGTGGTTGAACCAGGTTTGCACTGAGGTCCTTCTGTGTGAAAGTCTAATTCCATTTAACAGCACCTCGCTGACTTTATAGACAAGCCCTCTTCTGTTTCTCTTGATTATGACTTCTAACTTAGAGTGCTTTTTGCAGGATTTGTATTTCCAATTAATATCCTCAGTTCTTTTCGGTGTGAGAGTAGCTAACGAGCTCTCTCTTAACACAGAGACTCATCTGGCAACACATCTATATTTTTTATACAGATACCTGATCAGTTTGTTGATTAATTTCAATCCAGATTTAAGTCTTTCTTTAGAAATGTGGAAGGTTTTTCCTCAATAAGAATTTAACTTTCTTCCTTCGTACTGTGATCCCTCTTCAGAAAGATTCTAAGCATCTTTACTGAGAACCAGTAGGCACAGGCCTGAAAGACTTTCATTATGTGAAGAGGGTGTTCGGCTAATTACGAGAAAAACATTGGACAGAAACAGACTGAAAACAGATATTCAGTATCACTTTAATTAGGCTGTACTACTTGAGGAGTCTCTTCAAAATAATAGTCTTGATATTATTATAAGCATGTTTAACAAAAAGGCATCTTGGCAATGCTTACTGTCAGACCTGGCAATTAATTGAACTGACATTAATATTTAGACATTTAAGCAGAGCTCGCTGCACCTGGGGCAGCGGGTGATAGAGCTGCTGCAGGAGGCCCATCAGTACTGGGGGGCAGGGGCGGGGGGAGGCAGAAGTACTGCCGAGCTGGACCAGGGACCTCAGGGGACGCAGGAAGTGCAGAGATCAGAGACCACATCACATCAGACGTTACAGAAAAATCACAAGAGATTTTAGAGTAAAATTCTACTTTACCAAATAATCTATCACCTTCTTAAAAGCACTATCATAATTAACGCTATGGAATGAGTGAAGACAATGAGCCCCTGATATTTAGGGAAAATGTCAGGCAGTGATCATTTTAAAAGCAGAATAAGAGGGGCAACAAGCACACGCAGTACCAGGAGTGGTGGAAGGGTCCTCATGTTGGGCAGCATTTCTAAATGCGTAAATGTTAGTAATGCTTCAGTTTTTCTCTGTACCTTGCTATGTAATTTTAAAAAAATAATAATCTGCCATGAATAAGCAAAAAAAGGAAACAAAAAAGAAAGAAAAGGAAAGACCGTGCGTCACAGACAAGGGATGTCTTAAGGACATTTTAAGAGCATTTTAGTGGTTCAGAGGGAACCACTGGGAAACACCTGGATGAGGACTGATGAGCCACCCATGGTGTGGACACCACTGAACAGGACCCCACTAAGCTTTGGATGACCACCAAAAGCACATATAGTGTGGCGCTAACACTGCAGAGGACTCCATCCCGGACGGTGAGGTCACCATTCTTGGTGTCGCATGAGAACAGGATGAGAAACCGGGCTTTACCAAAAAGGCCTCACATGGTAAGTTGGACAGCTTGTTACCAACATGCTTACCGGGTGGTTCTCCTTATTGATCTGCTCGATCAGATGTCTCAGCTACTAATATAGTGAAAGACCACATTTTTAAGCCTGGAAGAGCAGCATCTCACCGACCAGCACAGCTAGAAGAACTAGCAGAGGAACCTGGAGTCATCCTGGTACAGAGGTGCAAGGTGATTACAGGCTCCTGTTCTGTAAATGTACTTCTAACCACTTGCAAGACGCATGAGTGGGCTCTGAAACTGAACTCTTGGTGTGGCACGTAGACCCCAATGTTGATTCCCAGTTCAGTCTGTGGTGATGGGAGTAGAGGCCTTAGAGCATCCCAGATAGGTCATTTCATGCCCATGCCTCATGAATGGACAGCTGAGGGGTCCAGCCTGAGTAGTTGAAGAAATGCAGTGCTCCAGAATCGTTCTGAATTCTCGGGTGTTCTCTACTTCAGCATGCCAACTTATTTCTGTGGACAGACACTAACATTCAGAGTTGCAACTGTGAGGCGACCAATGACAAAGATTGTCTTCTTGACCAAACTCTATCAAAGAAAATATGCTTGTTTGTACGAAAAATACGGTAATGTGTCCAGGAGTGATGAAGTAGCACATCAACAATTTACCTTCAAATAATTGTTTAAAGTTATTCAAACTTGTAATTTAGCTGTAAGTTTGAAAGTGATTCAGAATTAGCAGAATAATACACAGAAAGGAAAAGGTGTCTATGCTTCAGTTTGACTGTGCCCAGAGTAAATTTTGTTGCTCTCTTAATTGATCTAATTCAGATATATAAAAATTACTTATTAAAATTCACCAAATTAATAAATGAGTTAGTGAATAAAGGAAATATTAACTCATATTTTATAAACTTTAAGCTTACAAAATTTCCTTCAAATATTTCTGACTCTGTATTTTTAAAATCTTGTCAGCATTGGTAAATATTTACATAAGATTAAAATTAAATTTCCCCTCTGTGTTTATGAAATTTTCTGCTATAATTAGTATAAATTCAGCTGCAGGCAACAAAAATCCAAGTCAACTGATTAAAAATATTGACTTTTATTCTCTCTCATAACAAGAAATCTAAAGGCAAGAGGTTTCCAGATTTGGTTAAATCAGTGGCGCTTCAGGGTTATCAGGGGTCTAGAATTTTCCCTTTTTCCACGGACCCCTCTTCAGCATACTGGCCTCTGTCCACAACTTTGTTCTCTGAAGGCTATCACAGCTCCAAGCATCTCCTCATTACACAGCCATCTATGTGCTCACCAAAGGAAAATTCCCTTCATAGGACTCATTATAACAGTGAAGGAAACTTCTCTCAGAAGTGATCCCAGGAATTGTCTCCTCATGCATCAGAATTACCCTAATCTTTTGCCTCAACCAAGCACGGCAGGGAGGAACCACCATACTTAGGGTAAAGCAATCAAAATTGGCCCTCTTAGACTGGTGGTGATCGGGAGGTGTGGAGGAGATGCCTTTGCTTGATTGCATGACCATAGACTAAAAGAGGATATTGTTCAAAAAATGTTGAGGTTCTTCTACCAGAAAAAAATAAGGGAGTGGCAGCAAAGCATTTGAATAGACAATCAAACTTTTTGCAACAATGAATAAAATAGCAATGGTAAACAAGAGGAAAAATTATACACCAGGAGGGCAAATAAACTTGAGCTGGCCATTGGGCAATCTCTACCACTGCCCTTTTGGCCAAGAATCTTTTCTTTGTCATGAGGGGCACCCTTTCTGTTATGATTTCAATAGACACACACACACATACACACGCACCGCCTTTGTAGAAAAATGGTATCTTTCCAGAATAATCTACCCTGTCCTGTATTCCCTGCTATTTTCCTCCTAATATGACTGAATACATGATACCAATAAATGCTTCAAAAACAGATGACATTGGTTAGTCTCTGAAAGTAGGTCATTTGCAAAGCTACACAAGAAGTATAAACAATAATTGGCAAATACAATAATTTTTAAGGTAAAAAATTTTATTCCACTCCTATGAATAAATGACTCTACACGTAACTTGCATTACCAACAGAATTTTGTATAATATTTATCTGTACAACTTGCTACAGTCAAGACATAACTTAATCTAATAAGCAGTGATCAATCCCAGAAAACCACCCAAGAAAACTGAATTCAAATTTTCTCATTATCGTTCCTGTGGATTTTAGAAGTAGATTATTATTTATTCAATTTGCAGTATATTAATCTAGGTTTGTATTATGCGATAATATACAACCTGTTTTATTTCTTGAACAAAATGTGTCAAAGCTACATATTGCTATATAAATAGGATATGAAGCAGCACCTAACAGTAAATCCATGATATTTGTATAGCTCTGGTTCACTTACAAAATGCTTTCAGAAAGTGATTTCTCTTTTTTTTTTTTTATGCGTTACGCGGGCCTCTCACTGTTGTGGCCTCTCCCGTTGCGGAGGACAGGCTCCGGACGCGCAGGCTCAGCGGCCATGGCTCACGGGCCCAGCCGCTCCGCGGCACGCGGGATCCTCCCAGACCGGGGCACGAACCCGCGTCCCTTGCATCGGCAGGCGGACTCTCAACCACTGCGCCACCAGGGAAGCCCAGAAAGTGATTTCTCTTTTCAGCTTCAAAGCAGCCCTGTGAACTAGTTATTTTTCACCCCAATTAAAAATATTAAACTCAAAGAATGCATGATTTGGCTGAAGATTATTGGCTATAATGGTGAAGATTCAAAATTCAAGTCCTTAGTTCTTAATCCTGTTTTAATATTTATAATTGAATATGTATTATATTAATATCATTAATATTCATAATAGTAATATAATATTAATATTTATAAGTTAATATATTATATTAATTATATATGTAATATCACATAGATAATCATGACACCATTATAACATACATTATATATTGTACAGTACACGTATTATATAAAATATTGTATATTATATATAATATTATATAAAATATATAAAACATCTAGTAAGATTATAACGCAATGGAAATCAACATTAAAAAGCTTCCGTATATTTGTACTAGTATTTTACTGATCTAGCACTAACTTACATGTAAACTGTTTCAACTGAATACAGATATTAAACCAAATGGTCTCTCCAGTATCATTCCAAAAATGAATTGATATAAAAAATAAATCAATTAAGTTGGTAGTGAGAAGAAGTCTGTTTCAGTCTAAGAGTATGCAACTTTCTATAGAAACATATAAATTCAGGTCAAATTCATTATTTTTTCCATGGTTTCATCATGCATCAAATATTTAGGTTCACAAAATAAATATAGCTAGAGGAACATCAAAGATATTTTCAATACGATAGCACTGGAGAAAATAAATTGGATCCAACTGACTTTAACTACAGCCCTGTCAAATAGAACAGAATTCTAATGTTTCTTTTCTGCTACGTATTAGTGAGGAATCTGATCAGTAAAAAATAAAATCCCACAGCTATTAAATCAAAGTAATTAGAACCTCAGTGATGGGTGAAAGTGGAATCAGATGTCTTTTCTGAAAGCTATTAAGTGGCTAAAGTGTGTTTTTATAAATATGGTGCATGGGTTTGTAACTTTATTGAAAGAAATGTTTATTCTTATAATGAAGTCTGTCAAGTCAAGTTTGTTAGGGCTTGATATAATCATATTACTTTCAAAGGACTCTGGCACTAAACATAAAGAGAGGAGGCATGGGACATCATTAATGATGATGACAGTTATGAGAGTTTTGTAAGGGATCGTCTCCTAGAATGACCCTTCAGACTTGGGATCTTTCACTACAGTTAAAAACGTCACATCGTCATTTAGCTTGGCTGGTAACGCTGCAGTGTAATTACATATTTCACTAATGGGTACACCACTATTTTTTTACACTGCAGTGTTGTTACATATTTCACTGATGGATACACCACTGGAATACACCAATTTTTAAAACTTGGAAGAAAGTTCTTTTTTTCCCAAATTTTCAAGTTTTGTGTGGACAAGTAGGAAGAGTTGTGAGTGATGTGATAAATTCCCTGTCAAATCATGATTTTTTTCACTGATTCCAGTTAAACATGTTCTTGGGTTGAGAACTGTCAGTTTCAGTACATGAAGCTGTATGAATTGTGCTAACATTCATTACCAAGACAATTCTGCATGAGTATAATGTGTAGTAGAGTCATTTAACCGTGTTCTGCTGTCCTCTAAAACTAGCAGCAGAGATAGCCAAAAGATACAATCTCGTTTTATGTTAAAACCGACTCATTAAAGTACATACAGAACTAACTCCTGTTTCATTTAACGTGACCACTCTGCTTTCTTTGTGATTCATGTCCTATGCATAAGTAGGTTACCCATTCACTGGCTGCATCGTTTCTGCTTTTACAGGTGTTCAGCTGAGCTCAAAGGCAACAGGGATATTTGGGTGAACTAAACCCATCACATCAATAGCCACAAGGACCTCTCTGTTGAGAGTCCAGAATCATCACCTCCTAAAAACTGAAACCAAGTTTACAAATCCCCTCATCAATCCTCGTTAGGATCTGGATAAATTTCATTCAAGTAGCATTAAGCAACTTTCAGATTAACAGCCAGTGAAACTAAAGAACCCTACAGGGGATCTTGGAAGGCCACTGAACTTTTGTAGCTCCTTTGAAATTTTGCTTTAGCCTAAGGCAAATGGGGGGTGGGATAGGGTGGAAGGGAACTTTAACTAATTACATTTTTTACAACAAAATAACCTCAAGTGAATAGGCTCCCACAGATACTGACCTTATAAATATCAACTTGTATGTGTATATATATAAACATATATATATAGGAGGTATCACTTTTCATAAACTTTGAAATGTTTAAAATGTTCCAAATTATACCTGAGTGAGCAAACTTTTGATCCTCCAGCTGAGCTTTGCGAATCTTCCTTGTATCACTTGCTAGATTCTAAAATGGCATTTCCCCCTGAAACTATGAGAAGCAACTAAAATGTTATCATTTGTATAAAGAATAACATTCTTAACAAATGTTAGAATATGAAAGTGTACATGATGTTCCACAACAAAGAGTTTGCAAATTAATCTCTGTAGAAAAAAAATGTAATTTGCAAAAGAAGAACAAAAACATGTGCATGAATCACTGATATTCTGTTACATAATCTGTTAACAAAACTTCTGTCTGTTTAAAAAAGAAATACTGTTTGGTAGTTAGTGGCTAATGGAATATAAGTCTCCATGTCTTTGCATCATCTTTTCGAAGTATTACCTATACTCATAAGAGCAACCAGCTAATTCTTCGTAATATAAGCATTTCAAATTGTATTAAGGGTTTTATCCTCTAGAGTTTCCCTGGTCCTCACATAATTGTTTAGCTGTGTATCTGCAGCACAGTAGTAATGGGTACCAGGGATGTGGATGAGAGACCCAGACATTAAGGCTGAGCACCAAGTCGACTGCTGGGAAAATCCTACAAAATTTCTCTTTCTCTCTCTCTCTCTCTCTCCCCCTTTCAAATGTATTATGTATTATTCCTAACTAATACATTAATGCATATGAAGTCATTTTAGCCATCAAATCATCATCATCACCCCATTTTGGTTCATATTCATTGAGCATCTATCTATATGGCAGACAGTAGACCCACACCTCTGTGCAAAAACACATAACTGCCTTTTATGTAGCCACTATATTTCCAATTTTGGGGGGGTTCCATATATATGAGTTAGCATATGGTATCTGTTTTTCTCTTTCTGACTTACTTCACTCTGTATGAAAGATTCTAGGTCCATCCACTTCACTACAAATAACTCAAGTTTGTTTCTTTTTATGGCTGAGTAATAGTCCACTGTATATATGTGCCACATCTTCTTCATCCATTCATCTGTCAATGACATTTAGGTAGCTTCCATGCCCTAGCTATTGTACATAGTGCTTCATTGAACATAGTGCTACGTGTCTCTTTTTGAATTATGGCTTTCTCAGGGTATATGCCCAGCAGTGGGATTGCATCTATGTTCATCAGTGATATTGATGTGATATTGAAAATCTTTTTTCTTGATAACTTTTTCTGGTTTTGGTATCAGGGTGATTGTGGCTTCAAAGGATGAATTTGGGAGTGTTTCTCCCTCCGCAATTTTTTGGAAGAGTTTGAGAAGAATCGGTGTTAGCTCTTCTCTAAATGTTTGATAGAATTCACCTGTGAAGCCATCTGGTCCTGGGCTTTTGTTTGTTGGAAGATTTTTAATCACAGTTTCAATTTCATTACTTGTGATAAGTCTCTTTATATTTTCTAATTCTTCCTGGTTCAGTCTTGGAAAATTGTACCTTTCCAAGAATTTGTCCATTTCTTCGTGGTTGTCCATTTTATTGGCATATAGCTGTTTGTAGTAGTCTCTTATAAACTTTTGTTATTTCTGCAGTGTCAGTTGTGATTTCTCCTTTATCATTTCTCATTTTATTGATTTGCATCCTCTCCCTTTTCTTCATGATGAGTATGACTAAGGGTTTATCAATTTTGTTTATCTTCTCAAAGAAACAGCTCTTAGTTTTATTGATCCTTGCTATTGTTTTCTTTGTTTCTATTTCATTTATTTCTGCTCTGATCTTTATGATTCCTTTCCTCTACTGACTGGGTTTTCGTTGTTCTTCTTTCTCTAGTTGTTTAGGTGTAGAGTTAGATTGTTTATTTGAGATTTTTCTTGTTTCTTGAGGTGATATTGAATTGTTATAAACTTCCCTCTTAGAACTGTTTTTGCAGCATCCCGCAGGCTTCAGGTCATTGTGTTTTCATTGTCATTTTTTTCTATGTATTTTTCCTATTTCTTCATTGATTTATTCAGTGATGTCTTGGTTATTTAGTAGCACACTGTTTAGCCTCTGTGTATGTGTGATTTTTACAGTTTTTTTCCTCTAACTGATTTCCAATCTCATAGCGTTTTGGTCAGAAAAGATGCTTGATACGATTTCAGTTTTCTTATATTTTCCGAGGCTTGATATGTGACCTAAGATGTGATCTATCCTGGAGAATGTTCCATGTGCACTTGAGAAGAAAGTGCCACTTTCGGGTGGAATGTTGTATAAATATCAATTAAATTTATTTGGTCTATTGTGTCATTTAAAGTTTGTGTTTCCTTATTTATTTTCTGTTTGGATGATCTGTCCATTGGTGTAAGTGGGGTGTTAAAGTAAAGACTCAGTTGTGAAGCTTGTTTGTGGATATCTGTGTGTGTGCATATATAAACAGGGAGAGAGTAAGAAGACAGGAGTGAGGGACATTCTGACAAACATGATCTCCATGTATCTTCATTTTAAAATGCTGTATTTTCCCTTTCAGTCTGCCATTTCACCTGCTAAATCCCCCAAACACTGTGAGAAATAAAAAGACACGATTCAAAGGAATGGGCTTTTTTGAACATGGTTGGTATTTCTATTATCATCATCACTGGTCTCCAATCCATGAAAAGCCAAGAGAGTGGACACACCATCACGACAAGAGGAACAGAGGAATCCATAATCCAGCAGCATCCCCACCATGGAAAAGCATCAACTGATGGGTTTCCTGAGTGCCTAGATTTTGTGAATAAATTAGGGACATTTTCTGGTTAAACAGCAGGTTCCTTACACTCTACCTGAGTGATGTTTTTAATGCAAATCTGATTGCATAAAATTCTTCATCATCGGCAGGTTAATATCTAAACTCCTTAACTTGGTGTATTAGATTGCTTGTGATCCTTCAGTCTCCACGCCTGTTACTCTTTCCAGCTGGACAAAGTACTGTTCCTGGTCATCACAACACTCTTCCATAGTGGAACCCATGTGCCCACACCTCCAGCCTCTAGTCCCTGCCCCACCCTGATGATCCAGTTGGCAATCCCAACTCATCCCTGAGGACCTAGTTTAGATGTAAACTGAGCCTTCTTCTCTGCTCTAAACAATGTGTCCCATGGGGTACTGGTGCTCGGTACTCATGCTTAGTAGTCTTTCAGAAAATATTGGGAAATGAAGTGTTGGAGAACTGAAATTTGGAATATGGTATAAACTTTTCTACTAAGTCATACACAATTCTAGTTTTCTTACAATGAATATAATTGCAACTCCAATGTAACAATGGAGAGAGTATAACAGTAGGAACTTCCAATGTCATAGTTTTAAATAAATTGTCCCAAAGATATCTGAGAATTCCCCAAGGACCTCTTTACGTATGGTCTCCTTTCTACCTTCTGAGGCTCATGTACTAGTTCAGTCACTTCCCTTTCAGAGTTGCCCTAGATCACCCCCTAGAAGCATTACAGACTTTCCCCAAAACTCCATGAAGAGATAAACAGCTACATAAATTCCTCAACAAAGAATAAGAGTTTTTTGCTCCAACTTTCCCTCAAAAACTACCAGGCTTACCACCTCCTTCCTCTCGCTCCTGTGTACTTCCCTTCCCCACCCCAGATTTCACACTATTCTCCCCTCTATGGAAAAAAGAAATTCAATCCTCTTTGGCTTTTATTACCAAACATATACAGGGCAACCCCTCAGATTTTTCAGAAGTACAGAGGATTTTTAATTTGCCTGTAGGGGCTTCCCTGGTGGTGCAGTGGTTAAGAATCCACCTACCAATGCAGGGGACACGAGTTCAAGCCCTGATCCAGGAAGATCCACATGCTGTGGAACAGCTAAGCCCACGAGCCACAATTACTGAGCCTGCGCACCACATCTACTGAAGCCCATGTGCCTAGAGCCCGTGCCCTGCAACAAGAGAAGGCACCACAATGAGAAGCTCGTGCACCACAACGAAGAGTAGCCCCCACTCGCCGCAACTAGGGAAAGCCATCGTGCAGCAATGAAGACCCAACACAGCCAAAAATAAATAAATAAATAAACAAATAAGAAAATAAATTTGCCTGTAGAAGGTTGGTGTGACTGTAAGGAAACTGTTTTCTTTTCTGGTGCATAGCTCCTTTTTCAAACTTATTCTTATTTTCTATTTTACCTCTATCTTTTCTTCCTCATTACATTCTCACCCATACACCTTTAAAAAGTAGTAACCACCTCAAGCAGCAAATCTCCTGCTCTGACAATTTTTGTTGTTGCTGTTTTCAGGTAGCTTAGCTGGCAACCAGCTCAAGCAATCTGCAAAACAAAATAAAAGGCACATAAGGAGAGAGCCTGAGGGGTTCTCTTGTAAGCATTCTGTACATGTTTAATGCATCTGTGGTGCTACACTCTCCCATACACACACACACACACACACACACACACACACACACACATACACACAAGTGCCTTAGTGTCATTGTTATAAGTGATCAGCCATGTTTTTGATAGATGTGCTATTTTATTATTGTAATACTATATAGAATTACAGCAATCATGTTAGCTTATCAAATAAAAAGGGTATATAGTGAGTCTATAAAGCAACGACTTAACCTCACATATTTTTTAGATTTAAAATTAGTAATGTATTTTCAGGATGAATATCGGGATGATTTTCATAACAGAAGAAGGAGTTTAATCCACGCATCCTTCTTCAGTACTAGTTCTCTCTGACCTCTGCAAGATTACCTCATCTATCCTGTTGTCCAGGAAAATATTTGGCTTCGCATACTAATCTAACAATCAACTATATTGTAATGCTAATAAGACTATGACACATGATGAAACAATAAAAGTCACCTCAGAACATAATGTATTGAGGGAGATTAGCCATTGAAAGGGTCTATTAGATGAGAAAAGTCTTTAATGGATTATTTCTCAAGCTTTACAGTATATAAAATTCATCTGGGGAACTTGTTTACTACAGAATTCCCTCATCCCCAGGGGCTTGATACTCTGATTCACTGAAGTCTGGAGTGGGGACAAGTAGCCTGCATGTCAGTCACCTCGAGAGAATTCTGCAGTAGGTGGGTCAGAGCACACTGGAAAATGCTGCCTGAGTGGGCGTGTTTGGCTAACTTGAGGTGCCCTGAATGTGCAGGTTATCAGGGAGCAGAGGAAGGGGGTTAAGGAAAAGCAGGGGCTTCCGAAGCTTTGAAATTCCCAAAAGACAGAATTTACAATTTCCCATAAAGCAAATGACTTTATTTTTTTTCTTTTTTTCCTAAATATGAATTTCATCTGCTCTTGGTATTACCTTTTAATGTGGCTATTTGATTTATAATAGTTTCCAATCTCTCTTCTTGTTGTTATCACAGCAATGATCCAGGGCATACAACCTGTCTTTTGTACATTAATTGAAAACTTTTGCTAATATCCACACTTAATACTAAAGTTTTGTTCACAATCTACCCTACAGATTTGTTGCTGCTAAATGACATGGAAATTACACAAGAAATTTATAAAACATCGAGATCAAGGTAACTATATTAAAAGAGAAGAAAGTCTTATGTCTCAGTAACAAACAACACAAATATCTCAGCAGCCTAACATAAGGACATTTTTATGTATTTAATGGCCCTCAAGGGTCCAGGCTAGGCTCTGGGCAGCCATCTCCCTGCAGTATCTCAAAGATCCTGGATGCTTCAATCTCCACTTCATCGTCCATCATTGTAATATATTTCCAAAGCAGGCAGAGAGGAAGATCCTGGAGACGCATGCTGGCACTTAGATGCCTTGGCTTGGAAATGATCATTTCTCTTCCTGCACAGACCCACTCACTGGAACTAGTTCATGGTCACTCCTAACTGCAAGGGGCCAGGAAAATGTCATCTTTGTAGGAGCAGAAAGAGAAGAGAGTGTGGATGAGCTCTCAGAATAAGGAGAAGACTCATCATCTTTTTTTCTGAGAAAAATCCTTTCTATTTTTCTGGTTTGTTCACCTGTCCTTTTTTTCTTTTCTCTCTCTCTTTCTTTTTTTTTTTTGTGGTACGCGGGCCTCTCACTGTTGTGGCCTCTCCCGTAGCGGAGCACAGGCTCCAGACGCACAGGCTCAGCGACCATGGCTCACGGGCCCAGCCACTCCGCGACATGTGGGATCTTCCAGGCCCGGGGCACGAACCCGTGTCCCCTGCATCGGCAGGCGGACTCTCAACCACTGTGCCACCAGGGAAGCCCTTTTCTGTCTTTTTGAAATAGATTAGATTTATTCTCTAAATGTCATCTTTCATCTGATAGGACCTCAATGTGTATCTTTGTTTCTCTTTTCCCCATGTATTCTGAAAGATTTTCATAGCTTTATTCCACATCACTCTTCAAACCCTCATATCAACTCTTAAAACTCTAAGAACTTTCTTTTTCTCTGATTTGTCCATTTCCACACACATTTTTTAAAATATTTTTTGACAGATGTAATATCTTCCAGTATAAACGAACCTATGCGTTTGGTTTATTGCTTTAAAAATCCTCAGACAGGGCTTCCCTGGTGGTGCAGTGGTTGAGAGTCCGCCTGCCGATGCAGGGGACGTGGGTTCGTGCCCCGGTCTGGGAGGATCCCACATGCCACAGAGCGGCTGGGCCCGTGAGCCATGGCCACTGAGCCTGCGCGTCCGGAGCCTGTGCTCCGCAACGGGAGAGGCCACAACAGTGAGAGGCCCGCATAGTGCAAAAAATATATAAATAAATAAATAAATAAAAATCCTCAGACATATGTCCTTGTACATGGCAAATCATGGCAAGTATGGAAGGGCTGTTATTTAAAGGAGTACCATTAAAGCTGCAACCTTAGAACAGGGTCGACATCAAAGCAATACAACCAAGCAGCAAAAATCCTGCCTCCTAAAACCTGTACTTACTCTTTCAATTTGCTCTCTGTCCAGTTCTCCTGCAGCTTCAGCCCAGGTACCTCTGGTCCTTGAACGCTTATCTTCTGCATCTCACTCCTATTTCTTTATATTTAGCCTCAGAGTCTGCATCATGAAAACCCAAAGACTAGTTTGAGAAGGAAAACAAAACAAAACAAAAACTTTTGAATAAAGGGAATACATTGAATGGGCAAAACCAAAACTTTGTTTTCTGAACAGAGGAGGGAAAGTATCAAATGTACTGAATTTGTCCCCATAGTGTATTGCTCACAGTGTCTTTGTGATATATAAACTTGAGATGCTGTCTACTTACAAACTTACAACTTCTCTCCCTACTGGATACGTGGTAGTTCCACTTAAGTACTTCTGGAATTTCCAGCAGACAGATCCTGGTGGGTGATATCACAGTCTTGTCATAGCAAAATATTCAACATTGGCATTTAATTTCATCTCCATCCTGAGCAGTGTCTTAAGGTTAGAGAAACAGTGTTGAGGGAAGAGAACATTAAGGTGAGCAGCCACTGTGTATCTTTCTGTTTCAAAACAAGCAACCTCAGGGCCCTCTCTAACCCCTATTTACTCTGAAACCCTGCTGTAGATGTGATCTAACCACTGCAGTCCTGTTTATTACCTATCCTGCTTTGTTTAGAGTAAACTGTTGGGGAAATGTTTTACCTTGGGCTCTAGAATACAAATGGATGAGTTGGAGAGAATCTTCATTCCTGAATGTAAGTGCTTGCTTATTATTATCTTGCTTTCTTTCTTTCTTTCTTTCTTTCTTTTTTTCCCTCCCTCCCTTCCTTCCTTCCTTCTTTCCTCTCTCTCTCTCTCTTTCAGGTCCCATCACTGTGATTCTTAAAATTGATTCCAAATAATTTGTACTGAACCCTGAAAAAGTACATGTATATAATTTCCCATCCTTCCAGAAACAAATAGTTTGTAGAAATGTCTTGAAATGCTTCCAAAATATTTTGTTATGACTCCTTCATCATAAGATCCAAAGTTTCAGCTTTATTCTCACAGGATGATGTTCACACAGACACAACTAAAATGTGTCTTTCTACTGGTATTTCTACCCTGATGGGGCATCAAAATCCTCTTGTCTTGCAAAGAGAATTCTAATTTGGTAAAAAAAAAAAAGAGATTAACAGTTAATAAAAGCTGAAAATAAAACTAATTTCTAATTTGTCATTGCCTGAGGATTATTTTTAATTTTTTTATTTTTTAAATTTCTTGATAGAGTTCACTTCTATAACATTGCACATTTGCATGGTTTGTTTACCAGACTTTTTCACAGTCTCAGATAGTACATTATCCTATGATTTGAAACTTGGTATTAGAATAATCTCAGTGTGTCATGTTTCCTATATAATAATTTCAAAATGGTAGCTAAGTGTCCTGAATTTAGTTCCCAAATCAAGAAGCATGTAACTCCACTGGGGCTGTGAATCATGTGGCCCATTTAAAATTAGTATGATGGAAAAAATGAACAACATTTTGGCTATCAGCCTGTCTGAGTGTGACTGTCTTGAGATACAGCTGACCCCAGTTTTCAAGTAGACGAGGTCCATTTTTCATGTCTGGAATTTGTGGTTTCCATTTTGGGCTTATTCTCAGTCAGCTCTTTCTATTCTGTGGACCTCATCAAAATTAAAAACATCTGTTCTTTGAAATATTCTGTTAAGAGAATGAAAAACAAACCTCAGGCTCTTAGAAAATATTCATAAATCATGTCTCTGACAAAGGACATGTATCCATCATATATAGAGAATTCCCAGAACTCAGCTAAGAAGACAAATGTCAGTGAAAAGAAGGGTAACATAGTTGAACATACACATCACAAAAGAAGATATACTACTGATTATGAACAAGCATATGAAAAGACATTCAACATCATTAGTCATTAAGAAATCACAAATTAAAAAGTAGTATGATAGAACTGTACACTTCTCAGAAAGGCTAATATTGGAAGAAAAAAAGGAAAGGGCAATACAAAATATTACCAGGAATGCTGAACAGCCAGAACCCTCCACAATGCTGGTGTGGCTGCAGAATTACACAGCCCAAGGGAAAAACACTTGGGCACTTGCTTAAGTAAATATACACCTACCATGTAAAGCAGTTATTCCATTAATTTTTTTTTTGTTTGCTTTTTCCTAAGATAAGTGAAAGCATGTTCCTGTCCAAGATTTGTCCATCATGTTCATAACAGCTTTGTTTGTAACAGCTCAAGGCTGGAAACCACCACAATGCCCATCAAAATGTGAACAGGTAAACAAATTATGATATATTCAAACAACAAATACTACTCAGTAATAAAAAAAGAATGAATTGATATATGCAACATGAATGAATGAATCTCAGAATAATGATACTGACTGAAGGAAGATGAATGACCCTTCTTCCCTACCAAGAAAGAGTGCATCCTGCTTGGCTCCATTAAGTGCAGACTAATCTTTAAAACAGAAAGCACATCAGCAGGTGCGCGAGGATGGGAGAGGGTCTATGAGGAGGGGCAACAAGGAGATTGGGGATGATGGATGTTCAGTATCTTGACCTGGTCACAGTGTCACTGTTGTAAAAAATATGGCAAAACATCAAGTTTTACTGTTTACTTGTATAATTGATTATTTATTTAACTCAATTAGGTCTTTTTTAAAAAACCAAAGTACCAATTGTAAAAAGTTAGACAATAGACCATATAATGAAAGACACACCAAAAATAAAATATAACAGAGTATATAACAGAGTATATTTAATGTGAAGTGGCTGGGAAAATATGAAACTCACTATACCAATTATTCCTATAAAAGCTTTGAGGTTGATGGATCCTCAAAACCAGCAGAGTTCATAACAGAAAAAGGTGCCAAGCCTTCCTAACTATGACTATGGTTATAGTTATTGCAGAAGCTTAAAATTCATCTCCATAAGCCATGCATCTTCCAGACTACCTCCCAAGGTCATGTGAAGATCAGCACATATTTTCTTTTTCAGACAAATTATCTTTTCTTTATTGAGATATGTTTCATATAACATTATATCAGTTTCAGGTGTACAACATAATGATTTGATATTTGTATAAATTGCAAAATGATCACCACAATAAGTCTAGTTAACATCTGTCACCATGTATAGTTACAAACTATTTTTTCTTGTGATGAGAACTTTTAAGATCTCTCCAACAGTACATATTACAGTATTATTAACTCTAGTCACCATGCTGTATCAGCACATATTGAGTCAAACCCTCGTTCCTTCTGTAAAGTGTCTCAGCAATGGCTCAATGCACTGGACTGTGATTTATGATCATTTTATGTCTCCATCTCCCATCCTATGATTTAATTTTTTTTTCTTTGTTTTGTTTTTCAGGGTCTTTGGTCTTTATACCCTAGTCATTTGGAATGTTTTAAATAAAAGTATACTCAACAGATGCTCAGGAAATAAGATTGAATAAAGATCAGAGAACACAAAAACATTCAATTAATAAATGGTTCTTTAGCTCCAGCAAAATAATAATCACAGGTCTGTTATCTATGAACTTCCTATCAATCCTAGTCTCTTAGAAGCCATAACACTCAACCTATTCAAACTATAATCTATAAGTAATCTGCAATCTATGCCTAGTCTGCTCCTCAGCCTTGGAGAAGGTCTTGGAGCTCCTTGGAGGAGGTGCAAGTTTCCTTCAATGAGGTGTATGTTCAATTATTATGAGTTTTATAGGCAATATATAGGTCGGGACTCAAAAGCAAATGCAACAAATGCTTTCAAAAGATCAGTCATGCACACAACACATGAATTGGCCTCATGTTTATCAATCCAGAGTAGGGGGCCTGTGTTCTCCTACTTTGAGAACTTTCCAGACAAGAAGGATATCAAATGCATTGAAACAAACAAACACACACACATATGAGTCAAACTAAATAATTCTGAGGGCCAGACTGCCCTTCAGGTGGCCAGTTTGGAATACCTGCTCTACCTAAATGGAAAAGAAGACACATGTTGCAAGGGAAAATGGTCTGACCAAGACAGGAAAGCAGAGGAGGAGGATGACACATTTTGGAGAGAACACAATCATGAGTGGAAATACCACAGGACAAATGCCTGTCTTAGGGGGATAGAGTCAATTTATGAAAAACTTGAGTATGAGCACAAGAATTCAGAATGGGAAACCCATCATACACACTGGACCTTCAAGATGGCAGAGGAGTAGGATGTAAGGATCAACTTCCTCCCCACAAATACATCAGAAATACATCTACATGTGGAACAATTCCTACAGAACACCAACCAAACGCTGGCAGAAGACCTCAGACTTCCCAAAAGGCAAGAAACTACCCACGTTCCTGGGTAGGGCAAAAGAAAATAGAAAAAACAGAGACAAAAGAATAAGGATGGGACCTACACCTCTAGGAGGGTGCTGTGAAGGAGGAAAAGTTTTCACACACTAGGAAGGCCCTTCACTGGTGGAGATGGGGAGTAGCGGGGGGTAAGCTTCAGAGCTACGACGGAGAGCACAGCAACAGAGGTGCAGAGGGCAAAGAGGAGAGATTCCCGCACACAAATCAGTGCTGACCAGCACTCACCAGCCCGAGAGGCTTGTCTGCTCACCTGCCAGGGCAGGTGGGCGCTGGGAGCTGAGGCTCAGGCTTTGGAGGTCAGATCCCAGGGAGAGGACTGGGGTTGCCTATGTGAACACAGCCTGAAGGGGGCTAGTGCACCACAGCTAGCCGAAAAGTAGTCTGGGAAAAAGTCTGGAACTGCCTAAGAGGCAAGAGACCACTGGTTGTGGGTGCATGAGGAGAGGGGATTCAGAGCACTACCTAAAAGATCCAGAGATGGCTGCGAGCCGCAGCTATCAGCGCAGACACCAGAGACAGGCATGAAACACCAAGGCTGCTGCAGCAGCCACCAAGAAGCCTGTGTGCAAGCACAGGTCACTATCCACACCTCCCCTCCCGGGAGCCTGTGCAACCCACCACGACCAGGGTCCCGTGAGCCAGGGACAACTTCCCCGGGAGAATGCATGGCATGCCTCAGGCTGGTGCAATGTTACGCCAGCCTCTGCCACCGCAGGCTCACCCTGCATTCCATACCCCTCCCTCTCCCCAGCCTGAGTGAGCTAGAACCCCCTAATCAACTGCTCCTTTAACCCCATCCTGTCTGAGTGAAGAACAGAGGCCTTCAGGTGACCTACACTCAGAGGCAGGGCCAAATCCAAAGCTGAACCCCAGGAGCTGTGCGAACAGAGAAGAGCAAGGGAAATCTCTCCCAGTAACCTCAGGAGCAGTGGATTAAAGCTCCACAATCAACTTGATGTACCCTGCATTTCTGGAATAACTGACTAGACAATGAATCACCACAAAATTGAAGCGGTGGACTTTGGGAGCAACTCTGGACTTGGAGTTTGCTTTCTGCATCTAATTTGTTTCTGGTTTTATGTTTATCTTAGTTTAGTATTTACAGTATATTATCATTGGTAGATTTGTTTATTGATTTGGTTGCTCTATCCTTTTTCATTTTTTGTATATACATTTTTTTTTCCTTTATCTCTTTTTGTGTTTGTATGTATGTGTATGCTTCTTAGTGTGAGTTTGTCTGTATAACTTTGCTTTTATAATTTGTCCTAAGGTTCTATCTATCCTAATTTTTTTTATTCTTCAAATAGTTTTTAGTGCTTGTTATATTGGTGGATTTCTTTATTTGGTTGGTTGTTCACTTCTTTCTTTCTTTCTTTTTTTTATGACTTTTTAACATTTTTATTTTTAATAATATATCTTTTACTTTAATAACTTTTTTTATTATTTCTTTTTTTCCTCCCTTTCCTTCTAAGCCATGTGCTGACAGTGTCTTGGTGCTCTGGCCGGATGTCAGGACTGTGCCTCTGAGGTGGGAGAGCCAAGTTCAGGATATTGGTCAACCAGAGACATCCCAGCTCCATGTAACATCAAATGACAAATGCTCTCTCAGAGATCTCCACCTCAACGCTAAGACCCAGTTCCACTCAACGACCAGCAAGATCCATTGCTGGACACCCTATGCCAAACAACTAGCAAAACAGGAACACAAAACCACCCATTAGCAGAGAGGCTGCCTAAACTCATAATAAGGCCACAGACACCCCAAAACACATCACCGTGGGGTCCTGAACACCAGAAAGAAAAGATCCAGCCTCATCCACCAGAATACAGGCACCAGTCCCCTCCACCAGGAGGGCTACACAACCCACTGAACCAAACTTAGCCACTGGGGGCAGACACCAAAAAACAATAGGAACTACAAACTTGCAGCCTGCCAAAAGGAGACCCCAAACACAGTAAGTTAAGCAAAATGAGAAGACAGAGAAACACACAGCAGATGAAGGAGCAAGGTAAAAACCACAACAAATGAAGAGGAAATCGGCAGTCTACCTGTACCTATCATTACTACATTTCAGAGTAATGATAGTAAAGATGATCCAAAATCTTGGAAAAAGAAAGGAGAAAATACAAGAAAAGTTCAACAAGGACCTAAAAGAATAAAAGAGCAAACAAACAATAATGAACAACACATTAAATGAAATTTAAAATTCTCAAGAAGGAATATATAGCAGAATAACTGAGAGAGAAGAACGGATAAGTGACCTGGAAGATAAAATAGTGGAAATAACTACCACAGAGCAGAATAAAGAAAAAAGAATGAAAAGAATTGAGGACACACTCAGAGAACTCTAGGACAATATTGACCACACCAACATTCGAATTATAGGGGTCTCAGAAGAAGAAGAGAAAAAGAAAGGAACTGAGAAAATATTTGAAGAGATTATAGTTGAAAACTACCCTAAGATGGGAAAGGAAATAGTCAAGTTGAGGAAGCACAGAGAGTCCAATACAGGATAAATCCAAGGATAAATAAGCCAAGACACATATTAATCAAACTATCAAAAATTAAATACAGAGAAAACATATTAAAAGCAGCAAGGAAAAAATAATAATAATAACATACAAGGGAATCTCCATAAGCTAAACACCTGATCTTTCAGCAGAAGATCTACAAGCCAGAGGGAGTGACAGGACATATTTAAGTGATGAAAGGGAAAAACCTATATTCAAGATTACTCTACCCAGCAAGGATCTCATTCAGATTTGACAGAGAAATGAAAACTTTTACAGATGAGCAAAAGTTAAGAGAATTCAGCAACACCAAACCAGCTTACAAAAAATGCTAAAGGAAATTCTCTAGGCAGGAAACACAAGAGAAGGAAAACACTTACAATAACAAACCCAAAACAATTTAGAAAATGGTAATAAGAACATACATATCAATAATTACCTTGAATGTAAATGGATTAAGTGCTCCAACCAAAGACATAGACTGGCTGAATGGATACAAAAACGAGACCCGTATATATGCTGTCTACAAGAGACCCACTTCAAACCTAGGGACACATACAGATGGAAAGTGAGGGGTGGAAAAAGATATTCCATGCAAATGGTAATCAAAAGAAAGCTGGAGTAGCAATTCTCATATCAGACAAAATAGACTTTAAAATAAAAACTATTAAAAGAGACAAGGAAAGACACTACATAATGATCAAGGGATCATTCTAAGAAGAAGGTATAACAATTGTAAATATTGTGCACCCAATATAGGAGTACCTCAATACTTAAGGCAAATGCTAACAGCCATAAAAGGGGAAATTGACAGTAACACAATCATAGTAGGGGACTTTAACACCCCACTTTCACCAATGGACAGATCATCCAAAATGAAAGTAAACAGGGAAACACAAGCTTTAAATGACACATTAAAAAAGAGGTACTTTATTGATATTTATAGGATATTCCATCCAAAAGCAACAGAAAACATTTCCTTCTCAAGTGCTCATGAAACATTCTCCAGGATAGATCATATCATGGGTCACAAATCAAGCCTTGGCAAATTTAAGAAAATTGAAATCATATCAAGTATCCTTTCTGACTACAACACTACGAGACTAGATATCAATTACAGGGGAAAAAATCTATAAAAAATACAAACACATGGAGGCTTAACAATACACTACTAAATAACCAAAAGATCACTGAAGAAATCAAAGAGGAAATAAAAAAATACCTAGAAACAGATGACAATGAAAACAGGATGACCCAAAACTAATGGGATGCAGCAAAAGCCATTCTAAGAGGGAAGTTTATAGCAATACAATCCTACCTCAAGAAACAAGAAACATCTCAAATAAACAACCTAACATTACACCTAAAGCAATTAGAGAGAGAAGAACAAAAAAAAACCCAAAGTTAGCAGAAGGAAAGAAATCATAAAGATCAAATCAGAAATAAATGAAAAAGAAATGAAGGAAACAGTAGCAAACATCAATAAAACTAAAAGCTGCTTCTTTGAGAAGATAAAAAATATTGATAAACCTGTAGATAGGCTTATCAAGAAAAAAGGGAGAAGACTCAAATCAAATAAAAAATGAAAAGAAGTTACAATAGACACTGCAGAAAGGCAAAGGATCATGAGAGATTACTACAAGCAACTATATGCCAATAAAATGGACAACCACGAAGAAATGGACAAATTCTTAGGAAAGCACAACCTTCTGAGACTGAACCAGAGAGAAATAGAAAACATAAACAGACTAATCACAAGCACTGAAATTGAGACTGTGATTAAAAATCTTCCAACAGGGCCTTCCCTGGTGGTGCAGTGGTTGAGAGTCCACCTGCCGATGCAGGGGACACAGGTTCGTGCCCCAGTCCAGGAAGATCCCACATGCCACGGAGCAGCTGGACCCTTGAGCCATGGCTGCTGAGCCTGTGTGTCCAGAGCCTGTGCTCCGCAATGGGAAAGTCCACAACAGTGAGAAGCCCACATACTGCAAAAAAAAAAAAAAAAAAAAAAAAAAGCCTTCCAACAAACAAATTTCCAGGACCAGATGGCTTCAAAAGTGAATTCTATCAAACATTTAGAGAAGAAACAACACCTATCCTTCTCAAACTCTTCCAAAATATAACAGATGGAGGAACACTGCCAAACTCATTCTAAGAGGCCACCATCACCCTGACACCAGAACCAGACAAAGATGTCACAAAGAAAGAAAACTACAGGCCAATATCACTGATGAACATAGATGCAAAAATCTTCAACAAAATACTAGCAAACACAATCCAACAGCACATTAAAAGGATCATACACCATGATCAAGTGGAGTTTATCCCAGGAATGCAAAGATTCTTCCATATACACAAATCAAGCAATGTGATAAACCATATAAACAGATTGAAGAATAAAAACCGTATCATTATCTCAATAGAAGTAGGAAAACTTTCAACAAAATTCAGCACTCATTTATGATAAAAACCCTCCAGAAAGTAGGCATAGAGGGAACTTACCTAAACATAATAAAGCCCATATATGACAATCCCACAGTAAATATTGTTCTCAATGGTGACAAACTGAAATCATTTCCTCTAAGATCAGGAGCAAGACAAGGTTGCCCACTCTCACCACTATTATTCAACACAGCTTTGGAATTTTTAGCCACAGCAATCAGAGAAGAAAAAGAAATAAAAGGAATCCAAATTGGAAAAGAAAAAGTAAAACTATCACTGTTGGCAGATGACATGATGCTAGACATAGAGAATCCTAAAGACGCTACCAGAAAACTACTAGAGCTAATCAATGAATTTGGTAAAGTAGCAAGATACAAAATTAGTGCACAGAAATCTCTTGCATTCCTATACACTAATGATGAAAAATTTGAAAGAAAAATTAAGGAATCACTCCCATTTACCATAGCAACAACAAAATAAAATAACTAGGAATAAAGCTACCTAAGGATTCAAAAGACCTGTATGCAGAAAACTATATGACACTGATGAAAGAAATTAAAAATGATACAAACAGATGGAGAGATATATCATATCCTTGGATTGGAATAATCAACATTGTGAAAATGACTATACTACCCAAGGCAATCTACATATTTAATGCAATCCCTATCAAACTACCAGTGGCATTTTTCACAGAACTAGAACAAAATATTTCACAATTTGTATGGAAACACAAAAGACACTGAATAGCCAAAGCAATCTTGAGAAGGAAAAACAGAGCTGGAGGAATCAGGCTCCCTGACTTCAGACTATACTACAAAGCTACAGTAATCTAGACAGTGTGGTACTGACACAAAAACATAAATATAGATTAATGGAACAGGATAGAAAGCCCAGAGAGTAAGCCCATGCACATATGGTCACCTTATTTTTCATAGAGGAGGCAAGAATATATAATGGAGGAAAGACAGCTTCTTCAATAAGTGGTGCTGGGAAAACTGGACAGCTACATGTAAAAGAATGAAATTAGAACACTCCCTAACACCACACACAAGGATAAGCTCAAAATGGATTAAAGACCTAAATGTAAGGCCAGACACTATCAAACTCTTAGAGGAAAACATAGGCAGAACACTTGATGACATAAATCACAGCAAGATCCTTTTTGACCCACCTTTTAGAGAAATGGAAATGAAAACAAATATAACAAATGGGAATTAATGAAACTTCAAAGCTTTTGCACAACAAAGGAAACCATAAACAAGGTGAAAAGACAACCCTCAGAATGGCAGAAAATATTTGCAAATGAAGCAACTGACAAAGGATTAATCTCCAAAATTTACAAGCAGCTCATGCCGCTCAATATCAAAAAAACAAATAATCCAATCCAAAAATGGTCAGAAGACCTAAATAGACACTTCTCCAAAGAAGTTATACAGATTGCCAACAAACCCGTGAAAGGATGCTCAACATCACTAATCATTAGAGAAATGAAAATCAAAACTAAAATGAGGTATCACCTCACACCCGTCAGAATGGCCATCATCAAAAAATCTGCAAACAATAAATGCTGGAGAAGGTGTGGAGAAAAGGGAACCCACTTGCACTGTTGGTGGGAATGTAAATTGATACAACCACTATGGACGACAGTATGGAGGTTCCTTAAAAAACTAAAATAGAACTACCATATGGGTTTGCAATCCCACTACTGGGCATATACCCTGAGAAAACCATAATTCAAAAAGAGTCATGTACCACAGTGTTCACTGCAGCTCTATTTACAATAGCCAGGACATGGAAGCAACCTAAGTGTCCATCGACAGATGAATGGATAAAGAAGATGTTGCACATATATACAATGGAATATTACTCAGACTTAAAAAGAAACAAAATTGAGTTATTTGTAGTGAGGTGGATGGACCTAGAATCTGTCATACAGAGTGAAGTAAGTCAGAAAGAGAGAAACAAATACTGTGTGCTAACACATATAAATGGAATCCAAAAAAAAATTGTTCTAAAGAACCTAGGGGCAGGACAGGAATAAAGATGAAGAGGTAGAGAATGGACTTGAGGACATGGGGAGGGGCTAGTTTAAGCTGGGATGAAGTGAGACAGTGGCATGGACATATATACACTACCAAATGTAAAATAGATAGCTAGCGTGAAGCAGCTGCATAGCACAGGGAGATCAGCTAGATGCTTTGTGACCACCTAGAGGGGTCAGTTAGGGAGGGTGGGAGGGAGATACAAGAGGGAGAAGATATGGGGATATATGTATATGTATAGCCGATTCACTTTGATATAAATTAGAAACTAACACACCATTGTAAAGCAATTATACTCCAATAAAGATGTTATAAAAAAGAATTCAGAATGACATAGTAAGAAATATGGAATCATTGGAGCTGTTAGAATAGGTGACCAGCACACAGATATGCAATTTTAGAGGCATTGTTCTGACAATAACATGCATAATAAATAAAGTTATTTCAAGAAAAGACAGAAGAGAAACACTTTAACTGTCTAAAACATTGTGTTTATTTTAGACCTTAAAATTCTTGTAAGCATCTAGATATATAGATTGACTCAAATTTTTTACTCCAAATAACCTTTGTTAGTTGAATTTTCATGTCACAATAATTATCATTTAAAAAACAGATGAATTAACACTATCTACAGTGACATAAAAATACAGCAAATATGCCGTATTTGTAATACTGTTAGGAATTTTTTTGTGCTGTTTCGGTTTAGAAAGTTACAAGGAATAATTTCCAAAGGGAAAACCGGATGAATAAATTAAGATAATATTTTAATTCACGGGAAGTGGTATCAGCAGTAAAGATTTGTCCTGGCATCAAGCCTAGTCCATTTCATTGGTGATTTCCCTTCTTCATCTACAGAGTCAAAATCAGTTTTTGATGTGCATGGGAGGTATGTTTTTTCCACTCTCTTTTCTTGCTCTAATTCCTTTAAAACATGGATTAAGTGTCATTGCGTTAAATTACCCAACTCAAATTTACTGAAGAGAGATTTCCTATATTCATTGCAAAAGAAATTAGAAACATACAAAGATAAAGAGATATGGGGTCTAGAAAATTTCATCAGGATTAGGAAGTGAAAACTTAAGAGATGTGGCAGCTTTCACTTTTAAACAGAGCTCCCATAATATGGGATTTACATCATGCAGCATATGTGTGTGCAACGTGCAGGCCATTTGGAGGTCAGAGTCTTCTCTGCTGAGAAAGGCTCTCTCTGAAGATTTACGCTGCAGGGAGCACCTTCAGCTGTGAGCTCTCACCTTGTCCTCTCCCTGCTTTGCACAGACATGAAGAATGCGGAAGGGCATGCCTCTGCCTCTTGTCTTAGAGGATATGGCTACGTCCTGAAAGGCCAGAAAGCATTCTGAAGCTGCTTATTTATGAAACAAAGTAATGTGTTAAGGATAAATTGTGGAACTGAAGCAATGTCATCATAGCAGACAGACATTTAAAGAAACAATATCAGAAGTAATTCAAAGATAAATCTCTAGTTTTGCAGTATTTGCTTTGCATGTTCTTCTCTCTATGATGTTACCAAACTTATCTGTAATTTTCATTATCATATAATTTGTGCCATGATTGAGAGAATTTTTTCCCAATTTCTTCTGACTTATCCTCAAATAATACCTTAAAATTAATTTTTAATGGAAAATAGTCTAGTTAGGAATATGAAGCAATTTTAGAATTAGGTTGATCTGTACTCTAATTTTTTAAATTTATTTCTTTTTATTGAAGTATAGTTGATTTACAATGTTGTGTTCATTTCCATAGTACAGCAAAGTGACTCAGTTATACTCATACATACATTCTTTCTCATATTCTTTTCCATTATGGTTTATCCCAGGGTACTGAATATAGTTCCCTGTGCTATGCAACAGGACCTTGTTGTTTATCCATCCTGTATATACTAGCTTTGCATCTGCTGCTCCCAGACTCCAATTTTGTTTGCTGCTCATGAGCCATGTGACTGTGATCAAGCTATTTTTATCAGGACCTGTCAGTCAGGCCTACATCAGGTACAAGAACTGTGGAGATAAGAAGCACAAAGTCCCCACCTTCTAGAACTCACAACACCTCAGGGAGACAGTTAAGTGTGACAAAGGTGGGCTTGATTACCTCTAAGTGGGGCATATTGTACCAACCTCCCAGGATTTATGTGAAAGAAGTACCTGGTGGTGCTAGTCTGCATTCAGTCAAGGGAGGAGGACCGTTGTAGGCAATGGAAGCAAAAAACAAGTCAGATGAGTGATTTAGGTACTTACATTACAAATGAAAAGTCTGAAGAAATGAAAGTCAAGGGAACCACAACCTTTGACTTAAAGGTTTACGAACACAGCTGAGGTTCTGAAGGTCTGACCTGCACCTGCTATCCAGAGGCCCAGAAATTGCTGGGAAGCATTGGTGTCACAGCATCTGCCACCACTGCTGGAGAAAGAAGAATAACGTCTGCCATCCAGAACTCAGGGGAGTGGGTCTTACAACCAGACCAGAACATAAACCCAGAGACCCAAGGAGCGTAATTTGTCTTTTAATCTGTAAGTTGCTGGACTTCATGGAGTCCTATCAGGACCTGATGGGGTAGAAGGAACATCACTCAGGTAGTCTGGGCTCTCATGAATCCAGCATGTGGATGGAGCCTTGAGATGTGCCCTAAGGATGAATAAAAGGGGTTTCGTATGAGGGAAAAAAGGGCACACAGGTACTTGGGGGCAGAAAACTAGTCATGGTTCAAACAGCTAATTGTCCACCCAAACCCACTGCTCTTCTTTCCTGAAGAAATCAATTGAGCTACTACACAGGTCTCTTGGATGGGGTGTGAGCCATCAGTCATGTGTCCCGCATCCTGCCAGTGCTCTGAAGACAGGAGGTGTGCCCCCTCCATGGAACCCCTCCCCTCCCTGTGTGCTCTGATAGTGGTGAGCTAGCGTGGGTGCTACTTTCCAAGAGTAAAGTGAGAGACTGGCCCCAAGCAAGTGAATAAAAGGGAAAGAGTTGCAGGGAGAAGAGTAATCACTTGCAGAGGAAGTGAGGTGCACATGCAAGTGTGCACATGTGTGTGTGTGCCTGTGTATGTGTGTGTGTTGCACAGTGTAGGTAAGAGGCAAGGAACTGAACTAAAGTGTGAACTCCACCATGTGCTCGACTTGGAATGTCTGGCTGCGGCAGCTGCGATGCTGAAGTTCTTACTCAGAAGGCAATGCTGATGATTCCATTGTGAGGAACCAATGAGTCCCATGTTCTGAGACTTTATCCTAAAACAGAGTGTCTATTTACTTCTTCCATCAACATCAGAAATAGCCACTGGCAAGAGCAGAGAGCCCCTGGTTAGAAATCCCTTATACAGAACTCAGAAGCAGAGACATATTCTCTATAAATTCCTTACGAAAAATACTTTCCTTGACTCTCAAGATGTATTTTTCTGGAGAAACTGAACACTTTTGTTCAGTGATTCCACTGTGTGAAAATGACGCCTCGTCTTGAAACAGGACTTCGCTGTTATAGGACATATGTGGAAGTATTTTCAAAGGACTGTTCTTCTACACAAATTCCCAGGTGGTACAAAAAAAAGAAAGGAACATTGATGAATAATTTATTTGATTTAATTTCAGTTAATTAATAATGCTAATGTAAGTCATTATGCTACATGTTCTGTCGGAATAAATGCAAGAGAAAACCCCTATCATTATAAAGTCTATAGTACTCAGTGATATAAAAATAAAATGTGGAAAATGTGCCTCAGTATAAGATTGGTTACACGAAGATCAGAGAGCAGTAAAGAAGGAGAGCACATGGCATCCAATGAATGCAGTGGCTGGAGGGGACACTGTGAAGCATGTTGGGATCTCCCTCCGACAGACACAGGGACAGAGGACCCAACTGGTACATCCAAATCATATGCCCACAGACTAAGTGAAGGTGGGGCGCAGACCCAAAGCCAGCTTTCTTCCAACTGTACCAATGAGGTTGTAGTCAGGATGTAGATTAGAAATTAAGTAGTCGGTTGTTGAAGGCTTGGATGAGAAGTGTTATGGACTGAATTGTGTCCCCTCAGATTCACATGTTGAAGCCCTAACCCCCAGCACCTTAGCATGTGTTCTGGAGAAAGGGTCTTCAGAGAGGTAATGAAGACAAATAAAGTTGTCTGGGTGGGGCCTTAAATCAATAGGACTGGTGTCCTTATCAGAAGAGGAGATCACACAGACACACACACAGAGAATCCAAGTGAAGACACAGGGAGAAGGCCATCTGCACGCCAAGGAGAGAGGCCTCAGAGAAACTAACTTTGTAGATACTTTGATCTTGGACGTCTGGCCTCCAGAGCTGAGAAAATTAATTTCTGTTGTTTGATCCACAGTTGGTCTGTGGTCTTTCGTTATGGAGCCCCAGGAGATGAATGCAAGGAGCAAAGAAAATGTTAAGAAATATCCCATAGCCTAATGGAGTTTTCTTTTCAGCAGCAGAATGGCATCATTTAAGTGGTGTTTTTGAAGACTAGGTTGGTAAATGGATATAGGACAGATTCCAGAATACAAATATTGAAAGCAGGGAGAGCATGGAGATCTTCTTCTCTGAGGTTCAGTGGTGATAAAATTATGACAAAAGTGGTTGAAGGATCTGTTTGAGGATGTGACCCCAGCCCCAGTGGCTGACTTCGACCAACATCCACCCCAGTGAAAACCAAAGCCAGCCCCTTGGCTTCGGTAACCTTTTGCAATTGTAGCTGGGGTAGAACTCCACAATGGTTGTCTTGTCTCTTCAATGTTTAAAGTTTATTTTCTGAATGCTTTATTCTTTTTATTTATTTATTATTATTTTTTTTTTTTGCGGTACGCTGGCCTCTCACTGTTGTGGCCTCTCCCGTTGTGGAGCACAAGATCCGGATGCACAGGCTCATTGGCCATGGTTCACGGGCCCAGCCACTCCACGGCATGTGGGATCCTCCCAGATCGGGGCATGAACCCATGTCCCCTGCATCGGCAGGCGGACTCTCAACCGCTGCACCACCAGGGAAGCCCTGAATGCTTTATTCTTAACTCTTGATAGTTGGATCTGGAATATGTGCAAATGTACATATTTCCATTCCTAGATTTTATTTTTAAAGTCTTCCAAAGGGAAATATTCATGCATATATTTAGAATTTCACTCCTCTTTTTGGTATATGGGACATTTATAGTCATAAATGTTATGAAAGATGAACAGATGACAACACCATGACTTTATTGTTTCTTTAAAGCTCTATTATGTATATCATCATCATTATCATCATACCTAGAGAAAACTACAATAATTATCCTTAAACCATTAGCCTAACTTTTCAGGCTTACTGGGAAATTATACAATAAAATTATGATTTATAACACACAGCAAATTAAAAATATTAATAATGGCCAATTTATATTCCAAGAGCCTTTAATGTACTTTCAGGGATATATCTTTGTTCTGGCATGTAATCCTTTATTTTAAATTTAGTGATAGTTCTTGTTTCTTTTCAGAAAATTAAAAAAAAACAGTAATAGCAAACCTATATTTTCTCTTAATAGCTTCATATCCTGTGTTTGATGGCTGCCATTTACCTTCAAACATCTTATATTGCATAATATCCATAAGTTTGTTTTAATATCTTCACTCCCCCTAGTTACCTGGATCATTCTAGACCATTCCTTACAGGGAAATACACTGCTGAAGTTTGGATTTTTAAGTACTAATTTAAAAATTCATTAGTGTGTGAATTAATTTCCTCTCTTTGTATTTTCCTCTCCCTCTTGATAGCCATCAGACTTTGAGAAGCAATCTAGTTGTTCCCATACAGAGATCCAGAACTTGCTTTAATTACTCTGGTAGGGGTCCCACATCAGTCAGCAGTGCTAGGACATAAACCTGAACATAGGAAAACCTAGCTCGGGCAGCTCTCTGGAACAAATGAACATTTCATGACAATCCCTTCAATGGTATAAATATTTCAGCGCTGACTCTTATACAGACAATTCCGCTGGAGAGTTTCCTGCCCTAAAAGACCCTGCTGAGATGTTACAGTGGAGAACCATACATTAATCAGTTCAACACAACCAAAGGGAAAGTGGCCACTTGAAATAATTAGCAACATAATTCAAGTCTCCAAAAGAGATATTCAGGGACTAACATAGCAGGAATACTCTCTACAGATGCTGCCACTTTTAAATCAGGTTGCTTGGAGAATTTTTCTGTAACAGAGAGTGGGCAGAAGATAAACTACAATATAATCTCTGAAGGACACCAGTTCACAAAATAATTAGTTTTATATATTTAGCATCCATTTAACACTACTAGAAGGTGTTTATAGGGTCTATTACATTTCTCAACATTTCTCTTGGTCCCTTAGAAATGCTACATCCATTAGAATAGTGAAAAGGATGGGAAGCCTGTAGTTGTGCATGCTTTTTTGAACTTCCAATAAACTGTTTATCAAACATCTGACTGAACATTAAAGAACAGTGTTTTAAAGTGAGTAGGAATTTAGATTATTTTCAGTTTTTATTTGTCATTTATGAAAAAGCTGAGCATGTCATCAAGTGTTATTACTAAAAGTTAACCATTGACTATGCTTTGAACCAACACTGTGACTTCTTCTACCATAGCACTAATCATATTTGCCACCACTTGTTTTTGCTGAATCCCACCCACTGGAGAAAATGTCTAATTCACATTTTTATCCTCAGAGACTTACACAACTGTCCATTATATTTCAAATTCCCTGCAAATGTTTACACAATGAATGCTGGTGTAAAACCTTACCAACTTATTAAGATCTTGCCAAAAGCTGTCCTCCAGAGAAATTATTCTGTTTCTGAAATTCAAAGAAAAAGATTCAATAGGATTTCTCCCTGTTAAAAAAATTACATATATATATATATATAGCACATGCTGAAACTGTATAAATTAAATTGCATTCAAAAATATTATACTTTTAATTTTTCTGCAAAAATTAGTTAATTAATTTATTCACCCAAAAATATTTACTGAAAGTGTACTTACTATAGGGCAGACACTCAGGGATATAACATTGAACAAGGTAGATGAGTCACCACCTTCCCAGAGCATATATTCCAGCAAGGAAGCCAATGACAATAAGCAAATGACATGCAATGTAACATGGGTCATTGATAAGGGCTTGGAGGAATAATGAAGCTGATTGCAGATCCAAGAGAGATGGTGTGCAATTGATGAGAGGGTGCTGGGTCATAGTGGGGTGATCTTTTAGTTAGACATGTGGGGCAGGACCACTTTGAGGAGATGACAGCTCAAAGGACCTGAACAAAGTTCATGAATAGGTCATGCAAAGTCCCTGAGGCAGAGACAAGCTTGGTGTGTTCAAAGAACCCTAAGAAGGCCATCTGGGCTGGAGCAGAAGAGAAAGAGGACGGGTTAAAAATGGCTTTGGAGAGGTTGACAAGGCAGGTTCTGCAAGGCTTGTCCATCACTGCAGAGAGTTTGAATCAAATTCCACATCTGATGAGAAGAGGGAATTTTGAAGACAGAAGGGACATTGTGTGAATTATGTTCTAACAGAAACTACCTGTATGCTGTGAGTGAGAAGGGACCAGAAGAGAAACAGTGATGGGTCAGGAGGTGACCACAGAGAGCAAGTGAGAGATGGTCATGGTTTGGACTAGAATGGGAACCATGAGGAGGGTCATCACCTCTATTATGAAGGGTAGTATGGAAATATAAATATGCTTACATCTAAGGACTCTGAAATGGTATTGAGGAGAGGGGTCCAAGATGACAGCATAGGAAGACCCTGAGCTTACATTCTCCCACAAATACAGCCAACTTATATCTACATATAGAGCAATTCCTCCTAAAGAAGACCTCCTAAAGAAGACCTCCTGAAGCGGATTGAACAGCTACTGCACATAGAAGGACCACATAGAAATGGGCAGAAAAATGGAAACCCACCCCCATCACAAATACCTGCAGTGGGGGGGTAGGGGGAAGATATTGCTGAGGGTGCCTGAGCACAGACTCACTGGCCCTGGGACACAGCAAGAAAACAGCAGTTTAAAGAGCATCCAGACTATATGGGAAGGAAATCCATTTACTAACCTTAGAGTGTCTGACAAATAGGTGGGAACTGCTTGAAACCTCTCTGGGGTTGGAGGCACCAGCATGTGCCATAATTTGAGTCCTCTCTGGACTCCTCCCAGGACCCTGCCCACTCCAGCTCCAGCTGCCCCTCTAAGATAACCTTGGGTATGGTGCTCCCCAAGGGAGGCCCTCAGCCCACACCCACTCCAGCTCCAGCTGGCCTGTGAAAGCTGCCAGGCGCAAGCATTCTATACAGGGCACTCTCCCCAGGAAGCCACTCTTTCAAGACAAGAGAGGTAGCTGTTTCACCTAATTCATAGAAACAAAAACTTAAAGTCAAACAAAATGAAGAGAAAAAGGAATACATTCAAATGAAAGAATAAAATAACTCCCCCCCCATGAAACAGAGATAAGTAATTTACCTAATAAAGAGTTCAAAGAAATGTTCTTGCAAATGCTCAACAAACTCAAGAATAGAGGAACTTAGTGGGAACTTCAACAAAGATATAGATAATATAATTTAAAACAATCAGAATTGAAGAATATAATAATTGAAATTAAAAAATACACTAAAGGGAATTAACAGTATAGTAGATAATACAGGAGAACAGTTTAGCAATCTGGGGGATAGGATAGTGGAAATCACTCAATCAGAACAACAAAAAGAAGAAAGAATTTTTTAAAAAATAGGAAGGTTTAAGAGCCCTCTGGGATAACATCAAGCATACTAACATTTACATTTAAAAACTCCCAGAAGGAGAGAGAGGGAGAAAAAAATCCAGAAAACTTATTTGAAGAAATAATGGCTGAAAACTTTCCTTACCTGGGAAAGGAAACAGATATCCAGGTCCAGGAAACACAGAGAGTCCCAAACAGGATAAAACCAAAGAGATCTACACCAACTCATAATTAAAATAACAAAAGAGAAAGAGAAAACTTAAATGCAGCAGGAGAAAAACAGCTAATCATATACAAGCAAAACCGCAAAGGACTATCAGCTGATTTCTCAGCAAAAATTTACAGACCAGAGGGAGGGGTAGGATATATTTCAAGAACTGAAACGGAAAAAATTACAAAACTCTATCCAGCAAGGTTATCATTCAGAATTGAAGGACAGATAAAGAGTTTCCCAGACAAGCAAAAATTTTAAAAGTTCATCACCACTAAATCAGCCTTAAAAGAAATGCTAAAGGGACTTCTTAAATGGAAAAGAAAAAGCCACAACTAGAGGTACAAAAATATGTGGAAGAAAAAAGTCTCACTGGTAAAGACAAATATATAGTAAAAGCAGTGGATCTGCCAGTAAAAAAGCTAGCCTGAATGTTAAAAGACAAAAGTAGTACAATCAATAGTGTCTACAATAAGTAGTTAAGGGATACACAAAATTAAATGATGTAAAATATGACATCAAAAACGTGGAGGGAGAAGGTAAAAGTGTAATACTTTTAGGATGGCTTTGAATTTGAGTGACTATCAGCTATATATACAAGAAGGTATTTCTCACATGGGGCCAGGAATCTTGGGGATCATCTTAGAATTCTGACTACACGTTTATCACACATCATATTAAATACTATAATAACATTAAAAATATTTAATGACGTTAACACTGAATGAATATGCATACTGAAAACTTCCACCCACTAAAAATATATCAAAAATAGATCAAATTACACTGTCTACTTCAAAAAGGATAACGTTTTCATGCTGAAATTCACAAGGAATAGGAAATTTCCAACATGAAGACTAGCTAAAAAGCTTACTCATGGATAGAAGCATTTTCTTACTATAAGGAAGCATTTTTGTATTTATTAAACTACACTAACTGAACACACAAAGATTGTTGAGGTGCTTCTTCTTGATTGTAGTTAAGAAATTTTGGAACATAGAGGTAAGGAAACTTTTTTTGACATTACCCACATGTCAGTGATTGTCTAGAAATAAATCCTTGCCTCTCTTTGACCAAAGTTTTTTATAAGAGGATAGATCCCTGGAGTTACCTTCTAATCCCTGTGGACTAGTCTTTCTCTCCATTGCTAGCACGATACTGACCTTCTGCAGGGTGATGAAGCCAGGCCAAGTTATACTCACTCCAGTTATGTTCACCCTTTGCCAAACCGCATCCTCTGTAACTCGTCAATGCTCGCTCAGGTCAGACAGACAATGTGCCTTCACCTACACCCCCCAACCCAGGACAGAGGGGAAGAAACAGCTTTACAAATTGGAAACTGAGGTTCTGAGAAGGGACCTAACCAAAGTCAGGGCTAATCAGTCCTAGAGCTAGATCCAAACAGGACTTTCACAACAAATATAATTTTTTTCCCTTTTACTAGAATTAGATTTGAAAAGTGGAACATGTACTCGTATACAGATCAAGCTTCCTAAATTAAATGAAAAAGAAAACAAGTCAGTCTTGAAATCGACAAAATATTTTCTATAAAGATAACACAGGTATTCAGAGTGTGAATCATTTCAAACTCATCAAAATTAAGGAGAACCAAAATTAATGTTTCTCCTCTTGAGTCACAATGGAGCCTAAAGAGAACACTGCTTTTAAAGGGCTCAGAAATACATGCTCACCTCCTAGGCCCACAGCCTGGGACATCTAGGACTGCATCTTGACAGCTGTTCCCCTGAAGGTAGGTAGCTCAGACCTGCAGTAGGGGCTGTGGATGCCTTTTATCTAAAGGGGTCAAGGTTCAAATACCAGACTCTTAAGGTTTAAAGAAATATTTGTTTAAGGTGGCTTAACTGACTGTTAAAAAACAAGCTTCATCCTGCATAGCAGTTCATCACAATCGTGGGTGAAGTGTCACTGTGAGAGCAGAGAAAACAAACAGGCACCTGGAGACCCAAAGCTGTCAGAATGGGACCCAGTGTGTGGACGAGCCACTGTGTCAAGAGCTCCTCAGTGTGGCCCCCAAAGCTCGCCAAGCTCATGCACCAGGATCGTGGGAGATGGACCCACACAGTCCTATCCCATCCAGCCTCAGTGGACGACAGTCCACAAAGGTGAAAAACATCATTATAATCCCGAGGATTGCTGTGTGCCAAGCAAATGTCTAAGATGTTGATCCTTTAATAAAAACTGTGACAAGGGGCTTTATAAGGTCTCCCTTTTACCTGGGAGGAAGGGAAGCTTGTCACTGGTGGGCTGCAGTGCCACATCACACGGGTCACCCACCTAACAAATAGGAAATGAAATCCAGGCAAAGATCTGGGCTTTGACTCCAGAGCCCCACCAACATGTCTCTATTTAGGATGATTCTACTTCTTTAAAAAATATTTTAATGCTAAGTCTTCTCTCATCTTTTGGTTCCCAGAGAAGACACAACCCTTTAATACAAGTGTTTCTTTCAAACTCAGCTTGGAACACACTGCATTTTAAGTGTTAGGGGTGGGTGACTAGAACAGACATGGATTTTGTCATTGGGAGACTTTGCTGCGGAAGTCACATCCATTATGTGACATTTTGAGATGACTTTGGGGTTTTACAATGAATTTATTTTTGATGTTTGACTTTTTGTCTGTTTTTGGCAGTTATATATTTCTCTATAACAAATAGGGAGGAGGTTTGGAATGGAATATGTAGCCCTTACCCTCACTGGTGGGCTGCTATGCCTCACCTCTTGTTCTAAAGAATAACCTGCGTTGCACCCCTATGTTCACTGCAGCACTGTTCACAATAGCCAAGCCATGGAAACAACCTAAGAGTCCATCGACAGATGAATGGATAAAGAAGATGTGGCACATGTATGCAATGGAATACTACTCAGCCATAAAAAAAGAATGAAATAATGCCATTAGAGGAACATGGATGAACCTAAAAATTATCATACTAAGTGAAGTAAGTCAGACAGAGAAAGACAAATACCATATGATATCACTTATATGTGGAATCTAAAATACAACACAAATGAACATGTCTATGAAACAGAAAGAGAACCATGGACATAGAGGACAGACTTGTGGTTGCCAAGGGGGAGAGGGAGTGGGGGAGGGATGGATTGGGAGTTTGGGATTAACAGATGCAAACTATTATATATAGAATGGATATACAACAAGGTCCTACTATATAGCACAGAGAACTGTATTCAATATGCTGTGATAAACCACACTGGAAAAGAGTATGAAAAAGAATATATATATGTTTAACTGAACCACTTTGCTGTACAGAGGAAATTAACAAAACATTGTGAATCAACTACAGTTCCATAAAATATTTTTAAAAACAATAACATTCAAGACCCATCCTCTCATTTTATAGGAGCAGAACTCAGGAGGTTAAACGACTTGCTCAGTTTGGTGCTGTAGCTGAGTGGACACAGCAAGAGTCCTCGACCCCTGGCCTTGCCTCTCAGTGAACCAGAGTCAAGTGCATCCCTTAAAGCTTCAGTCTGTACCAAGAAAATGGACAATTTCAACCTGGTAACAAGTAAGGCCCCTTCAACAATAATACTCTGTGCTTTTATATCAAAAGTGAGCCTGTATAATGTGAAAGGACTGTAACGCTTCTCTTCAGCAAGTTAAAGGTACTTGGTGTATTTCAGTTGCAGATGTGTGATAATTGAATTAAGTGTTCGAAGTGAGGAAATGCATCACTGAGTTGTGTTTCCTGCTCAAATCTACATGCATTTTTCATTTAAAAGGCTGGTCATTTGCAATGTTAACAATGACCTCAAAGGGAATAAATAATTGAAACTGAAAAATGTGATGCTTTTAAATTCAGACATATATTACTAAAATCTACGTTTATCAGAAATGTAATATTATATCATAAAAATTCTCTTTTCCTTTCCACTTCCTGACTAAATGATGCTGAAATATTCATCATTTATAATTTTGAGTTATACATTATATAAGACACAAACATTTATACATCTAAATGTCTTTCATATATGGGTGGAAAAGAAAACCACGTCAGTGAAAAAAATATCCATGATTTCTGCATGCTAAGTCTAGAAGTATTTAATGAAAGAGAATAATATTGAAAACTATTTTAAATTTCAAAACTGGAAAACCTATTCGTAGCCAAGGAAGCACTGGGTTTGCCATCAAAGGATTTGTCTTCAAGCTGTGACTGTACCATTTAGTCAAGCAAGTTACTGAATTCCAGACACTCAATCACTTTATCTATAAAACCTGGACTGTACTCAGTTCATCGATGTGCTGTGACAGTTAAGTGAGTTTTCTTACAGAAAATGCTGCATTAATTCCAAGATGCTGTACACAATAGTGGAATACAGGCAGTCCTCGACTTTACAATGGTGCAAAAGCGATATGCATTCAGTAGAAACACTACTTCACATTTTTAATTTGGATCTTTTCCCAGGCAGACGATGTACGGTCAGCCACTCTGTGAAAAAGCGGGGCAGGGCAGTGAGCTGCAGCTCCCAGTATGCCCCACAGCCACAAAGTTAAACAACCTAAACACTGACAACCTCTCTGTATCCAGATGACCACTCTATTTTTCACTTCCGGTACCGTATTCAATAAATTATAGGGGATATTTAACACTTGATTATCAAATAGGCTTTGTGTTAGATGATTTTGCCCAACTACAGGTTAGATGATTTTGCCCACCTCAAGTGTTCTGAGCACCTTTAAGGTAGGTTACACTAAGCTCTGATGTTCGGTAGATTAAGTGTATTAAATGTATTTTTGATTAGGATATTTTCAACTTACGATGAGTTTACCTGGCTGTAACCCCATTGTAAGGTGAGGAAGATCTATAATACATTGCCTCTTTAAAATTCTGAATAAGTTCTCAAGCCATTGAAAAAAAAATTAAGCTTTAAAAGCTCAGCAGTATAAGGAGAACAAATACAGTTATTTTTCCCTGCATAAAAATAAATAAATAATGACAAACAAATAAGTCAGTAATAAATAAGCAAATATATAAAAATAGAGAAAAAGAAACCGTCAAATCAGGGGCATATCACAAGGCTTGATACACTGTAGTTGCAAGAGAACGGAGAGAGACGACGTAATGAGTTAAAGGACCAAGCGGCACCCTGGGTAGAGCACTTGTGTGTAAAGTACACAGGGCCCAAAGCTGAAGTGCCTGTATTTGCAAACCAGTCCATAGTTTATTAAGCTTGGATGGCTAAATTAATCCTTCAGTCTATCTATTGAAATTATGAGGAGATTAATAATACTACCTCTTAGTATTTCTGTAAAAGTAAAATGCATAAAACACTTAAAGTATGCCTGGCACATAGTAGTGTAAGCATTACTAGTATTAGTATTAGCATAATATGGTCTTGCACATATCTGCCAAAGACAAAATATATCTTAACAGCATGGCCCTTGAGATACACCAAGTTTCACTTAGTTGCATATTACTGATCTATACCCATGCATTGCTTTTGCCAAAATTTCCTCACTCTCGTGAAATTCTTTGCATACTACTTTGAACACAATAAAAATATATGTTTTCTATACTTCTGGTGATCTATTGATGTGTAACAAACAACCCAAAAAGTTAGCAGCTTAAAATGAGATTTTTTTTGCTCATAATTATGTGACTCACGACTTCTTCAAGGACTCAGCTTGGTGGTCTATATCCGATCCATGTTAAAGCCAAATTAAGAACCATTCATCGCCATGACAAATATATTTCTATATTCCAACAACTGGAAACTGAAATAAAGTATACTAATTACATATCATAAAAATTCCATGTCTAGCAAAAATGATCAAAATACATGCACAACAGATAAATTAAAAAATTAAAATCTAACCATATGATCATCTCAATAGATGCAGAGAAATCTTTCAACAAAATTCAACACCAATTTATGATAAAACCCCTCCAGAAAATAGGCAGAGAGGGAACTTACCTCAACATAATAAAGGCCATATATGACAAACCCACAGCCAACATCGTCCTCAATGGTGAAAAACTGAAAACATTTCCACTAAGATCAGGAACAGGACAAGGTTGCCCACTCTCACCACTTTTATTCAACATAGTTTTGGAAGTTTTAGCCACAGCAATCAGAGAAGAAAAGGAAATAAAAGGAATCCAAGGAAAGGAAAAGAAGAAGTAGAGCTGTCACTGTTTGCAGATGACATGATACTATACATAGAGAATCCTATAGATGCTACCAGAAAACTACTAGAGCTAATCAATGAATTTGGTAAAGTAGCAGGATACAAAATTAATGCACAGAAATCTCTTGCATTTCTATACACTAATGATGAAAAATCTGAAAATGAAATTAAGAAAACACTCCCATTTACCATTCCAAGAAAAAGAATAAAATACCTAGGAATAAACCTACCTAAGGATTCAAAAGACCTGTATGCAGAAAATGATAAAACACTGATGCAAGAAATTAAAGATGATACAAAAGGATGGAGAGATATACCATGTTATTGGATTGGAATAATCAACATTGTGAAAATGACTATACTACCCAAGGCAATCTGCAGATTCCATGCAATCCCTATCAAACTACCAATAACATTTTTCACAGAACTAGAAAAAAACATTTCACAATTTGTATGGAAACACAAAAGACCCTGAATAGCCAAAGCAATCTTGGGAAAGAAAAACAGAGATGGAGGAATCAGTCTCCCAGATTTCAAAGCTACAGTACAAAGCTACAGTAATCTGGACAGTATGGTACTGGCACAAAAATAGAAATATAGATCAGTGGAACAGGATAGAAAGCCCAGAGATAAACCCACGCACATATGGTCATCTTATCTTTGATAAAGGAGGCAAGAATATAAAATGGAGAAAAGACAGCCTCTTCAATAAGTGGTGCTGGGAAAATTGGACAGCTATATGTAAAAGAATGAAATTAGAACACTCCCTAACACCATACACAAAAATAAACTCAAAATGGATTAAAGACCTAAATGTAAGGCCAGACACTATCAAACTCTTAGAGGAAAACATAGGCAGAACACTCTATGACATAAATCACAGCAAGATCCTTTATGACCCACCTCCTAGAGAAATGGCAATAAAAACAAAACTAAACAAATGGGACCTAATGAAACTTAAAAGCTTTTGCAGAGCAAAGGAAACCATAAAAAAGACGAAAAGACAACCCTTAGAATGGGAGAAAATATTTGCAAATGAAGCAAGTGACAAAGGATTAATCTCCAAAATTTACCAGCAGCTCATGCAGCTCAATAACAAAAAAACAAACAACCCAATCCAAAAATAGGCAGAAGACCTAAACAGACATTTCTCCAAAGAAGATATACAGATTGCCAACAAACACATGAAAGAATTCTCAACATCTTTAATCATTAGAGAAATGCAAATCAAAACTACAATGCAATATCATCTCACACAGGTCAGAATGGCTATCATCAAAAAATCTGCAAACAATAAATGCTAGAGAGGGTGTGGAGAAAAGGGAGCCCTCATACACTGTTGGTGGGAATGTAAATTGATACAGCCACTCTGGAGAACAGTATGGAGGTTCCTTAAAAAACTAAAAATAGAACTACCATACAACCCAGCAATCCCACTACTGGCCACATACCCTGAGAAAACCATAATTCAAAAAGAGTCATGTACCACAATGTTCATTGCAGCTCTATTTACAATAGCCAAGACTTGGAAGCAACCTAAGTATCCATTGACAGATGAATGGATAAAGAAGATGTTGCACATATATACAATGGAATATTACTCAGCCATGAAAAGAAATGAAATTGAGTTATTTGTAGTGAGGTGGATGGACCCAGAGTCTGTCATACAGAGTGAAGTAAGTCAGAAAGAGAAAAACAAATACCATATGCTAACACATATATATGGAATCAAAAAAAAAAAAAAGGTCATGAAGAACCTATGGGCAAGACGGGAATAATGACACAGACCTACTAGAGAATGGACTTGAGGACGCCGGGAGGGGGAAGGGTGAGCTGGGACAAAGTGAGAGACTGGTAGTGATTTACTACAAAATGTAAAATAGATAGCTAGTGGGAAGCAGTCACATAGAACAGGGAGATCAGCTTCGTTCTTTGTGACCAGCTAGAAGGGTGGGATAGGGAGGGTGTGAGGGAGGGAGACACAAGAGGGAAGAGGTATGGGGACATATGTATATGTATAACTGATTCACTTTGTTATAAAGCAGAAACTAGCACACCATTGTAAAGCAATTATACTCCAATAAAAATGTTTAAAAAAATTAAAATCTGCCTTAAAAACACAAAGTATTATGTAGAGAAATTCAAGGGCTATCTAAAAAATGGAGATATACCAATTTCATGGATTGAAAAGCTCACTATTGTCAACATTGTCACTCTCTCCAACTTAATGATTAGTTTCAACAAAATTGTAATCAAAATCTCAGAAGGCTTTTCATATACATATTGACAGAAAAATACGGAAATTCAAAGAGACTTGAATAGCCAAAATTTTATTGGTTGAAAACAAAATTGAAGGGAACCCATAATCTCACTTCTAGATTTATCAGCTACAGGACCCAAGGCTGACACTGGCATAAAGATAGACATGGAGATCAAAGGCAGCATAATTTATCCAGAAATATACCCATAGATATATGACCAACTTTGATATCCAACAAGGCAGCAAGCTAATTCAACCAGAAAAGGAAAGTCACTCAACAAATAGTACAGGAAAAACTGGATATCTAATTAGAAAAAATAATGTGCCATGACATCTACTCTATACCAATGCTAAAATTAATTGAAAATGAGTGTAGATCCAAATGTGAAAGCTATAATTAAAAAGATTTAGAACACACGTGATATCTTCATAACTTTTTTGGTATACAAAGATTTCTTTAAATGCAAAAAGCACTATTTATAAAAGATTAATGAATTGTATGTCTTTAAAATTAAGACATTTCGCTTATCAGAAGATGCAAAAGAGTGAAAAAATGAACTGTATTTAGGAGGATGTTAAAGAAACCTATTTACAAGATATTTATAAATGTATTAAAATGTAAATGTCAAGGAAATCATATCAATAATATAAAAGGTATTCCTACAAATAAATATTTAAGAAGACATAGAAAAGTAAAAAAAAATCACTAAAGGCTTGGATAAGCACTTCCCAAATGAGATTATTTTCCTGTCCAAAAACATGTGGAAAAATGATTAAATGATCCTTTTTAGGGAGATTAAAACCATAATGATATATTGATACACACACAAAATGGCTAAAAATCAAGACCACTGACAGTAATGAGTGTCAGCTAGCATATGGAGCAACTGGAACCCTCATACATTAATAACGTCTATGTAAATTCTTAAAAAGTTTTTGAAAATATGTTTGGAAATATTTGTGACACAGCTTTCTACCACTCCTTCACATATACCCAAAAGAAAAAAAAATGTATATATTTAGCTAAAGACAGGACCAAAATGTTGTTATAAGCTTTATTAATAATAAAGAAAAATTGAAAATAACTCGATTGTCCGTATATCAATTGGAGAATGAATAAACTGTGGTCTATACATACAATGGACTATTACATAGCAATAAAAAATAACCATCTACATGCAAACACAACATCATAGTATATCTCATGGAAATAGTGAAAAGAAAGCAAGTTAAAGAAACCAGCCACAAAAGATTATATACTCTATGAATCAGGCAAAATAACCTATGGTGATAGAATTAAGAATGATGGTTACTTCCAGGAGGAGGCATTGAATGGAAAAGGGCACAAAAAGGGCATTCTGACATGTTGGAAATACTCTGCATATGATCGGTAAGGTGGCTAAATAAGTACAACTGTTTTAATTCATTCATTTGTACACTGAAGATTTGTGCATTTTATTGTATGTAAGTTATATTTCATTAAAATATTTTAAAAACAAGGAGCAGAATAAGGGTTAAAGTATGCTACTTTTTGCATAAGACAAGATGAAATGATGGTATATATATTTGTCGTACTTTCATTGGGAAACACTGGATCACATGTAAGATACTAATAAAAATATCGAGGGTGGTGAGAGAGAACAGAGCAGTTAAGAGTAGGTGTGGAACTAGGCTTTTCATTTATATTTTTACATAGTTTTGATTTTTTAATCATATGAACACTTCAAGTATTCTTAAAAGACTACATTTAATTTCAAAAATTCTAAATGTAAATTTCTGGCTTGGGACTATTTTTAAAAAGTATAATTTTATGCACAATAGATTAAATTGATTTTCCCCACTGGGAACTTGAGTATTCACACAAGATTTTTGTCTAATTCCCCATCATTTATCTTCACTCTTACAGATTTGAAAAGGGAAATTATGCTGAGCTCTATTTGAGGGTGTTTAGGTTGCCATATTTGATTCTGCTTTATCCATCTCTATCCACCCATCCTGATGGGCATGATGTCACATATCTTTCAGAAGGGAAAAATGCACAGATGTTGAATCACTCATTCAGTATGGTTTTTGTGGACATACACTCAATTTCTCAAAAATTAAGATTCAAAAAATATTTTGAGCAAATCTTTACATAATTAAGTAAAAAAAGGATTTATATATATATATAGGATTTATATATTTTAATTAAAATATATTGATCGGAATTTAAAATATGTGTGTGTGGTAGAGGACAGTTGATATGCTATTCCAGAATCTTCTTAACTGAATTAAAGACCTTGGAACAAGAGCTTTTTTGGAACAGAAAGCACCTGGGAGAATTCTAAATGTGTTTCAATACACTGGTATTTATTCATTTAACAAATTTTTTTTAGCATTAATTTAACAAATATTTTTGAGCACTTCAGAAGTGCCTGGCAGTTGAGACTCCGCAGATATACAGAAAAACACTCTCTCCTTACTCTTAAGGAGCTCCACCAATCAGAGTGAGGAGCTGTGTGGCACTCCCACCAACAATCCCTCCTAGTCCCTAAGTATAACCATTTCTTTTCTCCTCCACATCCCCCACTGCTAGAACTGAGCCATCCGAATGGACACACAATTAGAGAAGCCTCTCTGAGGGAGCTTACATGTTAATTCTGAAGCTGGGACTTGAATCTAGAAGCATCTCATTCCAAAACTCATATTTTTGTTTTTTCCTTCTTTTAAAGAATATGTCTGAGACACTCATTCAGTTAGAAAAAAAAGTAAATGCTTTTTGAACTTGTGTCTATCAACACAACCTTCCAAACATTTATCATTGATGTTGTGCTACCGGATTTTAGTCTTGCCTTTTTCTGCATCTACCCATCAGAAGCTGGAGCAGATCTCCTAGGTTTATTTCCAATTCCAGCTGGCTCCGTGGCAATTAAATGTCTCTGATGATAAGCCGGAGACATCTTAAAGGAGCAAAACACCGAAGAACAAAGGAGCTCCTGGAAACCAAAGACCGGTAGGCAGCCATGCTCAGTCAGATTTAAATCACAAAGATTCATTAGACTGTTCTTGTTCTGCTATAGTTAACATTTGATTATGTGGGTGCCTGAAGTTACTGCCTTTCTTAATTAAGTCAGACTCCACTTTTACCCACCCCCAGGAAAAAGAGAAAAGATGAATTCAGCATCCTCCCCTTCAAATGCTAATTACCCTGAGCAGTAAAAGTCCTAACTCAGGAGGTTCCTGCAGAGGGCTGCCCCATCCACAGGAAGACCCTGCTCTATTGTGCCTCTAATAATGGGCACAGATGTCGGCCCGCCTTCCTCTGAGCGACTTTTGCCTAATAACCACCTTCAATGTGTCCCAGTTGCACCTGTTCAGCATTTTAAAATGAATTAGTGTGCTTGATTGCCTCCAAAAATCTTGTCCACTTTTGTCAACCTGATTATACTGCCACAATGCAAAGTGATTATATGAGTGTCAGCCGCCTGGCAAATTGGAAGGAGGCCAACCCAACCAGCAGCCTGAGAGGCTTTTTCATGATTGCCTGACTGTAGAGGGGTCTTGGGTTCATACCAGCAGAAGATGACTCTCACAGGTGACCAGGTCAGGGAGGACACATGAGGTGGCTCCATGTGCTGTTAGAACCGGCAGCTGACAAACCAGAGCAAGCCACACACCAAGAAGTGCTGTATGACCTCAGTGACTGAGACTTGGAAGATCTACAAGTTGAAGGAGCAGAAGGCCTTCAACATGACCTCGGGGTCTGCAATGGACACTGGACACCAACTGCAGGGACCTGCCTTTACTACAAAAAGACAGCCATTGTGTGATTTTTATATCTGTTCTCTCCTGTCAAATACACTGTGCTAATTCTCCTTTCAGTGAAATTAGGATAGAAAAAAGTTATCAAATAATGTGGACATACAGAACATTTATTTTTCCAGTCTCTGAATCTCTCTACCCATTAAATCAATGCTCAATTGATACAGTAAGCTTGAGAAATGATTGAGGAAATTATCGGAAAAGTACACAGTTGATTATTAATCAAACATTAAAAATGATGCTCAAAAAACGTAAGGCATGGTTAAATTCTTGCTGTCCTGTTTCTGATGAATCCTCCAGCACCTGCCTGAGTGTCTGGCACAGAAGAGAAATTCAAGGGGTATATATTGAATGAATGAGTGCATGAATAGCTGAGAAAATAGATGGAATATGAAGCTAAGTGAAAAAAAAGAAACTTAAGTCAAAGTTGCCTACTTAGATGGATCTATTTAAAAATTTAAATAACTTATTTAAGGAAATACTAACCATGCTACAAGTAGTGTGATTGGATTATAGTCTAATATTATTGCTGTCTTTTTCTTCTTTCTACTTTTTGATATTGTCCATATTTTTATAATAATAATGTAAGGTTTGTACAATGCCAATACAAATAAAAAAACCTTTAAGAGAATTTTTTAAAAACATCGTTACACTTGGGAAGTGAATCCACCTTCCCTGGTCTATGTCAGTACCTGTTACCAATTCATGACAGAATTATAGTCTCAGACCACACTTTAAGTGACACCATCTGTCAGTATATTTCCATTCACTTTGATCTCTACCACCAGTGTAAATAAAGTCAGGTCTAAAGTTTAAAGCTTTAACATAAAAATGAATCTTCAGCAAATCAATAGTAAAGGAAACACATCTCCCATGAAGCAAATCAGTTGCTTCAAAGAAATGGTCTCAGATAGGAAATTACATCACTCAACACAGAGCCCTCCCTTCTACGTACTGTTGTTGATGGTTGCTGAGGGTTTCTTTTGGTAATATTGCCGACCTAGATATAAGCTTTTGTTTATTTCTCTCTCCCCAGATATATATAAAATAAATCATATTTTATATATAATTGATTTAAAGAAATTGACTCATATGATTCGGGGTGTGAGTGTGTGTGGAAAGTCCAAATCTGTAAGGCAGGCCCACAGGCTGCAAACTCAGTGAAGAGCTGACTTTACAGTCCTGAGCCTGGAATCTGTAGAGAAGGCTAGAAGGCTGGAAAATCTTTTGAGGCAATTCCTTCTTCTCCAGGAAACTTCAATTTCTGCTCTTAAGGTCTTCAACTTGACTGAATGAGGCCCACTCACATTAGCAAGTATAATCTCCTTTCCTTAAAGTCAACTGATTGTAAATATTAATCACATCTACAAAATACCTTCACAGCAACATCTAGACTAAACATCTGGGAATCACAGCTCAGCCACGTCGACACATAAGATTAACCATAACATGCATTGTTTTTTCCCATTCGGCAAATGTTTTCTCTGCTATTCACTTGCTTGTTGGGTGTTTTTTGTCGATATTTCATGGGGACAGCAACTGCCTCTTATTCATATCTATATCTTCAGGACCAAGGACAGAATTCTGCCTAGAACAAATGCATAAAAATTTTGGCTGGATGGATGAATAGAAGGATGGAAGAAAGGTTGAATGGAGGGAGGAAGGAAGGAAGGAAGGGGAAACAGTGGACAGTTCAAACCCTTGTACTTTACTTCTGTCTATAGTGATCTCTTCCTTGCTGAATTCTCAAACTTTTTTTTCATCTATACCGCAACTCTTGGCACTAGTCTAATGTTGGTTTGGGTCTTCCAAATAAAACTTTAAACTCTTTGCCCAAAAATACTATGTTCTACAAATCTTTACATCTTTGAACTACCTAGCAAAGTAATGGAAATATAAATAAACCAATAACTATCTAGGGGATGGTTCTAAAATTTAGTGTTGTTGATAGTAAAACATTGGTATATACCTGGCTGCTGATCAAAAACTTTTTATTCATCTTTAAATTTAGTCTTTACCTATCTGTGACCAAATCTTATTATTCTCCCTCATGGAACTGTTGCAGAAGTTTTGACTCACTGAAGTTGGATGGTTTTACTATGTGCTATGTTCAGTGCTGGCAGTGAGCTGTAGCACCTTGAACAAGACATCATTACTGGTGGTTTAATTATCAAATGTGGCGACAGAAAGAAAAAATAAATGAGTAATCCTGTGCTGGATATCTTCCCTGTTCTTCAGATCTATTCTCTCCCCTTCTCCGCCTTTGAGCACCTGCTTTCTGGCCCAGGAACCTCACCTGGGTGGATTACACGAATAGGCTCCCTTGCCTTTCAGCTGTAAGTTGGGTTTAGTCACTGGAAATTTGGAGAAAGAGGTTAAGTGCAGAGAACAAAACATAGGAAACCAAAATCTGGGCTCCTCTTAGGCAGCCTTCTCAAATGCTTAAACATTCTCTTCATTTCTCTCCAAGCTTTCACTAGAAGTGTCACCAAATCCAGCTGCCACCCACTGCCCACTTGTAAAGCTTCTACACATTAGGTTTTTATTACCACAAAACCTCACTTCCAGGGACCAAAATCTATATTGATTATCCATAACTGCATAATAAATTATCCCCAAACCTGGTGGCTTAAAGGACAACAGCTGTTTATCACTTTTTATGATTTCCATGGTTCCGCATTCAGCACCAGCTGGCCTTGGCGCTCTGGGCTCCAACTCTCTCTGAAAGTTGCAAGAAAGATCTAGGCTCGACTACAGTCATCAGAAGGCTTGCCTGGCTTGCAAGATCCACTTCCAAGCAAATCACTCAAGTGGCTGAGAAACTGTGCCGGCTCCTTACCTGAGGCCCCAGTTCCTGACACAGAGACCACCCCCACAGGCAGCCCAAGAACCGTCATGAGATGGCGCTGCCTTCCCAGAGTGGGTGAGCCAAGAGAGCGAGGGGAAGAGGCCTCCTGATGACCTAGGCTCGGGGGTCATGTGCCATCATTTCCACAGAATGTTCCTGGGTCCACGGATCAGCCCTGTTTAAGGTGGAAGGACGTATCCAGAGGCATGAATACCAGGGTGATCTTGGAGGACACCTGGCACAAGTGTCTCATGTCCCAGTCCTTATTCAGGGGCAGGGGTGATGCATGTGGTGGTGAGGAGAACACGTGGCTAGAAATGCAATGTTTAGCAGGAATTCCTAGGGTAGGAATAGAGTAGGAGAGGTGGTCTTTGGTATAAATCCTTATTCACGTCCCTCCTGTAGCTCCCCTGTTTCCTTTTCCTCATTCATTCTAGTAGTTGGCTTCATTCCCTTTACCTCAGGAATGCCCATCCTGGGACAGCATAAAATTAGTGTGCAAGTGATCTTAAGATTTTAAGATCCAAAATCTTAAACCTCAGAGATGGAGAAATGTATCCTCTATAAAGTTCTAGGAAGGCAGGAAGAATCAGGTTCTCCCTCATTCCATCAAATGCAAAAGAGATGCTCCTTCCTGACTGGGGAGAAGACAGAAGATGAAAGACCACAGGAACCTGTGCGTTCTGAACATAAACACTGCTGTCTGTAAGTGCTTCCTGGGATGCAACCCCTGACAGGAGAATATTTCATGTCCACCCTAAGAGAATGTGACCTTGCAACATTTTCTAGTCCCCAGTCACAACACAAAAGCCAAAGAGAAACTCCAAGGCTCAGAGTCTAACTTAACAATAGCTGAGAGCAGCAAACCTGAAATGCCGAGGACAGCGAGAGAAATATCTCAAATCGAACCTGGTGCATTGATGTCCAAGGACCACCACTTCCATGTTTTGTCACTAGAGAAGATTCTGGGAGGAGTGGGAACCATGGACACGACTGAGGTGTTTCACATGCCCTATGGGATGGGACCTCAGAGTCTAAGATTAAAGGGATGAGTAGAAAACAGTCATCGTTGTTCACATGCCTGTTTGCATGCACCATGACTACTCCACTTCAGAGAACAGGCTGTATCAGTTAACATAATCTATAAGGCTTCTGGATTTTGAGGTGGCCCCCGTCCTGTACTAGATGAGGAAAAAGACTGATTTAATGACATTATTGATGAAACTGACCCACCACAAATATTTTTTAAAACATGTTTGCCTCTACATTAGGAAAATTTGTCAATTTTAAAGTTCTTATCTGATACCAGACTCATCCTGGCACCCACATAATTGCTTTGCCTATAGTATCTCATGATGCCCTAGTTTCTAGGAGAATCATATGTCTGGAAAAGTCTGGATGGGTTTAGCAAGTTCATAACAAACTAGCTCCCTTGTCTTGAAACCCTCTCTATCTTTCAAGTCCCGTCTTTCAAGTTTTACGGGCCACCTCAGCCAGGATATCTTCCTCAATTCCTGTGTAATAATCACTCTATTTCCCCTCTGCATTCTCATAACCATTTGTGCTTCACTTGCTGGTTTAGTCAACGTCTGCCTGTGTGGGTTTCCCTGTGTAGATCTTGGCTCTTCAAGGTCACAGGCTGTTTATTGACTTGTCAGTAGGTAGGAGCAGAGGCTCAACCAAAGAGACACTAAATAAGCTACAGTTTCTTAAACTCAAGCACAAAACTGAGCTTGGCACCTTAACCACACCTCCTATGAAGAGTCACATCCCCGGTGCTCTTCCCTCCTCTCTCGACTTATCCGTTCTTCTCCATCCCTCCCCCGACAATCACCACCTGCTCCGTGCCTCCTGCGTACAGGTAAACTTCTCATCGAGAAAAGGTTTTTACCTTCAAAATCAAAACCTGATCTCAGGCAAAGCTCAGATAGAAGCCCTAGGGAAGCACGTTGTCTGCTTGCTGGAGGGGGACAGATTGTAACCAGTCAAGTCTGGGCTCAAAACACATCATGGCCACATCCCAGGTGCATGACCTCGAATGAGCTATTTAATCTCCTGACTTCACTTCCTAATCTGTAAGCACATATAAGCATGACAATTTCAGAGGGTTCCCTAAGCATCAGTGAAGACCCCACACAAGGCAGAGCTGAGAAAGCAGGCTGGTGTATCACCAACCCCCAGGAAGCTCAACGTGTTCCTTTGCACTGCTCACGGCAGGGCCCACTTCCTGAGTTCTCTCCTCAGGCCGGTGAAATGTATTCAGAGCTGGCTGATGTAATGAGTACACCAGACTCTTCACTGTCATTTTCCTTCTCTGAGAGGATCTCCACATGGCTGGGAATCAACTCTTGTGCTCCAAAGCCATTCACACCCTGAGATCTCACATCACGGATGAAAGAACGGAAAGCAAGTCACAGCCATGAACTTCACAGCTGCAGAGTCTGAAACTTTTGGCGGGTTCGTATAAATCCAAGACTAGACATAGCACTAAAGCTCCCCACTCCCCACCCCACCTTCCTCAAAACACCCCATGAATTCACCAATTCAGCTTTATGCAGCTATGCAAACACTGAGCTGCGTTCTGTTTTCTTTAGGAATGGGGCAAAGAACTTCCAAAGGTAATAAATCAAGTTCAATTATTTTAGTTACCAAGTCCTTCCCCATGAAACTCCAAGTCAGCAGTTGAAATGACCAGCCTCTTAAAAATAATTAAAAGCAGACATTTGGAAAGCACTAGTTACTACTAAGGCTTTCACAGTCTCAGAAACACTCTATGGATAACCATACCTTAGTTAAAGAAAGGAAAAAAGGAGTATTTTTCAGTTTCTTTTAAACAGAAGCTTATTGCCCATGAACATGAAATACAAATGTCCAACAAAAATTTACTTTTTTATTTCAGCAAGTTAGTGCCAACACATGTTGTTAATTTTTGCTCTCAAGCCAGTCTTAGTGGGGAGTCTGGAAGCTTGGCCAGCCAGCGTTTAATGAGCTGTTGGTTGTTCAATAGCACAGAAATCACAAGGAGGCCAGATGGACCCCATTCAGTTACACCCTCCACGTGCCCTTTTGGAATGTGGAAAGGCTGCCCCACCATCGCTGGCACGCCTCTCAATTTCTATAAAATCCCCTCTTTTTAAGTCCTGTCAATGCATCTTCATGGAGTCTCCAAGACCACCATTAACTCTGGTCACAATCTTGGAGCATTAGCACCTGTCAGCTGAAGTGCCTACTTCACTTTTTCTAGTTTCCTTCAAAGGACAACAAAAACATCAACAGGGCTTCCCTGGTGGCGCAGTGGTTGAGAGTCCGCCTGCCGATGCAGGGGACACGGGTTCGTGCCCCGGTCTGGGAAGATCCCACATGCCATGGAGCAGCTGGGTCCATGAGACATGGCCGCTGAGCCTGCGCGTCCAGAGCCTGTGCTCCGCAACGGGAGAGGCCACAACAGTGAGAGGTCCGTGTACCGAAAAAAAAAAAAAAACCATCAACAACAACACACCTATTTTATCTCTCATAGATGAGAAAACAATCCACTGTTCATTAAGTAAATTTCTGTGAGATAGCCAAGCCAAGTTTTTATTTTTATCTCAAGTGCTAAATCCATTTCAGTCTGTAAATTTGGAAGAAACCTGGCTCCTTGATGAGATCTACTTAAAACTGTAATGGCTTTTAAACCATTCTCCTTTTAAAACAAAAGAAATATGCACACCTTTGGGCAAAGGCAGATCTCCTTTAAATAATAAAATGGTTACAGGATCCCAACTTTTCACGATGGTGATTTTTTTAAATAACCAAGCAAGCAAAGTGACTTTTGACAGTTTAATTGCATGTGGCATTAATTCCATTCAACAACAGGTAACTTGCAGAGGGCCTACCATGTGTAAGGGGATTCAGTGTATCTGATGGTCATGCAAAAGGGACAAGCAATGATTCTTAGGCCACAATTTCTGGTCTCTAAGAGCAACAATCCAGAAGAGAAGAGGCCCCATACAAGGGTGAAAGTAAAGGTGGTAGGTAGTATCCTGTAAATCTTTGGTTTTGTAGATGACCATCTTTGTACCCCCAGATCCCCTGTGGTCCCCTCTATCATTGTACTTTCCTCACTTTGTATAAAGGTTGTGTATTCTCTTCCTTCCTCCTTACACTGAGCTTTTTAAAGGGAAGTTTCTTGTCTTATTCATCTTTATATCTTTGGAGCTTCAACAGTGTATGGTTCAAAGTGTGTGGTTTTATATACCTATAGATAGAGAGATGATAGATGATAGATAGATAGATAGATAGATAGATAGATAGATAGATAGATTAGATAGATAGATAGATAGATAGATAGATAGATAGATAGATAGACAAGAGAGAGAGAGAAAATGAACTCATGAACTACTGAGGACTTTCTCTAAAAGCAATGGCATCCATAAGGCCATGAGAAATTAGCTAGATGGATTGAGTCAAAGGGAAACATAATGTGTACAGAAAATGACCTTCCCACACGTCCTCCATACCCCCTCTAGGTGTTCTTCTTACTCATGTTGAGTTTATCTAGAAACATAGGTCCTGTAAAACCAAGGATACCAAAGTCCTAGGCACTGGAAAGAATTCCCAACTTTGAGTCAGAACATCTAAGTTTTACACCAAACTGTGCTTTGTAACTCACACACTCATTCATTCATCTATTGTCACTCTGCCCCAAACATGTTTACCAAAAGACTGAGCCTGGAATGGTGGTCCAAGCAAAAGGAACCACAGAGATAAAGAGGGTGAATCTTCAGGGTAAACCATTCAAACAGAGTGTAAGTCATTCTGCAAAGGAGAGAGAAGCAGCCAACAGCAAGGTCCTGTTTCTTGAAGCATGGGTTTCCCCCCCACCATTCTGTGAAGATTCACAGTTGAATCTTTTTGTTTGTTTGTTTTTAAATAACAAGATGAATTGAGGGTTAGAAGAGACATCCATTCCAAAATTCTAAGTGAACAAATTAAACTCTAAAAAAATAGATATTTCTTGATCTTGTGTTAGTTTCAGGTGTACAGCAAAGTGATTCAGTTAACATATACATGGATCTTATTTTTCAAATTATTTTCCTTATTATAGAATATTGAGCAGAGTTCCCTGTACTACACAGTAGGTCCTTCTTTGTTATCGTTGTTTTTCAATACATGTAGTTCATATGAACCATTCATTTCTTCAGTGAAGCATATGCTTTGGAGATGCTTTGGCAACAGATTTCTGAAGAGGAGAAGTAAATAATGACTGCTCTGGTAAAATATAAATTTGTACTGTAAGAGAATCACATTCGTGACTGCAGTGTGTTATACTGGAGCCAACAGGGACTTTAAGTCAGGAATGACTGAGTTTGAATCCCTTTCCAGCCACAGGCTATCCTGCAAAATTTGTACAAACTTGTTTCATATATACACTCTGATTTTCACATTGTAAATTTGATGTATGTATAGACACATAGGAATGTTAGCATACATATATTAAATAAATATATATACTAAATAAATAAAATACACATGTGAGAGACAATAGATGATAGGACATATATACACATATATGAAAATAAAATGTATACGTGAAATATATATTTATGTACTATACACACATATCAATTCCTACATATGAGAGAGAAAACTAGCACCATAATTTGGGATGGCACCACATTCTATATTTATATACTGCCTATCAAATATCTAATGTAGGAACTGGTATATTGGAGATAATTGCATAATGGGATTAGAATAGTTAATCCAAGAAACATTCTATTTTTTCCAATTTTAATAAATCAAGTGTTTTCTAAAAAGGGAAGGAAAGAATAGTTCATCTTTGCTATGCTGTCTGCCTCTCTGAAAAGGGAGAAAGATATAATGAAATATTTTATTTTTCCAGCATGGTTTTCTATACACACTCATAGAACAAATATGTGTACAAATTAACCAACCCGCAGTTAAAATTTTGCAGTTCAACAGGTAATAGTGTGATTCTGAGATCTGAGCAGTGAGGGACAAAATAGTCGTGGCTCCCAGAATCTGAGTAATTGCTCCCTCCAGCGTCATGCGGCCACTAAAGAAGCAGAGTGGCCTGGGCATCAGCTCCACCAGGCACTGTAACCCTGATCTCACCTGCTGCCCTGTTGTCTCTTGAGTCACCTGCAGACATACAACATTAAGACGGGCTTTACTCTCAACCTTCCCTATAAGGAGCCCTCTATTTAGAGGTAAGAAAACTGCAACCAGGACAGTAATATGACTTGCCAGGTTAACAGAGGAAAGCGAGAACAGAACTCCAGTTTTCCTGACTGGCCCCACCACCCATCTCTTCTCTTTTGTCTCTTTTACTTTGGCAAGTATCGGTTACTATAAAAATGTGACAGGGAAGGAGTTGACCTGAGGAAGCCCTACTCAGGGGTCTCTCAGGAGCTGGACTCTCATACAGGGACTTGGGCATCTACACGGAAAGAAAAAAAAGGCAGAACGATGGCCATGGAGAGAGGAGACGACCAGAGACAGCCACATGCACCAGGAACTGAATGACAGGGTGGAAACACATCTTACACACAGCCTCTTGCACAGAGCAGGCAACTAAACTATATTAATTTTCTTCCGCTTCTGCATGATTTTTCCTATAAGATATCTCTAGTCCACTAAACGATACTGCCTGCATATCTCTAGGATTCCAAGCTGGATTAGCATTGACAAGCAAAAAAAAAAAAATCCATCCCTTGCTTCTTCTTGCAAAATTTAAATTGGTGGGGCAGGGATGCTGCCCCTTCTTTAATGGGTCATGAGAGAATTAGAGAGCTTTCATGAAGCAGCTGGGATTCAGGTTGAGGTTCAAAGATTTCCAGCAGCATATTTTGGTGATTAAGAAAAGAAAATGCTTATTTTCTGACTGGCTTTGTCTGCTATGCCTGACACTTCCGACTGGCTTCCAAGATATTTAATCCTTTCTTCTTTCCCTCGCAAATAAAAACGTTTCCCTTATAATGTGGTATGTTAAGAGGAAATGGATTTTCATTTCTTTGGCTTCTGAATATATTTCGTTAGTAAGAAAATTCTCTCCAGAGGAATCTGGGGATAAAGACTACTTGTGTAAGTGCTTTGGAAAACTGAATTACTGGGGCAAACAGCCCAAATCGTATTTGCTTGAGGGTATGCTTCGTTTTCTGGGGAAAAGAGATAAAGAAGCATCTGGGATAATAGAATAAAGGAGTTTTTTTCCTTGTATGTGGTTTTCCTAAGATTTTATTTTGAAAAATTTAAAACACATAGAAAAGTAGAAAGAAAATGTACACTCTATATTTATACCCTAAACACATATCAAGAAATGGCTTAGAAAATAACCAACTGAGCTTCTCCTCACAGTTGTAACCAGAGTAGTCATCCATCCACCAGCTCTAGTTTGTCTAAGCCGGGTGGCTGACAGGGTCTTGGTGCTCCAGCCATGTGTCAGGCCTGTGTCTCTGACAGGGAAAGCCAAGTTCAGGGCATTGGACCACCAGAGACCTTCTAGCTCCACTCAATATCACACAGCAAAGGCTCTCCCAGAGATATCCATCTCAATGCTAAGACCAGCTCCACTCAATGACCAGCAAGCTCCAGTGCTGGACACTCCATGCCAAACAACTAGCAAGACAGGAAGACAACCCACCCATTAACAGAAAGGCTGCCTAAAATCATAATTTAAGTTCACAGACACCTCAAAACACACCACCAGATGCAGTCCTGCCCACCAGAAAGATAAGATCCAGCCTCATCCACCAAAACACAGGCACTAGTCCCCTCCACCAGGAAGACTATGCAACCCACTGGACCAAGCTTACCCACTGAAGGCAGACATCAAAAACAACAGGAACTACAAACATGCAGCCTGCAAAAAGGAGACCCCAAACACACTAAGTTGAGCAAAATGAGAAGACAGAGAAACACAGAGCAGATGAGGGAGCAAGGTAAAAACCCACCAAACCTAACAAATGAAGAGGAAATAGGCAGTACATCTGAAAAAAAATTCAGAGTAATGGTAGTGAAGATGATCCAAAATCTTGGAAATAGAATGGAGAAAATATAAGAAACATTTAACAAGGACTTAGAAGAACGAAAAACCAAACAAACAAGGATGAACAACAAAATAAATGAAATTTAAAATTCTCTAGAAGGAATCAATAGCAGAATAACAAAAGCAGAAGAACAGAAAGTGACCTGGAAGATAAAATAGTGGAAATAAGTACTGCAGAGCAGAATAAAGAAAAAAGAATGAAAAGAATTGAAGACAGTCTCAAAGAGTTCTGGGACAATATTAAACTCACCAACATTCAAATTATAGGGGTGAGAAGAAAAAGAAAAAAAGAAAGGGACTGAGAAAATATTTGAAGAGATTATAGTTGAAAACTTCCCTAATATGGAAAAGGAAATAATCAAGTCCAGGAAATGCAGTGAGTCCCATACAGGATAAATCCAAGGAGAAACATGCCAAGACACATATTAATCAAGCTATCAAAAATTAAATACAAAGAAAAAATATTAAAAGCAGCAAGGAAAAAAAAATAATATACAAGGGAATCCCCATAAGGTTAACAGCTGATCTTTCAACAGAAACTCTGTAAGCCAGAAAGGAGTGGCAGGACATATTTAAAGTGATGAAAGGGAACAACCTACAACCAAGATTACTCTACCCAGCAAGGATCTCATTCAGATTCAACAAAGAAATTAAAACCTTTACAGACAAGCAAAAGCTAAGAGAATTCAGCACCGCAAAACCAGCTTTACAACAAATGCTAAAGGAACTTCTCTAGGCAGGAAACACAAGAGAAGGAAAAGACCTACAATAACAAACCCCAAACAATTAAGAAAATGGTAATAGGAGCATACATATCGATAATTATCTTGAGTAAATGGATTAAATGCTCCAACCAAAAGACATCGACTGGCTGAATGGATACAAAAACAAGACCCATGTATTTGCTGTCTACAAGAGACACACTTCAGACCTGGGGACACATACAGACTGAAAGTGAGGGGATGGAAATAGATATTCCATGCAAATGGAAATCAGAAGAAAGTTGGAGTAGCAATTCTCATAACAGACAAAATAGACTTTAAAATAAAGACTACTACAAGAGACAAAGAAGGACACTACATAATGATCAAGGGATCAATCTCAGAAGATATGACAATTGTAATTGTTTATGCCCCAACATAGGAGTACTGTAATACATAAGGCAAATGCTAACAGCCATAAAAGGGGAAATTGACAGTAACACAATCATAGTAGGGGACTTTAACACCCCACTTTCACCAATGGACAGATCATCCAAAATGAAAATAAATAAGGAAACACAGAATTTAAATGACACGTTAAACAAGATGTACTTAATTGATATTCATAGGACAATCAATCCAAAAACAACAGAAAACACTTCCTTCTACAGGGCTGATGGAACATTCTCCACGATTTGGGTCACAAATGAAGCCTTGGTAAATTTAAGAAAATTGAAATCATATCAAGTATCTTTTCTGACCACAATGCTATGAGACTAGATATCAATTACAGGAAAAAATGTGTTAAAAATACAAACACATGGAGGCTAAACAATACACTACTAAATAACCAAGAGATGACTGAAGAAATCAAAGAGGAAATCAAAAAATGCCTAGAAACAAATGACAATGAAAACATGATGACCCAAAACCAATGGGATGCAGCAAAAGCAGTTCTAAGAGAGAAGTTTATAGCAATACAATCCTACCTCAAGAAACATCTCAAATAAACAACCTAACCTTACACCTAAAGCAATTAGAGAAAGAAGAACAAAAAAAACACAGTTAGCAGAAGGAAAGAAATCATAAAGATCAGATCAGAAATAAATGAAGAAGAAATGAAGGAAACAATAGCAAACATCAATAAAACTAAAAGCTGCTTCTTTGAGAAGATAAACAAAATTGGTAAATCAGTAGAAAGGCTCATCAAGAAAAAAGGGAGAAAACTCAGATCTTTAGAATTAGAAATGAAAAAATGAGAAGTAACAACTGACACTGCAGAAATACAAAGGATCATGAGAGACTACTACAAGCAACTATATGCCAATACAGTGGACAACCACGAAGAAATGGACAAATTCTTAGGAAAGCACAACCTTCTGAGACTGAACCAGAGAGAAATAGAAAATATAAACAGCCAATCACAAGCACTGAAATGGAGACTGTGATTAAAAGTCTTCCAACAACAAAAGTCCACGATCAGATGGCTTCACAGGCAAATTCTATCAAACATTAACAGAAGAGCCAACACCTATCCTTCTCAAACTCTTCTAAAATATAGCAGATAGAGGAATACTCCCAAACTCATTATAAGAGGGCGCCATCACCCTGACACCAAAACCAGACAAAGATGTCACAAAGAAAGAAAACTACAGGCCAATATCACTGATGAACATAGATGCAAAAATCCTCAACAAAATACTAGCAAACAGAATCCAACAGCACATTAAAAGGATCATACACCATGATCAAGTAGGGTTTATCCCAGGAATGCAAGGATTCTTCAATATAAGCAAATCAAGCAATGTGATAAACCATATTAACAGAACAATAAAAATCGTATGATCATCTCAATAGATGCAGAAAACCTTTTGACAAACTCAACACTCATTTATGACAAAAACCGTCCAGAAAGTAGGCATAGAGGGGGCTAACCTCAACATAATAAAGGCCATATATGACAAACCCACAGCAAACATCATTCTCAATGGTGAAATTGAGAAACACTGAAATCATTTCCTCTAAGATCAGGAACAAGACAAGGTTGTCCACTCTCACCATTATTATTCAACATAGTTTTGGAATTTTTAGCCACAGCAATCAGAGAAGAAAAAGAAATAAAAGGAATCCAAATCAGAAAAGAAGTAAAATTCTCACTGTTTGCAGATGACATGATACTAGACATAGAGAATACTAAAGATGCTACCAGAAAGCTACTAGAGCTAATCAATGAATTTGGTACAGTAGCAGAATACAAAATTAATGCACAGAAATCTCCTATACACTAATGATGAAAAATCTGAAAGAGAAATTAGGGAATCACTCCCATTTACCACTGCAACAAAAAGAATAAAATACCTAGGAATAAACCTACCTAAGGAGACAAAAGACCTGTATGCAGAAAACTATATGACACTGATGAAAGAAATTAAAGATGATACAAACAGATGGAGAGATATACCATGTTCTTGGATTGGAAGAATCAACATTGTGAAAATGACTATACTACCCAAAGCAATCTACAGATTCAATGCAATCCCTATCAAACTACCAATGGCATTTTTCACAGAACTAGAAAAAAACATTTCACAATTTATATGGAAACACAAAAGACACTGAATAACGAAAGCAATCTTGAGAAAGAAAAACAGAGCTGGAGGAGTCAGGCTCCCTGACTTCAGACTATACTACAGAGCTACAGTAATCTGGACAGTATGGTACTGGCACAAAAACAGAAATATAGATCAGTGGAACAGGATAGAAAGCCCAGAGGTAAACCCATGCACATATGGTCACCTTATTTTTCATAAAGAAGGCAAGAATATAAAATAGAGAAAAGACAGCCTCTTCAAAAGTGGTGCTGGGAAACTTGGACAGCTACATGTAAAAGAATGAAATTAGAACACTCTCTAACACCATGCACAATAATAAGCTCAAAATGGGTTAAAGACTTAAATATAAGGCCAGACACTATCAAACTCTTAGAGGAAAACATAGGCAGAACACTCTATGATGTAAATCACAGCAAGATTCTTTTGGACCCACCTCCTAGAGAAATGGAAATAAAAACAAAAATAAACAAATGGGACCTAATGAAACTTAAAAGATTTTGCACAGCAAAGGAAACCATAAACAAGATGAAAAGAAAACCCTCAGAATGGGAGAAAATATTTGCAAATGAAGCAACTGACAAAGGATTAATCTCCAAAATTTACAAGCAGCTCAATTTCAAGAAAACCAACAACCCAATGCAAAAATGGGCAGAAGACCTAAATAGACACTTCTCCAAGGAAGTTATTTAGATTGTCAACAAACATATGAAAGGATGCTTAACATCACTAATCATTAGCGAAATGCAAATCAAAACTAAAATGTGGTATCACCTCACACCAGTCAAAATGGCCATTATCAAAAAATCTACAAACAAATGCTGGAGAGGATGTGGAGAAAAGGGAACACTCTTGCACTGTTGGTGGGAATGTAAATTGATACAGCCACTATGGAGAACAGTATGGAGGTTCCTTAAAAAACTAAAAATAGAACTACCATATGACCCAGCAATCCCACTACTGGACATACACCTGAGAAAACCATAATTCAAAAAGAGTCACTTACCACAATATTCATTGCAGCACTATTTACAATAGCCAGGAAATGGAAGCAACCTAAGTGTCCATCAACAGATGAATGGATGAAGAAGATGTGGCACATATATACAATGGAATATTACTCAGCCATAAAAAGAAATGAAATTGAGTTATTTGTAGTGAGGTGGATGGACCTAGAGTCTGTCATACAGAGTGAAGTAACTCAGAAAGAGAAAAATAAATACTGTGTCCTAACACATATATATGGAATCTAAAAAACTAAAATGGTTCTGATGAACCTAGTGCAGGACAGGAATAAAGATGCAGATGTAGAGAATGGACTTGAGGGCACAGGAGGGGCTAGTGTAAGCTGGGACAAATTGAGAGAGTGGCGTGGACATATATAGACCACCAAATGTAAAATAGATAGCTAGTGGGAAGTAGCCACATAGCACAGGGAGATCAGCTTTGTGCTTTGTGACCACTTAGAGGGGTGGGATAGGGAAGGTGGGATGGAAATGCAAAAGGGAGGAGATATGGTGGTATATGTATATGTATAGCTGATTCACTTTGTTATAAAGCAGAAACTAACACACCATTGTAAAGCAATTATACTCCAATAAAGATGTTAAAAAAAAAATGACTTACATTTAGTCAAATGTACTACTCCCATAAAATTCAAGAAGTTCTTCCTAAGAATAAGGACATATCCTCACATAAACACTTGCCACTTTAAATCTACTAATACGAATAACAACAATAAAAATAACAGAATTCAACAACATCATAAAATAACCAACTTATGTGTACATTTCTTCAATTTTGACAGAACTGCCTTTTATACCTCTTAGTTTTCATTTTTCCTTTTTCTTTTTTTGAACTGAAGTTGAGCTAATGTTTATGTGTTAGACTCAGTTGTTATGCCTCTTTAATCTCTTTTATTATGGAATATTCCTCTCTCATGTGTTTAGGTTTAATTTCATTGTATTATTTAAATGTGGTAAGTGACCTTGTAGAATGTCCCATTCTCCAGTATTCTGTGCCTGTTTCCTAGTGATGTCATAACTTATTCCTCAGTCTCTTTGAACTAGAAGTTAATTCTGTGACTGGAGGTGCACTATGGTCATGAGAGAGGTCTGGTCTACAACCTGCTTTTGTGAATAAAGTTTTTGAAACACAATCATACCCAGTTATTTAGATATTGTTTATGGTTGCCTTTGCATTATGATTTAATTGGGGAGTTGTAATAGATAACAGATGGTCCACAAAGACCAAAATATTTGTTCTCTCTCCCTTTACAGAAAAAGTTTTCCAACCCCTGGTCCAAAAGTTTGATTAGGTGCAAGCTCAACATATAGGGCAAGGATCTTTCAGAGGTGATGCTGGGTCCCTCCTGCTGCACCATATCAAGAGGTACATGTGTCAGGCTACCCCTCCATTAGTGATGCTCATGCATCGTCATCTCTCCATTGTAAAATCTGCATCTTTTTCTTTGAAGGTACTAAGTAATTTGGGGGGAAATACATTGATACTATGAGAATATCTTTCCCAACAATCTTACAAATAAAAGATATTCATTTCTGATTTTTGCCTGAATCAATTATTTCTAATCTGTTATGACTTTTACATTTTTTAGATGGCAGTCTGGTGTAAAGCAAAGGTATAGTTTGTTTCCTTTTTGTTAGTTTTACTTTTCATTTTTTGAGTTTCATAGCAAATTCTTGGATTTTTTTTAACTTGTTAATGGAAAAATCCTATAGTAATTATTTTTGACGTTCAAATCACTCTTTTACACTCTTGACATGACCCCCTTCATATTTAAAATTCCCAGGCTTACGGGCACATAAAGGGCACCTCAAAAGTAGTTGCTATGTCCCCTGCTCCAGAGCCAGAATCAGCCATTTCTCTAAAGTGCCTTAGATCCTTTTTGTGGGGAATGATATTTAGAAGCTAAGAACTGGACACTCACTTGCTGCTTCAGAGGGGCTGCTGGTTGCTTATAAGCCTGTTGAGTAGTGGGAGCCAGAAAACCAAAAGAACTCATGACTTGATATCACCCTCTCCATCTCAAGTTTACCTTAGAGAATTCCCCACACGCATATTTATATCCATTGTCTCTTACACAGAAAACCACAGTTCATGAAGTCTTTACTATATTTATATATGACCTTATCCTACAGGGTGTATAATAATTTTGATGTTTTAAAAAGCAATATATTAAAAGCAATATTACTATTAACGAGAAACATACTGCATTGTTACATACTTCTTCCTCTCCCCTCGCCTCCCCCTTCCTCTTCTGCTTCTCCTCCCTTTCCTTCTCTCCCTCCCCCTCCCCTCTCGCCCCTGCCCCTTCCACCCATTCTCCTTCTCCTTCTTCTTCTTCTGAATATTTTCCTAGGATATACATTCCAGGCACTGTGTCCAAATTTATTTGATACCATGTTTTCTTTGCATGATTATAAATATGCTTGCAATTTTATGGGTTTTTTTGATTTAATTTTTATAACATATACAACATTTTTACATTTACCTTATCCTGAATTCCTGGAGAAGCGTCTTGAAACTTACTGCAAAGTGACCCACTTGTGCTGTCCCATCTGAACACTGGAAAGGCACCTGTGTCTCAGGAGAAGAGCTGCAGAAGCTGCTTCAGGAGACTCGTAAGATTGCACATCCTCATTTTAATGTCCCTCCGTCACCCTCTGCTGGCACAGCTTCATATTTTGCCAGCAAGCAGGGGACATGTACATATGTGCATGGTCCAGCCCCCATCCTCACAGAGTAGGGACGGAAGGGTGGATTTGGACCTGAGAGACAGGAAACTAATAAGCTGCTGGTTTCTTAATAACCCACAGCTCGCACCTCAGCTTTGCTCTGGGGGCCCCTCGTTCTCCCACAGCCTTGTAGAGAGAAGCAGTCATGTGCCCAGTTCCTCTGCAGAAACCTTGACACACCTGGGAATGTGGTGCCTTTGGTGGCTTGTGACCTGAGTTCTCTGAAGCATTCCAAAAAATGCTAGGTTTTTGTAGATAATCTGACTTTTCCTCATTGTTTGCCTGGTAGTGATGTTCTTTTGTGGCTTCTCCTTCCTGAATGGAAGTAGTAATTCAAGAGCTGGATAATGCAGAGTGTTTGCAGCATAAGGGGACATGGGGACAATCATGTACTGGTGGGAATACAAATTTGGAGCCACTGTCACACACCTTCTTGCAATACTTGGTAAACTTATAAATAAGCGTAGCCTAATATTGAGCAATAATTTTCATGGTTATATGTTTAACTAAATTCTCAAACAGATCCAAAATGGACCTTTTCAAAGATGTTCATTACACTATTGTTTCTGGCATTGAAGTGCCAGGGGCAATCTTGGCATCTAGTCTGGGAGAGTGGGTGGATGATACATGATGGGTATACACCATGGGGCCCCAAGCAACAGCTCAGAAAAACAGGTCAGACGTACTCAAAGTAATGTGAGTGGATCTTACAACTTCACTGCTGATATATGTAGCACAATGGCATGCATTAAAAATAATGCATATAAACCAATAATGCAGACTTTGCAAGAATAGTTATGAACAAAAGGATATGCATTCCAATATTAAAAAGACTGCCTGTGGGAGCAGAGGAAATGGAACTGGAGAATGAGAATACAAAGAAATAAATAATAATAACTAATAAAAATGATAGTCTGCAGTTACTGTATGTTGGATGTAGTGCTTTGCACAAATTAACTTTTTAAGTTCTCAGTACAACCCTAAGAGACTGAAACCATTATTATATTCATTTTACAAATGAGAATACTGAGGCACAGAGAAGTGAAATAAATAGCCCCAGATAGCACAAATAGAAAGGTAGTAAATAAAATAAGCAGATCAACGTTGATAAAGGGCAATGAATTGAGATGGGTGATCAGCTCAATCCTCTGTGCCTGAAGCTTAACAATAATAATGATAAAATCAACAGTGGCCACAACAAAAATAGGCATGAACTGTTTTTCTTACAGTGTGTGGTGTAATTAGTCTAATATACACACAGTTTAAGTTGTTATTAAAAAAAAAGAGAGACTTCAAATTACATTGCCGTATACTACATAGAAGTTTCTTTTGCTCCATATTTGGATCTTAGCTGGATATTCCAGATTAACTCCCATCATATTTTGTTTCTTTTTTTTTTTTTTGCATTTAAACCAGCAGGAATGCAGAAAAGAGCATAGGATTCTATGTTCATGTCTTTAAGGATGTAAGTACACATTGTTTCTTTTGCAATCCATTGACCAATACTTAATCAGATGGCGGGACCTAGTCCCAGTTTGGAAAATAAGAATGTCTGGCTGGGTAGCTGGATCCAGGCAAAACTTGGGAGTTCCATTAAAAGGAGTAGGATGAAAACATATTAGGAAATAATTTTCATTTCTTACCTTCCTTCATTCAGAGAGATGCACATTATATTTTTTTCTTCTACTTTCTCATCAAAGAATTTATCTAGGTTGTTTAGCAACCCAAAATTCGGGAAATTTCAGTGTCTTCAAGCTAACTTTAAAGGTTTCACCTGGTATTTTCTTTAGGCGGACTCAAAAACTTTCTTCTCTACCCTGACTTTTAACGTTTACCAAATCCAGCATCTGCCTGTTTCTTGTCTATTCGGCTGTGGAGCAGCACATGGAGTTCAGTGAAGACTGCAGTCACTGCAGTGTGCCCCCGCACCCCAGGGACCAGCAGAGCTCCGCAGACACAAGTAACTTCCTTTATGAACAAACACTCTTTCCTGCCTTGGCCTTCTATTCTATAAAGTGTTGTGTAGCAAAGGGAGGGATTGGAGGTGAAGGCAGTTTGTCCAAATCATGAAGCCACTATCATGAAGACCTTGGTGGCTTAAGGTCCAATATCATTGCCAAATGCATCCTTCGTGGATTCCAGATTTTTCTGATTATAAATTGCTTTTGTTTTGAACACTTGCCATATCAGACAGCACAGGCTGAGTTATACCTTATTAAAATAAACTCAAATCACTGTGGCTTAATACATGTCCACTTTGATTTCCTGGAGGCTCTGTTCTGCATTATTCTCTCTAAGGACATGAGCTGATACAGGGGCCAGTCTGGAGAGCTGATGCTAGCTGTGCCAGCAGGGAAGAGGGAGCTGAACTGTGCCTCCGTTCTCTAAGTGCCACCAACCACACATACATCACCACCATTCACATTTTATTGGCCAAAGTAAAGCACAAGGACATTGTTATCCTCACTTCTTCCTAGAAAACTGAGATTTGGAAATATTTCAGAAATGACATTAAAGACTATCACAATTACAACTGCTAAATAAAAATTTATCTTAAAAAGAGGTTCTCAAACTGAAGTTATCTAACTATAGTAAGTACCTCTAAAACACAATTTTAAAAAAAATAACGTTCAGTACAAGGTGCAAGGAAAATATTTGTATTAGCCTTTTGTTTCTATTTTATTTTCTTTTGCTTGTATTTGCCACAGTGCATCCTGTTTATTGTCTGGCAATTAAACAGCTCATTGTGGGCTTCCCTGGTGGCGCAGTGGTTGAGAGTCCGCCTGCCGATGCAGGGGACACAGGTTTGTGCCCCGGTCCAGGAAGATCCCACATGCCATGGAGCGGCTGGGCCCGTGAGCCATGGCCACTGAGCCTGCGCATCCGGAGCCTGTGGTCCGCAACAGGAGAGGCCACAACAGTGAGAGGCCCGTGTACAGCAAAAAAAAAAAAGAAAAAACACACACACAATTCACTGTTGGCAGCTCATATAACTTTTAGAAACCCTGATGGAGCCTAGCTATTTGCAGGAAAACATAAAAACTCTCAGTCACCATCCCAGTCCTTACTCTGTATACCAGTCACACCTGTATAGGGAGATCTACTCATTCACCAGTCAGTCTACAGTATTGACTGGCTAGAGAACTGTTAGGGCCATTTTGCTGATGACAATCACTCGTTAATTTCCCGTGCATGCTTGCCTTTATCTTTATGCAGAAAGGTAAACTCTGAACTGCCCAGGCTGCCTTAATAAACAGCCACTGGTCAGGTCAGCAGGTGGCAGGGCTGGGGGACAGGTGGTGTGTTTCCTTCCTGCTCCTTCTCGCTGTAGGGCTGGGTGTCTGACAGTCACAGTGCCCAGCCAGAGATGCAGCTCTCTGTGAAGCACCTCTTCTTAGCATCTAGGTAAAGCAGCATCATCCCCTTGCTCTTCGTCCCCAGAAATAGCTTCCTGCAGCTGGTTTCTGGTCTCCGATCCCATGCTTTCTCCTTTGTTTAAACCCCTGACCCTGTATGGTCCCTTCAGCAAAGCCTCCCCATTTTGAATGATCCAGGGTGATTCTGATTCCTGCCTGGACCCTGACGGACACAACTGTTCAAATCCAGTGATCATGATCGTGTGCACTTGTGTATTTATTCATCCATACATGGGTCAAATCATGAACATATTTACCCAAGGATCAAACCACTTCTGTTTTAAATAGAAGATAACTGAGCCCCGAAAATGTAAAAGGTGTTACCAAAACCTCCTCTCCCTCTCTCAACTTCTCGAAGCCAAGTCCTCAAAATTTATATCTCACAATGATTTCCCAAGATTTCCTGTTCCACCAAGGTTTATTGAGTGTTTGGGGGTTTTGTTGTTGTTGTTTTATGAGCCAGGAATTGTGGGGAGAGATCTCACTTCACTTTTTGTTTATTCCAGTTAGCTTGTTAGTGGCCAACCAACCTTGAAACTTCTGCCAATGATATTTTACTTGGACCCTTATCCAAGCATTAGATAGTCTGCTGCCTTTATAAAGTCTATGTGTGGCTTCTTTGTTTTGCACAGTTGAAGTGATACGCACTCGACCAAGTACTATGTTATCATCCTAAACTTCAAAGCCATCCTTCTCTACTTAGTGACTTGGGATTGGGCTCAGACATCCATATTTCACCTTGGGCATCTAGCTCCATCCTACGTGCAGCCAATAGGGAGCCCCAGAGGGGGATGGCATGGTGGGGGAAGGGTAAGGGATGGCTCGACCTCATTTCTGAACACCCTGAAGACGTGCCAGCAACGACTCCAAGATCAGACGGCAGGGTTGCTGCTCTGTGGGTCCAGGAGTCCTTATACTAAATGCCCAGCTCTTCCTCCTCAGAGCTCCGCTCTCAGCCCCTCGTGGCCCTTCTTTTTTTTTTTTTTTTTTTTTTTTTGCGGTACGCTGGCCTCTCACCGTTGTGGCCTCTCCCGTTGCGGAGCACAGGCTCCGGACGCGCAGTCTCAGCAGCCATGGCTCACGGGCCCAGCCGCTCCGCAGCATGTGGGATCTTCCTGGACCGGGGCACAAACCCGTGTCCCCTGTATCGGCAGGCGGACCCTCAACCACTGCGCCACCAGGGAAGCTCATGGCCCTTCCTAAGCATCTATATTTTAAGCATTACCATGCCTTTCCTTTGTTCCCTAAGCTCTAAGGGTATTTGCTCTTCATACAGTTGCTATTCTGTGATGCCTTAGTGCTTTCTTTTTGCCACTTCAATCCTGAAACATGAGGTTAACAATGCTTTATATTAAATGTTTCTGTTTAAAAAACAGAAAATGTATGCAATATTATTAAAAATTATAAATCAACTTACCACCCAAGGATAGCTATTATTAATATTTTAACCTCTATTATTAATATTTTAACCTCTTTCTCCCAGCATTTCCTATGGATAAATATTGTTTGAAACTGGCATTCGTTGTTAGGACTACATACATAAAAGCAAGTATCTGTTTTTCTGTCATATCATTAAAAAAATCTTGGACAGAGATTCACCAAATTAGAGAGGTACATATAGGATGTTTTATTAATATACTTGGTCACATGCTTTAATGAGGCAACTCAAAGATATAGGCAATAATATTCCAGGGCAACCAATACTGAGGTTCTGGGAGAGCCAGTGTGGCACAAATTAGGATACCATGCATGGAGCAGAGTAGCAAACAGAGCCAAAACAAAGATGTAAGGGCACACACTCTAAATCACTTCCGGTTGCCATCAAGATGCTTCTCGCTCGAGTTCTTGTACGTTCTGTTCCTGACTTGAGTATCATACAGGATTGAATTACTGAATGACATTTCATGACTTGACAGGCACCACCAGTGATGCTGGCCAGGTGTGTGTAGAAGGCTCAGACTGTGTTAGCTGCTCTCCACGTCACCACACATGTCATCTGAGACCTGTGAGATGCAGACAGCCCGATGGGATTGGATTAGATATACTGGCACTTCAGTGGCGCAAACCTCTCCGAAGGACATAGGGGGAGGGAACAGGAGAAAGTGGGAGACCTTCACATTGAGACGTGGGGCTGACACCTGTGCAAGCAGAAGAGCAGAGGACTGAGTGAAGGGAGCCTCATGCTCCCTCACAGTTGTGAGAAAATCGCCGCCAGGCTGTTGGGGAGTTTTGAGTAAAGTTAAAAATGTTAAAGTCAAGAAATATGTAAGGCCTGGCATATTATCCATGCCCGATCAGCACTGATTAAGGTCTACATGAGTGAGTTAGAAAACAGCCCACCAAATTAGCAGAACTCTTACTAATGAAAATAATGTATTTGATAACCATGAGCACTCCTTTGTTATTAAAAATCTTACCATATACCAATGTGAAAAAAGAAACAGAACTTACTTGCAAATCCAACCACGCTTAACATTTTTGTGTCACACAGAGAGCTCTGCTACATCTTTCTCTCTGTTTTTTTTTTTTTTTTCCACACAGGTAATAAACATGTCCATTGTCTCTTTACCCTCCTTCAGTCTTAGTTGCTGTGTCTTTCCTGGATGCATAATTCAGCACATTTCTTCATTTCAAGCTCCTCCAAAATAAACTCTTCATAGCAAAAGTATTAGTGGTGAGCTACACAGAACTTACTGCAGATTTCACTGGGGAGATGAAGGAGATTGTTTAGACGGCACATCCCACAATAAAAAACATAAAGATCTCCATTAGAATTTATTTTCTCCCCCAAGCACAATATCAACCTAAATCATACAGCTACCTACATTTTTTTCTCTGCCCTTTCTTCATTAACAGCCAGCCTCTTCTTCTGATTATTTCTCAGATATCTCACCATTTTGTTATGCAAAACAGTTTGGTTCTTCCTTAGCTGATACCCTGTAATTTAGATGTCCAAACCCATCTTGATGAACTAAATGCCTGTGATTTAATAATGCATGCTCTCTTTAAAAGGCAAATGTCAGATACGTGAGCATACCCCTGGTAATCCCAAACCACTCTACATCATTTTTTCTCAAACTATGTGAAGCTCCCCAACAGAAGAATATCAATAGATAACATTTTCTCATTGAAAAAAATCCACTTCTGCATCCCAATGTACATAACATTTTCATTCTCTTACTTCAGGTAAAATATACTGAAGATATTATTCCTAGTCAATATGGCTGATGACATTTTGTGTGAGAATGCTATTAATTTATTTAACAAGTCCACTAGAAAAGGGTATATGTGTATATGTATGCCTATATATAATTGTCTTAAAAATCTGTAAGGAATATATGTATCGGTGTATGTGTGCATTGGAGATATGGGGCACACTTAGATTTTTTTTAATATGCTGAATTCGTAGATTTGGAATGTCTAGACGTATTTTTTTAGTTCATATTCTTATCAATAGAATTAAAGTAAGCTGTCCATTTCACTCTAAAATCAACTTGGCTAGCCTTTATACACTGACCTCCCATATAAATATTAAAATGTTACTTTCTAGTACAAAAAATAATATGTTCATATTTTGATTGTAATACCATTAAACCTATGTATAACTTTGGTGAAAATCCTTATCTTGATGACATTGAGTTTAATCACTTTTCTCTGTAAAGGTCTCACACAGCTTTTGGTAAATATATTCATGTTAACTTCTGTTACTAGTTTGCATTTCTGCATAATACGTTGCCACACGCATAGTGACTTAGGGTGGATCAGAAGCCTGGCCTGTGCTCAGAGCCATACAAGGCTGAAATCAAGAAGTCAGCTGCACTGTGCTCCTTTCTGGAGGCTCTGAGGAACAATCCACTTCCAAGCTCACTCAGATTGTTGGCCACATTCAGTTCCTTCTGGTTGTAGGACTGAGGTCCCTGTGGCTGGCTGTCAGCTGAAGGCCACTTTCTGCCCCTAGAGGGCATGTGCATTCCTTGCTATGTGTCCCCCCATATTCAAACCATCAACAGAGAATTTCTCTTGTGTTAAATTCTTCTCACTTCGAATCTCTGACTCCCTGTTTCTGACCTTACACCTTGACTTAAGGGCTCATGAGATCAACTCAGGCCCTTTCTTAAAGCAGGTTGTTCCATATAACATGACCTAATCACAGGAGCAGGATCCCACCACATTTACAGTTAACAGGGCTGCACAGAGTGTTACACTAATAGGCAGGAATTTGTGGGGGACACACATTAAAATTATTCATTGTGTTTTTCCAATCTCCTACAGCTGTACAAATATTTTGTCTGCATGACAATTTAATAAGTAAAAGTGTATTTCATGTGCTCTGCTATTCCTGACAATTTGTAAACCTTTCCTCCAACAATTTTACTGCCTTTTATTTACGTATTTTGAGACTATTTTAAGGTGCACAAACATTTTAGATTCTGTGCTCATTTAGCAAGCCAGCCACACCACATCCACATCTCTGATGTACAGGATAGTCAGTTAATAAAAAAAATTTTTTTAGATAGTTAATTCTATTATTATTAAATACTGATCCTCTAGGTCTCTAATATTACTTATTTTTCTTTAAAATGTACATAATCTGATTTTAAAGTATCCATACATTGAAATTTTTAATTGTTTTTTTAATTAGTTAGTGTTTGACTGATATGTGTTCCACTTTTGATACATAGGGAAGTCTATCTTGTCTTTAATTTGGGCTATGTCTTTTATCTTTGTGCTTATTTTTGGTCTTTTAACATTTTATCTCTAATTTCCATATTTCTCAAACTGAAGGGTATTTTGAAGTCTGAACTTACTGTATGTACACTGTCGACCTGACTTAAACATTAATGTTAAAGAGAATCCTACATCTGTAAGCTTCCTAATAGTTACATATTTTTTGCTAATTTCTCTCAGATATGAGTAGATTATACCCCATAATGTGCCTTATGAAAATTTCATAGTGAATGCATGAGAATTTGGTCAGCTTTATTTCCTTTCTATTCTCTCTTTTTTTCTGTCTTGCTTTATTAGTATTAACATCAAGCTGAACTTTCTCTTAGGAAACTATTTAGTCAATTGTCCATTTTATGGATTGTTATACTTTCTTCATGAGTTGATTCTATTAATTTTATTATGAATATATGATTTTCTTTTTATTCCTGATTTTCTTCCTTGTTTTAAGACTACTTTTTCATACATATAATAAAACCACTCCATTGTTTGTCTGTTTTTTGGTTAGTGTTTGTATGGCATATTGTTTCTGTATGTGTACACTTAACCTATATCATATTTCAAATGGATATTTGTAGATAGCATACAGTTGGATCTTGTTTATCTAATTGTCTTGACAATCTCTGTCTTTTATTTAAAGTATTTAGAACACTTACATTTAATGCAATTATTGGTTACATTAATTAATTATGGTTGGAGTTAAGTCTACCTTTTTTTTTTGTTTTCTCTTTATTGGCTTTGTTTTTTATTCTTTTGTTAATTTCTTTCTGCTTTATTTTGGATTATTTGAGTATAATTTAGTATCCCATTCCAAAATTAACAGAGCATCAAAACACATGAAGTAAAAACTGATAAAACTGAATGGAGAAATAGAGAAATCCACAATTATACTTTAAGACTTAACATTTCTCTCTCAGTAATTGATGGAATGGATAAATAGAAAATTAGCAAGGATGTAGAAGGCTTGATCAGCAGTTTCAACCAAATTGGCATAATTGGCATTTATTCACTCTCCACCCAACAATGGTAGAATGTACTTTTTTTTTTCAAGTACACATAAAACAGTCATCCAGATAGACTAAACTTGGGGTATATATTGAAATTAAAATAATTGAAATTATACAAATATATTCTCCTACACAAGGGAATTAAAATAGAAATTAATGATAGAAAGATATCTGAAAAATCTCCAAATATTTGGAAAGTAAGTAATATACTTCCACATGAAACAAGAGTTAAAAAGGAAATGTTGGGCTTCCCTGGTGGCGCAGTGGTTGAGAGTCTGCCTGCCAATGCAGGGGACGCAGGTTCGTGCCCCAGTCCGGGAGGATCCCACATGCCGTGGAGCGGCTGGGCCCATGAGCCATGGCCACTGAGCCTGCACATCCAGAGCCTGTGCTCTGCAACAGGAGAGGCCACAACAGTGAGAGGCCCGTGTACCGCAAAAACAAAAAAGGAAATGTCAAGGTAAATTAGGAAATATTTGAACTGAATGAAAATGAATATACATCATACCAATATTTGTGGGATTTGGCTAAAGAAGTGCTCAGAGGAAAATCTGCAGCAATAAAATGTTTGTGTTAGAAAAGAAGAAAGTTTTCAAAATAAAAGTCTATGCTTTACCTTAATAAACCAGAAAGCAAAATAGAAAATTGAACCCAAGAAAAGAGAAGAAATAGAATAATTTTTTTAAATTAATCAATAAAATTGAACACAATAAAAAATAGAAAAATAATTCAAAACAAAAACTAGCTCTTTGAAAAGTTAAATAAAATTGATAAGCTTCAAGCAAGACTCGCCAGGAAAAAAAGAGAGAAGACACAAATTACCAATATCAGAAATGAAAAAGGGGGATGACTACAGACACCATGGATGTTAATAAGATAATTAGCAAACACTATGAACAATTCTACCCTCATCAATTAAACAACTTAGTTAAAATGGACCAGTTCCTTGAAAGACACAAATGGCCAAAATTCCCACAAGAAATAGATAACCTGAATAGACTGTATCTATTAAAGAAATTGTATATGTAGTTAGAACAACACTTCCCCAAAAAACTACAGCCTCACATGATTTCTACCAAACATTTACTAAGAAATAGTACAAATGCTACACAATCTCTTCTAGGAAATGGAAGGGAGAGAACCACTCACCACTCATTTTGTGAAGCCACTACTATTTGGATGTCAGACCCAGATGAAGACTTCACAAGAAAACAAAATTACAGCCTAATATCCATTGCAAACATAAACCAAAAACAAAAAAGAACCCTAGTAAATCGAATCCTTCGATATACATAAAAATAATAATATATCAGAAGCAAGTGTAGTCATCCTTAAAATTCAAGTCTGTTTATCAAACCATGTAATTCACCATTATATTAGTTTCCCTTGCTACCATAACAAATGAAAGCCCACAAATTTAGGAACTTAAAACAACACAAATTTGTGATCCAGAGTTTTGTAGGTAAGAAGTCTTATATGGTCTCACTGGGCTAAAATGAAGGTGTCAGAGGGACTGTGGTCCCTTCTGGAGGCTCTAGGAGAGAAATTGTTTCCTTCACTTTTCCAGCTTCTAGAGGCCACCAGCATCCTTTGACTCATGGTCCCTTCCTTTATCTTCAAAATCAGCAAGGACAGTACTGCATAAAGGTCAACAAAGCAGAATAGAGTCCAGAAGTAGATCCATGCCTATCTTTAATTGATTTTGACAAAGCTGTGAAGGCAATCTAAGGACAAAAATTAGCTCAAAGTACATTATAAGCCTAAATATAAAACTATAGAAACTTGCATAAAGTATAGAACTATAGAAGCAACATATAAATAGACTTGTGTCACCCTTAGGCAAAGGGTCCTGAGTACAACACCAAAAGCACAATTCATAAAATGATCAAAAACTTTTAAAATTTGTTCTGTGAAAGACATTATTAAGAAACAGAAAAGACAAATCAGAGACTAGAGGAGAATGCCTGCACAAAAATCTGTACTTGATTATTTAGAGCAGCTTTACCATTAATCTCCAAGAACTGGAAACAACCTGACTGTCCTTCAGCCTGTGAATTGATGAGCAGGAAGTGGCACACTCATGCGTCAACTGCAGTCCAGTGATGTGAAGGCGTAAGCTGCTGATACACACAGTGTGTGAAGTCATTGGATGACTCGTTTGTATGATGCTAAGTGAGAGAAGCCAAACTCAAAAGCCTCATAATATCATTCCACTTATACGACATTCAGCAAAAATGAAATTATATGAGTGGAAACATCAGTGGTCGACAGCTCTTGGAGGTGAGGGGAAAGACAGAGTACAAAGGAACTGCACCAGGAATATTGGAGGCAACGAAACAGCTGGGTACCTTGACCGCAGTGGTGATGGTTATACAATCCTCTGTCTTTGTCAAGACTCAGAATCATGCACCCAAAAGAGTGATTCATATTGCATATAAATTTAAAAGTAAACACAGGAAAATTTTAAACTGGCAATTTAGATGTAATTTGGAGTAAGAAATCTCCTGATTTGCTATATATATTAAAATCTCTCTCTCTCTGTATATATATATATATATATATATATATATATGCAGAAAATATGTATGTTATTGAGTGACATTTTACAATATTTATTCATTGTACTCAAAGCTGCCAATTTTCCATTAGAAAAAAATTATTGAGAATTTTCAGATAAATAGCAACATAGGAAAATAGAATGATGGTTCGTTTGTATATTAAAAACTGAATTAGCATATAAAATTTTGTGAAATTATTCTTTTTTTGAGCCAGTAAATGTTTGTAAAAATATTACAGAGCTTAACAATAGAGGTTAGGTTATATGATATTCTATTCCTTATAGAATTGCTTTGTGTACTAGCATTCATAATAGAAAACAAAATTATTTTTAAGAACTATATTTACTGCTAGTGTTTAAATTAAATTCAGGCCTTGACTCTTTCAATAAATAGCTTTGTCAGGGAATTTATTATATAGTATCTTGTGATAATGAAAAGCTGATTTTCCATGTGGCATAAAGAACAACTCTGGAGTCATAACACCATCCATAATTAATCTTCTCTCATAAGATAATTTAATAAATTCTCAAAATTAAATATATATAAAGGAAAATTAAATATATACAAAGAAAAATTAAGTATATACATAGAAAAAAGAAGACAGTGTTGGAGGAAATGAGGAAATCAAAACATAATTTTTCTACCAATCAAACCAATTAAATTGCTCCTTTGACACATTTCTAGGTCCAAAGTTTAGGAGCTAATTCTTCTCAAGTAACTGTACAAATCAGGCAAAAATATTAGAAGTAAAGCTATGAGACAGCAGTTATGTCTGCTTATAAAATATGTAGAGAGCATGTCCTTCAAGAAGTACTAAAGATTCAGTTTGTGGGTCTGCTTCAGTGAAATTGTATTACCACTATGAGCAATTCTTCAAGTTCAGTGGTTTAGCTTTATCTTACTTAATTCCTAGTAGAATGGAACTGCAGCTTAAAATTTGGTAGTAAAATAACCATCAGCAGAACTAAATTTAAAAAAAAAAAGGTTTGTAAGAGGTTTCTAAGTTTGTTCTACTACCCAAATTCAGTTAAAAGTGGAAATTTGTTAAGGAAATTGGCAGCACTATGGTGGCAGTAGAAATCAAACATCTGAGCCTGCAAAAATTATCATTCCTGCAATATAACGCCAATCTTGTAACGTTAAACTACCACAATATTTAAAAATAAAATTGTGATAGTAACTAAACATGTCGATAAAATATCAGATTTATTTTTGTATTCTGGAAGTTTATTCAATAATAGTGATAAGTTCTTTGACTTTGTCTACATATTGATTTTTAAGGTATTGAATTTTTTCGTGTATGTGTGTATCTATATACATACATGTATATATATAAATGCACATATAATACCATATATTAGAATTATATTTTAATATATATTACATCCTATAGGTACTCTATGTCTATCTCATACACACATTCATTTCTTAATATTTCTCTCAGTATATAATTGTGTGCACCCCAGCTTGAGCACTGCTGTCCTGGGTAATGGGGTCTGGCTCACTCTCCCAGAATGATGTTTTCTAGTGTGTGTCAATGAACTACTTCAATCATATACTTTAAATCTTTGGCTTCCTTCCTTCCTTCCTTCCTTTCTTCCCTCAATAGATTTAACAAAAATATCTATTGAGCACCTCCTGTTTTTCAGGCTTTATGCTGAAGGGAGACAAAATTTCACAAGGAGGCCTCTGCTGCAACTACTCAGCTCTGCCACCAAGTGTGAGAGCAGCCATACACCAAACCTAAACGAGCAGCAGTGGCTTTGTTCCAATAAAACGCTATGTGAAAAGACAGGGGATGAGCCAGGTTCTTCCTAGAGCTAGGGTGTACCAGCTCCAGTTCAAAGGTTGCACTTCTCTCATGGGTCCTGCAGTTCCACGTATTAATCTTCTTTGTTAAATTTGGTGAAACTGAAGAGTTACTGGTATGCAAAGAATAACCCTGTGTAATTAAAGATTTTATCCCTGGATTTCTATTCTACTATCTTCCATTTTTAAATAATTTTATTTACCTCATTCCCAACTATTTATACAAGTGAATATAGACCCAGATCTCTACTAATCTATCACTTTATAACATAAAAATGTGCTCATAGGCATATGAACATATTTGAGGATATTCAGTATAGGATTTTCATTAAAAATATAATATTCAAAGAAAATATGTTCTTGCTCTTACATTTGTAAAGTATCAGCATTTTCTGTAATTGGAATGAAAATGATGAAATACAAAGTGCTGCTTTCAAAGTACAGTATAGATTAGAAAAATGATAAATCTTTGCTTTATATTTTATTATATACTGATATCCAATTCTTTTTCTTTCCAGTTTTATTAAATGTTGATTTGTATAAATGTATCAAATTTAGATAACCCTTGGAAATGCTAATCTAATCAGCCTTGATTCCTTTGATATGCAGAAGACCTTATCAATCATAGCAAACTAATGTGTGTTACTGTAACTAGCTAAAGAGTTTACAATGTATCCTAGAATTAATTAACTCAGCTACTGTTCCAACAATTCAGCCAGCTTCTTGTGCAGGTCATTATGCTTAACATTTTAATATTTTACAGTAAATTATCCACCTCTTCAATATGCCAAATACATTTAATGAAATTGGAAAGTTGAAGTTTATAAACCTTACTACGGTTTTTCTGTTAATATTAAAATATCTAGAGCTTTTATTATAGATGGTATAAACTAGACAAAACTTAAGCCCAAGCATTCGAGATCAACATTCACCAGAAACATGCATTTAATTAAAATGACTAGGAAATACATATACTGTAGGGTATTTTTTAAGCATCAGTTTTTCCCAATGTCTTAAAAACAAAGTGAATCAGGTGATAGAGCTGTTGAGCTCTATTTAAATAGGGAGAGCTGCATTTACTTTCTAAATATTATTTTTGTCATTTATGACAGGATTACGTATAATGGAGCATGATAAATGTTTATGAGGAGACTTTGAGGGAAACTTCAAAAATCCGTTATTAATAATCATCACAGACTTACAGTATGCCAGCCACTAGGTTAAACATCCTTATCACATTTTCTTTTTTTTTTTTTTTTATAATTTGGCAAGTTCTTTCTTTCTTTCTTTCTTTCTTCTTCGGTATGCGGGCCTCTCACTGTTGTGGCCTCTCCCGTTGCAGAGCACAGGCTCCGGATGCGCAGGCTCAGCGGCCATGGCTCACGGGCCCAGCCGCTCCGCGGCATGTGGGATCCTCCTGGACCGAGGCACAGAACCCGTGTCCCCTGCATCGGCAGGCGGACTCTCAACCACTGCGCCACCAGGGAAGCCCCTCCTTATCACATTTAATCCTCACAATAATCCTATTATCATTGCCCAGCTCAGAAATGCAAAATTTTGCATGCCAAGGTTAAATCATTTGCCCAGAGTCACAGACCAATCTTCGACAATATCAGAATTTTGATAGTGCATCTATGTAACACAATGACACCAGTTTTAACCTCTATTGTAGTTTGTCACAGTAAAGAGAAGTGAGGGAAGAGTGGGGCCTTCAGATCAAGGGTTGGGCTTATGCTCAGACCAGATGTTTGGCTGGAATTCGTGGTACATATAAATGCATCAAAGGAATCTACATGCCTCAAACCTTTCATGGTTATAAATAACCTCACCAAGTTCTTTATTTTGCCATTTATTTTATTTATGGAATTCACTCACAGAAACTGAATTTTGCTTTGTGATCTTAAAAATCGAGGAGGAGCTTTTCTGACCCACCATCTGCACTGACACCATTGCCAAGAGGCAGATTTCTGTAAAATCTTTTAAGGGGAGGCCATCTTTTTCGAGATTGAAATGTAGAGTATAAGACAAAATGTAAAGGCCAAGATCCAGGTTAAAGAAGGAATCCCTCCTTATCAGCAAAGACTGAACTTTGCTGGCAAGCCACCGGAAGATGGACATACCTTGACTACAGCTTTCAAAGGGAGTCCACGCTTCATTGCGTTGAGATTTTGTGGAGGCACTAAGAAAAAGAAGACATCTTACACCACGCCCAAGAAGAAGCAGCAGTATATATATATGTAAAACTTGTGAGACTCCATTGTTTTTCAAGTTAAAGGATTACTTTTAGTGCAAATAAAACTGTTATATATGTACACTGTCATTAATTCTGATGACAGATGTACATTATTTATATTGGAGAATTTAGAGGTAGGCTACAGTAATGCCAGAGTGAGTGCAGATTCAGAAACAAAAATAGGTTGTGACACACTACATTATTTTAGTCAAATTAGATTGCTGAAGATAAAGAAAAGCTTGACGCTTGGTGAAACCAAGGATCTGGTTTAATGAATCAGGCTATGATGATTGGCATTTTAGTGTTGTCACCGGTACCTAAGGAATAAAATTTGTCCGAAGACTCTAGGTATAGTTAGATGGTGGTGACTGAACAACTCAGTGAAATTTATCTGGGCAGCGTGACTCTCTGTCTTTATGAAGAAGCACAAGTGGGCAGTTAAGGTTCAAATCAACATTTAATATGTTATTGCAGAGCAAAATCATGGTATAAACTTCCTCTTTCCCCAATAATGGATCAGAGGCTAACCTTACAATATTTTCATGCCATAAGATTCTGATTACAGTCAAATAAACTTTAGCCTACCTACAAAATCCTTTGTCGCTGAAGAGATAAAACACCCCAAGATTCAAAACAATATTCTGGCACAATAAAACTTAACTGAGGGCTCTAAATCCAGAAGAAAATAAATGGCTGGATGCAAGAGAAACCAAAAGAACACAGGAAATTGAAAGACTCTTCTTGAGATGATTCTGGGGGAAAAAAACAATTCCAGCTGTTTCTCCTTTGGGACACATGACAGGGTTTCACTTCCCTGCTCTCTTGAATTTAAATATGAATATGTGACTTGTTTGGGCCAGCCAATTGTGAGTTTAAAAAACTTTTTTTACCAATTTCATGGTTAAGAAATGGCATGTCATAGTAATTTTAAAAATTTTTATTGAAATGTGATGTTCATACAAAATACTTCACATCATGTAACCACCCAGAACAATGATTTTTTTCTCAATGAGTCACAAGGGAGGAACAAGAAAAAAAATTAAACATGATGCCAAGAAAAATCACCATAACTGGCAAAGGAATTGGGATTTGTCCTCTTGAGATGGGAATAGATGCAACCTCCCCTGAGACAGATGAGGGAGGGGTGAACACTAGAACAGAACCAGAACTCTAAAAGCAAGGAGAAAAGTAGGAAATAGGGGTTAAGTAAGGGACCAGCAGTATCTACTACAAAGTGTTTAAGAAACATGAATTTCTACTATTCTTCATGCTGCTATGCTTCTTTGATCAACCTGGAAAATGGAGAATTTAATGAACGTCTCATTAAACTCCTACTGAAATCCTTACTCTTCAGAATAACAGTTTTGATTTAGTGTTAGTCCATGGAAAAGAGCCATGCTCACATTCTTTGCTTCCAGCTTTTATTCTGTAAAGATCCTGAGTCTGATACTATGTTGTCATGTGTTCTCTACCAAATCATCTAGTCTCACTCTTTGGTGAAATAGATGGGTTCAATTAGTTCTAATTTGTTTCTAATCATAATACATAACTAGAACATATTCTAATATTCCTTCTGCTTAAAAATATTCTGTGATTAAATGTTTCTTGAGCTAATGGAGTCAATTAAAATAGATGGTGCCAGGAATTATAGGCTGAACAGCCAGATGAATGGATGGCGGTACAAGTTCCTGATAGGAAAGACTGAGAGATGAACAGGTGTAAGTTGGGAACATAGGCTGCTCTGACTCGGACATATTGTTTGAGGTTCCCATTGGGCGTCCCTAGTGGATTCCAGGAGGAGATGGCAGGTAAGCAATTACAATGAGAATCTGGAGCCTGGGGAAGAGATCCAGTTTAAAAATACACGTACTAGAATTTTCAGCTTATAGACAGTATAGAGAACCATTTATGTCTTAAGTAAAATAATTTTATAGCGTTACATGCAAGTACCAATCAGGAAAAATTATAGCAACTCAGCTTACTCATAATGGGAAAGAGGAAAGAATAATAAAAATATTTTCTGAAAGTATAATAATAAAAAATAATGGCATATCTATGCAGTGGAATCATATGCAATCATTTAAATTGATGTTATAAGCATTTGTAATAGAGGAAATGGTTATGTTACAGTATTAAAAAGCATGGCATACATAGTCTGAATTCAGTTATAAAACTGAAAAAAATCCAAAAAAAAGACTAGAAAGAACAGTAACAGAAGTTATCTCTTCATGATGGAAACATGAGTGAATAAAACAAAAATCCTCTATATATATTTTGAGTTTTCAAGATACATTACATTGAGCATGTATTAATTTTATAAAATTATTTTAAAAGAAGAAAATGACAGTTTCCAGTTACCTATTATAAATAGCTAGAGGTGAGTTACTAATAGCCTTGCTTTGGCAATTGCTGAGGGAAAGCAGTAAGACAAATTGACCACCTCGTGAGAAAAATTTAATAAATACAAGACTGCAGATGGATGGCATCGATTCTGTTTTATTGGAGAGAGGTTTCCAGAGCCCAGTTGGCCGACAAGCAATCAGCTCCATCTTTGCTTCAGTGTTAATAAATATTTAACTTCTCCACTCTGAACACTGCTCCAGTGATCTGACTGCATCATCGACCTTGCAGGCAAACACAGACACACTGACCTTTCCCATTGATTGCTTCTTGTGTTTATCAGCCAGACTCATACTGAAGCCATCCCCATTTCTTTTTCTTTAAAAAAATGCACTCAATTTATATCGATAATGCAAATGTTATCATTTTGAAGGAATCCTGTGAAAACATTCATTGATTAAAGGAATCATAAAGAATCATTCTTTTCTGATGTTTTGTAGGAAATTTAAGCTAACATGTGTAGAGGAGTACAGTCTCCATGTAGGATGCAGCAAACATGAAATAACAGAAAGAATAAGTTAAATCATCATATCTTAGAAACCATCTCTATATTTGAGCATACTGTGAATTTGAGATAATGTCTTGTTCACATACATGTGTTTCATGAGGATTTAATGAATTATATGAAAAAATGTGTCATCTAGCCTATAGGTATTCAGCTGATGATAGCTACTTCTACTGTATCTACATATTTTTCAGTTCCTTCTTTTTTACCCTTTTCTCCTCCTCTAGAAGTTAAAAACAAAAACTGAACTTATCCCTCCCTTCAAACTATCTCCCCTATTTAATTTCTCATCTTAGAATATCTAGTCTTGTAATTGTTCAGGTAAAAAATTCAGAGTCAACCTTCTCTCTTCATCTTACACTTTGTAGCCAACATATCAGCAAATATTTTAGCTCTACCTTTAAATCCATCCATAATTCAACCATTCTTCACTGATCCCTGGACCATCACCATATCCTGGTCCAGGCCACCGTCATCACTCCCCTGCATAATTGAAACACCTCACTAAGCGCCCCCTTCCTTCTGCCCTTGCTTCCATTCTGTCATTTCTTAGAAGAGCAGCTAGAGTGACCTTTATGAAACACAAGTCACATCACTTCACTTCTCTTTTCAAAACTCTCCTGTGGCTCACCACTTCACACCAAGTAAAAGCCAAAGCTATTTTCGTTGCCTATAATGCTGTGTTTGATCCCAAATTGATTTCTTATCTGGGAAGCACGTGAGCTGCTGCTCCTTCAACATGGAAGCTTTACGGGGAAATGATGGGGACTGAAGCAGAAAACAACGCATCAACAGAAACACAAAAGGTGGGAAGAGAGACTTTCTCCTATTTCAGTTCTTGAGGCAGTATTTCTCCTCCTGGGGCTGAGACAGTGCTTATACCACAGCCCTTGGTATAAGCAGGACCACTTCACAACTCTGCAGTACACTCAACCTTCTAAATATCCACTTCTCAGGAACCAAGCCAGTTGACAAAGAACACAATGTGTTATACCAGTGTGTGGTGAAGACCTGTGATGCAAAACAGGTCAATCCAAACTGAAAGAAGACCTGGGGAGCTGGCACTGCTGCATTCACAGTGTTACAAAAAATGTGCATGTGTGTTTGTCTGTGTGTCTGTGTGTGGTGTGTGCGCATGCTGTATCCTAGCAGTGATTGCCGTGTTACCTAATGCGGGTGAGTAATCACTGGAGATGTGGTGGGCTCTGGGAGTGAGGGCTGCCCTCTGTGGGGCTCTCCGTCTTTCTGAACAATGAGTGGAGAGTGCACTGCTGTTGTTAGACCCTTCCAGAACACTGTTTTTGAGCACGTTTCAAAGAGCAACATGGACTCCAAAGTTTACCTATTAAGAAAAAGACCAGGAACACCTTAGGCTGGTGTTGCCTTACTCCATGAATTAAATGACACTGACAAGTTAGTCACAGATAGAGAGTTTGGAAGAAAATGGTTTAACTACAGACCACTATAATTCAAGAAAGGACTCAAAAAACAGTGTTTTCCTATAAGCCTATTGACTGTGTACTCTAGTCAACTAGGAAAGAAAACACTGACGTCACAAATGTAAACATCACTGACAAAGGAGTTATGGGGATCATAAAAGCCTTTTAAAAAGAATCGAGTCGGTTACAAAACATAATGCAAACGATAACATACTTTATAGTCTATATAAGATATGAAAACAATAAATTAGTCATGAAAGATTAGAACCAAAATTCCTGAGGCTCCTCCACCTTAGCCCATTATTTCTTTTTCAGGGAATGGGTCTATGTATGACCGAATTGAGCCAAATAAAAATCATCCATGGGCTTGCACTTTTTAACTGGAGCAGAGGAGAGGCCCATAGCCTGCCTCTAGCGGGGAAGCAGGAGCCAGGCATGGGGGGCCCATGCCCTGTTGTGTGGAATAAGCCAGCCCAAGAAGATGGAGCCAAAGTGCTGAGAGAAACAAACATAAGAAACAGAATCAAGGAGGTCTTTGTCATCCAGTGTGGTCATCAAGCTTTGTACCCATGCTGACTTGAGTAATATTTCTGTCACTTGTACCAGAGAATACTGACTAAGGTGAAGCACCATAGACTTTTTTAAAGATATTTATAGCTTCCAAATTACCACGGTAAAATGAATATATAAAAGATAACATAGAAAAAGCTAACTTTGAAAGAAAAGTTATCAGTGTACTGGGCTAAAAATGGGAAAACAGTGTCTAAAAGGAAGATCAACTTTACCTATTACTAAAATTATTTTAAATGAAACACTTTACAGGAAAATCTGATCAGGTAAAAATTCCAACTATGTTAAAAAAAAAAACGGGGGGGCAAATGCAAAAGGATATACCGTGTGAATGTGAATTGTTTAGAAAGCAGAAGTAGCAATTTTATTGAAAAGCAAAGTAAGGTTTTGGGTAAAAGAGTAAATGATTAAAACAGAATCATTTAATTGATGAAAGGTGAAAATTTAAAAAGCTCCTATGAACATTTATTGATATATTCTGTTCAGTTTTATTAAGAAATATTTAAAGCAAATTTTCTTTTGGGGTGAGACTCAAGGATATGCTAGTGGAAACCCAGCAGTAGTACTAGATATTATCACAATACCCTCTGTCTTGGAAAAATCAAATGGAATAAAGGGTATTTTAATAATTTAATTGTAAAGATTGCTCACATTTGTGCATATTTATATCTAAAGCCTAAAATCAAAGCACACAGTTTCCTTTCAAGCTGAGTGGAACACAGAAAGAATACTTTAAGAAGGAGGATTTAAACTTTCATTCGATTTACCTAGAATGGATCCAGAATTGAGTCACTATTCTACAGCCATCAAGTTCAAAGGGCAGTGAGTAAACAGTCTCTCACACTGTAAACATTATATCATTACAAATGTCTCTATTCCTTCTCATGAATAAATTGTCCCTGTTTCTTCCTTTCCTAGATGAAAGTATTTTAGAATTAAAAGGCTCACAAAACCTTTACCCAGAAGAATCTGAAAAAGAGTGGATATATGTATATGTATCACTGATTCACTTTGCTGTACACCTGAAACTAACACAACACTGCAAATCAACTAGACTCCAATAAAAAATGTTTTTAAATAAATAAAAATCTGTACTTCTGGCTTCTGAAAAAAAAAAAAAAGAATTTCAAGATACATTTCTACCATGAACCCTGTTTAGGGTTCCATCTGAGGGCCTAGTTGTGGAAATAAAGCAAGCTTTGACTGTTAAACCTTTATTCACTAAGTCACTCACTATTCCTTGAATAAATATTTATTTTGCACTGACTATGTACCAGGCACGAGGTTTGCCAATGGGCAGATAAGAGTGAGCGATAAAGGTTTCACATCAATTAAATTATCATGTAAATTTTGAAAATGTTATGAAAAAAAAAAATACCAGCAGTGAACATCTGATCTTCAAAAACCAAAAACAGGCACAATAATGAAATTGAGAAGCAGAGCATCCAAGACGGAATTTCCGTTTTCATCATGTCAAAGAGTTATCTAAAATCTTGGAGATGAGGTGACCTCACGTTCACAACGGAAATACCAATGCTTACTTTTCAGGAGTAAAGTGAGGGATAAATGTAAGAATATAAAGCAATCACTTGGCACATAATATTTGCTCTCTAAGTGTTCGTAAGTAGTGCTCGCTTCGGCAGCACATATACTAAAAAAAAAAATGTTCGTAAGTAGACAGTAGCCAAAAAAGTTCACAGTCTTGGAAGCTAACAGAGGGGGTTCAGAACTCATTTTACTATTATTTTACTTCTTTGTCTCTAATCTGTAAAATGGGGATAAAAATATTTGAACCATATGAAATTGGAGATATTTGCCTACTGTTTGACTTACAGCAATGGCGATTGCCCACAATTCGACCGCTGCCTGCCTTGAGGCACTAGAAGCAGTTAATGATACAATACGTAATGACACAGTCTAGCTTCTGGCACAGTACATGCTGAACATTTAATAGGTTTCCCTTCTTTTACATCCGAACATTTTAATCTTTTATATAAAAAATGTAAATTCACGGTTGCACGCACGTATTCGTAAAATTTGCGCTCTTTTTCTTTGCTCTCAAGCCACTGAGAGGCAAGTAAAAAGCAAGACATGGAATCAGAGTGGCATGAGGCAGGGTGACTGCTGAGCCCCACGTGTGAGACCAATCCTCCCATGCATCCAGTGCTAAGATTCTTTGGCATCTCAGAAAAAGATAGCTGAGGATCCATTTCACTTCTGCCCTGGGAGGCAGATCTGACTCACAGCAAAAATACACACAGATAAGCTCAGGATTACAAGTATGTGATGAAAATCCATCTTCAGTTTTGATGTGTGCAAGGGAATGCTTCATAGCGTGAATTCCCTTGTGCTGCTGGTCTCGCTAAGGCGGTACCAGCCCAGATGCAGAGCCTCATTCATCAGTGCCAAGGTTATCTGCAGTCACCGCTTGTAGGTGGGACTCAAGGTGAACGGTCATGACCTCCTTGGCATGTAATACAACCTAGCTTGGAGGTGAGGCACATTGGTGGCCCCATGGTTGAGCAGTAGAATGACGATTGGATGCAGGCTTACCAAAGTTTCCTGTATGAGTGGCTATTACAACAAAACTACATTTATTGGAACATGGTAGAAAACATAGGAAGTTCAACATTAATGGATCTGGTATGCCAAATACCCCTGTCTCATTACTGGTGCTCTGGGCCTGGAAGAGGAACAGCAGGGATTAGGAAGGGAAGGGCATAAATAATCATGTCCTATGCACTAGCTCAGCTCTGTTCTCGTGAGGCCCAGGATGCAAATCAGTCACAGACATCTCCAATACGCGCCTCGTCCAACCGGGATCACCTTACAGGATTTTCTTTTGATTTTGATTGGTTTTTATACAATAGAGAGCAATGTAGAAACTAATCCCTTTTTGTGGATAGCAATTGCAACTATTTTCTTAAAATAGTCCATTGAGTACTTAAACCCACCTGGAAATTTGTATATCCAAAGTCCTCATTTCCCAGAATGCACACAAGCCACCCTTCAAGGCATAACAACTTACCTGGACTTTACAAACCAGTATGGTGGTCCCTCACATCCTTGTAGACAGCTGGGAGAAGCCCACACCATTTAAGAAAACAGTTAATCTCCTCCTTCAGAAAGGACATGAAGACCATGCGAGTTTGCTTCATCATTCAGTCTTTGTAATAGATAACCAAGAACAAGTAGAAAAGAGTTTCTCAGTGGAAAGCGTGTACCTCAAAACATGTTTCTAAAACAACAAATGACTATTAATAGAGTACCTGAAACATAAAACTTTTAACTATACTCACACTGGAAAAATTAGAAATTCTAAATGTTCTCTGATAAGAAAGCATTTAAGTTGTTCTTTTACTAAGTGGAACAGAAGCCATTAAAGGGAAGTTTGGAAATAATTTTAATAATATAAGAAAAAATTTGTTGTATAAAGATAAGCAAAAAAGATGGGTTAAGACATGTATAAGTTTTGATTTCTGAAGTGTTGAATAAATGCACACATAAATAGAAGAAAATTCTATTTTCTAACAAATTACTAACAGTATGGGTTTCAAATAGTTCTTTTCTCTTCTCTATGATCTTTCTGTATTTTCCATGAGTACTATATATAATTAAGAAAAATATTGTAAGACAAAAAACTATGGTTCTATTTGTATTGCCCAATTTTTAATTCAAAAGTGCCTTTAGGAAACATTTCATATAAATACATATACTTTCCAAAATAGTGTTAGTTGTTTCTAAAGAAAGATATAATAATAACATAATAATATCAGTGTTAATTGGTAAGAAATCAACAGGTGAAGAATAGCACATCTGTGGAAAATGGAAGTTGAACATTTTTTAGTTTTTCACTCTACACCATAATAATTACTTTACATTTTTCACATAGTAATTAAGGCCCAAGAACAGGGCATTTCTTAGCAGCTAATAACTATCAGGGTTAACTGCAGAGGATGAGACTTTTCTTCATTGCTTAGTTATATTCAATCAATTTAGTTTTCATTTTTTGCAAAGCAGAAGTGTCTTTTAGTGAACCAATTTAACACAATTCTGAACATTTGCTTGTAAAATAAATGACTGTATACTTTATTGTATTATATTAGCATCTTTTATAACATCAGAGATGCACATATATCAAAAATATTGGGTTGTAAAGAAAGCAGCAAATATTTCAAGACATTTAAAAGAGAATTAATACTCACTGATAAAATATTAGTTAATAGGAGAAAAACACTGCCATATAAAAAGCCTAAAAAGAAAAAGAAAAAAATCAATCCTAATGTGGCCTGAGGTGGAAAGCAGAGAAATGAGTCACAGAAGAGGCTGCCTAATTGAACAGATGCCCTGTTTTTGCACAAGAATGTCAGGTTGAGAGGCGAGAGAGAAAACAATCACATTCTCCTTTGTATTATTACACTTTCAATTACAACAGTAGATGAGGGAAGGTCTACTATGACATTTAATTTTAATATCATCTTTCCTGGTCACTTGCAGTGGGACCACACAACAGCATTTAAATTCTCTTAGTCCCCATTTCCTCCAGGTAACCACCTGTGGTTGAGATAAACTCCATCCAGGATGGCAGAAAAGATGATCTCTGAGGGGAAGAGCCCCTCAGAGCACTGGTTTGAAAATAACCAAGAAAAGGGATAGTGGTTCCCATGGGACAGTGTCATACTGATTAAGAGGTATTTGTCACAGGTGTGTAAAGGAAGAGTGGTACTGTGTAACCACCTAGTTTCTAAATCCAGATGATAATTTCTAAGTTCCCTAAAGCATTATATGTTTTATCCATTTTTGTTCTGATGTACTGAATGATAAGATCATGCAGTAAAGTCTAAAAACCTGAGGTATGCAACTTTGTGATATTTTCCAAATGTATATTCATATCTATCCAGCACTGAAACCAAGGTATAGACTATTACAGAAATCCAGAAGCTTCTTTTCAGCCAAAAACTCTTCCCTAAGATAACTATTGTTCTGAATTTTATCTCCACTCATTAATTTTACTTGTTTTTGAATTTCACAGAAATGAAATATATCTTTTTTTTTTTACTTTGTGATTTTCTTTATTGAAGTATAGATGATTTACAATGTTATATTAGTTTCAGGTATACAGAAAAAAGATTCAGTTTTATATATATATTGAATATATTTTGAATATAGTTCCCTGAGTCCTTTTTTTTTTTTAACATCTTTATTGGAGTATAATTGCTTTACAATGGTGTGTTAGTTTCCGCTGTATAACAAAGTGAATCAGCTATATGTATACATATATCCCCATATCTCCTCCCTCTTGTGTCTCCCTCCCACCCTCCCTATCCCACCCCTTTAGGTGGTCACAAAGCACCGAACTGATCTCCCTGTGCTATGCAGCTTCTTCCCACTAGCTACCTATTTTACATTTGGTAGTGTGTATATGTCCATGCCACTCTCTCACTTCATCCCAGCTTACCCTTCCCGCTCCCCGTGGCCTCAAGTCCATTCTCTATAGGCACAGACATACAGAATGGACTAGTTCCCTGAGTCTTATAACTTTTTTTCTGTCTGGGTTGTCTCCTTCAAATTTATTACTATGAAATCCATGTTGTTGCATATAGTAGAAGTTTACGCCTATTCATTTTATAAACACATACCATATTTATTTATGCATCTGCTGGTGATGCACATTTTGGTTGTTTTCAGTGTGGTCTATTATAAATAAAGTGGCTGCAAACATTCTCATACGTGGCTTTTTTTGCACATATATAGGCATTGCAGTTGGGGTTATGCCACGTTGAAGTACTAACTTATGGAAGAAGCATATGTTCAGCTTAATAAATACCAACAAAATGTTTTCTACAATGGTTGTACCAATATAGTCTACCATCTGCAATGCATAAATATTCCAATTGTTCCAGACCCTCACCAACACTTGATACTGTCAGGTGTCAGGTGCCCTGTTTCTTTGTGGTTTTCTTCTTGCTTCTTTTTTTTTTTTTTTTTTTTTTTGTCTTTAGTTTTAATTTATTCATCTGGTCGATGGGTGGGTATGTTAATATCTCATGGCTTTATTTTGTTTTTCTCTGATGATTAAAGACATAACTAACATTTCATATGCATTTTGTCCATATAGATATACCTTTGCCTGTCAAGCCTTTTGCCTAATTATTACTGGGCTGACTATCACTTCCTGATTGATATTAGATGTTCCTATAATTTGGATAAAGTTTTGGTTGAGAAATTTTATTTCAAAACTTCTATTCTCTGGTTGTTCTTTTTCTTCTTCTCATGTAATCTTTTGATTTAAAAAAAGGGTTTTAATTTTAATAAAATTCAATATTTGAATAATAACCTTGTTAGTGATTTTGGTGTTCTATTCAAAATATTTTACCTATTCCAACATCATGAAAATATTTTTGTCTCTTAACAGCTTGACTGTGTTGCCTTTTAAATATAAATATATTTATTGTATTCCATGTATCTTCTTGAATTTGTGACATGGTGCATTTTTTTCAGTTTATGAAAACTCTCCTATAATATTTTTTTCAAATATTGCTCCTTCCCAAATTTTCTCTCTTCTTCCCTTCTTGAACTTGAATTGCATATAAATTACAACTTTTCCCCAGGCCTCATGCATCTATTACACTCTTTCATTGCATTTTGTAGCCATGTTTTTTCCTTTGCATGCTTCAACCTGGATATTTTTCTCCCTGGCTAGTGTTTATGTTCTTCATTTTAGTCGCCCAGTTTTCAGTTCTAGAATTTCCATTTGACTGTCTAGTATAGATTTGAGCTCCCTCATGACATTTTTCATTTCCTTTTCTTTTTAACATATCAATCACATTATTTTAAAGTCTCTTCCTAAAGAACCTTTGGATCCGTTTCTATTGTTTTACTAATTTTCATTTTCTCTTTGTTTTTAATTATTTGGTCTTGTCTTTTTGTAGGTCTGGTAATTAATTTTATTAGTTTCAAATACTGTATATAAAAGTAATATAATCACTGAATGATTTTTTTTTCTAGGGTAAATTTTGTTTCTGTTGCAGGCAAATAATATGAAGATTCCACTGATCCAGTAGAGGTTCAATTTTAGGGTTTGCTATGGCTGGATTTTTTCTTTGGAACTCTTACCCTGTGCTACAGCTTTCTCCTTGGAATGTAGTCCTTCTAGGGCTTCAGCTAATTGCCTGGAGCATTTACCTAAGCACCTCTACTGTGACATTCCTTGAACTCCAAGCTTTGCTCCTTAGCACTAAGAGACAGTGACTGTCTTTGTTCATCTCTTTATGCCCCAGATCTGCTATTATTGTTGCTATTTATTAAGGGAGTTTTACTCTGTAAGTAGTTAGATTTGAAGTCATCAATGCTTCTAGATCAAACTGGGCTTCATTTATGTGAGTTTCTCTACCCTCAACTTCCATCTGCTGGACAAACCCAAAATAAAACTTCTCTCTCCCCAGGTAAGTGAAACTATTGTCAGCTCCTGCATGATGATTTTACTCTGGTTTCTATTCCATGCAAGGCAAATTGCCTAAGGCCCTCAGGGTGAAAAAAGCAATAGAAATTGTGGGTCGTTTTATATAAGATTTCGATTTCTCTTTGAAACTTGATCCCTTGTGCCCAGTCTTCCTTCTTTGTACACCAGTTTTTTTTTTTTTAATAGCAACTCTATGTATTAATCTAGAGTAGGTGGGAAGGTTAGCTGGATACAAGCTACTATGTAATGTCCAGAAGAGAAAGCCTGTTACTCCCATTACTTGATTTTTCAGAGGAAAAAATAGGATAGCTTTTAATAAATTACATCATAGGAAACTTCTGTGATGAATTTCCCTTATATAAGGATTTGATATATTTACTCAATAATCATTATTTATTCATATGAATTTATGGATGAAATAATATCTTTATTCAACATCTTTTCTTGAGGGCCAATTATGTGCTAGGTTCTGAATTCTCCAGAAATTCTAAGATAAGTATGAAATCAACTCAGCTTTATGGAGTTTAAAATTTACTGAGGGAAGCCCATTGGCATAAAATGGATGAACAAGTTGCTGTGGTAACCAAGAGGAATGAGACTTAGCCACCAAAGAAGTTTTCCTGGAGGAGGTGATACATGAGATGAATCCTGAAGCTTGGTTAGTGTTTAGTCAGAGAAGGATATGTATGTGTTTGGGGGCTGGGCTTAAGCCCAGGAGTTTGTAAAGCAGGGCGCTTCAGAAAATGAGCAGCATTTGCAAAACACTGAATATGAGAGAAAACATAGATGATGCAGGAGTGTGCAAATTGTATGGAAACTCAAAATTCAAGAAGGGAGTGTTTAGAAATGAGGCTGGAGAAGCAGGTATGAATCAGACTGTGAAGAATCTTTTATGTCATGGTAAGGAGTGGGGACCATAGTCTGAATGCTATTAAGTACAGGTTAAGGATTTTATACAGTGACGTATAGTCAGATAGAGATTTTTTCTGGAAGCACTGGTGCATGGATACTTTGTGAAAATCTAGTTCAGAGCCTGCTGCTGCAATCTAGGCATCAGCTAACTGGGTCTTGAACCAAGGTTGCGATGCATGCTTGGATAGAAGTGAAAAGTCAGTATATCAACCTTTTTCAGCTTTTTATCATCTTATGCTTGAAAAAGTTGAATTAATTATGTGTTTATGGAATTAAATCAATGTACATCTCCAGACACCAAAAACCAAGTTAATTAAAGTGCTGGGAGCATATAGTATGCCTTATAGTCTACTTAAACTTAATGTCGATTCAGTAGTAATAACATTTTTCATTGGTGTCCATAATTATGGTTAAACTTTTCTAAGGAATATTGGACTTTATATTATTCCAGTAAGCCAGCATGATTAGATTAATGTAATGCTAGAAATAAACATCTAAATATTATAAGAACAAAAGAGAGAAAAATGATATTAAAATTAGCATAAATCAACACCAGTCTGAGATAAAACCCCAAGTGTAAGGAAAACATAGTCCATGTTTTAAACAATCATATAGATCATACACTTTTCTGTAGTTCCTTGGTTATTGGTGGCAAAGGGTGGTGAGGGTTCATCTCAGCAAGAGAGCTTTTTCAATTACACAGCATTATTCACTCACTACCTGACCACATGGACAGGCTGGCATGTTGAATGCACCTAAAAGTCACGTACAGCATATCCTAAAACATAGATTTCCAGGACCCATCTATGAAACTCTGAATTCCATAGTTTTGAGATAGGACCAGAAATGTTTCGTTTTAAGAAGCATCTCAGGATTTTGACATTCACAGTTTATAGATCATGCTCCCAAAGCCATGAGTCTAGGAAGTGATGTGGTAGGTTTGTGTGTAATTTTGCTACATACATGCATGCACTTATTATTGGCCAAAAGGTGAGCAGATTAAAGAGAACAAACAAATCTAGGTATTTTCAAACTAGTAATATATGAAAGTTCAAAAATGAAACAAGAAACTGTTCAAGGCAAATGTATGTGTATATTTAGTTGATTCATAGATGGAGAGCTATTTCCTAAACATAAGATAATTCATGGAGAAAGAAATAGATTTCGCTACATAAAATTTTTTAATTTGTGGATTATAAGCATTACAATCAAAATTAGCATGGAATCAAACTAGGGAAAAGTTGCAGGTATCTAAAGTGTTCTTATAATTTAATTTTAAAAAATTAACCAGTAGAAAAATGGGCAAAAGATATGAACAGACAAGATGCAGAAGGAAAAAATTAATTAGGTGAAAAACATTTTAAATGTTCAATCTTACCCCACAGTTGAAAAAAATCAAGACTAATGATAATAGTGAGGTAGAATTTTCTTCCTTTCAATTCTGGTAATTTTTATTTTAATGATAATGCTTAATGCAAGAAAGGATGCCAGACTATTAGTTAGATTAGTTAGATGCCAATCTATTAGTTAGATTAAGCTTTTCACACAATCAGATATGTGCATACAGACTTCTACGGAAAAATATTCATCACAGCATTATACATAACATTAAATTGGATATTTCATAATATTTAGTTGTCAGTTCTAATCCACTGCAACAGTAAAGGTTATGAGCAAGGCTTCATCAATACAGCTCTTTCTTGCATAAGAAATTATGCTAGAGCAAAAGAATAAAAATCCTAAGAATAATAGTAGCAACAAAAACAAAACAAGTAAAACTCTTGTTTAGTCATTTTAAGAGTGCTGTTTTAAACACCTGTTAAAAATTCAGATCCCTGGGGAACTGGGACTGCTTCAAACCCACAGAATCAATCTCTGGTTTGGGGGCCTAGATATCTACAATTTAAAAGAAAACTGTCTTATTGTTTGTCTGTTTATTTGTTTGTTTGACGATATTATAAATAATCATTGCAGGAAGCTTCTTTATTTTCTTTACTTTGTGGTGATGGTTTCTTCGGAAATGTACATTGAAATGTCGGTGCTCTGGAATCTGTTTGGGACTCAGATTCCAGGATCCTAATGACAGTGCATCCACCTGATTTTATTCCACAGCCCCTAGTGGGAACTCTCTTGCGAGTGACCTTTAGTACAAAGAGAACAGCACCCAGAGAATCTTCCTCTTTCTCTAATAAGTCACCACCTAAGCCACATCAAGCCTGTTAATGGAATGAAGCTTGGCATTTATTATTTTTTTAAAACATCTCCCATCCTCGGTGGGAAGAGTACAGGCATGTTGGAGGAATCCATCTCTTATTAATGCATCAAGAAAGAATTCTGATGTTGAGCTTTCAGTGACACTCTGAGCTTGGACGGACTTGTTGAGCAACTCATTCTGTCCACCAACAATTTGCTTTGGGGTATACTTAGATGTTTGTGCTATCATTTTAGCCCATTTGCTTTAGAGTGATGAGGTATTATGAAGACAGCTTAGTTGTGATATTCTTATACCACTTACATTTGAATGAAATGTAAGCTTGTTGGCAGAAGCAGTGACTTCTGGCAATAAAGGGGCAAAAATCTATCACTGAGCTCTGGTTTTTGAGATGGATGTATGATTATTTAATTCTATTTGGATTAATGTATCATAATAAAAATTACATCCCTTGGTTGCCCTTACAAAGGCAGTCTATACAAATCCCTAACCAAAGACTCTCAGCCTTTGTCTTCTAGAAAAGTAAATTGCTGTATCTGGTTATGTTCATTATCTGGCACATTCTAAAATATCCTATTATAAGCCAATTTGGGACCAAGTGATCTTGAGATGGCTTTTACACAGATGGCACAGTTGTGAAGGCAGCTGAAGATGTCTTCAGTTCAGGGGAAAGGTCCACCCTCGAGAGCAATGTATGGACAGTCAGAATTAGAGGGCATTTAAAGAAATGAGATGAAATAACTCACTAAGAAAATGAGTACAGGGACTTCCTTGGTGGTCCAGTGGTAAAGAATCCACCTTACAATGCAGGGGATGTGGGTTCAATCCCTGGTTGGGGAGCTAAGATTTCACAGGCCGTGGGGCAACTAAGCTCACACCACAACTACTGAGCTCGCACACCTCAACTAGAGCCTGCGTGCTGCAAACTACAGAGCCCACGTGCTCTGTAACCCGTTCACCACAACTACAGAGCCCATGCGCTGCAACGAAGAGCCTGTGTGCACAACAAAATATTCCACATGCCTCAACAAGGATCCCGTGGGCCGCAACTAAGACCTGACGCAGCCAAAAATGAAAATAAATAAATAAATAATCTTTAAAAAGTAAAAGAAAATGGGTATAGAGAATTAAGCATTGAGCCTTCTTGAGGAGAAGAGAGGATAAAGAAACTGTAGCTATTAAATAAGTGACAGAAGTTGTTAATGAGGCAACTGGAAAACCTGGAGCCAGTGGTGCCCAGGAATCAAAGTAAAAATTACCAGGATAAGGTTTGGTCGGCTCTGCCAAATGCTGCTGATCAAGTAAGATAAACAGTTAATCACTGGATCAGCAATGAGGAGGCCATTCATGGACGCAATTCTCCCCATGGATTTTGCTGGGAAGGAGAGCAACCACACGTGTAATGGCTGGAAGGGATGCAAAGAGAGCTTTGTTTTGTTATAGTTGCCATTTTATTCTTAAGTTTGGAGAAATGACAGCAATGTTTTTAATCGTAGGAGTCATTCAGGAAAGGGGGAAAAAGAAAAAGAAGAAAGGGGGAGCAGAGTAATCAGTTGCTGGAGTGATGTCCTTGAATAGACTAAAGAAGATTCCACTACACAAAAGGAGGGGTTTTGTGAGGAGAAATAACAGCTCGGTTACAGAACGGGATGCGGAGCGTTAGAAAGTCATTGCAGGCAGCTGTGTATAAACTGCAGTGGACATTTTTTCCCTAGTGCTTCTATGTTCTCATTAGAAGGGAGTTAAGGAGCAAATCATCCACTGAGATGGAGAATGGAACAAGACATGTAGGAGGTTGGAGGAGAGAGAAGGAAGGTTGCAACCATCTTCTAGATCAAAAGAGTGACAGACTGAGTGGACTAGGGAATCCAGTAGTTTCTGGGTGACATTAAAGTTTGGATTGAAGTTAGAAGACATTCATTTAAGGTAAATCATGGCTTTGTATTTCCTTCAACAGGAAACAAGAAAGCAACCATGAGGTTTTCTCCTTAAAGGAAGAAAAGTCATGGCTCCTTTGGCTCTCTTCCTGAAGACAAAGGCACTGTCATTCTGCAGGGGTAATGACTATAACTCTGATTCTCAGTGGTAATGGCATTTTATTTATTTTCTACTCAAAGGTGAACTAGATTTCTGGGATACATTCCAGCCCTTAAGAAACTGACAAACCTAGACCGGTTTGTAAGGTGTTATAATAATATGTAGAAATTCTAGATTCAAACTGAGAACTTGATACCAGAAACTGGACCTGCAACAAATCAGCTCTTTTGTTTCTTGGGAACGCATTGAGTTAACCGTGTCCTAAACACCACTGTATGTATGTATTTACTAAATAAGTTTAAAAAGAAATAAAAGCGCTTATGTTAAACCCCTGGCACTTAGAATAAATGCAGTTTCTGAATAAAGGCAAAACCTTTATTTCTGCAGTTGCTGGTCCATAAAAAGCATACATAGAATAGATATTACCTAAGTAGATTTTTTTTTTTTTTTTTTTTTTTTTGCAGTACGCGGGCCTGTGGCCTCTCCCATTGCGGAGTATAGGCTCCGGATGCGCAGGCTCAGCAGCCATGGCTCATGGGCCCAGCCACTCCACGGCATGTGGGATCTTCCCAGACTAGGGCATGAACCCGTGTCCCCCACATCGGCAGGCGGACTCTCAACCACTGCGCCACCAGGGAAGCGCTAAGTAGACTTTATATTGGTGTTTTGTCTACAATAATAAGCTTATAGCTGAATCAGCTTCTCTTCTAAAATTTCTCTTTCCCTCTCTCACATATGATGTGAATAACTAATGTATAGAGCTGTTTCTATGATCAAATAATGTATGTAAGGCACTTGGTAAAGTGCTGGAAACAGAAGATGCTCACTCTGTGTTGGTGATTATTGTTTTTATGGTTTGGCTTAAATGGATTAAGGAAGGCAAGCTGCTATGGACTGAACATTTGTGTGCCCCCAAGTTCATATCCTAAAACCCTTAATCCCATTGCGATGGTATTTGGAGACTGGATCTTTGGGAGGTGATTAGGTCCTGAGGGTGGAGCCCTTGTGTTGAGATTAGCTCCCTTGTAAGAAGACATGAGAGAGCTTTATCCCTCTCTCTCTCTACCATGTGAGGAAACCAGGAACTCTCATCAGAACCCAACCAGGCTGGCACCCTAATCTCAGACTCAGCCTTCAGAAACTGTGAGAAATGAATACTCCTTGTTTAAGCCCAGTCTCTGGTATTCTTGTTATAGCAGCTCAGACTCACTAGGACACAAGCATACAGTAATCATCTGAACCAAGGTCCCGCTTTTATACCACCTCATGGTCTCACGCCTGGGCATGGCCGGAGCGATGGTGAGTCAGCCACAGAGAAGACTCTTAGACTCACCATTGTAGCTCTGCAGACCCCGCTCTTCCTGGTTGCAATGCTCATGTTACCAGTGATAAGATTCTTCCCTTCGCAAAAGTGTGATCAGACATGTCAGGCTGGGCAGGAGGTGGTAGTTAGAACGGTGGGGAGCTGTGCAGATGAAGCCCTCGTGAGGCTCTGCGCTTTATCTCAAGAACACAGAGCCCAAGACAGGAAACGGGCACATGGAATTGCTGTGGAAACATTGACAAGCACATTCATGGTGGGGGGGGAGGGGCGGGCGGGGGGGTTGTTCAGAGTTACAAACCCAACAGATGGAGACAAAAACTTCTACTAAACGGAAGACGTAATTATGCCCATTAAGCCGATGTGAGATGTCTGCTCTTTCCAGCAACCTAAGACCTGCAACACACTCCGTCTTTAAATGTCTGATTCTTCACAATTCATTTCAGTCTGAAAAATAAACCATTTTGTCTCCAGCAATATATGATCCATTTGTTCTTATCTCCTCTTCAGTGAAAAGAAATAGACAGCAATCTTCCATTGAGGAGAGTCTTAAAGTAGAGCTGAGGTTTCAGGAGGCTTCTGGGATTAATGCTGTAAAGGCTTGCTCTGTCCCACCATCAAGGACTGCAGCTCTTAGAATCATACCACCATTCGTATCATTTTTTTTTTTTAGTATTAAAGTAAAAGTTACAAGATTGTACACAGATAATAAAATCATTTAGAGTGTTTCAGGCTAAATTATATCCTTGAACATGTCCAGATAAAAACGTAAAATTGTATAAATCCTCCAGACACAGATAAAGAATGAAATTTTAAAAAATAGGAAATTACTCATACCTGCTTTGTAAGTATTAAATCACTGCAACTCTTAAATTTAATAAATCTTTACCAAGCACAACACATAATTCTCATAAAATACATTGTTTTAAAAGGAAATAGTCTCCACAATTTCTATCACTGGAATTTTGGTAGTTTGTAATTTTCATTATTGTTGCTATTATAATAGAAAATTTAGAGCTAATGATATACTCTCCCATGCGTTATTGTCTGTTATAATCAGAAAAACCTGATGATATATAAGACGACATGAGGAATTTGGAGTTCAAAGTGGTGACTTAAATGCTCAAAGCTGCAGAGCTAAGAGGCAGAAAAGCCAAGCCTTGACACTGAGCTGTTGTATTTGCCTCTCCTCTCACGGATTCCTCAGTACGTTTCCAAAACATATTTTCCAACTTTGTGTGAAGTTTCTTCATGTACAAAATTTATCTTTCTGAGATAAGAAATCTTCATTAATCAAATTCACAAACCCTTTTGATTATCTGCATTAAAACTTGTTGTTTGGAGTTCCCAAACTTAAAGAAAGAAAGTTACTCCTCATTTATCCACTAATTCAATAAGCATTTATCAGAAACACTCAACAGTGCTAAGTGATATGGAAGACACAAAGAAAAGTATATAAAAGCATATCTATGCCAGCAAGGATTTTAAAATCAAAGATCCCAGGAGATACAAAATAGCATAATGGAAAACACTCAGTTAAAAGTCAAAAATGTGTCTGCACCTCACAGGCTGTGTGATATCAGCAAATTACAACAGTCTGCCTCAGTTTTCATACATTTTAAAAATGAACTTTTTCTTCATAGACAGAGGAGATAAACAAGACTAACAGATTCTGATTAAAATTATACTGTACCATATAAGGTCCACCTTCACACTAGACTGATTTTACAAGGCATCCAGGCCCATCCACCACACGCCTGCACCTTACTGTCTCAATACCCATATCCACAGGAGAGGTGGCTCACTCTGTGGCCATATAAGTCTCCTCTTTGATCTGCATGATCTCTTCCAAGTATCACTGTATCCGTTTTTTGCTCAATTTCTTCTGCTTCTGCATGTAAGGAGCTTAGAAGTCACCACTGTACCCTAACAGAAAATAAAAAGCTGAACAGATGAAAAATCAACACCTCCCCTGGGATCCGTACAACTGGTGAGGACAGAGGACCGGAGAGATAAGCTCAGCAGAGCAACTCACAGCAGAAACTCCTCAGGAACCAGCACCAGGGAAGGACCCTGTAACAGGAATTGCTGCAGGAGCAGTGTGAACAACCCTGAGTTAAAACCTTTACGAGAAGCCAGACGTGGGGGCCACGTAATAGTGTAGAATTTACCTCTAGGAGATCCTCCGGTTGCTCAGAGTAAATATCAGGGGGAACCTCCTTGTGCTTCCTGCAGGGGGAGGGGAAAAGGAGCCGTCCTGAAACCCCCCAGAACACTGTGTTCCTAACAAGGCTGCCTTCAAGGGGAAACCTGTGAACTGGAGCCTCATCGGCTGGGGCTTATCAGAGCCTAACTGACCTGGGGAAGGGAAATTGTCGACTTGAGCCCACTCTAGCCATCCTGTCCTAGCTGAGGTAGACAGAGAAAGAAAAAACATTTGTGAGTTTAGAGCCCGGAGGCACAGTCTCACTAAAAGAGTGAAATCTAATCACAGGACCATAGAATGCTTCCCTGTCCCATCTCACCACCATGTTACTAAAGGCCTCTACAGTAGTTCCTCTTGCAACAGGGGAGAGCTAAATCAGACTCCACTTTGGATTGGTTTCTTTGAATTTAGCCTTTGCTTTTTGTTGCTTTTGCCATTATAATCAAACGTAATGGCCTGCCTCAGGGAGCCCTGCCCCTCTGCTGTTCAGCTCACAGGGAGACCAACTGACCCAGTCCACCTGTGGATGGTGAAGAAAGAAAGAAGAAACTAACACACGCCCTCCCCTAGGCTGGCCATTCCAGGAGATGTTTTGCAAGACAAATGGCCCCTTTACTTTACTTCCTCACCACCTCTGCCCTCTCTGATTCTATAAAAGAAACTGACATCCAGACCCCGATAAGGTGATTTTTTGGAGACACTAGTCTGCCTTCTTCTCGGTCTGCCGGCTTTCCGAATAAAGTCGTGTTCCACGCCTCAACAGCTTGTCTCCGATTCACTGGCCTGTGGTGCGGCGAGCAGTGTGGTTGGACTCGGTAACACTCTTACTTGGTGCATCATGTTTGGCTATCAAGAAAAAATTGTAAGGCATACTGAAAGACAAAAACAGTTTGAAGAGACAGAGCAAACATAAGAACCAGACAGAGCAGGGTTGTTGGAATTATCAGACGGGGATTTAAAACACTGATGATTAACATGCTAAGAGCCTAATGGAGTTTTGCAGTGAAGGGCAGGTAGTCTGAACATCAAAAGATTATTGTTAATTAAAGAAAACTAGAAATCTCAAGTTAAGGTATTTAGCACTTTTCTATGTGTGGGAAGATGCAAGAGTCTGGGCTTGCTGAGATCATCCCTTTGCTGTGCACCTGAGCTATCTGGGGCCAGTATCCTGTGCTTTCCCATCCTGAGTTCCCTCAGGACTCACCTTCCGGAGTGGCTGCAGTCTGATGGCTGCTAGATGGCAGGTATTCTTTGTTTCCTTCCTGAGTTCCCTCAGGGCTCACCAGCTCACCATAGGAGGTGGCTGCAATCGCTGATGACTGTGACATCCTTGGTTTATTGACGTGGCAGGAAACATTCCATTTCTCAGTCATCATGGTAACTCCCACTCAGACCATCTCCTAACTTCCTCCCTGACAAAATCCAGCCCCCATTCCTTCTCTGTCTTCCTTCACAGGTGAGTGTGACTCCTAGGCAGAATGGTGAGCACTGCTGACAGCCCCTCATCACAGGGCCCAGTGAGGACGTGATGAAATTTAAAATTATATATATATATATATATATATATATATATATATATATATATACACACGACATAGGAGAGTAACAGGGTCAGACACAATATTTGTATACCACACCTGATAGTGTTCCTACAAAACAGCAATGGACACAAGAAATAAAGCGTACTACATTGGTTTATGGGCCAGAGCTATCAAAAATTTTAAAAACAGAGTCTTCTTACTTGTATAAGTTGTTGCATAATATTAAAAAGGATAGAAAGCTACCCTCATATGTTATTATAACATAATCCCTGTATCAAAACTGGACATGGAAAAGAAAGGAAAAATGTGTATATCCTTTTTCCTAACTATATATATACATATATATAAAACTATATAACTATATTATATATATGATTATACAGGCAATCTCACTTTTGAGCAAAAAGTAAAATGGAAACTAAAATAAAATAATATGTAAGAGTATTTTAAAAGAATAATGAATCACCACCAAGTGCTAGTCAGACTGTAGGGTAATGTGGACTCTCACACACTTTCTGTTAAAATATAACATATGTACTCCTTTTTTCATACAATTATACAATTCTAAATGTAAAGTGTACAATATAATTTTTAATATACAAGCAAAATATTTAATAAGGATGGTTTAGTAAGGGAGAAAAATTGGGAACAAATTTTCATTAATAAGGAATTAGTAAAGAAAATTAAAATACATTCATATAATATGCCTTAGGGTCTAATAAAAATGATGGTATAATTACTTTATTGACAGAGTTCCACAGTTTGTTGCTGAGTGAAAATAAGAGTTACAGAAAAAGCAATTACTGTATGACCCCATTTATAAAAAATTGGAGAGAATATGCAAAGGAAGCTGATTCGAGTTTTGGTCATCAAAATGTTAAGAGGTTTTTCCTAGGTAATGTGATTTTAGATACTTTTTCCTTTATATTTTTCCGATTATTTTACATTTTTCAAAGACCATGTATTTTTCCCAAGCAAAAAGTAATTATAATAAATAGATAACATTTTCCTCATTGTAAATATAGTATTATTAGTAGAAATTTTAGAAAATGAAGCAAGCTGAAGAAAAATAAATAGAAATTCACATAAATTCTATCACCCTGAGAGAGTCACTTTTCTGCTGTTTATTCATCTGCACGTTTATTTACATGCTTTTAAATAAAAAGAGGAACATCATATACCTATTATATAATTACCTCAATGTTTCATCTTACAACTGACTGTGAGTTTTAGGGTCACTGAATATTCTCGTGAGATGTACTTTTCAATAGCTACACATTGTAAAATATGCATAATTCCTTTCACCAGCTACCTATTTCTGCACACTTAGGAGGAGCTGTGTTTTAAAACAGGCTTTAGGAGTTAATGACCTAGGCTTGTGTGCTTTCCAAAACAATATAAGCTCATAAAAAGGCATAACCTGTGTGCACTCTGTATTCTGTAAAATGTGTAAGACATGAGCGCTCAGAGAAGATATGGTTCCATCCAGCCAAGGTTCAACACACTCGTAGACACAGTGGCAATTTGATGCCATTATAGCTGGGGAAAATGTAACACTTTTCCCTGTTCTGGACATTTCAAAACACATTTAGATCTGCCTAAGATTAAAGTCTCTCACATTGCTATTTTTAAGAAGTGAAAAGATTTTGTATTTATGTACACAGTACCGAGCCTTCAGAGCCAAGGAGATAGGAGCTGATTTTTTTTTAAGTCCCTTAATAACCAAATTAGTTTGGACAGTTTACCTCACCTTTCCTAAGCCTCAGTGTTCTCATCTCTAAAATGGAGGTGATGACACTTATAGGACAAGCTTGAGCAATAGTTTACGTAAATCCGAGGTGTACAGTTGACTCTCAGCATGTGGTCCTTCTCACCACTGCTGTTGCTGCTGCTAATAGTCACATACGTCACTAGCACGCCAAGGAGCTTGCCTGGTTAGTTTACTATTATTACGGTATATTACCAATATATCATTTCCAAATGAGTCATTAAATATTTCACTCCAAAAGTGAAGTGAGCCTTCCTGTTCATTTTCTGAAAAATCACTTGGAAGAGTTGTTAGGACATTTCTGATGTACCTCTTTTACGGAAAGATTGTTGCTTGAATGCTCACCACATTGTGGGAGGTTCAGCTCAGATGCAGCTCCTTGCACGCTGTGATATGGACCCAAAGACGAATTATCTTCTCCCAGTATATCCAACGTACCATGGTGGAGAAGGAGTGTGAAAACGCTCGCACTTGGAAGAGAGGAGAATGGAACACACTGGTACTCACTTGTCCACAGAAATGAGGAAGAAGAGCAGGTCACCCTTGCTGACCTCATCTTAAAGCCCGAGGTTCTCATCCTGGATGAACGACACCAGCGTCTTCCTCCATGGTCCTGGTTCTGCATGGGATCTGAGCAAGTGCTTGGCAACATAAGAAAATCCTATTTTTTTCTTCAGAGAAGATCCTTTTGGAAGATGATTTTAAAGTATCAAAATGTCTTTGGGTCAAAATTCTTTCTTAGAGGAACACATCTTAAATTCTCATGAAAGTCACATGTGACCTTGAAATTTCATAAGTAGAAATCTACCTTGCAGAAATCTTGCAGAAAATAATTCCATAAAACATACATGTCCTGTATCTTAAAAACCTAAGTTATAAATAAACCCTCTGTGGGCTTCCCTGGTGGTGCAGTGGTTAAGAATCCTCCTGCCAATGCAAGGTTTGAGCCCTGGTCCGGGAAGATCCCACATGCCGTGGAACAACTAAGCCCATGCACCGCAACTACTGGGACTGTGCTCTAGAGCCTGTGAGCCACAACTACTGAACCCACACGCCACAACTGCTGAAGCCCGCACTCCTATAGCCCATGCTCCGAAGCAAGAGAAGCCACCACAATGTGAGGCCCATGCACCACAATGAAGAGTAGCCCCCGCTCCCTGCAACTAGAGGAAGCCTGCGGGCAGCAACAAGGACCCAATGCAGCCAAAAATAAATAAATATATAAATAAATAAATAAAAGTAACAAAGCAATGAAAAATAAAATTTTTAAAAAGTTTTAAAAATAAACCCCCTACATTTTCTCTGGATCCAATAAGATCAAGATTATATTGAGAAAAAAACTAGAGTCATGGACAGTAAGTACCATGTTACCCACCTAATTATTCTACTCTTAAATCTTCACATGAATATCTTTTATTCACTGTATAAGTTAATATTTTTAAAACCATTGTTTTTCTTATTTGTATGTACATAATCAGAAGTCTGGTCTTTATTATGGGAAACAAAATATTTCATATTTTATTTTGGTAATGGCACAAAATTACACCATATGTTAAATTCCTCTCAGTTAATGCAGCAAATTATCCATGTCTAAGACATTTGCATATACTAAAAATGTTGTTTTTTAATTATAGAGACCATTTATTTGATGTGTTTGTCATATGCAGTATTTAAAGAGTAAATAGGAAAAAGACATAAATTGTTATTTTTATTTTTAAACGCTTATTCTTTCCCTATCTAAAAAATGCAAACATGCTTATTAGGGAATTAGGAAAAATAAGCTGCCCATATTACAACAAACAATCACAACCACTGTTCACAGTTCAATGTATTTTCTTCCAGTTTTCACAGTTAATTACCATATTACATGCCTGTTTACTATAATATTTTTATCAACTAGCATTTTGTCTTTAATGTAATTTTAATGTCCTTAATATTTCAAGAAGTAGATGCACCATTATTTAGCGTTTCCAATATTTGGATAATTTGGTGGTGCCCAGTTTTTCATAATTGTAAATAATATTGCTCTGTTTAGCATTTATAATTCTACTGAATACAGATAGCTGGAAGGTGTGACATGTGACCACTCACTACTGGTAATAAACACACAATTGTCATCCTCTTGAGCTTGTTGCCAGTGGGGAGACAATATCACAAGAATCATTTGAATACAATGTACAAAGTGACCTGGGATCAGAGGGACAAGAGAGTCTAACACTGAATGCTCTCTAAGCTTTGCTTCTAAATTTGGGATAATTTTCTTTGACTGAACTTCCTTCTGGAAGTGTAGCAGTTGAATCAGTGGGTAAAGAATTTTTAATGTATTTGAACAAATCATCCAGCATTTCCAGATCAACATTAAAAAACAGTGGTGACCATCTACACCTTGATTTTGAGCTTGTCTTTACCAGCCATGTCTAGCTTGCACTACAATTAAGTGTAATATAGGCTGTCAACTTGAAATAGATATGTTCTATCACACCAAAAAAGCATACTTCCTTTTACTAATAAAATAAACAATGAGTATCAAACTTTGTACAAATCCTTCTCAATACGTACAGAAATGAGCATTCAGCTTTTCTTAACTGACTGATTTACAGATGTAGTGTCCTTAGTTATTGTCTCTGTAAGTGTGCTCTTGAATTATATTTGGTAATGTTTTAAGAATACTGATTTTATTCATAAGTGAAATTTGTCTATCATTTCCTCTTTGTACCTTTTTTTCCCTATTTTCCTCTTAGAAGCTATGTATTCTTTGTAGAAAAAAAATGGAGCTATTTTCCCATTTTTTTCTTCAGTCCACTTATTAGATGTGTAACCTGGTTAAGTTATGCAGCCTCTCTACATCTGCAGGATGTTTATAATTTTACTGGATCCCTACCTAGCAGGATTGCTGTGAAGACTAAAATTAAAGCATGACACAGTGCCTGGGATACTTAGAACACACCATTTTAATTCTCCAGACATGTTCATTCCTATTCTGTAACATCTAAACTACCATTTGAATATCTATTTCATCCAAGTTTGAAATAATTTATCAACAAAAGTGGCTAAACTTATACATACTTTTCATCTTGAGGGCAGGAGGTAGCATGTGTGAAGATTGGTGATCATCTACCACTGACACATCAAAACTTTTTTGCACTGTCTCTGTTCCTTGGTCTCTAATACAATGCAGGTTGGGTTTTAAATTTGTCTTGCCTAGAATTTCTCTACTTACATTCCTGTTTTGCAATATGTTTGTTGTAATGTTATTTTTTTCCTTTTTTAAAATTGTGGCATGATTTTTAGGATATTATTCTGTAAATTTTAACAAATGAAGATAGTAATGTGACAACCGTAATCAAGATACAGATCAGTTCTGATGCACTAAAAAGTTATCCAGTGCCCTTCTGCAAGGAGCCCCTGACCTCCCCCATTTTCATCTTTGACCTTTTGATCTTTCTGGGGTATCAGCAACAATGATACATTCACACCCTGGGCTTTTTTGCCAAATTGCCCTCTCCTTTTTAGAATACTTTGCAATCTGAATAGGCTAACAATTTCTCAAGTCATCAAGTCCTGGATCCATTTTGTTAAAAACTTATTCACACAATTTATCACTTTCCTCTCACATTTTAAATAGAAGCCACAAGAATAAAACCAGACCACACCTTCAACGCTTTCCTTGAAAACCATCTCAGATAAATGTCAAATTTCATCATTTAAAAGTTCTGCTTTCCACAGAACTGCAGGACACAGTTCCATACCTGTAACAACCATCTACTCATGACAGTTTAGGTTTTCTCTACCATGCTCCGCACTCCCTTCTGAGAGTCCTCTCCATCAAAATCATTCAAGTCCATGTTTCTACTAGCAGTTTGTTAAGGCGGTCTAGGCATTTTCTATCATTGTCTTCAAATTTTGTCCAGCCTCTATCCACGGGCAAAGCCACTTTCCCATACTTATGTATTTGTTCTGGCAGCACCTCACTTCCAGGTATCAAAGATTGGATTTCTTTCTATTGTTGCTGCAACAAATTACCACTAACTTGTCTTCTTAACGCAACACAAATTTACTATAATTCTGCAGATTAGCAGACACACATGGGTCTCACTGGGCTAAAATCAAGGTCCAGCAGCCTAGAGGCTCTAGCGGGCAGCCTTCTACTTGCTCCTTCCTACCCTAAAGATCACCCATATTCCGGGGCTCAGGACCCTCCTCCTCCATCTTCAAAGCCAGCAGTGTTGGATCTCTCGCCTTCCCTTTCTGACCCTAACCTCAGCCAAGAAAGGCTTTTTAAGGAGCTCATGTGATTAGATTAGACTCACTTGGATAATCCAGATAACCTCCACATCTCAAGGTCCGTAATCTTCATCACATCTGCAAAGTCCCTTTAAACATAGGAGGTAACATATTCACAGGGATTAGGATGTAGATATCTGTGTGGTGCTATTATTCTCCCTACTCTACTATCTGGAATGATTTTTCTAATATCGTTCAATAATAGAACACATTTTAAATTATCTAACAATTTCCTTCTGATTAAACACCCTCCTTCCATTACTTGATCTGATATTGTGTTTTGTTGGCAGATAGCAAATTTTTACAGACATCTCATTGTCCTTGAGAACCTTGGTTAAGCATCAGTTATTTAGAGAAGGGTCTCATTCCCCTGGTTTTCCATAAACGTACAGATTTAAATGAATTCAAGTAAAGTCAGTAACCCAGAAAAGAAGAGGTTTTATTACCATTAGAGCTCAGCTAGAAAGTTTGCCCAGATGCCAGAGTCCATCTAATCCATGTCACCACCACTCCGGCTAAGCCAGACAAGTACGTTTTTCCTTATAAGACAACGTGAGAGGAATCTTTCCCAGTGTTTTGGAATTTCAGCTAAGGCAGCAGAGCTGAGAATGATGGGTCATAGTGCCTCATGTGTAGAGTATCCCAGAGGATATGGTGGATGGTAGCCCCACTGAACTAGCAAATATAATACTCCAGACTTTATGTCATGGAGTGAATTCTACTGTTACACTGGAGAGATTTATTTGAAGAAAATGTATAGGAATTGAGGACATTATGTTGCAGGGAGGAAGAGAGGGAGGTGTTTGCTCCTTTAATCCAAATGCGGAAAACTGAAGAGACCACACACAAATAATAATAGTAATTATAATAATAATACATTTTAAATGTTTCCCATGTTCTTGATTGATTGTCTTCCCAACTTTATGAAGTAGATTTTATTCTTTTCCCCATTTTAAAGCTGAGTACACTGAGACCCCTGGATGTTAAGTGATGGCTTCTAGTAACATAAAGCCTTGTCAGAGCCATAGACATTTATAGTCACACCCAGTGCTATAGACCGGAGTTCTTGGGAGAGCTTGACGTCAGTGCCTGGAAGTGTGGGGACACAAAGATGGGTGCCTGCTCTTCATTTAACAAAGCGTAAACTGAGTGTCTTGCTGGAACAGCCCACACTGTCAACGTGCAGAAAGAAAGGAGCAGTGAGAACGGTGTGCGGCTCTTGGAGAACAAGGATGTACGAGCTTCCCAAGGCCGAGTCCACACCGTGGAAGAGCCGCATGTTAGTAGCACTGAAGGGAACATTTCCAGGAGGGACGCCTTCCAAGGTGAGGGGGCTCCAGACAGGGGCAGGGACTGATGGGGATTTGCAAGTGGTTGGCCAGGTCAGACATCGCCTAGATCAGAGAACGAGGCAGCCCAGAGGTCCTAGCAGAGATCTCCGAGGAGCCTGCAAACCCACGCCCTGAGAGTCAGCGTTTGGATGATTCCCAACAGGGAGCCCTCAGCTGCCAAGAAAGAACCACAAACAACACAAGCGAAATAGACCTTCTGCCATTTTACCTACAGCCTCGATAGCTTTTTGGAATCCACTCAACTTCTATGAGCTTCAAAATCCTTCCTCGCAAAACAGGAGTAATGAGTCCACTTTGTGGCGTGGCTGTGAGGACAAGACCTCAGGAGTGAGAAGCACTTGCTACGGAGCCTACGCTCCGATCAGAGCGCTGATGCCGGGGTCCCGGCACACGGCGACCCCTCTCCAACGGATGTTTGGAGCATTTTAGTGACCTGCCTGGATGACTTTCCTTCTTTTCAATTGAAGTAGAGTTGACTTACAATGTTGTTAGTTTCAGGTATACAGCAAAGTGATTCAGTCATATATATGTGTGTGTGTGTGTGTGTGTGTGTGTGTGTGTGTGGTGTGTATACACATACATATATATGTTCTTGAAAAGACCACGTACTGCAGTTGAACGGTGATATTTTCATTTATACTTCTGAATAGAAAATGTACCAATGTGCAAATAGAAGTTACAATTGAAGGACCTAAAAACTATTATTTATTCCTTTACTTTCTTTAATTATACAAACAGTGGGCAGCTAATTCCATTTTTTAAAGTTTGCCCAGCTCCTATTTTGTGCTAGACCACACCTAAGGGACCCATCATTCCTGACTTTCAGGCACTCATAAGCACACGAAGGAAACAAATAGCTCAACTACGAGTCAAATAAAAGAACTTTCAAGTGTACAAAAGATTCACATTTTACTATTACCTCAAACTGCAGAGAGGGAGGGGGACAATGTAGAAGAGAATTTACACACACACACACACACACACACACACACACACACACACACAGAGGCACAGAATGACTATGCATCTGAAGAATGCCTCCTCTTTTCCTGGGGAGGTGGGAGTCATGGGCTGAAAGACACCAAATACCAAGCTGAAAAAGTTTGCATATAATGGGAATTTGTGAAAGATTTTAAAGATAAAAATGCATAAGAATAATATTGATTTACAGAAAAAGGGTTTTTACTGTTAAGGAGAGACCTAAAAGGGTAAAGAATAGAGACACAGAGACATGTACAGTAGGAAAGCATTGCAGAAGAACTCACTGGCAAGAGGTAACAAAATCATGAACGGAGATAGTGGAATTAGTAAAAAGAGAGAACACATCAGGGACTTGTAAAGACATAATGACCAACATTTATAATACTATTTGGAGAAATTCAATAATGGAAAATACAGTGAATATCTAAAACAACTTTCAAAAAAAGCAGTTTCTTACTATAATTGAGAAGCCAAAAGAATTGGCGTAATGGGAGTCATTAACAAGAAAGTAATGAAGAGCTGAATTTGTCTCTGTATTAACCAACTGAACAATACGGAAACTTTAAAAGTCTAACAGAAATGGAATATCAGTGAAGAAATGGGACCATAAAGCATAAACATCACCGTCATCTACTGCCCAACTTTGATATTTCTGGAAAAATAAGAGATGTTGCAAGACTGTCATGACTAGTTAGCACAAAACTTTGACCAATGAAGTATGTTCTAAAGGAAATAATCTTACACATTTCTGGAGTGCTTAGTGGTACTATATGTAGAGAAAATTTTTACTTTTATACAAGTAATAAAAGCCCAATGTAGCAGTAGAAAAGTAAAAGGAAAACCAGGTGATATTTGAAGCAATTTTTCTATTCTTCCTGGTCCCAAGATATTGCATAGAGTAAGTGATTTATTTGTCAATTATACTTCAATAAAGCTGGAAACATAGGGTAAGTAGAATCATCAATAGTGACTTTGTGTCAGGTTTTTTTGTAGAGAAAACACATTTATGCCATAGATTGGTTAAAATGAGCATTCAACATTAGGACAAACATTTAATACCTATTTGTAAGTGATTTAAAAGATACCACACCCTTCATGGTTATGAAAATGTTAATTTTTCAAAGGTAATTTACATACTTTCCACTGGCTCTTTAACCATACTAGGATGGGCTATGACAAACATCATATTTTGATTCTACCAATAAGAAATTTGTGATGTCTAGAAGTTTCATATCACAGTTTTGGGTGGTACACAGGGCTATTATTTACCTACCTGTACTAAGTTTGCATAGTAGAAAACAAACGTGGTAATGATGAGCCATAGCGTGTGGGGCTGGGGTTGTGTGTTATCTTTATAATTATTAGATTAATTAGGGTAGTAATAAATCTATCATCATAATTCTATGATTTTATTACACATTCCTGGGAGAATGCCCCAAATAAAAAGTTTTCAGTTAGGTATTAAGAAAATATCTTACTTTCAAATCTTAAAATTGACTACTTTCTTCCTTAATCTAGTGTATGGCCAATGCTGTATTCTGCAGAGAAGAAATCTCATCAAATTCATACACTTTATGTTGTTTTCTAACACAAATCACAAGTCCAGTGATTTGTTCACGTACATGAAGAAGAATTTTTACTTGAGATAGGAACATGTTAAAGTGCTCATTCATTTAAACAGAAGTGAACAGCAGATACGTGTATACAATCAAATCACATTGGATTTCTGAAGAGCTATCATCTACAAAGACAGAAAACATGTGACTTTACACAAAGATGTACGTAAAGCGAAACACTTGGCTTATTGTCCACCCTGTGGACAAAAGATTAAAAATACTGCAGTGAGTGATGATAGCCATGCAGTCAGCTTGGACTGGGCAACATAATTTATGAAAAACCGTCAACCACCATAAGAATTTTCAGTTTGAGAAGAAGTGTGGTAAAAATAGAAGTAAACTTGTTTCCAATTCACTTTTATTGTTTAAAATTTCAGTATAGAAGTGCTTAACTGCTAGCATTTGATTTCTACTTTATCTCATCCGTCATTAAAAAAAAAATCAAAGCTATCGTTTACCTTTTATAAGATACCCATGTTGAAATAACCCATGTTGTAAGTTTTCTGATTAAATGTGTGTGTGTCACATTTATGCATATACATGAGCAGTACAAGTCTACTTCAGAATTGAATTGGGTGGATTCAAACCACATAAATTGGGTTCTATTGAAAATCTTAGGATCCTCAAACTCATGGGTTAGGTCATTTAAACCACTATTTTTTTCTTAACATTTTCCTATTGAAATATCAACCTCATTTGATCAATTAATTTCAGTTTAGGGAAACTGCCTCATTTATTGATGGTAATAAAAGCACAGATTCGTTAAAATATATAGATTAACTGCTCCAGTTTCTTGACCAGTTCTCTGCACACATCCATATGTGAGATATTCAAGTGCTCTTTACAGGAACAGATGGTTAGACACAATTAATAAGGAGGCTTGAGTTACTTGCATATTCATTAGATAATATCAGTTATTCCTCAGCCAGAACAAAGAATTACACAAATGGCATTCATGTTTCCTCCCAATAACACATTATTAAAAGCCAAATGTCTGTGTTAAAAATGAGACAGAGAGTGATCCTTGACTGTATAGCAACCTAGCATTATCCATTTGGGTTTTTAACATGATAATAAAAGCGTGTTGCCCTCATGTAATTTATTCCTGCTTTTATAACAGACAGTACATGAAGACACAGCCACGATTCCTACGGTGCCCTCCCTCTCTGCTTTTTCTTGCCTGTACAGATGACGGCCAGAGAGAGGTCAGGTCAGGAGAAATTAAGTAAGTTTTCATTTTAATTTAAAAAAAAATGTTGGCCAGAGGGCTAGAGAACTAAAAAAGCAAAAAACTTGATGACTTTGGAATCCATCTACAAATCTTTCTGATGACCCATTTGTTGATAATAAACAGATAGATTTACAGATAAAATATCAAATCATAATTTGAAATGAAATAAATATAAAAGGTCAGCTAGTTAATTTTCAATCTGATTTCTAACGTAAATAAAGTCAAAAAAGTTACTATGTCTTTATGCTATGGATTTTTTACCATGAGTTACCTTGTCATAATATACAAGAATGCCTGAGGAATTGTCATAAATGGAAAATAAATGGTCTTTGCATAAATCAAAAAAATCAAATAAAGCCACTTCTGTACAAAGACCTAGTTTTCAGAGGATAAACAAAGGCACGTGTGAGGGAAATATAGCGTGTATTCATTGTGTCACCGCCAACACTTCACACTGGATGTGAGTGATGGGGAGGGATCACCTTCTAGAACTGTGTCTCCAGCATGATAGACTTTAGCCATATGTAGCTATTTGAATTTATATTTTAGCTAAAATTAAATAAAAATTAAAATGTGGATCCTCAACCACACTAGCCACATTTCAAGGGCTCTGTAGCCACACGTGGTCAGTGACTACTGTACAGGACAACACAAGTAGAGAACGTTTCCCCCATTGCAGAAAGCTGGACTGGGCAGCACTTTTCTAGAAGCTTCCTACATAAGATGGACAAGACCTACAGATAACTGGAAACAACTTGTACTCTGGTATTCTTTTCCTACATACAGCAGAAATGACTTATGGGATTCCATTCTGGAATTAAAGTTAGCCCCTTCTTATATAAAAGGAATAGCAGATGGGATTTCCCTGGCAGTCCAGTGGATAGGACTCTGCACTTCCACTGCAGGGGGCCGGATTCCATCCCCAGTCAGGAACTAGATCCGGCATGCCATGTGGTACAGCCAAAAAATTAAAAAAAAAAAAAAAAAGAATAACAGATTTAAGTGCTACTTTATACCATTCTAAAATGGAGCTTCCCAATCACTGGTCCCACTCATAAAAAGCACAAGAATCACTATTTTATCAAAATTTTGATGTCACTCCTGCCATGTGCTCTTTGGCTCCTGGACCTTGGGGGTCTCTGCTTTGCTCAGAGCATGAGAATTTCCTAAGACCTGGCTGACTGTGGGGTCCCAGCAGAGGACTGAACCCTGAACATGCACACACATCTGTCCCAGTCACTTCTAGCTAGAGAAACAGATAGCAGCTGACATCAGTTCTGTGTATATTCACAGCCTGGCAAGATTGCTGGAAACCATGTGGGTGTGCTCTCCATGTTTCAAATATCAGGTCTGACAAGAGAAAACAACATTTAACAACCCTGAAAGGAGGTCTAGATGTTAAGTCATTTTGTTTCTTACACACACACACACACACACACACACCCCTCACAACTTCCCCCATCCAATACTCATACTGTACTGTTCAATGTACCTCCACTAAAAAAAAATAATAGTTTTTCAGGAGTTGAAAGTTTTATTTTAATGGAAAATGTGTGTTCAAATTTTCTCATTTGGGACTTCCCTGGTGGCACAGTGGTTAAGAATACGCCTGCCAATTCAGGGCATACGAGTTTGAGCCCTGGTCTAGGAAGATCCCATGTGCCGTGGAGCAACTGAGCCCATGCGCCACAACTGCTGAGCCTGTGCTCTAGAGCCTGTGAGCCACAACTACTGAGCCCCACGCGCCTAGAGCCCATGCTCTGCAACAAGAGAAGCCACCGCTCACCGCAACTAGAGAAGGCCCAATTATGACAACGACCCAACAGAGCCAAATAAATAAATTTATTTAAAAAATTTTTCTCATTCATCCTGTGCAATATGAAGATAAACAGTGTAGGAAAAAATAGCTGAAAATCATCAGATTTCACATTCTTCTAAGAGAAACATCACATCATACTTATATCAAAAAGAAGTAAGTGTACTAACATTTTTTTTTTTTTTGCGGTACGCGGGCCTCTCACTGTTGTGGCCTCTCCCATTGCGGAGCACAGGCTCCGGCCACGCAGGCTCAGCGGCCATGGCTCACGGGCTCAGTCGCTCCGCAGCACGTGGGATCCTCCTGGACCGAGGCACGAACCCGTGCCCCCTGCATCGGCAGGCGGACTCTCAACCACTGCGCTACCAGGGAAGCCCCAGCATACTAACATTTTTAGGGCCTAGTAGATACCCAACAACACATGTGGTACACACACACACACACACACCCCACAGGTTTTTTTTTCTTACTTAATTCTCACCTATGACATCTAATAAAAATTCTCAGCTTTATCACTCTATCCTACAGCATTTTTATTATGATACTATGAGTGAAGACCTTCAAAGAGGTTCGTATGACATGTGAAGTTTAGATACTTAGTGAACAGCTGAAGCAGGATTTAAACCATTAATACTGATAATGACTGCTACTGTTGTACTGAACAGTGTCCTCTACATTGTGATTGTGTATAAGCTACTGGGAGAGGTTTTCTTACTTGAGGGGAATAGATTTTCTATCAATGGTGGCCTTCAGAATACAGTGAATGATTATGAAGACAAGATGAAGACATCTCTTGCAGTTGATATACTTCCAAGATCAAAACTAGAGCTCTGATAGATGCTTTTGAAGAAAAACAGTGCAGGTAATAACCATGACATGCAGAGGCATTGATGAGAATGTTGTATCTATCTCTCAGTAGGTTCAAAACAATTTTAAATGGGATAGAAATTGACAGCACCCAAAATGTTTTTTAAATGTGCAATTTTACAAGCTTATGGTTTTGCAACAATTTAACCTAATTTTTAATGTTTGGGTTTTTTTTTAACCATTCTATGTGAGAAAACCTTCACATTGATATGACTATCAGAATTTTGAAGAGACCGTTTAAAGTCTTTGCCGGGAATTTGGGTGTAGCCATTTCAAACATAAAATTGATTTTTAGATATTATGTTCTAGAAACATGCTCAAGTTTCCCATTAAAGAGTATTTTGTTGGGAGTTTTTATGCAAATTCAATATTTAAATGGCTTTTTTCTATACTTTAATGTTAGGAGTTTTTTTCCAGCTATTTTCAATACCCATCCTTAGGGGAAGGAATTTCCTTCAAACCGCCAGTCAGTATCAGTTAGCAATGCTCATTCTCTTAAAAGTACCCAAAAAGCTATCCAGGGCTTGCTTTCATTTATTCTTTTATTTTTATTTTCAAATTACAAAAAAAAAAACCCAGCTATAAATACATGATTTCTTTCAAATAAATATGTCTCTTCAAAAACAGTAGTTGAAATTTATTTAGCAAATATCATGAAATATTCATTCCAATATAGTCAATCTTCATCTTATTTCATTTCATAAAATGTTTAATACTTTCTACCTCTTATTAAAAAGTAAAATCACATGCTAGGTGGTGAACCAAATAAGCTTTTAATAGTTTTCAGCTCTCTCTTACATTAAATACATAAGAAAAATTTTATCACATCTCATGAAATCTGTAGACTTATTTATGAATTTTAAAAGTTTAAACTCATTTAACAGTATCTAAAATGTGAACACCATTATCACACACATATACACATTTATTGAAGAATATCATACACATATCATTCTTCTCACTTCATTAACAATTTAAAATTGTAGCTACCTAGTATATTTCATGATTAAAGATTAAGCAAAGAATAACTGCATATAAATTTATTCTAGCTTTTAGAACTTATTTAAAACATGAATCAATCATATTAAATCTAGAAAATATAAATACAAGCTTGTTTTTTCACTTTTCTAATAGGTTCCATTTGATAATGTGTCCTAAGACATTTTCTTTCATTGAAAAGTGGGAATTGAACTTTTATTTATGGAAAATAAAAGTCATCTTGCTGATTGATATGGAAATGAAAACAAATTTGGCTGAAAGGTTCTGTGAAAGACAAAAATCTAACTGAAGTAGCTGATATGATATGAAGAGCACATGATAACGTGTCATGAAAAAGCACTGTATCCACAAAAATATGTTGAAATTAACACTTTTATCAGTTACAGTTTGTTTTGTGTGACAAACGAATCCAACTGGATGGTTCTGCTGACCTGAGCCAGTATAACTGAGCAGGACCCTATGAGGCCTTCCCTGGACACACCCCTCCACAATGTCCTCCCCCTGCCTCTTGTTTGTAGAAAAACTTTAGCCTCCCAGGCCTTCCCGGAGTTCCAAAGAATGTTTAATCAGAGAAGTGAGAAAATGCAGAAACAATGGAAAGCAGTCACACAAGACAAAATAATGATAGTTTAGCCATTACACAAAGTCAAGGACACTAAGTTCCTCCTCAAGGGCTACAGATAATATTCTGATACATAGCCTTTGAGCTGTTTTGCAGATACTGAAACCCCACCACCACCAGGTGGAAGAAGTTAACTGTATGGTGACCACCAGCATGTAGACCCCAGGTGGGTTGGAACCAGCAGGCTGATGATGTTGACTCCTGATCACGTCACCACCAACCAATCAGAAGAATGTCCATGAACTTGTCACACACCCTGAAACCCTCTTCCCAACATGCACCCTCTTCCTCTTTTCCCTAATCTCTGAACAAAACCTGGAAACTTGGGAGTTTGTTCTTTGGGACATGAGTCTGCCTTCTCCCCAGAATTGAGTCCACCTTCTCCCCAGGATTGTCAGCTTCCTCAATAAAGCCATCTTTCCTTTTACCAAAACTTGTCTCTCAGTATTGGATTCTTGAATGACAAGCAGCCTTACCTGAGTTGGGTAACACCAAGACAGGCTTACCTTACCTGCATTTGTAGATACATCTGTTCAGCTGGCTGGTGCTGGCTGGGCTTTGCGGAGTGCTCTCCTTTCTGGGGTCTGTTCTGTTGGCTGCCAGAACACACACTGGGTATGATTGGGCCATGAATTTCAGCACACAGCAGGCCAGTCTAAGCTTCAACCACAGGGAAGTTATTCTTCCTAGAGTTCTGATGAGAGCAGGCCTACAGGTGAAGCACATTTCAAGTCTCTCTAGTGTCACATTTACTATTGTTCAGCTGGCCAAAGCAAGTCAATTGCCAAGCTCAGGTCAGCATACAGGAGGTGGCCCTCCTAGGGCTGGGCTACAAGAGCAGTGCAAAAGTTGAGACCATCACTACTAAAATACCAGGCCAGTATTCTGACATTCGCAACTCCTTCATAATATTTTGGATTAGATAAGGTGACTATATAACATTAATAACAAAAAGTAATAGTTGTATGATTAAATTTTGGAAAAAAAATTTTGGTATACTTTTCAAATTTTGAAAAAGTAAAAACTTTTGTGAAGGGCTGATATATCTTTTCACTAAGTCACAGCCAGTTTTATTTCTTTGCTTTCAATAAAATTAATAGAGAATCTAATGCAGTTGGCAGTTTATTTATGTCATCAACAATAAATTCTAATGGTAACACAATATGTCACATAATCTTTAAAATTTCTGAAAAAAGAGCAACATCACTATTACAAACTCTTCACAACTCTGTCTACAAGCTCAAAAGGGTCTCAAATCTATAAAAATCAAAAAATGTTGAATAGAGTTTATGTGAACCATGACTAACTGTAGCAGAAAGTAGTTTTATTCCCTGGATATATAAAACCAATTGACAAAAAGTTCCATCCATCCCATCCAGAGATGGTTTTCCAATAAAAATCTCCATTTTGTTATCTACTTATCAAAGTTCTAGTGTATTTATATTTTGATCAACTGTGTATTAATGACAAATTAATGAAAACTTAGGTCCAAAGATAAATATTGTTACTTATGGTCACAGGAAATAACTTTTTTTAAATTTCTATATCTGGAAACATGTGTGTGCGATGTGGTAATTGATAATTTTAAAACGTAAACATAACTTAGTTTGAAATTCTGTAGAAGTGAAATTGAAATTTGAAGTCAGGGGGAAAAGAATTATTTAAATTTCCCCAATGGTAGGGACTTCCCTGGTGGCACAGTGCTTAAGAATCTGCCTGCCCATGCAGGGGACACAGGCTCGAGCCCTGGTCTGGGAAGATCCCACATGCCGCGGAGCAAATAAGCCTGTGCGCCACAACTACTGAGCCTGCGCTCTAGAGCCCGTGAACCACAACTACTGAGCCCTCGTGCCACAGCTACTGAAGCCCACATTCCTAGAGCCCATGCTCCACAGCAAGAGAAGCCACAGCAATGAGAAGCCCACCCACCACAGTGAAGAGTAGTCCCCGCTCGCCACAACTAGAGAAAGCCTGCACACAGCAGCAAAGAACAAATGTAGCCAAAAATATAATTAATTAATTAATTTTTTAAAATTCCCCAATACTAAAGCAGAACTTGTTGGTACACTTATTCACACACACATATACACATATGTGAATACTTAGACGTGAATATGCCTTACACTTCACTGTACCCTCAATCACATAATCAATCATGTATTTTTTAATGGATTATGGTGAGCATAGTCACTACATTGAGAGTTCATTCAGAGTTCATGCATTTAAAAGAGTTTTGTATCAATTTTATTATTACACTGTCACTGGTTCCGATATGTCAGAAATTAAATGTTTTATAGTTATTCGAAAATATGATGAAAAATTTTTAGATGTCAACCTAAAATGTCTGAGGGGGTGCAAGATTATTTTTAGCATTGAATAAGCGAATGGGTTCAAAACCGAGGAAATCATCTGATAGTAACTTGTCTGTCTGGTAAGTCAGTGAGAAGCCCTGTCCAAGACTGTTCCTCCAGCAGGTCTTTGTAGAACACCATGCTTCACTGGGTTCCTGTGGGTGCAGACAACACTCAGGGGCTGGCATGGCATGCAAGCTCAGTGTGGCTGCCCCTAGAATGGACATCCTCCAAGCCAGATCCCCCAGTCAGGAAGCTGACAACTGAATTCCAGCTACCTGGCTTTTTAACTGTCCTTTAATTCATTCCACAATATAGAGGGAAGGAGGGGCATTATTTATTGAGATCACACAAATCCCAAAAGTCAGGAAGAGTATTATTAGAAAAATTTATATTTCCAATTCCACCCTACTCTCAAATATAACTTCAGGAGAAAAAGAAAACACTTCAGGGACAAATATATACTTTACCATGCAAAGTTAATAACCTAAAAATACAGAACAAAGGAAAATGATCTTTGTTATGTAGAATCATATTTTATAACTCTGTTTCTCACCTGAATATCATATTAATTCAATAAATAATTACTGTTAATTTATTCAAAACATAATTAATATTAATGTAGCCAAGTATCATGCTCAAGTGACATGGAGAGTAAAATATAGTTCCTCTTCCCAAAATTGGTACAATAAACCAAGACAAACATAAAATCAGGTAAATATAATGAATTCCTGGAGTGTTATGAAGAAAATGAACAGGCTAATGTGGGGTATGAGAAAGGAGGTAAATTCTTGCTGGTGAAGGGTTGAAGGGCCAGGATTCTTTGAATATGTTGCCCTCAGCACCCCATGGCCCTTGGCAGCCCCCACTTCTTAGTCCCCTGCTCTGCTCACTCTGATCAATAGAGGAAAACTCTGTTTAGTCTACTGGGCAGAGACCGAGGGAACGGGAGTTCATCTGACAAATGCCTGTTGTGTCTGCTTGAGGGTTTTGGAGGGCAGATCTAACCCATGTATAGCAGGTGTAAGGTTGAAAAACTAAGAGAATCTCCAGCTCTACCCTGGGACAAGTAGTTCCATTGCAATGGAAATAGCTACTCAGGTTTCTACAGGTCTGGGAAACAAAAGCCAGTTAGACTCTACACTTAGGCTTCCTCCCAAGTGAAGAGGATTAAGACTAGTAGTGAAGAATAGGCCAACCTAGTTTTAAATGTTTTAAATGTTCTCTTCACCCAGTTTTGAGGGTCTGGCTAGAGACTTGTCAGTTCCCTTTCTTAAGCCATCAAGTCCACAGTCCACCCACTTCCCTTTTAGTGCTGACACACTGCCAGCTTCTGTACATCCAGCCTAGTCACTCCAGGGCCAGGGACCAGGCAACAAGGGCCAGCCCCTACACCCTGGAGCCTGCACAATTATCCAAATTATCCAATCCACAGGGAGCTCAGAAAGCTAGCTAATCCCACCTAAACTACCTCCTGCAGCTCCAGCTGCTGTTATCCTGTCCTGGATAAAAATCCTTGAATTTAGAGTTGTAAGTAACAAAGAGGTCTGCCTTTTGTCTACCTGAGTGTCATCGTGTTGTGTCCTACCATAAAAAGAACTTTAAATCTTGGAAAACAAGTGGTGAGTGAGAAATCTGAGTAGCATTACAAACTGTTGTTTGAGTTCAGACATGCTCAGAAAATTTTCCTAATATCTTTTAAAAGCCTGACTTGAAGAGTTACTGAATGGTGTTTAAAGAAAAAATAAAATCTGGAATCATTTGAATTTAAATGGCATTTTCGATTACTATCTTGATGCTTGGCACTAGGTAGAAAGCTAAGAATACAGTTAAGAGTACAAAAACTGGAAATAAGGACAAAGAGATTTAGTGAATCTTAATTTTCATCATGTTTTTTGAATGAAAGTCACTCCAGATCTTGGGCAGCTGTGGTCAGTGTGAGACAGGAGGGGCCACACTTCCCAAACAGAGGGATTGAGTAAAGAACTCTCCCTGAATGGTAGGGGCTCTGTGCCCCAGGTGCCATGTGGTTCTAAGAAAACTGGCAACCAGTCAGCTCACCCTGGAGGCAGGATCTGAAGGGATTCTTCTCTGCGGAAACTGAAAGTATTCAGAAAATAACTGTATTTAGGATTCTCCCAATAAAATGGCTGCATGCCCATCTAATTAATTTACAGCAAAGCTCATCAACTGAGAAATCCCATTCATGCATACAAAGCTTCTAACCAGCTTTTCAGGGTCTTACTCTTAAACAGAAATAAATAACTAAGGATTACCAAGTATTGAGAAAAGCCTCCAGAATGAGAGAAAAACAAAAAGAAAAACTTTACAGCATTAACAAAAGATAAAGGAGAAGAAGCAAAAGAAGAACACCACCAAAAGACAAGACAAAACAAAGCAAATCAAAACAAAACAAAACCTAATTTGAGACAACTTTAAGAAAAGCACAAAAAAATGTAAAACACAAGTGAATTTTAAAATGAAAAAATTTTTTTCAAAGAGATAAAAGAAGATATTTCATTCATCAAACTAGATAAGAAGAAATTATATTGAAAAACATAAATATTGGACCATTCATAGAATTAGAAAGATTTCTTGGAAATTAAAACATCAGAGAAAAATCAAACTTCAACACAGGTAAAAAAATTAGTCAGCTAATTCCAAAGAAAGCAAAGAGTGGTAAGGGAAAAAAAATGAGATGACAGAGTACTGCTTGTCAGCAGTGACTATTTCTTAAGTAATGTAAGGTAAATATCAATATAAGTATTAATTAGATTAAAATTGTGATATCATTTATTAGGAGCTTGAAGAAAAGCGAATAATGGGGTGAGTGGTTTAACAGTGAGAAAATCCCAGCTTCCATACTAGAAACCCAGAGATGATGACTAAAATTAGTATCAAGAAATATCAGGGGACTTCCCTGGTGGTCCACTGGTTAGGACTCTGCACTTCCACTGCAGGGGGCAAGGGTTCGATCCCTGGCCGGGGAACTAAAATCCTGCATGTTGGCAGAATGGCATCCCCCAGAAAAAATGGAATAACAGAAGAGAAACCTTGTTTATAAGTAAAAAGCTAACTGTAAAAAGAAATAACTAAAACTACATAGCGGTGAAGTCCAAACCAGAGGAATCTGCAGAATCCCACTTCCCCAGCTGGCCGGGCATCAGCACACCCATGGCATCTCCATAAAGGCTTGTGAAAAGAATCTGCTGTTTGAGGGAGGGGCATTAAAACTGGAACTTACTTAGGCTTTATGCTTTATGAAATAACTATCTTCAGGGTATACTATAACAACAAGGGTATTGAAGGGATATATTTCTTCAACTCCATTTTAACAAATGTTTTGGGTCACTCATCCTTGTCAAGAATGCATTCATTATATAATGAAGTTAAATCAGGCATTAACCACTAAGCAGTAAGATTTCTTTTAAAATTCTGGAATGATTTCATTTAGAAAACGATGTCTATAGATAAAGCTATTACTTAAAGCCAAGTCTGTATTTCTTTTATTAAACTGAAAGAATAAGAAATGACATATTTTTGACAAAATTATCTAAAAATATTACTAATCATCACTTGTTAAAGAGGACCACTAGTGAATTAGAATTTTTAAGGAAAAAAAAAAAAAGCTTCACCTCAGCCAGATAACCAAGGTAAGGAGAACAGTGACAAGTCACACTGAGAGCCAGCACCCTTAATACAATGTGATGAGGAGGGTACTTTATCTCTGTGGTCTTCCTCCCAGAAACACATGACCCTACATAAATCATAAGAAAAACACCAGTCATCCCAATTTAGGGACATTCTACAAAACACCTAATCAGTACTCCTCAAAACTGCCAAGGCCATCAAAAACACCACCAGTCTGAGAACTGGTCACAGCCAAGAGGGGTCTAAAGATACAGGGTGACAAAATGGCATGTGGTATTCTGCATGGGATCCTGGGACAGTAAAAGGACATTGCGTAGAAACAAAGGAAATTGAATCAACAGTGGAATTTAGTTAATAATAATTGATCAGTATTGATTCATTAGTTGCATCAAATTACCAATACTAATGTCAGATGTCAATAATAGGGGAAAGCAGTGTATGGTGTGTGGGGAGTCTCTGTACTACATTTGCAACACTTTTGTACATCTAAAAATATTCTAAATTAAAAGTTTATTTGAAAAAAAACACTTCACAATTGAAGATTACTTGCAAAAGATATTCAGGTTTGTATTTCTGATTAAGTAAAAATTCTAGCAGATGAATACTAATGACCCACCTCCACATACCACAAATGAAGTATTATATTCATGCCTTTAAAAATGAGGGACTCAGTCCCCCAGATATCTGGGAACTTACCAAAACCCAAGAATGTGTTTTAACAGCCACATTTTACTGCCGTAAGGGATCTGTTAGTTTTAATCCACATAAATATTAAGTCCTGAGAAGTTTATATTCACATGTCTTTTCAATTTTGATTGGCTACATTCAAAATATAATGGTTTATGTATTCCTCTGAAAAAACTTAAGTGAGTCTTTAGTATAAATAATAACAGAAAGCCTTGTCTTAAAGGTAAGGTGGATATATAATTTTTATGTCAGATTCATTTGAGAATTAAAATTATCTGTCAAATCTTAATTAGAGGGATTTGTTCAAGACAGCAGAGTAGAAAGAGTTGTGCTCAATCTCTCATGTGAGGGCGCCAGAATCACAACTTACTCCTGAACAATCATCAACAGGGAGACACTGGAACTCACCAAAAAAGATACCCCACATCCAAAGACAAAGGAGAGGCCACAGTGAGACGGTAGGAGGGGCACAATCACAATCAAATCAAATCCCATAAATGCTCTGTGGGTGACTCACAAACTGGAGAACACTTATATCACAGAAGTCCACCCACTGGAGTGAAGGTTCTGAGCTCCACGTCAGGCTTCCCATCCTGGGAGTCTGGCAACGGGAGGAAGAATTCATAGAGAATCAGACTTTGAAGGCTAGTGGGATTTGATTGCAGGACTCCAACAGGACTGGGGGAAACAGAGACTCCAATCTTAGAGGGCACACACAAAGTAGTGTGTGCATCAAGACCCAGGGGAAGGAGCAGTGACACCATAGGTGACTGAACCAGACCTACCTGCTAGTGTTGGAAGGTCTCCTGCAGAGGCAGGGGGTAGCTGTGGCTCACCGTGAGGACAGGGACAGTGGCAGCAGAAGTTCTGGGAAGTACTCCTTGGCCTGAGCCCTCCCAGATTCTGCCATTGGCCCAACCAAAGAGCCTGGTAAGCTCCAGTGATGGATCTACTCAGGGCAAAAAACCAACAGGGAGGGAACCCAGCCCCACCCATCAAAAGATAAGTGGATTAAAGTTTTACTGAGCTCTGCCCACCAGAGCAAAACCCAGCTCTACCTGCCACCAGTCCCTCCCATCAGGAAACTTGCACAAGCCTCTAAGATAGCCTCATCCACCAGAGGACAGACAGCAGAAGCAAGAAGAACTATAATTCTGCAGCCTATGAAAAGAAAACCACATTCACAGAAAGATAGACAAAATGAAAAGGCACAGGACTATGTACCAGATGAAGGAAAAAGATAAAGCCCCAGAAAAACAACTAAATGAAGTGGAGATAGGCAACCATCCAGAAAAAGAATTCAGAATAATGAAAGTGAGGATGATCCAGGACATTGGAAAAAGAATGGAGGCAAAGATTGAGAAGATGCAAGAAATGTTTAACAAAGACCTAGAAGAATTAAAGAACAAACACCTAGAAGAATTAAAGAACAAACAAACAGAGATGAACAATACAATAACTGAAATGAAAAATATACTAGAAGGAATCAATAGCAGAATTACTGAGGCAGAAGAATGGATAAGTGACCTGGAAGACAGAATGGTGGAATTCACTGCCATGGAACAGATTAAAGAAAAAAGAATGAGAATGAAGACAGCTTAAGAGACCTCTGGGACAACATTAAACACACCAACATTCACATTATAGGGGTCCCAGAAGGAGAAGAGAGAAAGAAAGGACCCAAGAAAATATTTGAGGAGATTATAGTCAAAAACTTCCCTAACATAGGAAAGGAAATAGCCGCCCAAGTCCAGGAAGTGCAAAGAGCCCCAAGCAGGATAAACCCAAGGAGAAACATGCCAAGACACATAGTAATCAAATTAACAAAAATTAAAGAAAAATTATTAAAAGCAAAAAGGGAAAAATGACAAATAACATATAAGGGAACCCCTGTAACGTTAAAAGCTGATTTCTCAGCAGAAACTCTACAAGCTAGAAATGAGTGGCACGATATACTTAAAGTGATGAAAGGAAAGAACCTTCAACCAAGATTACTGTACATGGCAAGGATTTCATTCAGATTCGACAGAGAAATCAAAAGCTTTACAAACAAGCAAAAGCTAAGAGAATTCAGCACCACCAAACCAGCTCTACAACAAATGCTAAAGGAACTTCTCTAAGTGGAAAACACAAGAGAAGAAAAGGACCTCAAAAAACAAACCCAGGGGCTTCTCTGGTAGCACAGTGGTTGAGAGTCCACCTGCCGATGCAAGAGACATAGGTTCGTGCCCCTGTCTGGGAGGATCCCACATGCTGCGGAGCGGCTGGGCCCGGAGCCATGGCCACTAAGCCTGTGCATCCGGAGCCTGTGCTCCGCAATGGGAGAGGCCACAACAGTGAGAGGCCCGCGTACCACAAAAAAAAAAAAAAAAAATTAAGAAAATGGTCATAGGAACATACATATTGATAATTATCTTAATGTGAGTGGATTAAATGCTCCAACCAAAAGACACAGGTTCACTGAATGGATACAAAAACAAGATCCATCTATATGCTGTCTACAAGAGAACCACTTCAGACCCAGTGACACATATAGACTGAAAGTGAGGGGTTGGAAAAATATATTACATGCAAATGGAAATCAAAAGAAAGCTGCAGTAGCAATACTCATATCAGACAAAATACACTTTAAAATAAAGAATGTTACAAAAAACAAGGAAGGAGACTACATAATGATCAAGGGATCAAACCAAGAAAAGGATATAACAATTATAAATATGTATGCACCCAGCAAAGGAGCACCTCAATACATAAGGCAACTGCTAACAGCTATAATAGAGGAAATAGACAGTAACACAATAATAGTGGGGGACTTTAACACCTCACTTACACCAATGGACCAATCATCCAGACAGAAAATTAATAAGGAAACACAAACTTTAAATGACACAATAGACAAGCTAGATTTAATTGATATTTATAAGATATTCCATCTGAAAACAGCAGGTTACATTTCCTTCTCAACTACCATGGAACGTTCTCCAGGATAGATCACATCTTGGGACACAAATCAAGCCTCACTAAATTTAAGAAAATTGAAATCATATCAAGCATCTTTTCCGACCACAACACTATGAGATTAGAAATCAATTACAGGGAAAAAAAATGTAAAAAACACAAACACAGGAGGCTAAACAATACATTACTAAATAATCAAGAGATCACTGAAGAAATCAAAGAGGAAATCAAAAAATACCTAAATAAAAATGACAATGAAAACACAATAACCCAAAACCTATGGGATGCAGCAAAAGCAGTTCTAAGAGGGAAGTTTAGAGCAATATAAGCCTACCTCAAGAAACAAGAAAAATCTCAAATAAACAGTCTAACCTTACACCGAAAAGAACTAGAGAAAGAAGAACAAGCAAAACCCAAAGTTAGTATAAGGAAAGAAATCATAAAGGTCAGAGCAGAAATAAATGAAATAGAAACAAAGAAAACAATAGCAAAGATCAATAAAACTAAAAGATGGTTCTTTGAGAAGATAAACAAAATTGATAAACCTTTAGCCAGACTCATCAGGAAAAAGAGGGAGAGGACTCAAATCAATAAAATTAGAAGTGTAAAAAGGAGATGTTACAACAGACACCGCAGAATTACAAAGCATCCTAAAGACTACTACAAGCGACTTTATGCCAATAAAATGGACAACCTGGAAGAAATGGACAAATTCTTAGAAAGGTATAACCTTCCAAGACTGAACCAGGAAGAAATAGAAAATATGAACAAGTACACATGCCCCCCAGTGTTCACTGAAGCACTATTTACAATAGCCAGGTCATGGAAGCAACCTAAATGCCCAACGACAGACAAATGGATAAAGAAGATGTGGTACATATATACAATGGAATATAACTCAGCCATAAAAAGGAACGAAATTGGGTCATTTGTAGAGACATGGATGGACTTAGAGACTGTCATACAGAGTGAAGTAAGTTAGAAAGAGAAAAACAAATATTGTATATTAACACATATATATGGAATCTAGAAAAATAGTACAGATGAACCAGTTTGCAGGGCAGAAATAGAGACACAGATGTAGAGAAAAAATGTATGGACACCAAGGGGGGAAAGTGGCAGCAGGGGGAGGTGGTGGGATGAATTGGGGGATTGGGATTGACATGTATACACTAATATATATAAAATGGATAACTAATAAGAACCTGCTGTATAAAAACTAAATTAAATTAAATTTAAAATTTTTTAAAAAGAAAAATAATCTTAATTAGATGCTCAGTAAATAATATACTAGATAATCTGCCAAATTTTTCTTAGAACATTGCTAGATAGCCAGAAGATTTGCTACTTACTCCAATCCCATCTTCTCACTCCCATCTCTAAACAATTCTATTTAAAGCTTGCAGACACTTCCTTTTTTTTATGACTGAGCTAATACTGTTCTGTTACATGGAATAATGATGGAATAATGGAACACGCTCATATACCAATTATTGGGCATTTGTTGTATACGGGGGGTACTGGGTTAAGGATTTTTAAAATTTTGAAGTACTATTTGTATTATCCAAATTAATGAGATAGGTATGATTTAGCCAAAAATAAGTATTAATTACTGTTTTGTGCACATTTATTCAGAAACAAAATATTGTTTGGTTTAAAGCTCTTTTTTAATGTGAAATTTACCACAAAAAATGAATATGGTATCCTAATAGTCAAATACAATGTTATACATGAAACCAACCCATGAAATATACATACTAATTTATTAAGGGTTTTAATAAATATATAAAACTTAAAAATTATCTTTTAGTCAGTATTTCAGGAGATAAAAAGAGCACAAACTGAAGATGAAAAGAAAGTAGGGGATATAGAATTCCATTCATTTTAAGGAAAAGATATAGGCTATAAAAATGCAGTGAAATTGCTGAAACTAATCGTATCTAAGACTTTGAAAAGAGTCCAAGATTGAGAGAAATTATGTAATATTAATTTTAAATTGTCAGAGAGCTGAAATTCATAGATTATGTTTCAACCATATACCACAGGTAGCTCCTCTGAAGAAGAAGGGTGGCGTGAATAGAACTGGGGGCAAGCAGATCAGAATCTAGAAAGACTAAGGTACACAGACTCAAGGTGGTGGGAAGTACCTCAGTGACCCAGGTGGAGGAGAGTGGTTCCTCGCAGAAAGGTACCATCTGAGAATCAATGTACAGATTTTTCTTGCAACTGTCAAATGCTGACTAAGAGACAGAGAAAAGAGGACAGAAAGAAGAAAATAAATAAAAACGTACTCAGATATCACCTAGAGGTTTTCATTCTAAAGAAATCAAGAAAAAAAAGTGCTTTCATTCTTTTTCATTTAGTACCCATTTTCCATGAAAAATACTTCTCCATTTGGCAATAAATTGTGTCAGCCAGTTGCCGGCAGTGGTAGGAAATCAAGGTAATAGCACTGTGCGTGGTGACCCCCTATTTAGAGCAAAAGCTGAAGCAGTTGCCTCAGGCTCACTGACTCTGTTGAAAGCTCTGTAAAACGCATTCTATTTTGTACCTTGAATAATGAATTCCTAATAGGATTTATGGCATTTGCAAAAGTTTTGACAAATTTTGTCAAATTAATATCTAGTCTAGCAATGGAAAAGCAATCAGAAGGAAACTGGGTTAAAGAAATTATGTAGATAACAAAGAGGAATACATAAAACCACATCATTAATCATCTGAATGAACTTTCCAGTTTTTGTGGTTGTAGGAAGTGACAAATATTTCCAGTGATTTAGTAGAAAAGTGTAGCAAACAAATATAAAGCTATAGAAACAGATATAAAATCACTTGAAAAGGTTTAAAGTGCTAAATTTATTACTACGAAACATTACGATGGCACGAAGAAAACTGGGGTTGTTTATTTCTACCTGTGTCAGAGACGGCTGCCAGTCTACTCTGTATCCACTTTTGCTTCCTTCCTAACTAACGGAAGATGAATTTTGTTTGGGTGGCTCTATGTCCATCTTAAAGCTGACAAAAAGTCAGGGAGACGTGGTCCCTCCGTACGGTTCTTACTCCTCACCTGGAGGACAGTCCCTGGCTGCGGCTTCCCAGAAATCCCACTGGATACAGGCTGACTCAACTGGTGAGTTCTTTTTCATCCATTTCCCTTCTTTGGGACTGGAAGCAAGCACAATGCTGCATATGGCTGTAACCATAAGGTGACCAAGGAGGAAAGACAGAAATTTGCAGAAAATACAGCCATGTCATTCTTGGACGCCTGGACCAAACTCCAGAATCCTAGTTGTGACCATCAGATAAAGGCAATCAATTACATTAGCTTTTCAAAACCATTGCTTTTGGATTCTCTGATATTCTCCTATGTATTCAATATCCAGCTGGCACAATACCCCCTCTTGTTGGGAAAAAAGAGATTTGTGATGATGCATGGTAATAAGTGCAACATAAAAGATAGAGGAGGAGATGGAGACGGTGGCCTAGAAGGACACTGAGCTCACCTCCTCCGGTGAGCCCATCGAAAATACATCTACATGAATCTTTTTAAAGGGGCACTTTGCAGACTTTGCATGCGCCGATGTAAGCCCATAGGAGAAGGATTCCTCAGGAGTGTGGAACCAGTGGCTGCTGCCCAAAGACAGGACAGAGTTCTGATGACCACGATTGCAGGGGATGGGGAGATGCAGGTGAGCAGACTGTATTTCTGTTGGTTGCCTCTCCCTCTAGAACAGAAGCACCACAAAAGCAAGGATTTTGATTTTCTTTGCACTGTTGTTCTATCCTGGAACTGAGAACAGTGTTCAGGACCCTTCACATAGCAGGTGCTCAATAACTTTTTTTTAATTGAAGTATAGTTGATTTACAATGTGGTGTTAATTACTGCTATACAGAAAAGTGCTTGTTATACATCTATATATTATTTTTTTATATTCTTTTCCATTATGGTTTATCACAGGATATTGAATATAGTTGTCTGTGCTATGCAACAGGACCTTGTTGTTTATCCATCCTATATATACTAGTTTGCATCTGCTGGTCCCAAACTCACACTCCATCCCTCCCCCAACCCCCTCCCCCTTGGCAACTACCAGCCTGTTCTCTGTGTCCATGATCCTGTTTCTTTTTCACAGACAGGTTCATTTGTGTCATATTTTAGATTCCACATATAAGTGATATCATATGATATCTGTCTTTCACTTTCTGACTTACTTCAGTTAGTATGGTAATCTCTACTTACATCAATAAATATTCTTAAACAATGGATGCCTTATGGATACCACTACTCTCCGTGGTCTGGAACAGAGATGGTGACAGGCAGCCAACAAGCCAGACAACGTGTACCTCTCCGATCAAATTCTAGCAGTCCAAAATATATAGTGTGTGTAATATTGGGGTTGGGAGGGATTATAAAACATACACCATAATCATTGAAATTAAGCCTCAGCTAAATTAGTTATTTGCATAAAGTTTCACAACTTGTAAATATGTTAGAGACACAATTTAAGCCCAAATGAACCAGACTCATGAGCCCCTTTTCCATTATACTTTACTGATGGATGATTTCTTACCCTTTTGGCAATTCTAGACAAGCCAAGGATATATGTTTGAAAGAAGAAAAGAAGTATTTAGTCTATTGTAGAGCTAGAACCTCGGGCCACCTGTGGCCTAGTCCTGCTGAGAGCAGCAGTGGGTCATCACTAGAGCCAGCTTGGCTGAAAACAGAGTAAGAACACACTCAGGACAAGCTCAGAGGGCCGAGGCCATGAAGCCCCTTCAGCTGGCAGGGTGGGTGTCAGCAGTGGCTCTAGGGCGTGGCTGACTGGTAACCAGGCAAAAATAAGCCCTCTGGGTCGGCGCTGGGGAAGACCAGGGTGCCTTGGTCTCCGACAGATGCTCCAAGATCCAGCTTTTCTTATATTTTTATTTTTATTGAAGTATTTTTGACTTGCAATGTTATATTATTTTCTGCTCTATAGCAAAGTGATTCAGTTATATATATATATATATATATATATATATATATATATATATTCTTTTCTATTGTGGTTTATTACAAGATATTGAATATAGTTCCCTCTGCTATACAATAGGACCTTGTTGTTTATTTTACATGTAGAAGTGTACATCTATTAATCCCATACACCCAATTTACCCCTTCCCACATTTTCCCTTCCCCCGCATTTTCTCTTTGATAACCGTTAAGTCTGTTTTCTGTGTCAGTGGGTCTTCCCCTTTCCACGTTTGATGCAACCCTCGTAAGTGAATTCCCTGTTCCTACCCTGCTGTTTAAAAAAAGGTCCTACAAATTTTAAATTCTATACATTAGGTGGGTTTATGTCTAGACGTTCCTCTACATTTCTTTTGTCCTCCTCTTTGTGAAGGAGGACTAATTTTTCTCTTAGTCATTTGTGCTGAGTTCTTAGCTTTAGAAATTATTAAGTAGTTATTTAATGCAACCGAGTCTTCACACAGAGAGGACAAAGTGCAGAGTAATTTGTTAAATCTTAATTCAGGATTCACCACATGGGAGATAGAAGCCGAGCGGAATGTTCACCTGAGGGGCTTGTAACCAGAGACCTGCAGCCTTAGAGCAAAACCATGGTCACTTCTGAGTTGATGAGGGACTCCACTAAGGCACTGAGCCGATCTTTTTTTTTTTTTATGCTCTTCCTAGACATTTCAACCATCTAGGAACCTTCTCAATCAAGAAGATTGCTACCAGGAAGAGCCACAGTGAGTCCTGGAGGATTTCAGAAATACTGTCATTTCCAGGAAAAGTATACAATTTCCAAATGTCCCCTAATAGACCACGTCTCTGAGTTTGCAATTCCCAAGGGCTCAATTATCTCTTTACAGTAAGACAGCACCAACTGGGCTGATTTTAAATAACGTGTTTTAAATAAAATACAGCCTTTTACAGATCAATATGTTTTGCTTTTTGAAAAGAAAATAAAATTTCAATCCAATTACCTGTTTCAGAACACCTTTAAAGAAAAAACTGTTGCTTATGGCAAACTCAATTGACAGCATTTTTCTTGAGCCGAAAATCACTTCCAGTCACCATAATTGCACAGGCAAATGTGAAAGGTGGGGTGTGAAGTGGAGAAATCAACTTTCAATTTTTGTGAAATGTTCACAAACTGTCCAGTATTCATGAAGCCAGAAATAAGTCTAAAAATGTGCAAATTGGAACCTATGTCTAAGCTCTGAATATAAGAAATTGAGTTATTAAAATACTGCTGTTCTGTTGCACGGAACAGAGGAATAAGGAAAAACTGACACCAACACATCACAGCACATAGCACCTTAAAAATGCCAGCTATAACGTGTCGACTATCGGGAAAAGAGAGAACTGGTGACAGTTTGCCTAAGTATGGCTTCCCTGGGAAGCAGCATATTCAAGTTATGGGAAGTCTGCTATGTTACACAAAATCATTTTCAGACATCTCACTGCTCAAGGCACCGCCCTCTTCCTCTACTCTCCTTGTTTATTTTTATGCCTGTCGCTACAGCCAAATGAATAAAACTCTAGCTGCATAGTGGTTAGAGTTTATTCCTAATTAAAGTAGAATAAAAGGAAACCAAAAGGTGCAGTGTGTGAGGCACTGCCTTTCTAGTAATAGAGTAACTTGGAATTCACTTTTACCAGCTTCCCTCTGACGTGGGGACACCAGCCAGTATCTTGGTACCATCAGTGCGTGTGGGAGCTCTTCCAACCTTGCTGCCTCGTTCCATTTTAAGACATCCACATGCTAATGCTTAGAATTTGTGCATGAGATTCCAAGGAGGATGGATGTCTTGGGACTGGTGATCTGCAAATACGGAGAGCTGACAAAAAGCACACTCTCCCCTGCTCATCACAATGAGTGTCAACCAATCTAGGAGCAATTCGACTGCTGTGACCATGGACCATTTGGCAACACTTCACACCTCCCACCCTATGTCTCTTCTTTCATTCAGCCCGTGAGGTGGTCCAGGACTCCTCAAAACACAGGGAACTTTCAAACTGCATTTTAGAGTACATCTTGAAGGACATGCTTAAAATATGAGATATTCCATGGATTTTGGAGATACAAATAGGCACTGGATGCCTATTTTTATCTGTTTCAAAACAAGGTATTTTCTGATTTCATAAGCATCTGAAAAACTTAATGCACAGCTAAATAAGAAAGTTTCAGGAACTTCTGCAATATTCTGCAGGAATATTCTGAAAATAGTTATGACCTCTTTCCCTGAAGATGTACTGGTATATGCCCATGGGGTGGGGCAGGCCCTAGGAAGCAGAGCTTCTGCATTGGCTAACCACACATCCACAGATGTGGCTGACCAAGAAACAAAGGACCTACATGGACCACAAGAACTTCCTCTTCACGTTGTTTCCTCGTGGCCTCCAAGTCCTCCTGGGGTGATGCAGAGGTGGTCCAGGTAGAAACTGTGTCACAGTTGAGGAATTTTGTGATTGGGAGACCCTCAACTTTTGGGGACTGCTGACAAACCTGCCCCTCCCGTCTCCAGGGAGAGAGTTTCTTTCCTACCAGGGCTTCCCTGGGGAGGGTAGGAGATGTCTCTAGATCTATTGCCTTGGAATGTCTCTGGGCAGAGATATTTCTAAATCTCTCTGGAGGGAGACGCTATTTTTATCTTTCCAAGGCTATCTGTTGTGAGAATATTCTTGAACCTTTGCTTAGAAGATGGGCAGAAACATCAGACTCATGAATAATTACTTCCCAATAGTATATTTTTATATCCCTTTTTCAACATACTTCCAGGCAGTCTCATGTTTGTCAGAAGTTTTGAATTTTAAAGTTCCAAGCAGTTAAGCAAATTACCTTTGTGTTTCTGGAATCTTCTCTATATGTGGCATTTAGAAATGCAATTCAAACTTACCTTATTGGGAGTGTCAGAGGGCAATGCTTTCAGAAAGGGCATTTTCTATGTTCTGTATTTTATTTTCTAAAGTCATTTGCATGTATTATTATTTCCTCACATAAAATCCATTTAGTTTTTTAAAAGTTTCAATAATGTTCAAATTAGGAACACTATGGTTTAAAGTATAGTAGTTACACCCACCAAGGTGGGCATGTATCTCTTCGTGTTGCTTATGATGCACCCTTGACATGTATTACTTCAGTTAATTTGTTTGCAAAATTTTTTGATGATTGAGACATGAAAAACATGATTTCTACAGCACAAAATTTTAAAAAGAGAAGCAAACAGAAATGCTGTTGTAGGTGGTATGACCCCTCAATCTTAATTAAGCTGAACCTAAATGAAGGGGTTCAGCTCTTAAATTGAAAGATATCCCCTACAGTATTAACAAAAAAAGATAAATCACAAGAAAACAAGTTCATTTCAGTATCTACTCTGGATGGAATATTATTTGATTCGGACCTGAAGCCCTTAAGAGCCTCAGTCCTCAAACAAAAATCCAATTATGTTCAATTCAGTGCTATTACAAGGGTAAATTTTACAAAGAGTTTTGATTAGGTATCAAAATTTTGACTTAACTAGAAAGTTCAATTACATAAAAACTTGTACTTTGTTTTCATCATTATAATTTGACATTTACTACATGTCCATATGGTGCTGAGCATCTCTTGGACCACAGTAACCTGTAATGTTACCCCAAATATTTGAATTAGCTTGGAACCCCTGGCTGTGAGCCGAACCACTCACATTTATGCATAGGGAAGCCAAGGTGAAGGTGAAGGAATAAGGTTCCCGATGATAAAGGCTCTGACAGGTAAGTGATGAGACTCCCCGTCCACAGAAGATCTGTCCACTCTGCAGATGAGAGACAGGGTCATGCTCCGGGCACCAGCCAATTAGGAAGTGATTTCTCTCTAAGTCCCAGAAAGCAAAAAACTAATATATCACAGCTTTCATAGACTTTAAATAAGTAGGCATGTTGAAGGCATAAAAAAATTATGAGTAATTCTGGTTTTTATGTCAATAACACTTATTAACCAGTGTCAGGGGTTCTGAGGAATATAAAGATAGACAATGGTTAAAGGGACATAAACACTAAAAAATAACATTGCAAACCAAACAACAAATAAGAACACAGGATGAGAGATACTCCACAGTGATTCAATGTGTGGTTAATTCATGAATTTGAGGAGAGGAACAATCTCTAAAAACTCAGGCAGTCTGGGAAGAATGATCAAGGAGAAGAAATTAAAGTTTGATGTTAAATTTGATATAATTGTTTTTAAAATACACTTTTTAATGATGACTATTTCTGAAGTTAAGGTCCTATTTTTTATGTCTCTTTTGTAATAGATATTTTTGTAATTCTAATTTACAAGTGAAAGTGCCTAAAAATAATGGGCTTTGCGTATAATTGATGTATATGAGTTTTGTTTGTTTGTTGGGGGTTTTTTTGCGGTACACGGGCCTCTCACTGTTGTGGCCTCCGCGGCATGTGGGATCCTCCCAGACCGGGGCACGAACCTGTGTCCCCTGCATTGGCAGGCGGACTCTCAACCACTGCACCACCAGGGAAGCCCTATGAGTTTTTATATGCAAGTATACATGAGGTATGACACCCCCAAAACTGTTTCTTTCATAAATCATAAGTGTATACCCTTCAAAATTATATTCCTGAACCCACTACTTTACTGTCAAATTTTGCCAACAAGAACAAGGCTCATAAAATTTAGCTGAACTTAAGAATATCACATTATATCCACAATACCAGTAAAATTTCAATGTAATAGAAGAATGGAGAAATAAATTACTCTTATTTATAGAAATTAGCTAATAAAGTCTCAATTTGAAGTACCAAAAAAAAACTTTCTACCTTCTTTTTATTTTATTTATTTTTTTCAAGTTAAACTCTCCATTGTTCTTGGCGATTAAGAACAGGATTGAACCTTGGGTTTACTGCATCTGTATCATCACTCTGAACTTAAGTCTTCAGAAGGTGATTTTAAAAGAGGTGACTTTTACTGTACTAAAGAAAACCTGGAATTACCTTTTCTCAATCTCTTTCTTAAATTACTTTTTTGAAAAGTGTAGATTCTTGGCAAAAAAGCCTGATTTCTTAATAATTTTTACTACCTCCTAAAAGTGAATGGCAGCCAAAAAGTCACTTAACTAAGGGAGCTGTTATGTAATGGAAGTTGCCTTGACTCAGTTAATATCAGGAATATAGGGAATGTTTTGCATGCCATGTGGAAAGCCAAGCAAATCTACAATTAAACTTTCTTTGCTGATGTGTCAGTTGCCAAATGGATGGAGAACCACACCAAGAAAGAGAAGAAACTGCTCAAATCTTTTCCTTCTTATGCCAAAGCAACACTTTCAATGACTGTTGGAACCTATACAATTTTATGATATATTTCTGCCTAAATCATATAGCTCTTCAAATCTAGTGGAAGCAGAAAAATACACCACTGAGATAATTTCATAAAGACATGTTTTATCAGTCATTGTGCAATAGAGGTATACCCTATTTTCCACCCAAATTGTTCATTACAGCCCAAGTTTGCATGGAGAAAATACCCCAGGCATTTATGTATTCAGAGGTAAATATCCACTTTAAACAAATTCATTGCTTCTTGCACATCCCATTATGGTTGTTTCCATTCCTGGTTTTCTTTTTTCTTTTCTTTTTTTTGGCATTCTAAACTGGTTTTTATATAACATTTGATTTATGTTTACATAAAAACTCCGTTGTGGCACAGAAAATACACTCAGAAGGACATTGCAAGGGTGTATTCCCAGTCTACCATTTCTTCAGTTTAGAATTATAATGCATCATCCTGTTTTTGAGAGGAGTTAAGTTTTTTAGTAACCAATTATAATATTTAACAATTTATGGCCAGTTATTTTTGTGTACACCCAACTGTACCCTTCCACGTGTGACCGACACAAAGCCACACTGTAAATATTCCATCCCACCCTCCACACCTGCCGTGCGTATGCTCTGTTCCCACACTGTCTTGGTGCTTGTGCCTCTGCTAATCAGGTTTATCAATTCACCAGATGGTGGAGGGGTGTGGATGACTGCCCTGGTCTGTCTGTAGCACCCCAACCTCAGGGCATAAGAATCCCTGGAACTCTGAAGAGTGGTATTTGCTGAATCATTTCCTTCCTCATCCTCTTGCTTATGACCTCCTTCTATAACTGACCTTGTCCTCTCCTGCCTGTCCCTCCAGCTTCGTTACAGTGAGGACACACTTTCTTGTCTTCCCCACCCTTGCCTGGGCAAATGCTCATCCACATAAAACATCCACACAGAATAAAAGCCTACTTAAAAATAAGAATGAGGATTCAGTGACGTATGGTAAATATGGTCAGACCAGCTGTGGAGACTCTGTCTGTCCAACAAATATATTGCCAAAAGCAACTACAGATTTAACAGGAGATGTTCCCATAGTCATTAGCATTACCCGTCTAACCTCTCAAACAAACATGGTTGATGGTCTCAATTTGTAGTGGTCCTTCCAATCAGAGACTGCGGTGCCTGCCTCAGAACGGGGACTTCCTGTTGCATCCTCCCTCCTTTCTTCTTGCTTTGATGTGGACACAGGAATGATTTTTAATAATCCACTGCATCAGTCCGAGGTAGTACAACATGGACATCACAGTGCTGAAGAAAACCACAATGGGCAGGACCTTAAGTGCAAAAAAGTGGTCTTTATATTTCTCACCAAAGACAAATGAGGGGCTAGAATCAGTGTACTCCAGGAATGTCTGAACTTGTTTCCCCAGCCAATCAAAAGCCATAAATCCAGGTTCTGTCCTTAGTATCAAAAGCCCAAGAAGAAACTGTAATCCAATACCCCAAAAGACAGGCCTCCATTAACTTTGGTTGGGTGATTGGAAAATAGAAATGTCAGGATGATGTACATTATGAGTCCACTGAAGGATACCAGCTGCTGTTGGCCCAATTTGGTGGTGTCAAAGACCAGCCAGAAAATAACTCCCAGGATTAGGCAGGCCCAAATCACCCACTTCAGCCAGAACCAATGGCTGTCCAGAAGCCTTTGGCCAGGAGGAAGGAACTGAGCGATTTGAGACTCATATTTGGCCATGAAGTAATCCCAGGTTACAAAGAAGATGGCAACTACTGTGACCATGAAAAGAGGAAGGGCTCCGCAAAAGTTCAGCACACAGGCCGCAATCGCCAGAGCCAGACACCCTTTTGATGCGTCTCTTGATCCTCCTCCTCATCTTCATCCTTTCTTGAAGAATTCTGATCAGTGGTGACTTGCTCTTTGCCCTGTTTGGCCTTTTCTTGCTCTCTGATTTGCACAACTCTACTCCTTAGTGAGTTGTCATTTCCTGATGTGTTCCAGTTTTCAAAAAGTCTTCATCACTCTGAAAGCCAGTGTTGCTACAGCCCTTGGCTGTGAGGGCTGGCATCCTCTGCAGCTCCACAGAGTTTTTGCTGCTCATGGATTTGGCTGGGCTCCGAATTTTTTTCAGATGTCTGGGCTGGAGATCTCCTGTACCTCATTAATCCTTCTCATTATCCTCATTCCTCACGGCCCATTTTTATTCTGGGAAGAAGACTCCTGTGCATGGGAACCACAGATGGTCTCTGATGCCTCTTCCCTGATGTGTCAGATGAAGGGCCAGATGCCAGGTTCACTTCCCAGCTCACCTAGGAAAATCTGATTTATGAGTTTTGACTTTACTTTTTGATGGTGCAAAACTTATAAGCATTCTGTAGAAACCTACTATGAATTTTGAATTTTAATCTTTCCCCAGGCTTGTGATATGTGGTATGATAGTCAGTCTCTCTATACCCTCGGGATGCTGGGCAGTGGCAACTCCCAGTCAGCTATACAATCATCAAGGTAAACAACCGATACACTTACAATGACTCTGTACCCACACAACCACTCTGTTTTCCACTTTCAGTACAGTATTCAATAAATAACATGAGATATTCAAAAACAAAAACAAAAAAAATAAGAATGAAACCCTTACCTAGCTGTAATGTAGCATCTTCTGCCTGCTGGGATACTGTCAGAGAAGCTTAAATGGGGAGGTGGGATTTTCACCTTTACTGGATGGTAAGTAGCTACCTCCATAATATTAGTGGAGATCATGTGGGGAGTAGTAATGGGGTGCCTGCCCAGGTAGCAACAGAGGCTGAGTGGGGACATGGAGCCCCACCACCACCTGGCAGTATTGAGGCAGCATAACTCCCTCTCCTAACACGACAGTGTCACAGGAAACTTGCAAAAGCAGAAGATTTAAACAAGATGGAGTCTCATTACATAATACCTAAAATGTCCAGCATATAAATGAAGATCACTCATTGCACCACAAACCAGGAAAATCTCAACTTGAATGAGAAAACACAATCAACAGATGTCAACACTAACATGACAGATGTTGGAATTATCAGAAAGGACTTAAAATCAGCCTGAAAAATTAGTCTCAATAAAGAAATTGAAGATATAAAGAAAAACTAAATGGAAATTTTAAAATTGAAAAATGCAATAACTAAAATAAAAAGCTTACTGGATGAACTTATCATATTTGAGATGATAGCAGGCCAATCAGTGAACCTGATATAGAAGAATAGAAACCAGCCAATCTGAAAAACAGAGAAAAATCAGTCTGGAAGGGAAAATGAACAGAGCCTCAGAGCTGTGTAGTGTGATATTAAAAGAAGATCTAGCATGCATGTCATTGGAGTCCAAGAGGATAGGAGAAGGAGTGTAGGGTTTAAAAAGTGTTCAGAGAAATATAACGGAAAAGTATGCAAATTTGACAGTGGGGTCAAGTCCACAGATTCAGGAAGCTGAGCAAATACCAGAAAGAATAAATCCAAAGAAATCCATGTCAAGTCACATCATAATCAAACTCCTGAAAATTAAACAGCAAAGGAAAAAATCTGTAATACAGTGAGTAAAGAAGAGTACATTACTTATAAGAGTTAATACAATTTAAATTAAAGCAGATTTTACTTGAGAAATTATGGAATCCAGAAGGAAGTGGGCAATGTTTTTCAAGTGCTTAAAAAAAGAATTGTAGAGACAGCAGAAGCAAGGAAAACTACAATTCTGCAGCCTGTAGAAGGAAAACCACATTCACACAAAGACAGACAAAATGAAAAGGCACAGGACTTTGTACCAGTCGAAGGAACAAGATAAAACCCCAGAAAAACAACTAAATGAAGTGGAGATAGGCAAACTTCCAGAAAAAGAATTCAAAATAGTGAGAGTGAAGATGATCCAGGACCTCAGAAAAAGAGTGGAGGCAAAGATCGAGAAGATGCAAGAAATGTTTAACAAAGACCTAGAAGAATTAAAGAACAAACACTTAGGAGAATTAAAGAACAAACAAACAGAGATGAACAATACAATAACTGAAATGAAATATACACTAGAAGGAATCAATAGCAGAATAAATGAGGCAGAAGAAAGGATAAGTGACCTGGAAGACAGAATGGTGGAATTCACTGCCGCAGAACAGAATAAAGAAAAAAGAATGAAAAGAAATGAAGACAGCCTAAGAGACCTCTGGGACAATATTAAATGCAACAGCATTCACATTATAGGGGTCCCAGAAGGAGAAGGGAGAGAGAAAGGATCAGAGAAAATATTTGAAGAGATTATAGTCGAAAATTTCCCTAACATGGGAAAGGAAATAGCAACCCAAGTCCAGGAAGCACAGAGAGTTCCAGGAAGGACAAACTCAAGGAGAAACACACCAAGATACATAGTAATCATATTGACAAAATTAAAGACAAAGAAAAATTATTGAAAGCAGCAAGGGAAAAACAGCAAATAACATATGAAGGAACTCCCATAAGGTTAACAGCTGATTTCTCAGCAGAAACTCTACAAGCTAGAAGGGAGTGGCACGATATATTTAAAGTGACAAAAGGGAAGAACCTACAACCAAGATTACTCTACCCAGCAAGGATCTCATTCAGACTTGATGGAGAAATCAAAAGCTTTACAGACAAGCAAAATCTAAGAGAATTCAGCACCACCAAACCAGCTCTACAACAAATGCTAAAGGAACTTCTCTAAGTGGGAAACACAAGAGAAGAAAAGGACCTACAAAAACAAACCCATAAAAATTAAGAATTGTAATAGGAACATATATATCAATAATTACCTTAAACATGAATGGATTAAATGCTCCAACCAAAAGACACAGGTTTGCTGAACAGATACAAAAACAAGACCCATATGTATGCTGTCTACAAGAGACCCACTTCAGACTTAGGGACACATACAGACTGAAAGTGAGGGGATGGACAAAGATATTCCAAGCAAATAGAAATCAAAAGAAAGCTGCAGTAGCAATTATCATATCCAATAAAATAGACTTTAAAATAAAGAATGTTACAAGAGAGAAGAAAGGACACTACATAATGTTCAAGGGATCAAACCAAGAAGAAGATATAGCAATTATAAATATGTATGCACCCAACATAGGAGTACCTCAATACATAAGGCAACTGCTAACAGCTATAATAGAGGAAATTGACAGTAACACAATAATAGTGGGGGACTTCAACACCTTACTTACACCAATGGACAGATCATCCAGACAGAAAATTAATAAGGAAACACAAGCTTTAAATGACACAATAGACCAGATAGATTTAGTTGACATTTATAAGACATTCCATCCAAAAATGGCAGATTACACTTTCTTCTCAAGTGCACATGGAACATTCTCCAGGATACATCACATCTTGAGTCACAAGTCAAGCCTAGGTAAATTTAAGAAAATTGAAATCATATCAAGCATCTTTTCCAACCACAACGCTATGAGATTAGAAATCAATTACAGGGAAAACAGTGTGAAAAACACAAACACATGGAGGCAAAACAGTACATTACTAAATAACCAAGAGATCACTGAAGAAGTCAAAGAGGAAATCAAAAAATACCTAGAGACAAATTACAATGAAAACACGATGAACAAAAACCTATGGGATGCAGCAAAAGCAGTTCTAAGAGGGAAGTTTAGAGCAACACAGCCTACCTCAAGAAACAAGAAAAATTTCAAGTAAACAATCTAACCTTACACTTAAAAGAACTAGAAAAAGAAGAACAAACAAAACCCAAAGTTAGTAGAAGGAAAGAAATCATAAAGATCAGAGCAGAAATAAATGACATAGAGACAAAGAAAACAATAGCAGAGATCAATAAAACTAAAAGATGGTTCTTTGAGAAGATAAACAAAATTGATAAACCTTTAGCCAGACTCATCAGGAAAAAGAGGGAGAGGACTCAAATCAATAAAATTAGAAATGAAAAAAAGGAGAAGTTACAATGGACACCGCAGAAATACAAAATATCCTAAGAGACTACTATAAGCAACTCTATGCCAATAAAATGGACAACCTGGAAGAAATGGACAAATTCTTAGAAAGGTATAACCTTCCAAGACTGAACCAGGAAGAAATAGAAAATATGAACAGACCAATCACAAGTAATGAAATTAAAACTGTGATTAAAATCTTCCAATAAACAAAAGAACAGGACCAGATGGCTTCACAGGTGAATTCTATCAGACATTTAGAGAAGAGCTAACACCCATCCTTCACACACTCTCCCAAAACATTGCAGAGGAAGGAACACTCCCAAACTCATTCTACGAGGCCACCATCACCCTGATACGAAAACCAGATAGAGATACTACAAAAAAGAAGAACATTACAGACCAATATCACTGATGAACATAGATGCAAAAATCCTCAACAAAGTACTAGCAAACAGAATCCAACAACACAGTAAAAGGATCAAACACCATGATCAAGTGGGATTTATCCCAGGGATGCAAGGATTCTTCAATATATGCAAATCAATCAGTCATACACCATATTAACAAATTAAAGAATAAAAACCATGTGATCATCTCAATAGATGCAGAAAAAGCTTTTGACAAAATTCAACACCCATTTATGATAAAAACTCTCCAGAAAGTGGACATAGAGGGAACCTACCTCAACATAATAAAGGCCATATACAACAAACCCACAGCAAACATCATTCTCAATGATGAAAGGCTGAAAACATTTCCTCTATGATCGGAAACAAGACAAGGTTTTCCACTCTCACCACTATTATTCAATATAGTTTTGGAAGTTTTAGCCACAGCAATCAGAGAAGAAAAAGAAATAAAAGGAATCCAAATCAGAAAAGAAGAGGTAAAACTGTCACTGTTTGCAGATGACATGATACTCTACATAGATAATCCTAAAGGTGCCACCAGAAAACTACTAGAGCTAATCAATGAATTTGGTAGAGTTGCAGGATACAAAATTAATGCACAGAAATCTTTTGCATTCCTATACACTAACAATGAAAGATCAGAAAGAGAAATTAAGGAGAAATAATCCCATTCACCATTACAACAGAAAGAATAAAATACCAGGAATAAACCTACCTAAGGAGGTAAAAGGCCTGAATGCAGAAAATTGTAAGACACTGATGAAAGAAATCAAAGATGACACAAACAGATGGAAAGACATACCATGTTCTTAGATTGGAAGAATCAATATTGTGAAAATGACTATACTACCCAAGGCAATCTACAGATTCAGTTCAATCCCTATCAAATTACCAGTGACATTTTTTACAGAACTAGAACAAAAATCTTAAAATTTGTATGGAGACACAAAAGACCCCAAATAGCTAAAGCAGTCTTGAGGGAAAAAAACAGGGATGGAGGAATCAGACTCCCTGACTTCAGACTATACTACAAAGCTACAGTAATCAAGACAATATGGTACTGGCATAAAAACAGAAATATAGATCAATGGAACAGGATAGAAAGCCCAGTGATAAACCCATGCACCTATGGTCAACAAATCTGTGACAAAGGAGGCAAGGATATACAATGGAGAAAAGACAATTTCTTCAATAAGTGGCGCTGGGAAAACTGGACAACTACATATAAAGAATGAAATTAGAACACTCCCTAACACCATACACAAAAATAATCTCAAAATGCATTAGAGAGCTTCCCCGGTGGCACAGTGGTTGAGAATCTGCCTGCCAATCCAGGGGACACAGGTTCGAGCCCTGGTCTGGGAAGATCCCACATGCCGCAGAGCAACTAGGCCTGTGAGCCACAACTACTGAGCCTGTGCACCTGGAGCCTGTGCTGCACAAAAAGAGAGGCCGCGATAGTGACAGGCCCGTGTACCACAATGAAGAGTGGCCCCTGCTTGCTGCAACTAGAGAAAGCCCTCGCACAGAAACAAAGACCCAACACAGCCAAAAATAAATAAATAAATTTCTGTAAAAATGCATTAGAGACCTAAATGTAAAACCAGACACTATAAAACTCTTAGAGGAAAACATAGGAAGAACACTCTTTGACATAAATCACAGCAAGATCTTTTTTGATCCACCTCCTAGAGTAATGGAAATAAAAATAAACAAATGAGACCTAATGAAACATAAAAGATTTTGCAAAGCAAAGGAAACTACAAACAAAACAAAAAAGACAAACCTCAGAATGGGAGAAAATATTTGCAAATGAATCAACAGACAAAGGATTAATCTTCAAAATACATAAACAGCTCATGCAGCTCAAAATTAAAAAAACAAACAACCCAGTCAAAAACTGGGCAGAAGACCTAAATAGACATTTCTCCAAAGAAGACATACAGATGGCCAATAAGTACGTGAAAAGCTGCTCAACATCACTAATTATTAGAGAAATGCAAATCAAAACTACAATGAGGTATCACCTCACACCAGTTAGAATGGGCATCATCAGAAAATCTACAAACAACAAATGCTGAAGAGGGTGCGGAGAAAAGGGACCCCTCTTGCACTGTTGGTGGGAATGTAAATTGATACAGCCACTATGGAGAACAGTTTGGAGGTTCCTTAAAAAACTAAAAATAGAATTACCATATGACCCAGCAATCCCACTACTGGGCATATACCTGGAGAAAACCATAATTCAAAAAGACACATGCACCCCAATGTTCATTGAAGCACTATTTACAGTAACCAGGTCATGGAAGCAACCTAAACACCCGTCGACAGACAAATGGATAAAGAAGATGTGGTACATATATACAATGGAATATTACTCAGCCATAAAAAGGAATGACATCGGGTCATTTGTAGAGACGTGGATGGATCTAGAGACTCTCATACAGAGTGAAGTAAGTCAGAAAGAGAAAAACAAATATCATATATTAATGAGTATATGTGGAACTTAAAAAAATGGTACAGATGAACCGGTTTGCAGGGCAGAAATAGAGACACAGATGTAGAGAACAAACATATGGACACCAAGGGGGGAAAGTGGCAGAGGCAGTGGTGGTGTGATGAATTGGTAGATTGGGATTGACATGTATACACTAATATGTATAAAATAGATAACTAATAAGAATTTGCTGTATAAAAAATAGAATAAAATTCAAAAATTAAAAAAAAAAAAGAGAGAGAGACTGTGGCATGCAGTAGAAGAGCCCAGTTAAGGTATCAGAACCCAGGAACCAGACAGAGTTGGGGAATAATGTCAGGGGAGGAAGGGAATCCAAATATGTATTAGTGCCTAGTCCATGTCAGGCACTGATGTTTCAACATTATCCACAGTGTCTGATGCCAAGCAGCCCCAGTGACTGTGGTCAGTCATTGACATGCTATGTGAGAATAGTTTCCAGCTATCTAAAGGCCCACTTGCAGTCTGGGTAATTGAGCACTGTGCCATATTTGCTGCTGGGCAACTGGACTTGGGGTTGCCAGAGACCTTGGAAAATGAGCTATTAGGCCACCCTTCTGACTGGGTCCTTCTGTAGGAGTCCTGGGTGAAACAGTTCCACTAGTCTTACCTCTTTGGAGAACCCTACCCAGGCTGGACTTGGTGCCCCGGTGTCATGCTTCTCCGGGTCTTCTGTTTCTCTCTCAGCACCCATCACGCTGATTTGTCATCTCCATCTATGTCTACTTACCCCACTGACTCTGGAAGCATGGGACTGAGCTCCCTCCAGGCCCTAGCATTGATCTTGGCACAGAGTGGGTGATCTATATTTGTTAAATGATTGGACAAATGAATGAATTTAGATAATCCAGAATAGTCTTTCTAGCTTCGCATTGTAAAGCAGAGAAAGGTGGAACGAATATGACTTTAGGTGAGTCACCTAATCTCTCTGGACCTCAGTTTTACTTCCTGTAAAATAGATATAATAGTAATCTCTCCCAGTGTCATGGGACTGTTTTGATGATTAAATGAGATAATGTATGCAATACTACTAACTACCCTTACTTGAACGTTCCTTATATTACTGGTGCTGTATTAGGCTTCAGATGATATAGTGGACCTTAACAAATATTTGTCTTCTTCCCCCAAAACTACTTTAAAGTTTAAATGTTCTGGCATTTTTTATAAAGATTTTTTTTAAGTTAAAAAATTAAAGAATTGTAACCTACAATTCCATATCACAAAAAAATATTCTACAAGAATGAAGAAGGAATCAAGGCCATCTTAGATGAAGAGAAACTAAAAGATTTTGTCATCAGCAGACTTATCTTAAAAGAATGACTAAAATCTCTAAAGTTCTCTAAAGAAAAGGCAAATGATAAAAAAAAAACTAGAAACATTAAGAAGGAAAAAGAGCTTAGTAGGCAAAAATATGGGTAAATACAATAAATATTTCATCTCTTGAGTTATCTAAATTGTGTTTCAAAGTCAGACAAAACATCATAGCATTGTGTGATTTGGCTGTCAACGTATGTAGAGAAAATATTTAAGACAATAATATAAGTGAGGAGAGTAAAGGGATTTAAAGAGAGGTAAGACATCTACACTTGTCTCAAAATGATAAAATGTCAACTCCAGGAGACTACGATAAGTTATGTATGTAAAAGGTAATACCTAGAGCCACTACTGAAAAACCGGTATAAAAGTTACAATAAAAAATACTTGACATAAATCAAAATGGAATTCTAAAAATGGTATTCACAACACACAGGAATACCCTTGTTGAAAAACAAAACAGAGAAACCAAGAGCAGAAAGAACAAAAGAAGGAAAAACACGATAACAGAACTAAGTCTTAAATCATAGACAGGATTAATCCCTACAATTTAATTAATGAATTTGTTGATTAGTTAATTAACTAAAAGTTGAGCATTCAAAATGAAGGAATTAAGAATATCTTAGACTATATCGCATTATATTTTGTATTTATTACCTGGAAAAATGAGAATTTACCAAATTACCACTGGATCTGTTTCTAAAATGCATCTTCATTTCGAATTTGTAGACTAGATGATATTTTTTTACCTGTAATTTTGAAAGAGTAGAGAGTGGTGGAAAAGTAGATACCAGTACCCAACAAGGACTCAGGACACAGAACAATGACAATGATTACAATGTCAGCCAAGCTTGAGAGCACTCTCCTGTCCTCTTCAAGTGGGTTTTGTTCTTCATTTCTTATACAGAGCTTCATTAACTTGAAATCCCAATTTAGGAGTGTTCTTGTAAGAGCAGGACCTTGTATTTTTTTTACTAAAAAGTTATTCCATTGACTTCCCTTTAGTGACCATGGTGATGTATTTACTCAAAGATAATTGCAACTTACTATATAAAAGTTGAAACATTTTATACACAGGGAAGAAGTAACTGAAATGTAATACCAAGCAAGAAAAGATAAAATTTGGAATGAAAATGGGTAGCAGAATTCTGCTGTAAACCCTAAGAAGTCATCTCTATTTAAATTTTGTAGAACAAAGTGTAGACTAAAACTCCTTACCATACTGTCTCAGAGTTTAGATGATCAATTCTTCTAAGCCAGAACTCAGGCACCTTAGAAAACTAAGAAGAAATCTTGACAATTCTAGCCGATTCTACTAATTTGGAAAAGTAAATACAAATCAAATTATGAGTTATTTGTATTAAGTGTAAGCAAAGCACACACTATCATTTGGTTTTAGACTTCTAAAACAGTCAGTTATTCTTCTATGTATCCATGAAGCCTGCTATATCTATATAATCTTCACTTGATTTATTGACAAGCTTGCCACATGCTTTCCACAACAGAATCCTGCTTCACAAAGAAGAGGAAGGAATTATAGGTTAGAATCCAAGGCACTGACATAAAACATTCAGTGTTTTAGCTTTTAAAAACATCTCAGACTTTCTAAACCTTTAAATACATATAATTGTCTTTAACATTGACAAAGTCACTTCAGGTTGAAGGAGTGTGGTAGAAAACAGAACTTTTTCTGTTCTCCTGTCCTCACTATGGAAAGGTTATTTGTTGACAGAGAAGAGAGCAAATATTTGGGGACAACTGGATGAACACCACATTCCGACTCAAATACGAGGGGTCAGGGTGACACCAGCTTACATCCATGTCCCTCCCTTATGTTTCTTACTCAGTATGATCTCGATATAATAAAAAAAGGGAATGTGTGACTCTTTTTATATAACCTTTCACACAGGTGAACATACACTCATGCTTACACACAAGCAATGCAGCATAAAAATATTAGGCAGATTTTTCAGAAAATGTTCGCTGACTAATTAAATAAGTATCTTGCTCTCATTTCTCTAAATATTAATATAAATATTGCCCTTTTGAATGTCTACTTATCTGTGAAATAGCCCTTTCTTTGTCCATGTGCCCCTCTTGCAAAATAATAAACGCATGAATGCAGAGTTGTGTTCTCTCATGGGCTGGTTCTTGAAAACACAACGTGAAATAAATCTCACCTGTGCAAATCTCGTCTTGGTTATTGGCGAGGGGTATGCATCGACCTGAAAAACTAACAAAAATGCTTGCTATAAAGTGACTGTGTGTCATTAACTCTCCTTGCCAACAATTAAACAGGTCAAAATGAACACTTTTGTAAAAGCAATCGTCTTGGTGAGATCACATTCCCCAGTTGGTTTATAATCAGCAACCAAGAAAGATAAGTAGTTTGATCATCTCTTCATGTAACTGTAATGTGACACATTTAAATTTAAGGAAAACTATCCCTTTTTGGTAAAATCCAAATGTCTCATTAAAAGTATCCAAGATTCACACCATTAGTTTTGTTTGTAAGACTGCTAGAATCAAAGTGAGAAAATGAGCCAAAATTAACGTCAGCCAGCAGAAATTTCATCCATCCACACAGTGATTTAAGCACTGTGTCATTTGCTTGAGAAGTCCCTTAATTACGTTATGTATTGCATTTTTGCTCATTAGGATTTTGCATGTCTATTAGACTGAAATGCTTTCCATCGTTTAAAATTTGAAGCCATTTCTGACTTCCATGCTGCATTATATTTTAATAACAATTTATTCACTTATCTAACAAGTATTTTGAGGACCTATTAGGTCCAAGCACCATTCTGAGGGCACAAAAACTAAGATGCTTTCCTATTTTCAAAGACAAAAGAAGACAACCCCAAACAAATATCTGCAGTCCAAAATAATAGAATTACCCCAAAAAGTGATATAATAACACATACTAGCAAACTGTTCTCTCTGTGAACTTGAAGAAGTGATATTTGAACTGGATTCTCCTCCCACACTCTATGGTTTTAACTTACGCCCCACCATTCTATGCAAATGAATGAACATGAATAAAGTAACTTAGGAAAATACTGTGGAAGTATCTCTGCATCCAGCATATTGAATTGTGATGGTCCTTTCCTCTTAAGCCATTTTAAAATTTAAAAAAAAATTTTTTTAGGCTACTCTTTATTCTCCTACCTTAGGCAAAGCCATCTTGCCTCTTCCATCAAAGTCAGTTAATCCATGAACAAAAGAACACCTAATCCACATGACTACATGCACTTCAAAACTCTCTGTGAAGATCCAGGTACAGTGCTTTTTGACCAAGAAAATGCTTCATTCATCAGATTTCCAAACCATGGGTCCTATTTGTTATCATAGGAAAGTCATTTATTTTTTTAAAGCTAAAAGGAAGCATTTCAACCAGTGATGATCTATATTAAATTTTTTTAAGTAACTAGAAAAATAGTTACCTAGCCCACCATAAACAGAGTGCAGATGTTGTGATGGTTATTTTATCGACTTAAGAGAACAGCTCACTTCATCTCTGCTGAATCAGATTTTTTAAAAAATCAATTTCCCAGCATGTATCTATTCTTTTTTTCAGATATCCAGTTATAATATTTATCTTAAAGTAACAACTTATCAAATAATTGTATATTGCTGATTACAGAAATGTTGCCTATCTTGATGGACTCAAAAGTAATTCAAACACGACATATTGGAACTTATATTGCAGATAAAATACATCTATTTATCTCAAATGGCATAGATATTGGCTAAAGCGATATTTTCAAAGTCATGAAAATAAGGTAATAGCAAAAGGTGTGGAGAATGCAAAAGCCTGACAGCTCCTGAAGCCTAGGGCCATGCAATTTTCTCTTCATTTTGCAGCAAGGAAATATTGATTATTTGCATTCCGGGCCCACCTGTTTCCAATATCTCTGCTTTTGTGGACTGTGGTGATATTTAGTAGTAGAGTTCTTGAATGGGTATCATCAACTAAATTCAGTTTGTTTGTATATAAAAACAAACCAATAAAACACATTTTAAAAGATTCACAAAGATTGTCTCAAGGCTGAAATAAGGTCTTCTTTGTGTAAAAACATATGGTCTATGATAATTCTTTGTCAAGTGAAAATTGCTATGTAACACAGTGTTGTTATAGTTCATTATAGACCTAAAGTGAAAAGTAAAAATAAAGGAGCAGCAGCATCTTTGAGAAGTGCTTTGCCCTTCTTCCCCTGCACTCACGCCATTCCTGCTGCTTCAGAGGCAAGCCTGCAATTCCGCCTGCCCAGGGCTGTGTGGGTCGTGGGAGCCTGCTCGGTCTGGGAGGGGCAGTCTGGAAATGCTTGGGGATCAGTGTCCTGAGAGCAGCCACAGGTGACAAAAGACTAAGGGTGTCTGGTGGTGAATGTGGCGGCCCCATCACTCCTTGGGTAGGAGAGTTCTCAGACATTGTCCACACGGTCCTACAAGCTCCAAAGTAGGACTGAGTCCTATCACCCACAGCCGTGACCTGCTCCCTTCCTTTCATTTCTTTCCTAGAGTCCCCTTCCAAATTGATTGCTGTACCTGAATACTTGTATCGGAGTCTATTTCTGAAGGAACCCAACCTAAGACAGAAAGGTTGAGTATTATACTAGAAAAATCATCCACTTTAGCATAAAAACCAAACTGTGACCCCCAGCTCTGCTATCATTAATGAGTAAGGCGGGATTCTGCTATCTATTTACATTCAAGGGGGGTACACAAGGTTCCTTGTAGAGTTTTAGGGGTCATCTGTGAAGAAAATAAAACGAAGTGAAAACATGCTATGTAGTACAAGGAACTCTGCTTAGTGCTCTGTGTTGACCTAACTGGGAAGGAAATCCAAAAAATGAGAGGATATATGTATACACATGGCTGATTCATTAGCTGTACAGTAGAAACTAACACAACTATTGTAAAACAACTATATATTTGTTAAATTTAATAAATAAGATAAAATGATATATTAGGTACAAGGATAAATGTTTATTTTTAAAGAAAAAAGAAGTCACAACAAATTACAAATTTTGAAAAACTGACAAATATCACAAATACAACTTAGAGAAAAAAACTTTGTTGCTAAGTGCCTAGTTCACCTCTATGATGCCTTTACCCCTCTGCATTTTAACTGAATAGTTTTTGAATGCCAAATAAGCTCATAGTATTTCCTATAGATATGTTATATAGAAAAATAAAAAAGACTATTCTATGTTACCTTATAGATAATTAAGTCTTCCCTAGAATGATTGATTGAGTTTTTCGTTGATAATTTAAACTGTAAAAACTGTAAACTTAAAATGTTTATGCTAAAAAAATGTTTTCACTTCTTTCTGATTCATATTTCATTTTTCTTAATGCCACATAACATTTTACGACTTCAGTCCAATCTAGAAGACATATTTCTGTGTATTAACACTGCATGCTTTTGCCCTATAAACACTGGAATTCTTATAAGTTCTAATTTACATAATTCTCATAAAAATAGTATGCATTTAAAATTGTACGTAGTGCATTATAAAGAACGTTTCTGGGGAGCCAAGTACTTCCATTTTGGTTACGTGTTGTTAGCAGCAAACCCTCTTACAATTTCCATAACTGATGCTTAGACATTGTTTCCACAGACATGTTTCTGGCTTTGTTCATTTCAACCCTTGTTTTTCCTCTGCCACCCTCATATGTCTGGGGCCATGTGGCTTGAGACACATTTTTATTTCAAGAAAGCCTCCGTATGAGTTGAAACAGGGGGATGGTGAGAGCCTTTCTGGAAAGTATTCCTTCCCTGGGATGCCTAGAAACAACTTAATTATACGTGGCAGTGAAGGCAACCACACAAATATATCTCAGTAAACCCAAGTTAAGCTTATCTTCCAAACCAATTTCTCCTGGGCCAAATCTCAAAAGTGTCCATAGCCATTCCACCTTGAGCCAACCCAAAAAGTGTGACTACAAAGAAATGAAGATCATGTGAACACACATATTATCTGCAAGTTTCCTAACCGTATATGGTAAGGAGAATGCATACGGCCTTGGAAGAGCCTTAGAAACTTGGAAGTGTTCCATGTAAATGAGGGATCCCAGAGCTTAAGTTTTATGGTAAAGCTGTGGATAGTCATCTGTAACATTGAAATGGTAGTGCTGTGTCAGACAGGATTCTGAAGATACATGAGACACATATGATGGTACTTCCAGAGGCGTTAAATGAAGGCTTTATTGAAGGAACATCTTTATAGAGGGACTAGTTACTGAGGTATGGCAGAAGTTTAGGAACAAAAAAGCTATAGTTAGGTACCAAGGTCCTACCACGCCTGGAAAGTTAGGGTAAGGGGAGGAGGATTAATTCCCTGGGCACAGGGAGAAGGGCCCTGGAATGGGCAACGCTCAGGAGCTGAGGCCAGGAGTAATGCATACGCTGCCAGAGCCACCCCTCCAGCCGTGTGCTGGGGAGCTTCATTCAGAGAAACCCACAGAATTCAGCTAGTCCAGGGGACCCGGGGATGATGCATCCACAGAGGTCACCCCCCCACCCCGGGACAGGGGGCAGGGATGAGTGGGGCAAAGGGCAAATCTGAGGGTACAAAATCGAAATAAGAGTACAAGTATCTTCACAGGATTGCAGCCAACATTAGATTAGATAACATGTACATGAATGCATCCAGCACAGGGCAGGCTCACAGATCCAGGCTCACACGATAATGTCAGTCCCATTATTTCTGGGATGAAATACTTAAGTGACTTTACAGCAAAAGCGGGAAGAAAAATCACAGCATTTGATGGGAAGAACATCCTAATGATGCCATGCCAGAAGTCAAGCCAGACATTTTTCTAATTACTGTTACTTCCAGAAAAACTCTTCTCAATAGCACATCTCTAGTGAACGGTGAATTTACATAAGGTACAAAGCGTTCTCCTGTTACTGAATTTTCACTATTTAAATATTATAGCCAATCACCTCTAAAGGAGTAGCAATTCCTGGTGTAGATTTGGAAAATGGGGATGTGTTAAGAATTCACCCTGAGACACAGGACCACATCTGGGTCAGGTTACCCAAGAACTAGCAGCATGGCCAAGTGGAAAGGTGCTGAAATCCTAACAGAACTTGGGGGTCCACAGGGAGAATGCTGCTTCTGCACAGCTTTGTATCCTCATCTATGAAATGAGGAGTGGGGACTAGATAATGGATCCCAAACTGTGCACTGAGCCCCCCTTGAGGTTCACCTCTCCCTCAGAGCTCTGGGGTCACCCCTGCACATTCTGAGTCACTCTCCTTTTATCCGTTTGTGTGGATTTCACAAGAAAGTCCACAGTTGACAGAAAATATTTGAAACCCCCCAGGATCTCAAAGATTTCTTCTTGCTTCAAAAACTAGAATGTCAAAACCCAAATGTTTTAAAAACCTACTTTTTAAAGGCCCAACATTTTATCTCGGTTGACCTTGCATCAAAGTCACAGCAGAAAGCTTACATTTATTTCAAATCAACAGATATTTATTTGAGTCCAAACTCTGTAAGGCACAGCTATAAGGATATGTTGCCTTAGATTCATTCTAGTTTAGAATGCAAAGTGGAAAAAGGACAGGCATAGAAATTCTAAATTCCACAAAGACGTAAAATAATTCACAAGTAACCGCATAAAAGTGTAGAATGTTTCTCTTATAGAGAAAAATAAAGTTAGTTTTACTATTTCAAACTCATGAAGAACTCAATAGTTTCAATGCAGGTAAAAAATTACAGAATGTATCATTTTTTTTTCTGAAATCTTTAGCAAACAACCATCTTCTCAGTGAGGAGTCAGCTACGGTCTCATACTATGTAATTAAAATAAGTATAGTAATTAAAATAAGTATTTGTTCAAATTTAGCCCGATTGTACTAGCTAACCCTTGTGCTGTGGAATGTGGTCCAGAACCTGGTAACACAAAGAACTAGGGGTCACCCACAGGCTATCCTTCAGTTTCAGGCAACAAAACTCTGAAAAAATAGTCACCATAAAATATTCCTGAAATACATGTGACTAGGTATTGATTGCTTTACAAAGTACCTGTCAGATTGTTCTGTGAAGAACTGACCTGTATGTTTTTTAATTTATTTCATTGAAGTACAGTTGATTTACAATGTTGTGTTAATTTCTGCTGTACAGCAAAGTGATTCAGTTATACATATATTATCCTTTTTCGTATTCTTTTCCATTATGGTTTATCACAGGATATTGAATATAGTTCCCTGTGCTATATGGTAGGACCTTATTGTTTATCCATCCTATATATAATAGTTTTACATCTGCTAACCCCAAACTCCCAGTCCATCCCACCCCCACTCCCACTTCCTCTGGACAACCCCAAGTCTGTTCTCTGTATCTGTGAGTTGACTTATATTTTTAAAAGATCTGGAAGAAAAAAAAAGTCACTATTAAGAACAGTCAAAAAATAACCAAGTGCTTTCATCAAGACTAAAGGAAATTTTGCAAATTACTTACAATTAGTGTTTGGCAGAAACAGCTTCTACAGGATGGACATGTGACCTGTCCTTGAACACCTGGCTTTGTAAAGGCCCGAGCTAATACCAATATTTACTTCTACACCTAATACAATTTTATAGCAGCTAAAATGGGAGTGGTGCCTCTGATCATCTCTCTGTGTATTGTAGTCAAGATCATGTCCACCAAAGGCTCCTTGATGGGTTTCAAATTTCACCACTGCGCCTTCTTTCCATCTGGTTGTGTATCAAGCTGCTGATTCCAAAACGACTATCCCTCCCCACCTGTTTCTGGGTTTGCTCCCATAGGAAATAGGTCCCAGGAGTCTTGGCCTTGTGGATATTAAGAACACTTGTTCCTTACCTCATGCTTTATTCCTTTCCCACACACATCACAACCACCCCTGTACAAGATGTCCACTAGTTCCGGGATGCTAATTGCAGTCGTTTTGACATCCCTTTTTCTGCACCATTTGACTGGCCAAATCTCCCTGTGAGAGCCAAGTTGTTTACCTTTTTTGACTTGAAACCAGTGTTAATGATCTACTTAGGTTTTTATTCTGAGAGCTCAAAACGAAAATTCCTCTTTGAAAGAGAAAACTTTTTTCCCCTCTTTTTTCAAAGTTTAACATGTCATCTCTAGTTATTTGTTGTTCCACTTACGTGTGTCCATATCACAAAAGCTGCAAAATAAATATAATTTGCAAAACTTCAGATATTGACATTTCGGAGGGAAAATGGAGAAATTCCATTTATAACTACTTACTAAATTATAGAAGCATAAGCTCAGAGATGTCATCAGCCTGGCCTCAGGTCATACAATGATGGTAGCATTCAAACCTTAGCCATTCAGCTTAAAATGGCTTTGTTCTTCCTATTAGGAAAATAACCCGTGCAGGATTTCAAGGAGGTGACAATAAAAATAGTGTGGTTTGTACTTTTGTGCCCTGAAACACTTAAAATATTTTCACCGGGGCTGCTGTTCCCAGCAAAAAGCATTCGTTTTACATCCCTGAAACTAGCAAAAGTTGACCTGTAAAGAGCCCTGAATGGCAGGGAGGTCAACATGTTCCTGGGCCCTGTATTCCAGCCATTTGCAAATAATTTTGTGAAGAGGGTCTAGGACCCCATGAATAGCTAGGTTTCTCCCAGCAGAGGTACATTATGAGATGTCAACTTACTGAAAACCGCTCTGTCCTTTCTCTCTAAACACAGATGTCCTGCTGGCTATTGAACCCTAAAGGGAGGCTTGGATTAGATAAAATGGTATTTCTGAGGTTGAATAAAGTGGTATTTCTGTTGATACTAATTGGCAGGCCCTCAGGGTGGTACATCTTCAAAATGCATTCTACTGAAGTACTTAACTATTTGGGAGCCAGACAGACCTCAACTTTATCAGCTCTGCTACAGATAGGAATCATTCTATAGTCCACGCTATCACCTGTGAATTGAGGTAACCATGAAGCATAGTTCACATGAAAATAAAATGAGATCTATAAAGTGATTAGCTGGGCACTAACAATGGTCATAATTGTCAGAATGAACCTGCCCTTCAACCTTTACCTTTGTTGACTTTGCATCCCACTGCAGCTTCTCCGCTTAGCAGACTTAGTTGACCCTATAGGTCCTAGGTCAAGTACTACTTCTTCTATTCCTTAAGTTTTCTCACAGCTCATTTAAGTATGGCAACTGAAACAAAAAAGCACAACCTAAAAGTTGAGAATTCTGTTTTATTCTGCAGACAAAACTGAGGACTCAAGCCCAGGACGCAGCCTCTCAGAGAGCTGTGGGGGAACACTGTGAAGAGGTCAGGGGGTACCCAGGATCTACAGGGGTTTTTGCAACAAAAGCCAGGTAGTCAGATCTTCAAAAGATTACTGTTAATTAAAGAAAACCAGACATCTCAAGTTCATGAATTTAATGCTTTTCTATGTATGGGAAGAGGCAAGAGTCTGGGCTCACTGGAATCGATCCTTTGATCTGCACCTCAGCTGTCTGGGGCCAGGATCCTGCTTTTCTCCATCCTGAGTCCCCTGAGGGTGTACAGCCAGGGCGAGGAGGCGGGGGGGCGGGGGGGACAGGCTGCATTGGCTGAAGGCTTGCTGGCTACAGCATCCTTTGTGTAGTGATATGACAGGTGGCATTTTTCATCCACAGTCTCCACCTGAGTTTGCACTCCTATCATGATTTCCTGGTGGTAGTTAAGGTACCCAACTGTCTTCTGGATCAGTCTCTAAGATCTTGGGAAGAGCCGCATCCTCTCCAGTGCACACCTAGCGCCTAGCTCAGGGCAGTGCTTCCATAAACATGTATCATGTCCATCAATTAGCCACAAATTGCCACAGATCCAGTGTGCTATTTTTGTAAACCTCTCCAGTGTATATTTAAGATTCCTTTATACGATGCTGAAAAGGCATATTCCAACTTTACCTGTCTGAAAATAAATTAGCGAATGCTCACATGACCAGAACCCTAAGAATAGACTTGAACCACTTCATGAGCTTAGACTCTCAGGGCTTGGTAATATATTCTTCCAAGATAACTCTCCAGAGTTTTCATCTGTCACCAGAACTCAGTCAAGCTGAATGCAAGTTGAAAACGTGGTGAGCATAAGTGTAGACAAGTGCTGGGTCAGGGAGCAGAATCGGACCAGCTCTCAGTAACCAAGAGGTTACTTGGCCCTGCATTTCTTCCCTGAAGAAGTATTTGGACGATATAATGGAATGATCCCCAGAGTGGGGCATTGGGCCATTTTTATGGAAACCAACCAACAGCTTCTATATCTTTAGCACCTTGTCATTTTCAAAGTTCCTACCAGAAACGATGGCTAAGACCTAGACGAAACAGGCTCTTATGTGTAAAGAATTCTCATGTTTGGGTCACAATATCCCTAGAATCCCAAATTTTCTAGAAAGGGAGTAAAAGGATCTTTCATTGGTCACTAAAACTCCCCAAATATTTCCACCTCAACAAAAGTGAATAAATGGAGACACCCAGCTGAGTTTGCTTCTATTTCTCTTCCTAGTCAAGCTTCTTCACTGGCAGGTATGAAAATCCTTTCAGAGCAAGTCTCTCAAGTAGATCTCTGCCTCTTTAAGGTAAGTCTGAATTTACTTTACTTATTTAGGTTTGCTTATTTAGGGCCAAAGGGAGGTGAGTCACCTGCATTAGGGTCAATCCACAAAAAACTAACTCAGTCCTGAAGACTTCTGTTTGGGCATAAGATTTGTGGGAAACATTCTACTATTTTTTAATAATAGAAAGACTGGGGGTAAAGGACGCTGAATGTTAATACCAGTTTTCCCCCAGCTGTGTGATACTGAACAGTTGACATTAATAATTTAGGACCTCAGTTTTTCGTTTATGAAATTGGAATTTTATTGATTGCCCTGCCTGCCTCAGAGACTTAAGTTATAATGACCTAATCTTACACATGAGAAAACTTTGAAAAGTAAAAAGCTACAGTTGTTACTACTTATTAATGTTATTGTTATTATTATTATTATTATAGGTTTAGTGAGTTTATTAAACAAAACACTAATGGAGATTACAATTAAATATATTGCAAACATCAGCTCTTATATCTACATAGAAGATACACATTTATCATTCTAAAATTCAACCAGTGAGCAATTTTTCCAGGCATAAGTTATTCTGAAAATGATGAAATCTGAATGTGGCATGTAGTAATTATAATAAACCTGAGAGCCTACTCCAGAAAATAGCATAATCGCTGTATCAAGGACGTTAGCTAGTGTGACAATATAGCACCACTTTTCTCTCCTCTGAATAGAATAGGTGCTGAACTATTGAGAGTGGACTTTGATTCTAAAAGCATGTTTTTATATAATAAGAAGAACGTTCATGACGTATTGCTATCAACTTAGGTTCAGGCAGTGATAATTCTTTTTAACTCGAGACCTAGACGGAAATATCACTACAGAATTCATCTGCTGGAAAAAGAACTACTAGCTTTGACATAAATTACTTAAACCAAAGGTATTAGAGTCCAGAAAAACTTCCTGTAAGCCATGCAGTACATGTAATAACTGTGATTACTGCTAGGTAAACACAAATTAATTCTGTTACAGGAGAGAATGCAGAAGGAATTCATAGAATCACAAGGTCAGGAGGAATCATGAGGGTCCAATCAGCCCATGTTCTCTTTACAGTCACCAAACAACACCCCAAACTCTGCTTGCACAACCCCTGAAAGAGAACATGCATCCTCTCCAGAGTTGGCACATTTGGTTTTCTCATAGATCTGACATTTCAAAGAAAATCTTCCCTACTTAGACCTGAAATCCATCACCTTCTAGAATCTTCTCATCATTTGAAGCCATACACATAACGTCTAACCTCTACTCACAGACAACATCACTGATGTCTCCAAGCAGTTCTTAAATAGCCTCAAATGAATCACTTTTACCCCCTTGGTCATTTTCCTCTGGGTGATTTTTTTATATTTCACTTAAAAATGATGAAGTGGAATGCATGTTTTCTGGTTGCATGTCAGAGGCCAAAGTAATAGCTGTTCCTGCTGATACAGAAAAAGGTGATAAATTATATGTCAAAAGATAACATTTTCAAGGCACTTAAAGGACTACAAATAGCACAAGGAATTCATGAATTAAATTAATTGTTATGAGCTCATAACAACTAGTGCTTTCCCCTGGGAGACGCTTGCCAACTTTGAGCATGGCTGGAGGTTTGGGTTTGGCCCAGGCAGAAGGTTGTTCCTGGTGAAAAGAGAAACCAGCCAGGAGCTGAGAATCAAGCAGGTCCAGAACGACAAATTGAAAGGCTCCGAATATCTACCTGGTTTTCACTAAAGACGTTTGCCGAAAGCTGAGGCTGCACAGGTGCTAAAGGAATGGGCTAAGAACTTCTGACCCTTAGACCAAAATCTCCTGCATTCTCACAGCACTCGGGACTCAACAATATTCCAGGAAAACAGTCCTGCAAACAAAACACAAGCTAGATAAAAAAACCTTAGAGGGAGCGTTGAATTAACACTAGATGATCCATACGTATAAAATAGATAACTAATAAGAACCTGCTGAATAAAAAATAAATTAATTTAATTTAATTTTAAAAAAAGCACTAGATGATCCACAAAAAGGATTGAAGTAGGGCATCTGTTGACTATGGATATCCTGAAGGTGAGACTTCAAGTTTGGCTCCTGGAAAGACCAATTTTGGAGGACAGAGAAACCAAGCAAGAATTCAGGATTCTTTTGAAAGTAGACATGTTTTTCTAGCAAGACATCATATTTGAAGATAATCATCACCAGAGTCTCTATAGGTCTTTTTCCTTGTCATTTTTGTCATTGTTCAGAATATAACTAGAAATGACTAAACATGCAGAGACAAGATTTTATGATAAACAAAAATGAGAAATGAAAATAGACAGAAACAATAGAAGCAGACCCCAACACGATCAAGATACTGGAGTTAATGAAAAAAATTAAAATAACAATGAATAATGCATTCAAAAACATTGTAGGGCTTCCCTGGTGGCGCAGTGGTTGAGGGTCCGCCTGCCGATGCAGGGGACACGGGTTAGTGCCCTGGTCCAGGAAGATCCCACATGCCGTGGAGCGGCTGGGCCCATGAGCCATGGCTGCTGAGTCTGCGCATCCGGAGCCTGTGCTCCACAACAGGAGAGGCCGCAACAGTGAGAGACCTGCGTACCACAAAAAAAAACAAAAACAAAAACAAAAAAACATTGTAAAAGATGTAATAGACAATAAATTGTTACCACATAATTTGAATCTGTAAAAAAGTATCTAGATGATAATCTAGATCTAAAATATTTAACATCTGAAGTTTGCAACCTCAATAAATGAAAGTAATAGCATAGTGAATGCAGTAGGAGAAAAAAAATGTGATCTGAAAGTCAGGTAAGTAGTAAGTGCCCCAAGTGAATAGCAGAATGAAATACAGAAGAAAAGAGAACTCACAGAAGAGAGTGTAATAAAAATAAGTGACACAACCAAAGTGAAATTAGAGTCCAGAAAGAGAAAACAAAGAAAAAAGACCAAAGCAATAGTCAATGAGATAAGGACCAAGAATTTTCTGAAAATGATGAAAGGCATCAAAACAGAGTTTAAGAAGCTCTGGGGAAAATACAGAGAAACAATACCTAGGCACTTCATGGTAACTGCAGCAGGGGGAAAAGCAAAATCTTAAAAGCATCAAAAGAAAAACACAAGTCTTCAAATGAATGGCAATAAGACTGACAGCCAACTTCTCAATAGAAAAAAGGATAGAAGCCTGAAGACAATGGAATGATATCGTCAAAGTACTGAAAATACTCAGAACAAATGCTGTAAATGTACAGGTCATTGTGTGGACATATGTTTTCACTTTTCTTGAGTAAACAGCTTGGAATAGAATTGCTTGGTTAAATGATATGTTGGGTTAACTTTATAAAATACTGTCAAACTGCACATATTCAGACTCCATGACCCAGCAATTCTGACCTATGACCAACAGAAACATGTACCTATGTTCACTAAAAGGTAGGTGCAACATTGGTCACAGTTATACTATTTTTAAAAGCTGCAAACTGGAAACACTCCAGTGCCAATCAATAGTAGTATAGGAAGATAAGTGGTGGTGTATTACTTAATGGAATATTACATGGCCATGCAAATAAATGATCTATAACTATACACAGCATTATGGATAAATATCACAAGTAGAGTGTTTACTGGAAGAAGCCAAACACAGAAGAGCACACACTGTATGATTCCATTTCGATCAAGTTCAGAAATAGGGAAAACTGTTAATGCTCTTAGGAGTCAGGAGGAGGGCAGAGACTGGTAGGGGCTGGAGGGCAGCTCTGGAATGCTGGGAATTTCCTGTTTTGCTGGCCCCACGGTTTTAGCACATCTCCTAGAGGAGATGCCACATGAGCCAAGATTTGAAGGTACAAGAGTTGATTAAGCAAAAAGGAGAGTGAGGAGGGTCTTCCAGACCCAGAGAGTAGTAGATGCAACACCATGGAGGGAGGTACAGAGGACTGTGACCTAGAGGCTGTGGAGAAATGCCCCCAGGAGGCAGACTAGGTAGAAGCCAGTCAAGATGATTGACAGACAGAGATGAGGCTTTGACCCTGGTCAGAGATGCTGCTGCTTCAAAGGCAGGCAGGGGCATATGGAAGGATGACATGAACTTAATTGTAAAGACAACTCAAGGACTGCATAATAATCAGACATATCTTCTTCCAGTAATTTAATGACTCACCTTCTCTCTCACTAAAGTACAACTTTCTCTTCAGTCTGTGGACTGTCTCTAATCTTGTTGTTAGATATCTCTCAGTATAACATTCAGCATATTATAATCACAAACACCTATACAATGCTTAAGTGCATTAGTGATGCTCATCGTCTTTATGGCAGATACTGGAACTATTATCTCCGTGGACTCGCAGATAGCCTCATGCTCTTTCCCCAATCTCAGATGCCCTCCCCACTTCATCTGGAAAATTTTCTACCCATTCTTCAAATCCCGGGAAGCGTGGTACTTTGCTCCTTGCATTCTCACAATGTTTTGCTCACACTTCTTCATGTAGCACCTACCGTGCTGTGGTGTATTTTTTACCCATTCACTGCGAGCATCTTGGCTTATCCATGTTTCCATATCCTGGCCTACCAAAGCACCTGGTACAGAGCTCAAGAAACATTTTGGAAAAGAAATATTGCAATCTCTTTTCCAGTTTCCAGCAAGATAGTGATGTGTATCATTGATTCTTAACAAGAGTTATAAATTAAATATCTGGAGACACCATTAGACTTTTTGTCCTGTCAGTCAGGCATCCGAGTAATGGAATCATTATAGACTTTAATCAGCATTTCATAAACCTGAAGTCATGCACAGAAAACTAATTTAAAATAATGATAACAATTGGAGATGTTTTAATCGTTTGCCCCTTAAAGAAAGCTTTTCCTGTCTGCTGCTACCTTTAAGTGGTTTTTTTGTTTGTTTTTTTGGTTTTTTTTTTTTTTTTTTTTTTGCACTGCATGATGAAGGATCCAGGGATAATCTGTTGATTATGGAGAATTGCAAGGAAGGTACATTGAGAATATTCACTAGCTATGCTATAGCCAAGATTATTATAATACTCTTCAAAGGGAGAGAGTAATTTTTAGCAGCAAGCACCCAGGTGCTAAAATGATGTTTGCAGCATGTATAAGTCAGCTTAACACAGCTTTGCTTACCCCATTAGAACAGTGGCTTAAATGAGAACCATTTCTTTAAAGAGTGGATCATAAGCTTCAAACAAAAATCCTATCACAATAGCAGTTTAGGCTTAAAGTCACAAAAATTATTTCCTCCTGCAAATCATACAGGAAATCATTTGAGAAAGCAATTGATCCCTTCAATAAAGAATGGAAAGTTGAGTCACTCCACTGTATTTATTTCTGTAATTAACCATCGCTTTTCTGCAAGGTTGGGACTCTTTTCTACATGTTAATAAATTATGTCTCTTGTCATACTAATTATAAAAGATGTATTTCTACACTTCTAAGTTAATTATGAGAATTGCATTCTAAATTCCCAACTTATCTAATTCTTTAGTTATCTGTAATAATTTTCAAACGTTTTGTGGCAGTTATTTTTTAATCTGATCTAATTTTAGTTGGCATTTAATTATTCTCAAAGACTAATCCTTTTTCAGGTTAGTCTTGGACACGACTTTTTCTTTTGACTGCCACTGTGTGTTGCACTTTTCAAGAGTCCTGCTGTGCTCTTGAGGGGTCTTGACGATATTAATGCCAGTCCTATGAAAAGAACAGCATTTGAGATCCCAAAAAGAAAATCTCTTCCTGTGAAGAGAAAAAAATATTTTTTACACTAATGGAAGATGACTACATAAATTATTATAACAGAAACAGCTTCTATAGTGATAAACCCAGATAATCCACAAAGGCTCCAAATGTTAGGAACGCTGGCAATAAGCCTTTAAGTGGGATACTAAAAAAATATAGTTTTAATTTTGCTACCAGATTCCAGTTCATAAATAAATTGAGAGAGGCCTATATTTACTTTGTTTGTCTTCAAATAATTCATCAATATATTTTTAATTTTATTCTTATGAATGTTTTTGATAACTCTTAGAGCAATAATACTTCTTTCTGTGGATGCCTTATGTCCCTAATCATAGCTTTAATAATTTAACTCACTCTTTACAATCTAGATTATTCATCTTTTATCTGAGATCCAACCTACCAAATTACCTAGTCATTTTTTAAGTCTTCCCTTAAGATTCAAGTAGAACGCATGTAACTTAGAGATAAAGATTATACCTTGCTCAACTGTATCCTCTGTTATGTCAAATACAGGCCTTAAAAATAATAGGCATTTTTTAAAATGGAATTAACTTCATTGAAAATCATTTACACCTTTGCTTCAGATTGTAATTATGGGCTCATATTTTAAAATTGGTTTGTATATGTCAAATATTGGGCTTTGTCAGAGCCCAGTAATTGTTATATTGAGAAAAGAATGGGATAACATTTATTTAGTGTCTAGCTTATATCCTAAACACTGTAATAGATTCAGACATATGCTGTATCATACAATCTTTACATGGAATTTGAGTTATTATCTCCCTTCTACATTGGGAAACTAAAGTTCAAAATGTGAAATGCCTTCCCCAAGGCTACATACTTCAGGCAGATCCTGCATATTCTGACTCCGGAGCTGATATTTCTTTTCACTGCAAAAACTTGTTTCCTAAAACAAGTGCAGATTAAAACAAAACAAAACAATTTAGAAAATGTGCTTATTGACACTCCAAGAAAAAATAATGAAACACTTGGAACGCTTCCCCACCCATTTCTTCCTTTGGCTTTTTACCTCTCCTCTTGGAGAAGACATGCTGTTTGCTGGTGAATAAGGATGAATCATCCCTCCTCACGAGATCACACAATTCCATCTTCTCCCTGGTCTATGGTACTCAGGACATCATCACTGACTATTAGGAAAATGATGGTATTTCAGCAAAACTTTCTTTGTGACAAGTGAATAAACCAAAAGAAAAGAAAAGAAAAATGTTCCAAGTTGAGAAAACTAATGCAATGGGTACTGCATGTGTTATATCACTTAGAAAGGCAAGAAACTGAAAACGCTCTTTCAAACTACTTTCCAAGAATATAGGTCCTTATTTCGGAATTCATGATCAGGCAGCAATATTATATCGAGATAGGAAAATCAACCCTGATAGGTTTGAATCTATATAGCACTATCCCTACTATCAGTAGCTTCCTAGATATTCTTTACTTTTCCTTCCTTCCTTCCTTCTTCCTTCCTTCCTCCCTCCCTCCCTCCCTTCCTTTCTTTTTTCCTTTCCTTTCTTTCATCTTTTAAAGTAATTATCACAATATCATATTCCCTGAATCATTAAGAAATCCCCACAAATTTTTCCCAAGAGAGTGTTTTGTTCTGTTTTTTTTCTCTTACTCTCTGTTCACTAAACCGCTTCTATTTGGGGATCTTGAACCAATTCCTGAAATTCTTTCAATCTTTATTTTTCTCATTTGTAGGACACACAAAATTGCAATGATGATCGTGTATATCCCCTGTTTCACGGAGGTGGTTATGAAAAAGAAGTAAGATGTGTAAATGTCCTAGTACAGGGGCTACACAACTGACTCCTCAATAAATATATTAGAGGTAGAAAAGGAGAAATAACCTTAAAATAATTGTTAGACAAATAATTTTTAAAATCATCACATAGAGATTTTATATACATGTGTTAAATATTGTTTAGTGCCTTATATGGTGTCTTCTTAAGATCAAAGTCAGTTTCTGGCAAGGTCTGCCTGGAAGCTTCTAAATTTTTATTTCCCTATAAATTTTGACTGTGAGCTCAACATTTCAATTGAGCTGGACATAGTTACAATTAATAGCTGCTTGAAGTGACATTTTTTGACTAGTTTTAGAAAAGACCAGACTAATAAATTCTGAAGAGTAGTAGGTTATCATAATGCTAGGGCATATTTATTTCCTTGGTGAAAATAAACTCATGCAAAGACTAGTCTGATGAAAACCATGGTCCCAAGGCACGGCACAGAATGGTCATTCTGGGTGGTTTCCCCCAATCTTGATTAGAAATTACCTCTGCACACAATATACATCTGCAAGGAGCAAATCATTTCATATATATATGAAATCATATATATATGAAATTATTAGTCACAGTTTTATTGGCTTAGTTCATATTTAATTGTAATATAGAATGCAATAAAGGTCAAATTTTTTCTTTTTCTTACTATTATGTTACCTAGCAACTATGAACTACACACAGTCCTATAATGACTAAATCAGACTCCCACATGTGGTAATTACTAACTTTACTCATAAATTGCCACCTAAAGAAAACAATGCATATTATTTATCTCTAAATAAAAACAATTCACTCAGAGATATCAGTTCACTCATCTGTTATAAGACAGGAGGCCAAAACATTTCCCTGGCTTTATCTATGATACAGAATTTTAATAAGCTGATATGTAGAAAATTTTCATTCTAGCACAATTTAAGCATATTCATTAATAAACGTTTTCTGGAGCCTTTACAGGAGGCAGCTGGTAATAGAGTTGTCCAGTTAGGTCTAGAAAGTCAAAACGAACTCAACTTAGTCGTATGGAACCACAGACCAAGCTCTCCCATTTCTCACTGCAATATTCTCTTAAATACCAAGAATGTTCTCATAATGTTTGTTCATTGGTTTGGTTTGTTTTGGTTCGGGTTTGAAGGTGTGTATGTGTGGTTTAATTTATTGGGTAGTCAGCCCCAATTTAAAGACAGAGGAATCCTGAAATCAAAATATAGGGAAACATCAGTATCTGAAAACTGTCTCTTGGAAATGTTCAGAGGTGATGGGGGCAGGAAGGTGTGACAGCAGGAGCGCAGTCGTTTTGATGGGACAGTTACAAGCAAGGAGAGGTTGGTGGGCACGGGTGCTGATGGAAGAAAATGCATGAAATCCTGGTCACCTGTGGAGGGCACTCAACTGATAAGTGTCTAAAACTGGAAAACCAAGAAATGGCCAAATGAGCATATTTGGGAGGTGTCTTAGTCAGCTCAGGCTGTGGCAGCAGATTACCACAGAGCTTTTCACACAGTTCTGGAGGATGGAATTCCAGCATCATGATGCTGACTGATTTAGTTCCTGATGATGGCCTCTTCCTGACTGGCCTTCTTCTCACTGTGTCCTCACATGGCAGACGGGGAACCTCTAGTGTCTCTTCCTCTTCTTATAAGGACACCAGGGCTCCACTCTTATAACCTCATTTAACCCTAATCACCTCTTTAGAGGCCCCATCTCCAATTGCAGTCACCTTGGGGGCTAGGGCTTCAACACATGTATTTAGGGGGACACAATTCAGTACATGGCAATAGAAATATGGAGATGAATACCCAAGGAATCAGCTAAAAGTGTTGCCTCAAGTGAGGGGAAAATAGGAAGGAGGGAAGTAGGAAAATGCTGAGCTTTCTTTAAAAACTTGCAGCACAAATTGATTAAACTATATACGTGCATCATTTTGTTAAAAATAAAAACGAAAGAGGAGGCAGACAGACCTGAAATAAACAATTGCAGGTGGTTTTCTTTTCTTTATTTAGAACATTTGCTTATTATGAAGGCTGTTTATTTAATAGCACGAAAAAAAGAAATGACATAAGACTTACATGACAAAAAGTTCAATTTGAGTCAACATTGTGGAGAAACCTCACAAAACAGATAGCGTTATCTTAGATTCCCTTCAGAGTCAAGAACCCAAACTGAAGGACATGACAGCTCTTCTCTATCTGGCACTGGTGAGCTGGTCCATGCATGGGAAGGAAAAAAAAAGAAGCCCTGGTTTGCCAATTTCCACCGTGTGAATACGCCCCCGTGGCTGACTTCTGTGCCATCACTGAGTGGGAGAAGATAAACCCATCAGCTTGTACACGCAGGCGTGGGCCAGCCCGAGTCCCCCACTGAACTGATGGGAGCAGTTACCGTGCTTCTTCTTCCTCTTCATTTTGTGTCTAGTATGGACATTAAATTTGGAAAATAAGAATGATAATATAAAGTGTTTATGTATTTCCAGTAAAGTGGAGATGCTTCAAAACTATGTCACATAGGAATAGTTCAAAGATGGGATGCTTAACCTGAAGATAATAAAAATTTGTAACTTGAATTGCCATGAGTGGTTGGCCACGTCATAACCTCCAGGCACTTGATAGTTACCTCCAAATATCTGAAGCTCTGATAGGGACAGTATCTCTGAAAATCCATTCTTTCTCACCCTCCAACACACACACACACACACACACACACACACACACACACACATCATTGCAATGTTCTTATTTATCTTTTATAATCCACATAAATACTGCCTTCTCCGTGGAGCCTTCCCTGGTTCCATTAACATCTTTCCTCTAATCCTCTGTTTCCCAAATGTGTCTCACTTCCTACATCACTTTGTATGAAGTTTGTTGTCTACTATCTGTCTCTCCTGCTAATATGAGCACTCTTTAAGGGCAGGGAACATGTCTTATTCATCATTATATTTCCTAACACATGATAGAGATTTAATACATTTTGATTGGAGGAAATTTTGAGACAAATTTCAATTCAGTATAGATAGAAGTTCTTAATAATCAGAGATTTCTGACGTGGGAACACATTTCTTTGAGGAGAAGTGTGATTCTGATGACTATGGATGTCCAGGCATAAACTGGACACCCCATATGGCAGCTGAACACTTAGCCTGGTGACCACAGGATGTCTTCCATCCTGTTCATTGTACACTTTATCTGGACAAGCTCCACTGGCTTTAATCATGAGTTCCACACCATTGACTGGATTTCGGTCCATTCACCGTACATCAGGAAGCACACTTTAATATATTCCACATTGATGTTAAGGTATTCGCCTATATATCCTGAAAGTTTTAAAGTTTTACTTTTCACATTTCAATCCATAATCCCTTGCCATTCACGGTGGTGTGGTGGGAAGTAGGAATTTAATTTCATTTAACTTCTGATTAGTGACAGGGAAGGGTTCACTCGTTCAGGAATGAGTCCATTCAGGGGAGTTTGTCATCTTCCAAGCAGGATCATTCTGTGTCAATTATCCTGTGAGAAGACTGAGGTGAGGGAACAGGCTAAAGGCTCAGAATCGACCTCGGGTCCCAAGGCAGGGACGCCAGCTCCTATGACACAGCATGTTAGTTTCATAGCCAGAAGCTGGCCGTGATGGAGCCCTGTGCACTGCCCTGTGAGTGTGGCCAGTGAGGGATTTGTGTACCTGTTACCGCTTCTGCTCTGTGGGATTTTCCCCTAATAAATGCTGTGTCCCCCCTGGTGAACACACCGTCATTTTCTTGACACATATAAACAACCAATTTTTCCAGCACCACTTATTTAATTGAAATGGCAGCCTTTCTCCACAGCTGTGTAATGCAACCTTTATCATATCAATATTTCATACATACATCTGTCTGTGTTGTAGGCTGAATCATGTCCCATAAAAAGATGAGTTCAAGTCTAACCCCTGATAGCTGTGAATATGATTTTGTTTGGAAATGGGATCAGAGGTAATAATATTAAGATGAGATCATACTGAATTAAGGTGGGCCCTAATCCAATGACTGGTGCCCTGATCCGAAAAAGGAAATTAGACACAGAGACCCACAGGGAAGAAGGTCATGTGACAATGAAGGCAGAGATTGGAGGGACACATCTAAGCCAAGGAATGTCAGTGACTGCCAGCAAACACCAGAAGCTGGGAGAGGCAAGGAATATCCTTCCCTAGAGCCTTCAGAAGGAGCATAGCCCTGCAGACACCTTGATTTTGGACTTCTAGATCCCAGAACTGTAAGAAAATACATGTCTGTTGTTTTAAGCCCCCCAGCTTTTGGTACTTTGTTATGACAATCCTAGGAAACTAAGACGGCCTGATTCTGAGCTCTTTATTCTGTTCACCAGTTTATGTGTCTATTTCTGTAATAATACAACACTTTCTTAATTACTATGGATTTATAATCAATCATGATATCTGGAAGGGCAAATTCCTCAACCTTATAATTCTTCAAACTTTTCTACCTAGCCCCAGCCCTCTGCTCTTCTATATGAATTTTAGGATCACTTTATACAGGTCTTTGAAAAACTTGCTTGAGATTTTGGTTGAATTCAGTGGAACTGTAAGACTAATTGGGAAATTTTAGTAAATTTAAGATCAAGTATGTTCTAGCTGTGAAAATGGGATGACTCTCCACTGACTCAAATACTCAGTAATGTTTTATAATTTTCTCTGTTAAGATTTTGCACATACTTGGTAGATTTATTCCTATAAATCTTGTTGACATTGTGAGTGGGATCTTTGTTATAGTGGTTATTATTAGTGTATAAAAGCACTATTGATTTTTGTATCTTGATCTCATTCTCAGAAAATGTGCTAGATTCCCTTATTGCTGCAGACCAACAGATTATTTTGGATTTGTCCATAGGCAATCTGATCCCTTACATATAAGACATCTTAGTCTCGCCATATACAGTTTTTATACTTCTTTTTTTTCTTTGCTTTAAACTTTAGTAGAAGGGGTGATAATGGACAACCTTATATTATTTCTGACTTTGATGGAATGGATCTAAATTGCCACTGTTAATTATAAAATTTTGTACAGATCTTTATAAAAAGGAACACACATTATTTGTTAGAAAAGTTTCTATTAAGAGCTTGCTAAGAACTTTTTTTAAAAAAAAATAATGAGCATGTAGAACTTTATCAACTAATTTTTCCATTTCTACTAATACCATAGCATTTTTTACCTTTCAGTAGTTATTATGGTGAATGTGTATCAACATTTATTAATGTTATTAAGTAAGCAAATCTGTAATGTCCAATCATCCTGGAATTACTGGGAAAATGTATAATTCTATGTGCTTTCTTCATAGGTACAATTTTCTAACCCCTTAGTAAAACTGATGCCCTCCTCTGGGGCACCCTTAGGTCCTGCACATTTTTAATTTCTAATTCTTCCAGTTGGAGGGCTGCTAAGAAACAAGTAAACAAATATTTAAAGCAACTTCTGGCTTTGTGAAATCAGAAATATTTGTCTCAGGAAAACCATGTACATTTCAGAGAGTCCCAGTGGAATAAAAAAATACACTTAACATTATGTTGTTAATCTGTGTGAAATTTAAGGAGAAAAACACAGACGTTTTTCTGAGAAATCAATAAAGTAGGTGCACACATCCCCCCTTCCCTTCAAAGGACTCACAAGAGCTGTTTATGACTGAGGTGTCCTCAGAAACATAAAAGGTATTTTTACCTCATTTGAAATAAATTTATTCAATTAAATTGTCTTTTGAGCTCATGTAGTTTTATAAGGCGATATATTTTTACTACATTAAAGAAAATTAAATCAAGTCCACCAGCAGTTACCTGCCCTGTGTGAAAGATGCAACGTGTAGAAATCTTTCTCCTTGAGGTTTTCAGACGTTTAAGAAGAAAAAGGGCCTGAAGGTTTTTGTTTGTTTGTTTGATAATTGATAACACCATCACTGACTTGCTCCAGGTACTCAGAACTATAAGAATGCACTGAAGAAAAATACAGTTTGTGTCCGAGGATGACCAGAGGGTGCTACATGGGAAGAGAGAAGAGCTCCAGGAGAGAAGGAAGCCGTAAGGAATAGAAGGGATTGAATGAGGAGTGAAAGGTCCTGGAAGAAAAAGCACGGATAGACCAGGACCAGTGACCGCAAGATGAAGGAAATTCAGTAACGCCTTCCCTGACGCCCTAAAACACACAACTGTATTTTGCACCTACAGCATTGCATATGTTTATTTTTTTCATTTTTATTTTATATTAGAGTTGATTTACAATGTTGTGTTAGTTTCAGGTGTACAGCAAAGGGATTCAGTTATGCATATACATGTATCTATTCTTTCTCAGATTCTTTTCCCATATAGGTTATTATAGAGTATTGAGTATAGTTCCCTGTGCTCTACAGTAGGTCCTTGTTGATTAACTATTTTATATAGGGTAGTGTGTATTTGTTAATCCCAACCTCCTAATTTATCCCTCCCTCACCTTTCCCCATTCGGTAACCATAACTTTGTTTTCTATGTCTGTGAGTCTGCATGTATTTCTTCTTTTTATTTATTTATTTATTTATTTATTTATTTATTATGTATGGCTGTGTTGGGTCTTCGTTTCTGTGTGAGGGCTTTCTCTAGTTGCGGCAAGTGAGGGCCACTCTTCATCCCGGTGCGCGGGCCTCTCACTATCATAGCCTCTCTTGTTGCGGAGCACAGGCTCCAGACGCACAGACTCAGTAGTTGTGGCTCACAGGCCCAGTTGCTCCGTGGCATGTGGGATCTTCCCAGACCAGGGCTCAAACCCGTGTCCTCTGCACTGGCAGGCAGCTTCTTAATCACTGTGCCACCAGGGAAGCCCCCTTATTTTCTCTTTTAGAGCTATAAGCAGGCACTTCTGGGATGCTGTGACCCCAGTGCCTCTGCCTCTGGCTAGTTGCCTGGTTGGCTAGGAGCTAATTCATGAAGGCAGTGCATTGCTGGTTGTTCCATGGGGCAGGGACTCGACCCTGGCCAGCACTGTCGCACAGTCACTTCCTGCGCTCATCCCACATGACAGTCTATTGACCTGACTCAGTGAGTGTTATTACTAAGAGCCTGGTGCTTTGCATTTTGCATCTTGTTGAAATTAGGAAAAAAAGAGTCAGAGGACACCTGAACTCCAGTCTGCTGCAGGCTTCTGCTCTGTAGGTGCGATCTCAGAGAACCTGGCCAGTGTAGGAAGTCCTTCTGAGCTCTGGAGGTCCTCAGACCCTGTTCTGAATTCCTGATGTGTTACTAAGTAGCTGTGTGCTCCTGGTGGAAACACCTCAAACTTCTCTAGGTTTGTTTTTTTTTGTTTTTTAGGTGGTTTTTTTTGTCTATAAAATGCACTGTAATAGCACCAGTTTCACTAGGCTGTTGTGAGAATTAAACGGGTTAATTCACACAAAGTAGTTTTATTTATTTACTTAACAAACATGTATTGTGCACCTGTTGTATGCCCAGTGCAGCCCTAGGCACTTGGAATACATCAGTGAAGCAAAGACATCTCCCTCTCTCCTTTCCCAAATTTGTGTATTCTCTGAAGAGAGGGGATGGGAAAGAAAGGAAAATAAATAATGGATATAAGTATAACAAATAAGTAAATTTCTAGAAAGTCGTAAGCAGAATGTGAAACAGGATGTATGGATTGGGAATATTTGGGAAACGCTGACAGCAATTTTAAAAGTGGGTATCAGGTTAGGCTCCATCCAGAAGCTGACATCTGCGCATAGACTCAGGGAAGTGAGATTGTTGGCCTCGTGGAGATCTGGAGAGCATCAGTGTTCCCCAGGGTCTGGGAGCAGCAGAGAGGCCTGGGTAGCTGATGGAGAGAGGATGGTGAGAAGGCCTGAGAGGTAACAGGATGGGGCCTTCATCAGGATTGCAGCATTAGCGGCTGCCCTGGGTGCCACTGCAGGGTTTGAGCCCAGAAGTGATGTGACATAGCTCAGGTTTAGAAGGCTGGCCCTCATAGCTGTCTTGAGCATAGACCTTCCAGAGGTGAGGGCAGAAATGGGGCTGCCACAGTCATCTCAGTGAGGAAGGGTAGGGATTAGCAGGATGTTGGAGAGAAGAGGCTGTATCCTGGAAGGAGTTTGGGGTGAGCCAACAAGAGGTCCTGACAGAATGGATGACAGACAGAATACGGGTCCTTATGTTTAACTAGCATTCACCAAAGAGTCATAAAATCAATAGTTTTTCACTATTACCTAATAAGATGCGTGTGGAGGCTGCTTGGCTGGCAGTGGGGTAAAGGGCCAGGAGGGAAGGTGACAATGTCTGTCTCTGGAAACAAACGAAACCACTTCTCGGGCTCCCTGACCATCAGAGTGTCACTGCTTACCCCTCTTCCTGCCTCCCCGGCTCTCCCAGGCTTGTCTAACTGATGCTGGACCATCCACAAGAAATAGACGGTGCTTTGTTTTTCTTGTAAAATGATTGCTGTCTGGTAAGATGTTGGTGTGGAGAACTCAGCTCGGTGCTGCCTGGACCTCTGACCTCCTGAAGTTGGGAGAGAAAGGCTATGTTGTTTCCGGGCAAAATTTGTAAGAATTCACTCAGCAGCAAAGAAAACCAATCCAGTAAACACAGCATCGGGTGGGCGGGCCCCCCTTCCTCCAGGTCTGCATCCCCCTTGCTGCTCACGCCCTGAGCTGGGGCGACGACTTCTCACCCAACCACCGTGTCCCCCGACCCCATTAGTCACAGAGCGTCAGGCTCCCTTTCAGCACTTCTTGGTTTTATCCCTTCTCCATCCCTCTCTCTAGCTGCTATCCTAGACCTTAATCTTCTCAACCCACATTTATGATACTTATAGAGCTTTCTAACTAATTTTCTCCTTTCTGGGTTTTCCTTTTATCCTAGGTCTGCGTACAGCTGGACAAGTCTTTCCAAAGCTGATTTAAATATGGAAATTCTCTTTTAAAACATAATAGTTTGTTTATTCTTTTACCATTTCATTCAGCTAAATAGTTTTTGAAAGCCTACCAGGTACCAATTGTGATGCCGGAATTTGCATGTAGGAAGGCCTTGTGCCCGTGTGCCACAACTACTGAGCCTGCACTCTAGAGTCTGTGAGCTACAACTACTGAAGCCCGCTCGCCACAACTACTGAGCCTGCACTCTAGAGCCCGTGCTCTGCAACAAGAGAAGCCACCGCTATGAGAAACCCACGCACTGCAACGAAGAGTAGTCCCCCTCACCGCAACTAGAGAAAGCCCGGGCACAGCAACGAAGACCCAACGCAGCCAAAAAAAAAAAAGAAAATAAGAAAAACATCAAGATGACCTATTGAATGAGCCAAAACAAATAGCATGATGCTGTTTAATGAAACATAAACAAACAGACAAAAAGATAGTTCTCCTGTTTCTGCATTCATATGGTTCTTTTCTGTAGACTCTCCAGTTTAAAAATACAAATGCTCACAGTAATTGAATTGAAAAACGGTGTGGCATCAGGTCAATATCCTTTAACAGATTCCATTGCACAGATAGGAAATACAAAACATATTCAAGCTAGAGGCACTTTCCAGAGCTCCCTGAAAGCATACATATTTTTCCTATTAAAAAGAGAGGAAGTTGTGTTATTATTTGAATAAAGTTAATTGATGAAAAGCAGCTGAAGCATCCGGTATGGATTTGTAAAGTCCGTGTTTAATTAGGGCATTGTAAGTTCAGGTGTGTGCAGACCAAGCCATCGTACATTGTTCATTTTCATACAGAAAATAATATAACCAATTGTTATGTACAAACATTAAACTATCTTTTAACAAGGTATTGTGGTATATTGATATTTGCTAATTTCAACTGGAGGTAAAAAGACATTTTTATCTCTTTAAAGTACGAAAAGGGGTTTACATAAACCACCAAATGCCCTGGATCATTAACTTGCTTCTAGCAATTAAAAAAATTCCAAGCTCACCAGCAAGAGCACTTGGTGAGAAATCACTCCCTTAAACTCTGTTGCTGGCCAGACAAAACGCATCACACCGGCACATACTGGTGGCTGTCTCCAGAGACCACGGGTAACCCTTCTGCTCCTCCAATAAAGCCACTCAGAATCTGATGGCGACCCTGGGGAACACGCGCCAGGGTCCTGCCCAGTTCTCAATGCTCCATAGTCTGGACCCAAATTTCCCAACTTTCTCAAGCATAAGGGCACCTTTGAAGCACCACAAATTTCACAAGCTCCACATAATGAGGCCTACGCTATTGGCACCTATTGATTGAGAAAATAAATAATGACAAATAGTTATTGACTCCAGCAATAATCTTGCATGGTTTTATATTTTTTAATCACAATGATACTCATATACATTTAAAAAAAGAAGGAGACCGAGGTACAGGTCTGTGTTTCTCCTACAGATGATGGCTATTGCACAGCAGATCCTCAGATTCTCACAGGAGCTCATTTTTCACCAGCACCCCACCCAGAAGACCCCAAGTCCATGGGGGACCTGCATCACAGGAAGGAATTGGAGACCTAGGAACCTAAGTGGAGTTGGAAGGCCTTCCTTTCCTCAAGTCCCTCTGTATGTTGTTAGCAGCCACTCCTCTGTATGAGCAGGGCTAAATGTCTCCTGCATCTAGGAGAGCAAACTACAGATCCATCTACATTAGCAGAATTGCCTTGTTCCCTCTGTGGAATAATATTATGCATGAATAAAAAGGAATGATTGATATTGGAAAGTCTGGCTACTTTGGAAGGCTCACAGGGGACACAATTTTGACTAGATTTCTTCAGTTGCCATAGACACTAGCTTCTTCCATACATGGATGAGAGTCTTCCATAGGATATTTTCCCCCCAAAGCCCATTGTTGGTAGGAACGGGTCCAAGTGTGGACACAGGGGAATCGAGACCACATTTTCTCATGACCACATAAAAGATCAAGGAAATGGCTGGCAGTCAGTAGCATGCATTTTCTAGGCAAAAAATAAGTCTACTCTTAGAAATACAGTCTAAAAAAATATATTTAAGGACTTCCCTGGTGGTCCAATGGTAAAGAATACGCCTTGCAATGCAGGGAACTTGGGTTCGATCCCTGGGTGGAGAACTAAGATCCCACATGCTGCGGGGCAACTAAGCCCGCGCGCCACAACTACTGAGCTTGCGTGCCTCAACTAGAGAAGAGAAAACCCACACACCACAACTAGAGAGAAGCCCACACACTGCAATCAAGAGCCCGCGCACCGCAACGAAAGATCCTGTGTGCTGCAATGAAGAGCTCACATGCCACAACTAAGACCCGATGCAGCCAAATAAATAAATAGAAAACTATTTTAAACATTTAATTCTACAGTGAATCATGTAGAAAATAAGCTATTTTCCACGGATTTCCTGAATTGCATTTATAGATGAGAGACAACTCTAAATAATCACCACCATGATATTCATTACAGACCAAAAAACAAAGATATTAATACAATACCTTCATAAATCACCACCCAGAGTTATTCCTGAGTTTAGGGCATACATCCTAGTATCAAAAAAGGAGGGAAACACAGGAATAAAACACTGTAGGTTTTCTAAGGCAAGCTCACTCCGAAGACCATAATTAAGATAATTCAATGTTGATTTGTTGGTAGAAAAACTATACATCTTGACTATGTGTCTTTTTGCCATGAAGCTAAAGGCACCTTAAATGTATCAAAAAGAAACAGGCGATATTTGATTTCATAAAATTTGTCTAGTAAACTTTTACACTATTACACCTTTCCTTTTCTGTTCTTCTCTGTTATTTTCCCTGGAAATTCAGCTGTTTTTAGGACAAAAGACACCCAAGACTATTGCTCGCAGTGTTCTGAAACAGAGTGGGAAGAAAGGGTTTGCGTGTGTGCGTGTGCGTGTGTGTGTGTGTGTGTGTGTGTGTGTGTGTATGTAAGGGGGGGGAAGGAGGGAGGGAGGGAAAGAGAGAGTTTCAGAGTAGAGAAAATCAAAAGCAAGAGAGTATTCTCCTCAAAGATTCTTCTAAATATTCTTGGATATATTCACAGCAATTCTGAGCTGTCTCCAGACTATGGAGCAATTAAGCTAATGCCATCATTTGGTTGTCCCTTTTGTTCCTGAAGCCTGTTCTTTAAACACGTGTCTAAATAATTTAATTTATGGATGGGATGCTGAGCAGGTTCAGTGAAAAGGGGGCATGAATCTTAATGTCTGTCACTTCACTATAAGTCCTTCCACATTAATAAGAGGGATTGGCCAGTCCTTTTTTAAAAGAGCCACAGAAGTCGGTAGCCTACAGCTACTGATGATAATAGCTAGACTCGTTTGCATTGAATGCTTCCAGAAATGATGTGCAAAAGTGCTATTATTTCTGAATATCTGCAAGACAATTTTGAATAGCATTAACTCAGCTAAAACAAAGAGGAACAGACATTTTAATTTACATTATAATTTCACAGTGAATAAAGTTGAACCAGCTAGAAACAATGAAAAGACAAAAACCTTCCATAATTGTTAAATGTGGTTTTCATCGTTAGAATTTCTTCTTTAAGAGAACTGACGTTTTATAAGGCCAGTGTCCTCATCCATTTCTTAGAAAAAAGCATTGGAAAATAGAAAAACGATTTTTATTTCTAAGAAAATGTATTGAACACCTATGTGTGCATGTCGCTGGGCCAGACAACATGGGGGTGTGGAGGGAAGTGGTAGGAAGGTTTAAACAAGGAAGGAACTGAGAGGAGACCAGTGAAGGAGGGAAAACCGTGAATGAAAGAAAAATAAAGTTTAAATTTAACCACATGTTAACTGTGTAGAATAGCTGTTCCCTATCCTTAAATAGATACACAGTAAAATCTCAATCAGGACATTTACAGAATTCTTTCTAATTAAATAAAGATGGATCTTAAAATGTTGCTTTAACTCATGTTAATGAGGGAAAGATATGCATTGATCAGCTTTCCTGAGCAAATCTAATTTAAAAATTCATTTATATGAGATCATTGAAGACCATCGTCTTAAAGCATCAAATGTTTTTATTCTAGAATATAGAAAGTGTTAGAAACTGATCACGTTTAGGGCAGACCCTATAATGAACACTTGGGAAAAAATCCATTTTATCAATTGATTATGTTAGGATTTGTTTCTCTGATTTTTAAGTGTTGGGGTTTTTTTTCTAAGAAAATAATAGAATGGAATAAAAGAAAAGAAACAAAAGAAGAAAAGGAAAAACATCAAAAGTTTAATTAAAGACTCTAAGTAGGTGGTGGTGGTAACAAAGTTCTGAATCCCCCCAAATTACCACATAAAAGCAGACAGATACCAGGATAATAAAACCCCAAATCCACGAAATTTACACTAAAATTAGGTATATACGTTAAAAAATTAAAATTTCCAAGGCACCCCTAGGAAACCCTAAATAGCAGCAGATGGGGCAAATCACCATGGCTGCATCAGCTAAGCTGTCATAAGCTGCAGGAGGAAGCAGGGGATGGATGCTGACCTAAGCTGCTGTCAGGTGCTCATGGGAAAATCAGTGGCCAGACAAGGATGGCAGAGGGATGAGGACTGGGCTTCAAAGACTCCAGTCCATGGCACATGACCCTCCTCTACCAGTGGGAGTAGAGTCCCAGCTGAACAGGACAAGGACAGTACAGACAAAGGAAAGAGAAAGCAGAGGTAGGAGAGAGTTGAAATCAGAGGGGGCAGATCTCAGAATGGACACTATCATATTTATTCTTTTAAGTTCTAGTAAAATATACATAAAATTTACCATTTTCACCATTTTAAGCATAAAGTTCAGTAGCATTAAGCACATTCACATTGTTATACAACCGTCACCATCATCCATCCACAGAAGTTTTCATCCTTCTAAACTGAACCTCTGCACCCATTAAATAATAACTCCCTAATTTCCACCTCCTCTCAGCCTCTGGCAACCACCCTTCTACTTTCTGTCTCTATGAATTGGACTACTTTAAACACCTCATAAGAATGGCATCATACTGTATTTGTCCTCTTGTAACTGGCTTATTTCACTGAGCATAATGTCCTCATGGTCCACCCATGTTGTTGCATGTGTCAGAGTTTCCTTCTTTTTTAAGGCTGAATAATATTCCTTTGCATGTATATACCACATTTTGTTTGCCTATTCAATTGAATCATATGATCCAGCAATTCCATTTCAGGTTTATAAACAAAAGAATTGACAACAGGGCCTGGAAGAGATATTTGTACACCCTTGTTCACAGCAGCCAAAAGGTGGAAGCAAACCAAGTGGTCACCATATTTTTTATCACTTCACAAAAAAAAAAAAAAAAAAAAAAAAAGAGTGGCTCCAGCACTGTGAAGCTATACAAGGTATCTTCAACTACATCTCCTTCCTAAAAGGACAGTAAAACTCACTTCCAATAACTTAATTATAAATACAGAAAAAAGAGTAGAAAAAAAAATCCCTATAATGATAACACACTTATAAAGGCATGCCCACAAAACAGAGAAAAATACTAACCTAATGTTTCTAAGTGAACTAAACGAGTTTTTTTTTTTAATAGGAGCTATAAAAATGGCATAACTAATATTTAGGAAAAAACAAAAATGAGATGATTAGAGAAATGGAAGATTTGAGAAGAAAGGTAGAAGTGCGAAAGAAAGAGTTTAAAATGAAGGGGTTTTTTTTTCAAAAACAAAGGCCAAAACAGACGCAGCATAAAATTAAATATAAACAATTGATATGCATTAAAATTTGGAAGATAGCAGAAAAAATTATGTTCTTAAGTAAAAGTTTTTTTTAAGTTGACAGAAAGTGAGAGCAATAGAAAAGAAGCAAAGAAGACACAACATGCTTGTAATAAGTCAATGAAGAAGCAAAGCAATGCAACAGAAGAAACACAGTAAAGTGTTTCTAAAGTTTTGTGGTTTTTTAAAAGACAAAACTACATGTTAGAAGGGCACCCGGGTACCTGGGAAAATCAAACCATAAGGGATATCACAGAGAGATATTTCAGTAAAACTACTGTACTTAATGAAGAAGAAATCCTCAGAGCCTCAGAGCAAAGGACCAAGTCATTTATAAAGGGAAAAACAAAAATTGTAATCAGACTTTTGATTGAATCACTTAATGACAGAAGACAGTATCACTTATCACTTAATGACACTTAATGACAGAAGACAGTGGAGAAGATAAGTTATATCCAAGGAAAGAAAATATGAGTCAAACGGACCTTACATATAAAGGAGATAATAAACTATCGTCAACATACAGAAACTCAGAAAATAAATATTGCCACAAACTTCTCAACTGTAATCTACTAGAGAACAAGCTTTACACAACAGAGGGAAAGGATGTAGAAAGCATGAGGACTGGTAGTCAGTGGCGACTTTGCAAATACTTGTACAAAGATTACATCGTGATCATGCGTTACATGGTATAGTATGGAAGGGGTCTATCCTCTGACAAGATAGATACAATGCAACCATCAAACGCTGAAAGAGTGAGAATATGTAAAAAGTAACAGCTCACAGAGCTGCTACAGAAACTAACAGGGTGACAGAAGACTGATGTTAAATTAGATGTTAGGGAAGAGAGAAATGTTAAAGCATGTTAGATGGTAGGAAAGAGGAAAGAGAGAGAAGAGATTAACAGATAATTTCACTATTGTTCACAGTAGGAAACAAATAGAAAATAGACAAATAAGAGGGACCTAGAGTTTTACATAAATGTATTATTATAAAGATAACCATTTTTTTTAAATGCAAGCCTATCTGGATGGCAAAGGCATAGGGGAAAAAGGGGAGAGAAAGGGGATAGAAGAAAGCCACCAGAGGAACCTATAGTGGCCAGTTATGTGAATAAAAATATACTTAGTGCATATTCAACATAAAACCATATGAGAGAACTAAAACAACCACAACGAGTGTATAAATAAATGTAAATGGGTTTAATTCATTTCCTGAAAGATGTCAAGGAAACACTGTTGTATCAAATCACAAAAGGCTGATTTGGGTAGCAGTTTGGAGCCAAAAATCATCTCTACTATCCCTTTTAGCTAAAAAAAAAAAAAATGATGAATTTTCTGAAATCCAACAGATGATATTTAAAAACCATATGCCACACAATGGTGTTACAGACAAATTATTGCTATAGAAAGAAGTTCATGGAAAACAGGTGTTTTTCTTTAAATATCAAATTAAAAGAGTACACACAAAACATCTCACTCTCCCAACCCTAGGTTCTCCCATGCTTGTACCCAGACAATGATTTATCTTTTCCTTTACACACTTTTCCGATTTCAGTTAACTTTCTACTAAACTCTGGGACCTTATGATTGTGAATATTTCTTGGCCTCAGGCTCTTCATATCATGTCACTCTCTCCTTTTGCCTCCTCCTTACTTGAGCTCTAGATGGATAAACCCAGATTTCATTAAAAATCTGCAGTCCTATAGACTATCGACTCTCTGAGGCAACATTTGGCTTGTAAGGAAGCCAAATGTGTGTGTGTATGTTCTGCGAATATTATGCACATCCTCTAGGGATAAAACTTATTCTAATACCATGATGATGCTAGCCCTAAAATATATGAGACATTTCTACATGCTTTATGGCTAACATCACCATAATGTTTGAATAAGAAAGTAAAGTTTATTATTCTTAGAATTTATAAGATTATGGTAGAAAACTAAATTAAGAAATTTCTGCAATAGCTCTTTACTTGTTAGAAATCTAGTCAAAATTAAGAGAGTATAAGTCAAGACTATCTCTTTCTTATTTATGTCATTGCCCAAAAACTTGACTCTTAATATAGAATCAATTACATTGAAAGGATACACTTCTTATGCCATTATGAATCACTTAGCAATATAGATGTTTAATTATATAATTAGATTTTGAACTCAAGTGCCACTGAAGGTTAACTTAATTGCAAAATAAAATTATAAAAAAAAAAGAAATCACAATTCTAAGGGTAGCCTTGGATTTATAAAAGTCATTTTTCAAACAATGTGGGGAAAGATATTGAGCATTTCAAATAGAATTAAATACAAAATAGAAAAATTGTTTAAAAATATATACATCGATCAAATTTATAAATCACTTTATTTAATATGGAACACTAATTATGTAGAATTATATTAATAAGTTATTTAAAAAGTAGAAGATAATACTGTAAAATATTAATATAAGCTAAACCAAAAAGGGGGTAAACTCAAATGGATAAAATAGCAGTAACTATAGCATTTGGTACGATTCCTAAAGTGAGAATTTACATGAAGCTTAAGTTGTGGTTGTTTCATTCTGTAATCTTAATATAAATTCAAATCTAAACGTAAACCAAAGTTGTATTCAAACCTTTTTGGCACACATGATTAATCACATTCTCCAAGGTAAACATTCTTTCCAGGACTCCATACTTCCCTAACTTATGTGGATATACTTCTTAATGTGGTAAGAATAAGGGAAATAAATATTAGAATGTGAGAAAAAATATGTAACTTACAAGCTTTAGCTCCAAAAAACAAAGAGTAGCTAAAACTGAAAACTAGATAAGCATAAAATTTGGTAAAACAGTCATTTACAAGGCAAGCACACATTTTTTTCTTTATTACAGGTATAACCCAATGGAAAGTATTATTGGAATTACATCATTTGTGCTATTTATTAATACATACATATATGTACACACATGTATGTTTATGGGAATACATTTGTATAAAGAGAGAGCTGTATACACATATATGTATATTAGAATAAAATTACATATATGCATATATACTTATAAAGTAATAAGCATATATATACATATATGCTTGTATATGTGTTCATATATGTATATATACATACACATACACAAATATGCAAACATGAGTATACAAAAATAGCCTTAATAAAAAGTGTGTGACCTCCTATAAAACTTCATAATCTAATTCGTATATTCAACATAAGACATGAAGGTTGAAAGCTACAGCATGTTTCTCAATAGAATGGCTTATGTACAATTATGTGCATTTTTCCAAATTAAATGATATATAATATATTTTTAATGACATTCTCACCAAAGTTTTGTTTCATATATATTTATTTTAGAGGGAATTAAAATAATAACTTTAAAATATATAGAGAGAAATGAAAAGCAGGATATTTTTAAATGTAAATGAATTGTAGCTAAGATAGCTATAACTTTTTGCCTCAACCAATGAGACACTAATTTCAACAACAAATAAATGATTTATCTAATGTCTATTATGTGTCAGATATCTTTACAATAGTGTTTCTAATTTTACTGTGCATACTCACACATGCATACACACATGTATATATGCATATGTGTATACACACATAATTAATACATGGGTTGGCTAAACTCTTCAGAAGAAAGATTAGCGTAACTGAAAGCATCTGGACAGCATAATTTATACACACAACAAATGATAGAAGAGAGACAGTTCTCAGTTTCAAATCCACTGAAAATCGTGAAAGTTAATGGGGAATAACAGTGGTTTCTGCACAAAAAGACAAAGTAAAAGCAAAACTCCAGCATGAACTGAAATCAGATATAATGAAGATTCACAAATGTGATGCATTTCTAGAGAACACATTCACATTCACAAGGGAAGTGGTTTTTGAAAACCCAACAGATAAAATAGCCACATAAAGAGAAGAGTTAATGCCAGAAATAAATGCAGTGGCTAAATCAATAGCACTACTACTTAAATACCTAAATAATCCAGTTTACCCTGATAACCCAGTAAGAACAAAGGAGTGCTCCCACTCACCTCCCGCTGATCTACCCACTGGTCCCCCGCTCTCCATCCCTCCCCACGCCTCCTTCACCAACTCCCCCCAAGACAACTCCAGTCTATTGGAAATCAGTTGTTTATTTCTCAACCTCTTGTGTGGTTGTATTTTTCATTTTAATCATGTAATCGATAAAAGTAGGACCCAAACCAAAGAACTAGGCCCACAAGGAGTGACGTATACGAAGGATTTAGTGAATGTTTTGTGAAGTCTCAATTTGAAAAAGAAAGTGAAAATATAAATCTCTATAAATTGAGAGATCCAAAGAAAAAACAGATTTTCCCCCCAAACTCTGTAACGTCTCATTCCACTTTAAAAGAAAGTCACTGAACATTAGAGACAATGCATATGAATGTAGTTAAAAGGAGGAAAGAGTCAAAATGGTCAGTTATCAGATCCATACTCAAGAAAGTTGGCTTTGGCTCTACATCAAGGAATTGGCTAATGTATTATATTTTAACATGATTTAAAATACAGTAAAATGTTAATTTATTGTGTATCTTTTTTTATGAAGTCTCATAAATCATGACTTTCTTAACTAATCTATTATCTATCTGTCTTTAACAGCATTGGTAATATTTTCTGTTTTTTCAATCTCCTTCACTGTAGTTTTTTTTTACTGAGTTTATATAATTCACTGGGCAGTGTTAAGTATTATATAATGTCGTATTAGTGGGCTAGGGCTGCCATAACAAAGTTCCACAGCCTGGGTGGCTTAAACAACAGAAATTTATTCTCTCCCAGTTCTGAAGGCTGGAAGTCCAGATCAAGGTGTCTCAGGTTTGCTTCTTTCTGAGGACTATAAGGGAAGGTCTTTCAGGCCCCTCTCCTTGGCTTATAGATGGTAGTCTTCTCCCTGTGTGTTCACATTGTCTTCTCTCTGTGCAAGTCTGTCTCTGTTTCCAAATTTCTTCTTTTTATAAAGGCACCAATCATTGGATTCAGGGCCCATCCTAATGATTCTCATTTTAACTTGATTACCTCTTTAAAGACCCTGTCTCCAAATAAGGTCACTTTTTGAGGTACTGGGGGTTATGACTTCAACCTTTTATGGCAGACACAATTCAACCCATAATAAATGTCTTTTCATGCTCAGATCAATCTTGAGAAATAAGTATTACTATCCACCAAATGAAGGCATTGACTGAGGAATTAGAGCAATTTATCCACAGTAGGTGGAGAAGCAAACTCAAAATGCCAAATAAAGACCATGTTCTTAATTGTGACAAATACAGCACAAGCTTGCACTTGGAAACGTCTTATTTACTGGGGAAACACACACACACACACACACACACACACACACACACACCCCTCACGTGCCATCCTAGAAGTAAAAAGAGAGACCTTAAGTGGACTTTCTGAATTAGAGGATATTCGAGTGAGAGAAACCTACTTAAACGTTGCATTTCAGTTATTCTTTCATCCGGGGATTCTCACCTCTAGCTGCTCGTGAGAATTATCCACAAAGCATTTAAAATTTACTGATGCCCAGAAACCTTGGCCGACCAGATGGTTTTTTAAACTCCTCAGGTGTTTCTAATATTCAGCCAGGATTGAGAACACCATATTATTAATAAGGATTGTGAGATTTTCTTTCCAGATTGAATATAAAGAATTACAAAAAAAAAAAAAAGACCAAACCCAAACTCATGCTAGTCATGAATAAATAGTAAAAACTACTATCCACTGAGGGGGAAAAATTTAATTACTGAGCACATCTTATATATCAAGTTCCATGCTGAGAACACTGCCGTTTCTTTTTTCATAAAGAAAAAATATTTGTTAGCAATAAAATGTGCTTCTCTAATACTCTGTAACAAATTAGTCATGTGACCTGGGGCCGGTCCATAAACACTCTGATTTTTTCATTTCTCCTCAGTGGAAGGAAATATAAAATCAACCATTTTTATCTCTTGGGAATACATGAAAAATGATTAAGAAAAGGAAAAAGACAGCATTTTACAGGCCCAAAGTACTCTACAAAAAAATTATTAACAACAGGATTGTCATTGTTGTTATCCAATGGACTGCCGTATTATTTAGCACGGTTCAAGCTTCTGCATGCTACTTATCCTTGAAAATTAGCAGTATTTAAAAAAAAACAGAAAAGGAAGATAATTTTTAATAAGAAAAGTGACCCTACAGCATTCATAGTTTTAAATGAAGCTAGTAAATATACTGGCTTTTTTCTATAAAATATAGAATTGGTTGAAACACGTTATAGCTGCGTACCCCTCAAAACCTACTGATTAAAGATGAAAGAATTGAGCTCCTGATGAAACAATGCAAAATCCAGAGCAAAAGAGGAAAGTTATTAGGAAGGCAGAATATGCAAAATGAAACCCAGGAGAGAAATGGACGTTCATTAAGGTCTAACAGGAAGTACTGTCCTGGGCACTTAACATTTAATTTCCCCAACCATCATAAAATGCTATACATTTCCCCTTTTTCTGTGGACTTTTCATAGATTTGAAGACCTCAGGCCCATTCGTGACCTCTCAGTGCAATCCTGCTGGATGCCAGGAGCCTGCATGATACGGGCGATGAAATTCCATACAACAAAAGCTGTCGTTACAACCACAACCAAGCCTGCGGTGGCCTGGGAGCAGCAAGGCCAATAAAAGGGAAGACTGGGAGACCACAAACCCACCCATGAGAGCATCCGCCTTACCTCACTCCCTCCAGCTCTTTGTGCACTGTTCTGTGTATGTATTCATGTTTCTAATATGTGCTCCAGTATTAGTGCAGTCCTCTTGATAACAGAACCTACGTATGAGTTAATGGATGGAAACAACTTCATGGATGCATTACCTCCCTCTGCCAGGAGGACTTTACAGCAAATCAGATCCAGAATACTTTGGTGAGCAGCACATATAACTCTAAGGCCCTGTGTAATAGCACATTTCGTGTCATGAACAAGTTTGAGAATCTCCCGGAAAATAGGACTTGCTAACGAGAACTAAATGAACATTTATACACAGATTGGAAATATTTTTCAAGCCACATAGGGGGATGCATTGACCTGAACACACCTGTGGCAGAGAATGCTGGCTGCTTGTTCACAACCCCTCTTGTCCATTCCAAAGAGCCCCAGTGCCATCTGGCATGTAATCTGCCCAACTCTAAGATGACATTTACATGCTGCTCTTACAACCAAAGCTGAGATACAAGCAGAAGCGCAACTCTGGGAAAGTTCCATGAAAAAGCTATATATACTCTGGCATCTGTCTTTTACTTCCTTCCCTTCTTGTCTGGAAAAGCCCCCTCAGATATGATGACACTAGGGTGGCCCTAAAGAATTCCTAGGAAAGAGGGTTGCAGGTAGAGGAAAGAGTCTGGGGTCCTCTGTGCTTGGCATGTTTGAGGATCAAGGAGACCAGTGTGGTCAGAGTTGATGGGTAAGAAGGATGGTGTCAGTGAAGTCAAGGTGGGAACTAGGGGCACATCTTATAGGGCCTTACAGCCCATGAGAAGGGCTTTAGGTTTCACTCAGAGTGAGATGTGAAACGATGGTAGGGTCCCAAACAGAGATGCGACTTGATTAATAGACAGATAATTGATAGCGAGATAGAAGATAAGAGAGATAGATACATAAATGATAGATAGATAGACACATAGAGAGAGAGAGAGAGATAATTGATAGATGATAATTGATAGATAGATAGATAATTGATAGATATAGATAGATAAATTGATAGGTAGATAATAGAGATAATTGATAGATAATAGATAGATGGATACAGATAGATAATAGATAGATAGATATGGATGGATGATAGATAACAGATGAGATAGATAGAGAACAAGTTGTCCCTGGTATCTGTAGTTAAATACCTAAGTTCCATGACTGCAAAACTTTTTATTTTTAATAGGAGCAACTACTTTCATTTAACCCATGAACTGATATTCATCACAAACTCCTGCACCCATTAACACCTCAACATCAAGTTCTTCAACCTCTGCTTGATTATCTTCACAAACAAAGAGTTCCCTGAAGGACTAGACTGGAAGTCCATTTTCAGCCAACTCTAGATGATTGGAAACAACCTCAACATTGAGCCAGCTTTTATTCCTTGTAGCTTTCACTCATTCATCCCACTTCTACACTCCAAAGCCATGCAGCTGAATCCCACTCCTACATGACATTCCTTCAAATAGTTGAAGTCAGCATTCCCTTCCTTAGTCTTCTTTGTTGCAAAATAGATATTTCCAGTTTTTATAAACATTCTTTGCAAGACAATTCTGAGACTTTTCTACATGCTGGTTACCCTTCTTATAATGGGTCACATGTTTTCAAGTGACGTTGAGAATTGGCCATATGTTTCTTAGAATGTAATGTGACAACTGTACAGTAAAAGGGAACTATTTATTTAGTTCAAGAAATATTTAGAGTTCTCAAGTTCCCACTGGGCAATCCATGACACATTCAGGCAGAGTAATTTGAGGAGAGTTTAATACAGGGACAATTTCACAGGTAAATGCAAGCGTTAGTCAAATTAATAAGAAGTAATGCAGTTTCTCAGGACAAGCAACAGAAGGAAGCAATGACTATCTCCAAGTGTGAAGGATCCAGAGAAGGTGGCTATATGAGAGGGCAGCCTGATGGGAGTGGCAATACACCAGCAGAAATAGAACCAGGGGAATAAGTTATTCTATTTCACTCACCTAGGAGCTCCTACTGCTTGAACCTAACTGGAAATCAAACAGCAAGAGAGTAGGATGATACAGAATATATGGGTCATACTCTCGGGACACAGAGAAGAGGAAAAGTTGGTGGAGCATGAATCTAGACAAGAAAGTGGAAGCTATATGATACAAGCTCCCATCAACTGCTAGAACACCGGGGATACAAAGGTTTCCCTCTCTGTAGGTCTGTGGGTAAATATTTCTAACAACGGACAGAAAATGGTATTCTGCTCTCTGGGTGGTAAACCAGGAGTATGGGCTTGCACGTGTTCAGTTCTAGATGTGTTCCCGTAGAGTCGTCACCGGAGGGAGGCGTGCACAGTTTCTGAGTGGGTTGTGTGCCTCCACACAGTCTGTCGGGGCCGAGCAGGACGTGCTGGGGTGAGCAGGGCCCGAGCAGCTGGACACGAGGCAGGACAGCCTGGTCTATGGTGGTGCCACAGAAGAGATCAGGGAAAACGCCACGGAAAATATCATAGATGCAGGATTTATAAGCCTTCATCACTGCACGTGGAAAAGAAGCAGGAGAAAGCACCCAGGATGCTCGCTGTGGTTTCAAGTCTGGGTGACTGTGAGACAATTTCTGTGAAGGTGCCATTCACAGAAACTCAAACGAGGAGGTGGTTTGCGAGGACTAAAAGTCAGGCGCTGTGCCTGCATCACTACCTTTACTTACATTTTAGCTTCAATCGAAAGGGCTCTGGTACCCACTGAGAAATATGCTGAAAGCAGAGTAATGAATAAATGCTCCTTTGGTCCCCAGGATACCCAGAGATAATCAACGATCTAGACACTCTCTGCAAACCCAGTGACTGCTGATCTTCAGCTCCTGTCCACTGTCAGCAACGCCCCTCTTTTGGACAGAAGCATTTGCTCCACTGGCACCGCTGAAAAGCAATGCAGACTGAGGTATTTCCATCCGTCTTCCAAATAACTCTCTGTGCACCTGTCTGGAGGCCAGGTGGCTTCAGAAGTAATAAGAACCCTAACTGCTTCCCATGCCAATGCGATCTCTAAGCCCCCTGGAAAGAAAAGTCTCCCAAAGTCACTGATTAGTAGCAAGTGCTGGGAACACAGTTAAAGGCTGAGACACCCAGGGGTAGAGACAGAGCAGCAGGGTCTAATAGAAAGAAAACTGGACTGGGACACACATTTTCTTTCAAACTCTCTAATTAACTTGCTGTGTGACCTTGGGCAAATCTTTTAATCTCTCCCCACTTGTGGTCCTCCCACTGTCCGAAAGAGAGACAATGGTATTTACCAACTCCCTGTCTCCCTGCAGTTTTGCAAAGATTAACAAGGTACAATTTGTAAAGTGCCTTGAGCCCTACTGCGTGCCACAGGAAATAAAGTTTACCTATTTAAATCCACGCACACTCAAAATGCATTTCCTGTTGTCTTGTAGTTTATACGACAGTACCTGCATCCCTGACTTACGTAAAATGCTCTCACACATGCATGAGTAGTTTATCCATTAAGTCCTTTCTTTCCCCACCAACTGTGATTTCTCTGTCCTGCTTAATTAGCTAAACCTTCATGAATGCATCATTCTCAGGCTGTTTTCTTTATTAAACATGCTAAAATCAATGGTTTTCCTACAAGTTAAAAAAAAAAAAGACTTCTTAAATGTGGGTAAAAAAATAAAGAATGAAATAAAAGCTGTTTGAGATAAAGGCTCTTTTTTTTCCATTGCTCAATATTTTATATAGTTGAAACTTACATTTAAGTAATTGGCAAACACTTGTTCCAGTTCTTGTGGGTTAGACAAATCCCTAGCGCTGCTTGCCATGGTTCTTTTCTTTTTCTTCTCTTTATATTTTTAATGCACTATGCTACAGACAAAAATTTGTATAGCAGAAAGGAGCTGCTTTTTCCTCAATTTTTCTCAACAAAGGAATACAAATGTCACCCAATTGCAATAATAACATACTTACAAAAGACAATCTGCAACTGAGATCTTCAAAAGCTAAATGGTTCATAATGAAAAGCAAATGATGGAAGGAAGGCAGGGAGGGCGGAAGAAAGGAAAGAAAGAAGGAAGGAAGGGCCGATGTTAATTTCATTAGCACATGCATTCAGGTCTACGGTTTCTCCCAGGAGCAAATGCCAGCATAGCTCAGATCGTACTAACCTCAGCAGTCGGCACAAACTTCCCTTTGCTTACAGGGCACCTACGTGAGATCT